>NW_027507784.1:185769749-186444749 GCF_037356315.1 Lithobates pipiens | reverse complement strand
CCTGGCACAAAATAAGGAGCTTTAAAAATGAAAATATAATTACTTCTTTACTTAAATGGCAAAATGAGGTACTTTTCCCACTAGAATTTCTTTGGATGAATTATCCAAACATTCTCAAATAGCTGTTTCACCGCAAAAGGAAGACTAGCCAGGAGCTTCTGCACACTGAAAGGAAGTTTATCCTACGCTGACGTGCATTCCCACACTTATATGTTTAGCTGTTTGTGTTAGCAACAATGTACACAGAACCGTGTATAGCACAGGTATTCTGAGGTGGTCTCCCATACAGATACTAACCAGGCCTGACCCTGCTTAGCCTCTGAGATCAGACAAGATCAGGCTCTTTCAGGGTGATGTGGCCGTAGGCATCTCAGCAGTTGTGCGTCTGGCTAGAAAAAATAGATTTTTGGTTTTTTTTTAACAGGAAATCCAACATTTTATCCGTTGGATGCCTAAGCATTTGAGCATTGTCTGCTGAACAAAAACTGTTATTCACAGAGGATATAGCAGCGTTAATTGCTGGTATACTCAGTGATTTCCTCCACCATAGGATAAAGTGTAAAAAACTTTTTTAAGAGGAAAAATAATGTTTATCTGGGAGATCCTCTCAGATACACAAAAGCTTTTCCAACAATAAATGACAGGAAAAGGCATGCACAGTTTGAGGAGGCTTTAGGGAACCCAAACACTAAGGCCCCTTTCACACTGGGGTGGTTTTCAGGCGCTACAGCACTAAAAATAGCGTCTGTATAGCGCCTGAAAAAAACAGCCCTTTTCACTCCAGTGTGAAAGCTGGAGGGCTTTCACTCCAGTGTGAAAGCCGGAGGGCTTTCACACTGGAGCGGTGCGCTAGCAGGACGGTGAAAAAAGTCCCGCTAGCCGCATCTTTGGAGTGGTGAAGGAGCGGTGTATTCACCGCTCCTAAACCGCTCCTACCCATTGAAATCAATGGGGCAGCACGGCTATACCTTTTTCGGCCGCTAGCGGGGGTTAAAACTACCCCGCTAGCGGCCGAATCCCGCCGCTAGAACAATGGTAAAGAGTCGCTAAAAATAGCGGCGCCTTACCGCCGACGCCCGCACCGCCCCAGTGTGAAAGGGGCTTTAGGGAGCATAAATCTGGAGTGCACCATACAGCAAGAAATTGCACCATCAATCTTAAGATTGAAACCAGCTGATTCTTCCACATTTGACACCTCAGAAGAGGATTAGTATTATATCTAATGGTGCGCTCAAATCAATTTTCTATTTAATTAACTACTCAAGTTATAGGTACTTCACGAGTCCGCAATGGCTAGGACTCCCTTACCAGCATACATCAAACTATATTGACCACTGTGCAAATATACAGATGTACTGTGCAAAGATATTGTGCAAATGTAAACAATTATCTAAAAGTGCTGTGCAAATAATGCAGTATTTGATATGTGCAAAGAATTGTGTATACAAAGAATTTATATATATTTAAATAAATTCCAAAATATAAACCTAGTAAAGTGCAAATATGCCATACTCATTTCCCATCAATACGCCTACTGACCAGTGCAAATTATCCAAATAAATCATATGTAATCCGACAACCGTGTAAATTATAATATGTGAAAGTATCAAAATTGATGTATATATATTTATATCTGTGCAAATAGCTATGACAGTGCACTATGCCTAAGGTTATGTTTATAATCAAATTTTATGACCACAGATTTGCATATAAGATAGTCACTTAATCCATATCCATATACAGCTTCAAATGCAGTTGGATCACGATCAGAGAGGGTTCCCCCTTATATCTTCACAGTACCTTTCCAAGCATTGTTACTCACGATCGTATTTTTCAGGAGTATGAGCACTTTCCAAGCAATATCAATATTACTATAATATTACTAGGATGACAACACTGTGCTAAGCCTCTCCCCCACCTCGCATTGTGCTCCCCCTCCTTCTCTTTCAAAAAGAGTTTTCCCACGCAAGCACAGGCCTCCAATCCGACGGGATCGGGCTTGTGAGTGATGGAGGGATGGCGTGGAAGAGACCTGGAAGCCGCCCCGTATAGAGGCGGTGAAAGAAAATGGCATTGCCAATTGTTTTCAGTTCTCCCTTATACTCAGCCTCATGAAGAGGGGAAGACTTCAGCCCAGGTGGGGGTGTCTGGAGGAAGCAAAAAAAAAAACAATCTTACTGGAGGTCTGCCTGCTGGCTGGAGAAAAATAATCTGCTGCTTCTGTGACACAGCGTGATCTCTGAGCAAAGCATGAGAAGGTAGTGCTCCATACAACCCCCAGTGGTAACAACATTTACTTTAAAGGAGACAATTCACAAGAAAATCTCCACTTACCTTTCCCGCCGCAGGGTTTTCTGTGGTAAACCAACAGACCCAATCGTTACCCCTCACTGTGGATTCCGTTAAACCTTCAGGAGCTGGGGATCCCCGAGGATACCCACAATCCTATACCTGCAATAGCACCACTGGCAGTAAACTTTATGGCCTTAATACCAAAAAATACTGGATTCCAGGGTCCAGCTCTCAAAAGAGAAGCATTCACAGGCAAAAACCTTGTTTCTTCGGACACGAGGCCCGGGTACCATTCAGTTCGCCAGAAAGACACCTTGAATGGATCCGCCTGCATAGCTAGCCCCAGCAAGAATTACTCCAGAGGAGCTCAGCTCAGCACATCTTTATTCCGTGACCAACACCTAGACACTGGCGAGAAAACTGAGGTACTCCCAGTAGTGGAAGAAGTTATATAGGGAGTGCACTTTTTGTCTTAGAGCGTGCCAGTGTCCATCACCTAAAGGTGGCCTATAACCCACATAGTAACTACTATGGCTCTGTGTCCCATGATGTATGATGTATAAAAGAAAGGTGCTTTTAAAACCTTGCCTCCTCGTGTTGGGTGCCGCTAAGCCCTGCCCCCCGCGTTGCCTACGGCTCTTTCCCCTTTTCTTAAAATACATTTTTTTCCTGAACGAGCGGTGGACTACAGGTTCTCTGAGACCTACAATAAGAAGCAGTATGGCGTGAGGAGCTGCAAGCCGCCGAGCGGTGCGCTGATCGCGCTAGGTTTTCTCCTTTTTTTTTCAAAGAAAACTTAGAGGCTTCTTCCTCCATGAAGAGGGGAAGACTGTCAGCACAGGGGGGAGATAACCGTGGAGAACCCCCCCCCCCCCCTTAAGCTTACCAGAGGTTCTGCTGTCTGGCTGGAGGAAGAAGCATCTCAGCTCCTAGACACCACCTGTTCTCTCAGTGTGAGGCGGTGAATGCGCAATACAGCCCCCAGTGGTGATACATAGGTATGACAAAATTTTACTGATCTTAAAGGAGACATTCATAGGAAAATTCAAAAAGTTTCTTAGAAAACTTCACTTACCTTTCCCGCCGCAGGGTTTTCTGTGGTAAACCAACATACCCAATCTTCACCCTTCGTGGTGGGTTCCATTAAACCTTCAGGAGCTGAGGATCCTAGAGGAAACCCACGATCCTGGACCTGCAATAGTATACCAGCAGTAAACTTTATGGCTTTAATACCAAAAAGTACTGGATTCCCGGGTCCAGCTCTCAAAAGAGAAGCAATCACAGGCAAAACCTTGTTTCTTGGGACACGAAGCCCGAGTACCATTCAATTTGCCAGAAAGACACCTTGCATGGATCCATCTGCATAGCTAGCCCCAGCAAGAATTGCTCCAGAGGACCTCAGCTCAGCACATCTTTATCCGTGACCAGCGCTTAGACACTGGTTATATAGGGAGTGCACTTTTTAATTTAGGCGCGTGCCAGTGTCCATCACCTGAAGGTGGCCTATAACTCACATAGTAACTACTATGGCTATGTGTCCCGTGATGTACAATAAGAAAACTGATTTTAACTTGTAAACAAGTTTGAAAAATAGGCCTGGTCCTTAATTGGTTAATACATTTACGGACATTTCTAAAATTCAGCGTTTACTTTGTGATTATGGGGTACTGAATGTAGATTAATGAGAACATTTATTTTTATTTTTTTTAACTGTGGCATCAGGCTGCAACATAACAAAATTGAAAAAAAGTGAAGGGCATCTAAGTACTTTATGAATGCACTATATATTGCTGTACTGTGTATTACTCTTGTTGTATTACACAATACAATGCAAAGTCTTAATTTTTTAGTAGTGGAAAAAGTTCATCTTTTTTCTTTTTTTTTGCTAAATTTTAGCTTTATTATGTACCAATATAATGGAAAATGTATATCAAATACCGTAATTTTTCTTTCCTGATGGACTCCATGGCAGCCTACGTATGGGTTAATCCCGCCTCTCATACCTCATAGGACCCCACTTCCATAAATCTTTGCTTCTAGACAGATATCGTGTTCCGTAACTTGGCCTACTCCAGCAAATGGAAGGGAACTCCTGCTGCCATAGAGTCCATCAGGAAAGGAAAATTATGGTAAGTATTTGATATAAATTTTCAGTTTTCCTGACAGACTCCATGGCAGCCTACATATGGGAAATAACTAGCCATACACTCCCGGTGGGAAATTGCTGGTTAAAAAAAGAAAAGGTTTAATTGGCACCATCAACAGATAAGACATGCAAACCAAAATTAACCGAAGACAAAAAAGCCGGTTCTACGCAATAGTGCGTCATAAAAGTGTTAATCGATGACCATGAGGCCGCTTTACAGATCACTTCCAGAGATACATGATGGGAAGCTGCATATGACGTAGAAATGTTTCTGGTAGAATGAGCTGTCACTGCTTCCGGAGGAGCCAAATCCTTAGCCTTATAAACCCCTTGGACAATCCAAGCTGCGATGGTTCTGGAAGAAGCACACAATCCTTTATTTTTTCCATGGAAATAGATGAACAGATGATCAAATTTCCAAAAAGAAGCTGTGGCTTCTAAATATTGCTTTAAAACTTCTCCAACGTCTAAAGGGTGAATATTAGAGTCTTCAGTTGTCCGGAAAGTTGGAAGAACAATCTCTTGATTCTCATGAAACACAGATATTACCTTAGGATTTGATCCTAGCATAGGAATCAATACCACTCGATCAGGAAAGAAAGTAAGGAATGGCTCCTTGAATCCTAGAGAACTGATCTCGGAGACCCTCTTAGCTGATGTTATGGCTACTAGGAAGACAGCTTTGAGCAAAAGATCCTTAATAGCTAACTGATCCATATGTTGAATTTATTTTCCTGAGAATAAATCCAGAACGAAAGGAAGGTCCCACTTGGAAAATCTCAGTTTTCTTTGGGGTCTGAGCCTTATTGCATCTCTGAAAAACTGCCTGGTAAGAGGATGTCTGGCCCAGGATACACTTGTGAAGGCAGAGATTGCGGAAACCTGAACCCACAAAGAACTCACTGATAAGGACAGATTCAGGACTGTTTGCAGGAAACCCAGAATATCCTGTATCGGATCATTACAGGAACTGTCAGTAGTAGAAACATAGTCAGCAAACTTTGACCAAATTCTTTGGTAAACTTTGTTGGTACCTGGTCTTCTAGCATTCAGTAAAGTAGCAATAGCTGTACTTGGACATCCTAGCCCTTCCAGCCTTCCCCTCTCAAAAACCAAGCCATCAGATGGAGGTGCGATGGGCATGGGTGAAGAGATGTTCCCTGCAACAGGAGATCTGGTCTGGAAGGGAGAGGAACCGGATCCCGGTAGTTTAGCTGCATTAGGAGGGGAAACCATGGCCTGTTGGGCCAATATGGAACAACTGTCAACACTTCGGCTTCTTCCAACCTGAGCCTTAATAGGAATTGGAGGATGACCGGAACTGGGGAAAAGGCATAAGCCGTGCGGAACCTCCACTGGTCCATCAGGGCATCCACTCCGAAGGCCTGGGCACAACGACATCTCGTGTAATATTTCTTCAGTTTGCAATTGCATGGGTAGGCAAACAGGTCCACTTCCAGTAAGATTGCCACAGACAGAATCCAGTTGAATAACTTGGTGTGGAGAGACCATTCGTTTTTGTCCAGGGAGAACCTTGAGAGGAAGTTTGCCTGGACATTTTGAATTCCGGGAAGGTAAACAGCTGTCAAATTTGTCAAGTTTGCCTGAGCCCAGGACATGATCGAGCTTACTTCCTTCAGTAAAGAGAGACTGCGGGTACCCCCCTGTCTCTTGATATAAGATACTGCTGTTGTATTGTTCAGCCTTAGGAAAACTGACGCTCCTGTGTCAAGTGGAGAAAAGCTTGTAGAGCTCGGAAAGGCAGCTCGGAGCTCCAGAACATTCGAGACTACACCTTGGGATGGGAAATCCCATTTTCCTTGAGCTACCTCCGTTAGACAAAGAGTGCCCCAACCTCTGTTGCTGGTTTCCATTGTCACCGTGATCCAGCAGACAGGTGCTATGGAATGGCAATTGAGGAGATTTTTCCGCTGCAGTCACCAGGAGAGGGTCCCACTGTTGAAGAAAACCCTTCTGAAGGGGCCGCATCTTCCATTGTGCCCATTTCACCATGGGGGCTGTGGACACTATGGTGCCGATTAACTTGAGACATTGTGAGGCTCCGAGAAGAGACAACGACATTGCAAGATGAATTCTGTTCTGGATCTTTGGAATTTTCTCTAAAGTCAAGAAGATGGTGCTCTTCACTGTGTTGAATTGGGCACCGAAGAATATCAGAGACTCTAGATGGCTTTTTTCCATGTTCAACAGGCAACCGAACTTTGTCAGAGTAGAGATGACCTGAGCTTGATGCATCAACAGCTGCTCTCTGTCTTGGGAAAGTAAAAGTAGATTGTCTAGATAGTGGTGTAACCGGATGCCTCTGACCCTGATTAGTGCCACAACAGCCAGTAAGAGCTTGAAAATACCCAAGGCGATGTTGTAAGCCCGAACAGGAGACATGTAAATTGAAGATGTATTTGGTCCACTGCCAATTGAAGATATTTCTGAATTTTCCTTCACAATCGGGACATGAAAATAGGCATCTTCTAGGTCTATGGAAACAAGCCAGTTGCCTGGTTGTATTGTCAGATGTACTGTTAGCAGTGTTTCCATCTTGAACCTTTCCTTCCTGATGAAGGAGTTCAGGTGTGTCAAATCGATGAATGGCCTCCAGAAGCCATTCTTTTTGAGGACCATGAAAAGGGGAGAGTAAACCCCTTGAAATCTTTCCTCAGTTGTGACCAAAATGGTGGTGCCTTAAGCCATCAGGGAGTCTGGGTAAGACAGGAGAACTTGTTTCTTTTCTTCTACGAGCGGTAGAGCTGTAGGAACAAACTGGTGTATGGGTGGACTGCTGAATACCCAAGAGTGACCTGAGGAGACTGTCTTGACGATTCAGTAGTCTTGAATCGAAGCTGCCCAGATGTGCTGAAAAGGGAGTAAACAAGCCTTGACTTGCTCCGTCTGGACAGGCCCCATATCAAAAGGACTTGAAAGTCTCCCGTCCCTCTGATGTGGCTTTCTTTCAGGGTTCCCAACCAGGCCTGTAGCGGCGAGCATCTCTAGCGTGCTCCTGTTCTTGTCTGGGTTGAGTTCTTCTTTGGCTTAGAAGACGACGGTCCTGGGGTAAGAACCCTGATTTACCTCCAGTAGCATGGGTAATGGCAGAGTCAAGATTGTTCCCAAAGAGGGAGGATACCTCAAAGGGAATCCTACACCATGTCTGTTTAGAGGCAGGGTCTGCAACCCACAGGCATAGCCACGAGGCGCGCTTAGCTGTAACTGAAGAAAGCATGACACGTCCCACTAGGCGAATAATATCAAGGGATGCTTCCCCCAGGAAGACTGATGCCAGCTTGAGTTTGTGTACTGATGAGCTCCTGACCAAATCTTCAGACACACTTACCAGAGCTGCACCAACGTCATTCGTCCAGGACTCCTTAGCTTTGGACAATGCTACAAGAGCCAGGGCTGGTTTAAAAGCCATACCTGCAGTGATATAAATACGTTTCAGATCAGTATCAATCTTCCTCTCTAAGCCATCCTTGAAAGAAACGGTATCTTCTAGAGGGAGTGTAACATGTCTCGCCAGCCTCATTAGAGCCGCATCAATAAGAGGCGCAGACTCTAAATGTTTTACCTCATCGCTCTTGAATGTAAATTAAGGAGTTTTTCCTTTCAACTTTACCCCATTCATCCGAAATAATTTTGACAAGTTCACCCAGGAAGGGGAAGTTTGGGTGTTCTTTCTTGAGATATTTTACAGTATTTCCTCTGCTTAGAGGGTGCTTCCACTGGCTTTAACTGCTCTGACCAACTGCGGAACCATGGAAAAATCAAAACCTGCACCAGGTTCATCCATCTCTGCCTCGCTGTCCAAGGATCCACTTAAAGAGAGACTACGTTGAGAGGGACCTGGAATTTTGGATTCAGCTCCTTCAGTGGCTAGAGCTGTAACAGAAGGAGGATTAAATGCCCGGTCAGAGTCTGTTTTGTTCAGAGATTCTTGAACCACTTTCCGGACTAGAGCTTCCACTTGCTGGTCCCCAGCTCCTCTTTCCTTCATAGCTCTAGAATAATATAAATTTACCCTCTGGAACCTGAGCTCTACATCCCCAGCAAGCCTTTCTCTCTGGGCAGCTGGAATGGTGGTGCGAATGGTGTCCAGATCCAGCTCTTGACCTTTTTTTGCATTGTCTGGAGGACGACCTAGTACATCTAGAACTTGACGTAGAATGATGATGTTGTGACCTAGACTGGTCAATATCCTTGTGTGCCAACAATTGACGTTTAAACCTCCTAATTACTACCCCAAACAATACAGGCAGAATGAAAAACAATTAATTTCCATCCTACCTGCGGCGTAAGGGCACTGGGGGGCGGTGAGACATCCATAGCAACAGAATCAAATGACTGAAAGCAATCCAAAAAGCAAATGAGCAAGCCGCTTTTCAGTAGAGGCAACACAGACTAACAGATGGCTAACACAGCATAAGTCTCCTACCTTAGATATCAAAAATGCGATCACCGGGAAGCAGCTGCCTGAGCTCTGAAAGCATCCCAAACAATAGCTGCTTCTGACAGCTATTTGAATCTGCCGTTAATCAATGGCGTCATTGCGTCAACAGCGCACCTGCGCTGTGACCGATGCCGCTCTATGGCGCTCGCGCACATGCATGACCACCTCCATCTTGCCCCAACCGCACACGCGCGAACCAAGCCTCAATCTCAATCGAGACTTCGCAGCTGCGGAGCTAGAGCGAGAAGTAACAGACTGGAACGCAGATGCATTCCAGCCGCCCTGACCAGGAAACCGGAGGGAAAAAAAAAGCAAAACAAAGAAACACACAAAAAACAGCTGCCATGAAAAGATTAATGGATACATTACCACTACAGCACAAACAAGATCCGTCCTGGGACTGGGAGTTTGTAATACTCACTGCACGACCGGGGCATTCTAAGAAAAGGCCTCCCACTAATAGCTGGGACGTTTAGCCATGTTGGGGCTTTCCAGCCAATGGCTAGGTAGTAAGGTCTTCAAGGCATCGCTATAAATCACCCGTGTCTGCCCTGCTAATAGCTGGGGAAGCCGGACTCCAGAAAGGACACAGCTATCACCATTATTCACGTGCAAACCACCAGGACTGGATCAAGAACTTGGTAAGGTAAAACACCTTGGTCCTAGGAGGAGGACAAAAAAGGAACACGGTCTCGGTCTAGAAGAAAATATTTATGGGAGTGGGGTCCTATGAGGTATGAGAGGCGGGATTAACCCATACGTAGGCTGCCATGGAGTCTGTCAGGAAACAATTATTGTACCTCTGTTGCAGAAAAGAAAAAGCGTTCTCAGTCTTCTGAGACAGGCATTGCCCCAGTCTCCTATAGAAACTCCTCCATTACTTCCTGCCTATTTGTCCTGGTATTTAGTATTTGGGATGGGAAAAAGGTTGGCGAACGATGGAAGTTGTTCATCTGCTGACATTGTCAGTAAACACTGTTCTTCCTTTATACACAGCCATCAACTGTTTTCTACCTTCTTCATGTACAGATGATTAATTTGGCAGAGTGAAAACATGAGAAGCCTGGGAAGTCTGTAAAGCTCACCATACACTATACTATAATGCAATCTCTAGATGGTGCCCCCCCCCCCCCCATTACATAGTTTTGGTAAATCTAAAAGAGATTGTACAGGGATTGTTCAATTGTATTGTATATGGCCACCTTTATACACTTAAAATGAACCAGTTGCGCTTTTGGTGCCATTAAGTGATAATGGCACCCCAAGCACAGAAAAGCAAACAGAATTTTTTAGAGTACAAAAATGCATGGCAAACATGCTATGAACAAAATTTTGCAAACCGCAATGCACCAAATTGCCCCATGGGCTATTTTGCTGCATTTGGCACGCATAGGGCACTCCATTGAAATCAATGGACTGCCCCGTGTGCTTTGCAGGAAAAACACACTGAAAACGTGTGCTTCCACTACGTGGTGTCAATGGGGCCTGAAAGTGAAATTTGACCCTCCCCCTCCCTGAGCTGGATCTGGAACATTGACAGCTGAATGTCTCCCTCCCATGAAATTGCATAATGCTGGTCATACACTATGCAATTTAATTGTGCAATTTCCTTTAGATGTATCAAAAATATGTAATAAGAGAACCCACCTTAACAATCCATTCAATTTGTATCAAATCAGTCAGGCCCTTAGTTGTTGGCACTACATAGTTGATGATAGATCTAAAGAAAATTGTACAATCAGATTGTATTGTGTATGGCTACCATAAAGTTTTACTAAACTGAGGACCCAGCATTAACTATATCTGGTCTCCCACCGTACATAGAACATGGAAATGCAAATATTTTTGTAAATATAAACTGTTAAATACCTTTTATCATCAGCAGTATATAGCAGTCTTGTCACTTTTATCAGTGTCTGGTTAAATCTTGTAGGAAGAGTTTTCATCCTATTCTGTTCTAGGAGGATGCCAGACCCCTGACCCTCTTTCTGGAGAGTGCTTGTTGGCCCTGTGTCCATTACATGCACCCTCCCATGCCTGCGGTGATATAAATACGTTTCAGATCAGTATCAATCTTCCTCTCTAAACCATCCATGAAAGAAACAGTATTTCTAGAGGGAGTGTAACATGTCTCACCAGCCACAGTGGATGCCTTTGAAAATTCAAAGCTTCTATTTAATGTGAAAAGTGAAATTCTGTCTGAAAGAGTGAACTTATCCTTTAGGCTAGGTTCACACTATTGCGATGCGGGAACGCCGCGAATCCGCGGCGTTTTCCCGCATCGCTCACCTCCCGCCGGCAGTTCACACTGCCCTATGCGGACGGCTGGGGGTGTCAATGTTATGTTAATGACACCCCCAGATCCGTCGGCATATCGCAGTGCGATCTGCCGACTCGCACAGGAATCGGATCGCATGGTGTGAACCCCCATGCGATCCGATTCCGTTGCGGACCCAAAAAAGGGTCCTGTGCGAGTTTGCTGCGGGACAGCTGCGAGTTCAGCCATACTATCTGTATGGCTGAACTCGCAGTGCTACGGAGATCGGATGTGATTTGCTGTGCGAATCACATCCGGATCTCCCCCCGCAGCAGTGTGAACCCAGCCTTATAGTGTACTCCCCAATTTGCAGTCAACTATGAGAAATCCCCATTATAGGTGTGTTATGTGTTCCCATTCACACAGCATGCCTATGAAAAAAAAACATAAAAAAAAAAAGTTTCTTACCTTTTAGATTGTTCTCAGGAGGAGTCATGGCTGCAGTGGCGGTGCGTCCCTAAGGGCACAGGGGCGTCGCCCCCTCTCTCCTGCCACCCCCCCCCCCCCCTCTAGCACCAATAGGTAGATTCATGCATTGCATGAATGTATCTATGGCCGACACTGCCACCCCCTATTTAGGTGCCCAGCCCCTTTTTGGGCACAGGGCGCCTGAATTACATCAGTGAGGGGGTGTTCTTGAAGCACCTGATAAGAGCCAAAAGCTCTAATAGGCGTCAAAAAATGTGACCTGCGAGCACCATGCTGGGTGCTCTCAGGTTACTCAGCCGTGTTAGAAAAGCGAATGAATATTCGCTTTCCTAACAATAAACCCCCTCTACGCCGATCAGGTGCTCGGATCTGTTACCTGTCACCTGATTTGCTGAAACGACGGGCACTGTGATTGGATGCCAGGCATCCAATCACAGCAAAGGACAGGAAGAGAGGATGAGAGAAGACATCAAGGAGCTGTCCCACCAAGACAGGTAAGTGCAGATAGTGGGCCGGTGGGGGAGAGCACACTGGCAGCATTTGATATCGCACAGTGGTTGTGTTTGATGGGGCACAAGTGGGAGCAATTGATGGGCACAGTGGTTGCATTTGATGGGCACAGTGGTGTCAATTGATGGGCACAGTAGGTGTATGTTTGATGGCACAGTGGCATAAATTGATGGACACAGTGGCTGCGTTTGATGGGCACAGTGGCGGCAATTGATGGGTGCAGTGGCTGCATTTAATGGCACAGCGGCTACGTTTTATGGCACAGTGGCTACGTTTGATGGCACAGTGTCAGCAATTGATGGGCACAGTGGCAGCATTTGATGGGCACAGTGGCGGCAATTGTTGAGCACAGTGGCTGTGTTTGATGGCACAGTGGCTGCGTTTGATGGACACAGTGGCAGCAATAGATGGGCACAGTGGCTGCCTTTGGTGGCACAGTGGCGGCAATTGATGGGCACAGTGGCTGTGTTTGATGGCACAGTAGTTGCACTCAATGGCACAGTAGTGGCAATTGAAGGCACAGTGGCGGCAATTGATGGGCACAGTGTCTGCAATTGATGGCCACAGTGGCTGAGTTTGATGGGCACAGTGGTGGCAATTGATGGGTACAGTGGCTGCATTTGATGGACACAGTGGCTGCGTTTGATGGGCACAGTGGCTGCGTTTGATGGCACAGCAAGGGCTGCAATTGATGGGGTTTTTTTTCAGAATTTTTCAGTTTGTTTGCCCCCCCCAAAAAAAATTTGAGCACCAGCCGCCACTACATGGCTGACTGCATGTTTTTTTTTATTTTGAACAATGTTAGAGTGAGTCTGTCCCAAGTCTGTGAAAGATGCCCAGGCACACATTTAACCCTTTGCTAGCTGAAGAAGATCTGCTTGCACAATACAGACATGGTTAATTATGTTAAACAACCTCCCCCAAAGAGAAATACCTAAGTTTTTTTCTTGCTAAAAAAAAATACATCTAAAAGATGTATGCTGCAATTTTTATGGTATGCTATATGGATAGGGACATGTAACATAAAGTGGGCGCTCTCATAATCTGGCTGCAAAAATGGAAATACACTTCAAACTGGTGTAGTATTTTTTTTTATATAGATATCATTTTTTTATTTGAGGTATTAGAATACAATGACAACATGGCACAATACTTTGTACAGTGCCTTGAAAAAGTATTCATAACCCTTGAAATGTTCCACATTTTGTCATGTTACAATCAAAAACGTAAATGTATTTTATGTGATAGACCAACACAAAGTTGCACATAATTGTGAAGTGGGAGGAAAATGATAAACGGTATTCAAATTGTTTTCAAACAAATATCTGAAAAGTGTGGCATGCATTTGTATTCAGCCCCCTTTACTCTGATACCCCTAAATAAAATCTAGAGGAACCAATTGCCTTCAGAAGTCACCTAATTAGTAAATAGTCTGCCTGTGTGTAATTTAATCTCCATATTAATAAAGTTGTTCTGTGAAGCCCTCAGAGGTTTGTTAGAGAACTGTAGTGAACAAACAGCAGCATGAAGGCCAAGGAACACACCAGACAGACCAAGGACAAAGTTGTGGAGAAATTTAAAGAAGGGTTAGGTTATAAAAACATATCTCAAGCTTTAAACATCTCACGGAACACTTTTCAATCCATCATTCAAAAATAGAAAGAGTATGGCACAGCTGCAAACCTACCAAGACATGACCATCCACCTAAACTGACAGACCGGGCAAGGAGAGCATTAATCAGAGAAGCAGCCAAGAGGCCCATGACTACTCTGGAGGAGCTGCAGCAATACACAGCTCAGGTGAGAGAATCTGTTCACAGGGCAACTATTAGGCCTCATGCACACAGGGCGTTAGAAAAAACGAGTTGCAAAGCCACTACCAACGCCAGGAAAAAGTGGCTGTAAAAACGCATGCACTGAGGATCTTGAAGGGACCCTCACCAAAATGAAAAAGAAAAACTGGAGTGGGGTTCCCTCCCAAGAGCATACCAAAAAATTTGCTGTGGGGTCCCCCCCCCCCCCAAAATCCATACCAGACCCTTATCGAAGCATGCAGTCCAGCAGGTCAAGGAGGGGGAGGAAACAACAAGCGAGTGCCCCTCCCTGCTGGACCATACCAGGCCACATGCCCTCAACATGGGGGGGTGGGTGAAGACAGCAGAAAAAGACACCGGAGAGAGGAGAACTGGCAGAGGGAGAAGACAGCAGAGAGAGGAGAACTGGCTGCGGAAGAAGGAGGGAGAAGAACCAGAGGATGAAGACATCGCCAGAGGGAGAAGAAATTGGAAGGAAAAGAGATGCTGGAGCTGCTTTTATAAATTACTTTGTCAAAAACCTGTGTACTGTTCTTATTTTTTACACTTTTTTTGGGTGATAGGGTAGGGGTACAATTTTCCTCTATACTTAGTCACATAGGGTGGGGGGCCGGGATCTGGGGGCCCCCTTGTTAAAGGGGGCTTCCAGATTCCAAGAAGCTCCCCCGCCCGCAGTCCCCGACAACCACCGGCCAACATGGGGACAAGGTGCTTTGGGGTGAGAGGTGCACCCCCCCTTTCCTGACCTACACGGCTGCATGCTTGGATAGGGGGGGACCCTACGCCAATCTTTTGGCATGGGGGTGCCCCTTAAAATCCATACCAGACTGAAGGGCCTTGAAATTTTTACCAGCGTCAGTTTTTACAGCTCTAACACCGATCCTCAGAACGCGCTGGCCCTGTTTTTTTTTTAAATCTTGAAAACACCTATGGCACTTAGGCCGCGTACACACGCGGGGACTGTTCGTTCAACTTTGTCCGCTGAACAGTGTTTCGGCGGACAGTCCGCTCGTGTGTGGGCTTCAGCGGACAGTTTCAGCGGACAGTCTGACGAACAAAGTTTTTCGGAAATTCCGAAAAACTGTCCGCTGAAACTTGGTTTGAGCGGACAGTCCGCCCGTGTGTAGGCTTGTTCGTCAAACTAAGTCTCGCGCATGCTCAGAAAGAATTTACACGCCGAAGGTTGCATTGCAGTGTATAGGACGTCGTTTTCTAGTCCCGTCGTACGTGCCGTTCACGTCATCGCGCACGGTTTCAGCGGACTGTTCGTTCGTCGTGTGTGGGCAAGTCCGTCCATGCTAATTTTGAGCGGACTGTCCGCTGAAACAGTTTGACGAACAAAGTTGAGCGAACAGTCCCCGCGTGTGTACGCGGCCTTACAGCTCCTAAAAGCCTGTGTGTGCATAGAAACATAGATTAACATGGAAAGGCATTTCTAAGCTGCCAAAAAAATCTTCTGATGCTGCTAAAAGCAGCTGTAAAAACAGCCTGTGTGCATGAGGCCTTAGTCATGCACTCCCCAAATCTGGCCTTTGGGAAGTGGCAAGAAGAAGCCATAAGAAGTACCGTTTGCAAGAAGCCATGTGGGGGACACAGCAAACGTGGAAGACGGTGCTCTAGTCAGATGAGACCAGAATTGAACTTTAAACTTTTTGGCCTAAAAGCAAAATGCTATGTGTGGCAGAAAACTAACACTGCACATCACCCTGAAAACACCATACCCACTGTGCAACATGGTGGTGGCAGCATCATGTTGTGGGGTTGCTTTTCTTCAGCAGGGACAGGGAAGCTGGTCAGCATTGATGGGAAGATGGATAGAGCAAAATACAGGGCAATCTTAGAGGAAAACCTGTTTGAGTCAGCAAAAACTCTGCACTGGGGCAGAGTTTCACCTTCCAGCAGGACAACAACCCTAAACATACAGCCAGAGCTACAATGGAATGGTTTAGATCAAAGCATATTCATGTGTTAGAATAGCCTTGTCAAAGTCCAGACCTAAATCCAATTGAGAATCTGTGGCAAGACTTGAAATTTGCTGTTCACATACACTCTTTATTCAATCTGACAGACCTTGAGCTATTTTGCAAAGAAAAATGTTCAGGGGGCGCATGCGCGCGAGCGACGGAGATGGCAGCTTGACTCCCTCGCCCCGCGCCTTTGGATCGTAATACCCGGCCTAATCCGACATAGGCATAGTCTTTCAGTGACACACTCACCCCCGCCAGCTCCGGAACATCCCGCGATGGCTCCGGTGATGCACAGATCGGCGAAGAAGCCTCCGAGGAGCCAGCAGCACTGCAAGTCTTCCCAGGCCTCTGCCAGAGGTAGAGTTAAGATGACGCTGGAGCCTCCGGACCCGGACGAGGACACTCATCTTTCGGCGGCGGGTCCGTCGTCCCCCACAGACAGCCTCCATCTATTCCCCATTGATGGGGGAAGTCCCCTCCGGCTGACACGGAGGACCTGCTGGTGCGGTTCCGCAGCATTGTATGGGACGAAATCACGGCGGCATCCCGTAAGCTTTCCTCTGAATTCATGCGGGGCCTTAAAGAGATAGGCCACCGCACTAACCAGCTAAAGCACCGCATGGACCTAGCTACCACTGTCCTTGAGGGCCATGAAGAGGAGGTCAGAGCTGGTGGCCTTGCGGGACAAGTTAGAGGACGCAGAAAATAGGGCCCTTAGGGGTATCCCCGAGTCACTCACGGATCTCCAAGGCACTGCCACGGCTTTCTTTCAGGAACTGGCTCCGGAGATCCCCCTGGAGAGGCTTGGGTTTGACCGCATCCATAGGTCTATGGCCCCTAAACCCTCCGAGGGCCCCCCGAGAGATGTTATCATCAAATTTCACTATTATCGTACCAAAGAGAGACTTCTGCAGGCAGCGAGGGAGCAGCAAACCCTCTCCTTTCAAGGTAAACCTCTCCAGTTGTTTGCGGACCTCGCTCCGGCCACCATTGCTAGACGCCGAGGCCTCAAGCCATACCTCCAGGTCCTCCAGTCACAGGGCATCAAGTACCGGTGGGGGTTCCCATTCAAGCTCACCTTTTCCCATCAAGGTCGGCAATTCCAGGCTTCATCCAGGACCTTCAGCTAGAGATCCCCTCGTCCCCCCCTGAGACTCCGCCCGTGCCCTCCAGATCTGGTCCCCCCAGGTCGGGACCCTCCAGACCACCCCGCCAGTCGTCACAGACCTCCCAGCGGTCCCAATCTGGATCCCAGGCACTTCGGGACTTGCAAGCCCAAAGATTCCAGCCGTCAGGTAAAGGATGAAGAGGTCTGCCCCCCATTTTTGTTGGCCTATTTTATTTGCTGACCACCTGCTCCCGTGTTGTGGGGACGTTACTTCATAATTTCTCCCCTTGGTACAGTTTTTCCCCTTGCTGCTCTCAACGCGGAGTACTGGTGAAATGCCCCGGGGCTCCCCCCCCCATCAGACTGTTATTTGTTACTGGACTGTCGCTTTAGCCTATGGGGGAATGCCCTGGGGCTGGCCGCCCTGTTGCCATACTGGCGGCCGGGGGTGACACTGATGCTGCCACCTGGACACCCACCAGCTGGACCCTTTTTCTTTTTTTTTTCTTATGTGTTCCTTGGTGGCTCTATCCGGGTGGGATTCTGGGGGGAGGTTACTGGCTGGGGAGGGGGAGGGGTGTGGGTGGGCAATGGGAGGCTTCTCCCCCACTGTTAGCCTGCTGGGATGCTGGTTCCACCCGTTCTGGACCCCTCTCCCTCCCATTCGGGTAGGGGGAGTGGGACGGATATTGTGGCCCGGCTGTGGGGGTGCGCCTGACCTCCTGGAAGATGGTGGCTTGGCTGCCCTCTCTGGGGGCTTTGGCGGGCCCTTATGTCCGCGCCATTGCGGAAGTGGTTTACCCATAGTTGTTACTGTGTTTTTGTTACACTCAACTTGGCTTAATTTTCCATGTTTATGTTAGTTCTGTTCTATGTTCACTTAATTATACTGTTTCAATGTGTTTAATTCAGGCCGGTGGTTCCGACGGACCACTGCTCCCCCAGATGTGTGTATACTTGGCTGAGACGGGTTTCTCAGCCATGGTCACACTCCTGAGTGGGCTATCCAGCCCACGTTGTTGTACATCTTTGAGCTCAATTTATGTGCCTTGTCAAGCTTGTTTTTCTTTCTATGCTTTTCGTATCTCTTTTCTTTTGTCTCTCCTCTTTCCTTCTTATCCTTCCCCTACTTCCCCTCTCCCCCCTTTCCCTCCCCTCTTCCCTTCGCTCCCTGGTGTGTGGGAACAGGAGACGCTCTGTTACATGCACCCGCCGTGATATCGCTTCATTGGCTTTCCCTGAATGTTCAGGGTATGAACTCCCCCCAGAAACGGGTTAAAATATTCAAATACCTCCAGCATCTTAAAATTGTCATTGCATGTCTACAGCAAACTCACATTTCTTCCTCTTCCTCCCCCCCGACTTCCTCCCCCCCGACTTTCTCCCCCCCGACTAAAATTATCCCTTTTTCAGCCCTTCGGTCATCCCATGATATTCCCCTCAGGGAATTTTATACTTACCTCCAACTTAAGCACTTCCTTCACCAATTGATTGGGCCCCAGTCTGCTCCCTACACACTGTCCCCTTTTGAGAGCCTTTGTAGATCTCAGCCCCATGCTTCAGGGATGATTTCTCTCATTTATACAGCTATTTTATCGTCTATGAAACCGCCGCTCCGGCCCTATCATCTTCAATGGGAGGCCGAATTGGGTAAACTGCTTGACCCGGAGGACTGACAAGCTATGACCAAGGCGCTGCTTACATGCTCCAGAAACGTCCTCTACCTGGAGAATGCGTACAAGGTGTTCTATAGGTGGTATTACACCCCGGCGAAGCTGGCGACATTTATCCCGTCTCACTCCCCCCTATGCTTTCGCGGATGCTCACAGGAGGGTACCATGGCTCACATCTGGTGGGCCTGCCCCAGGGTGACTAGATTATGGGTCAGAATATATGCTCTACTTCGTACACTCTTTCATGCGGATATCAGGAGAGACCCTTTTGAGGCCCTCCTGTAGAAACCGATTGCAGGGCTTCTGCGTCCGGAGCGTCAGCTATCTGCACATATATTTACTGCAACCAAAATAACAATAGCAAGGGCCTGGAAGACTCCGGTTCTTAGCTATGAGGCAGTCAAGAACTGTGTGAATGATATTATGGTGAACGAAAAACTGACAGCGATAGCATCAGATACCCATGCTAAATTTCTTCGGGTCTGGCAGCCCTGGTGGCTTATACCCGCCCATCCAGATTTGATCCAGTACTCCTCTCTCTTTAACCGTTGGATGTCCCCCCCCCCACTCCAGGGACCCCCCCACTCCAGGGACCTCCCCGCCCCCCCCCCCTCTCCCCATTTCTTCTCTTTTCTTTCTCTTTCTTTCTTTTCTATACCTCCATTACTATCTCTTTCTCTTACTTGCTGTTCTTTTGAATCTGTCTCACAGCGCACTCAGGCTGCCAAGTGGCAATCTCTGACCAGTAGTGGGTGTTTTATTTCCCTTTCGATAGCAGCCCAGACTCATCTGATCACTGTGTAAGAGTTTTGTCTGACTTTCCATCTGCTATGTGGTTATCCGACATAGGTGCCCCATCGAACAAATGAACTCTGTCCGCCCCTTTAGTTCTGCTCTATGGAGTGCGGCTGTGTGTTGCGGCCAGCCTCGGATACTCCTAGATGATTATTATGGGCCGAGCCCAACATTGTTATGTCTATATGTAACTCTTCACATGTTATTGATATGTCTTTGACAGATCTTTGTCATCCTTGTAATGTCTCACTGATGTGAATTTTCAATAAACCTTTTGTAAAAGAAAAATGTTCAAACATTTCACTCTCTAGATGTGAAGAGCTGGTAGAGACATACCCAAAAAGACGAAAGGTGGTTTTATAAATTATTGACTCGGGGCTGAATACAAATGCACGCCACACTTTTCAGATATTTATTTGTAAAACATTTTGGAAACCATTTATTATTTTCCTTCCACTTCACAATTATGTGCCATTTTGTGTTGGTTTATCACATAAAATCCCAATAATATAAATTTATGTTTTTGGTTGTAACATGACAAAATGTGGAAAATTTCAAGGGGTGTGAATACTTTTTCAAGGCACTGTAGTTGGTCATGGATAGTGAAGCTATACCTAAGTGATTGGACATTAAAGTGGTGCATACATACAAAGACGTGACCATACACTAGACTAGAGCATTAAAAGAATAGGTATTAACAAAAGGGTTAAGATCCTGGAGGAAGGAAGACAGTAATGCCGCGTACACACGACCGGTCTTTGATGGACTAGGTTCCGACGGTCTCCCCCCGACGGACTTTCGGTAGAGACCCGACTGACTTTCTGAACGAGCGGACCACACAAAACCGGACTAAGTCCATTCGTTTTGAACGTGATGACATAAACGAGACTAAACAGGGAAGTTCAGTAGTCAGTAGCCAATAGCTGCCCTTGTGCCGTATTTGGTCCGTCGGACTAGCACACAGACGAATGTTTTTTACGATTTTTAATCCGTCAGATAGATTTGAAACATGTTCTATTTCTAGGTCCATCTGATTTTTTTTATAAAAAGCGGTCGGACTAGCCCACACACAATCGGATTGGCCGACGGACTGATCCCGTCGGACCTAGTCTGACGGAAAGTCCGGTTGTGTGTATGCGGCATTAGAGTGGGGTGCCAAGGGATACAAAACTCTCTCCCAAAGAGAGGGAGTTGGGTAGGTTGGGTGACATGCAAAAAAAAGGGGGGAAGGGAGGGTGTAGAGAGGCCCAGGCATGGGGAGTAAGAAAAAAGAGAGGGGAAATAAAAGGAAAGGGAGGGGCTGTGTGGAGAAAGGGTATCTGTTTGAACATAATGTGTGTAAGTAATTGTAAACAAACAACAAACATGCTATACTTACCAGCACTGTACAATGGTTTTGCACAGAGCAGCCCCGATCCTCCTCTTTTTGTGTCACCTGCCGGAGCTCCTGGCTGCACCCCTCCCCCACTGATTGCCCACCATAGCAAGCCCCTTCTCACGTGGGCTCACTCCTAAGCCTGCTCTGTGTGACCATAGAGATACAGAGTGCAGCTTGACTGAATCCCTCCTCACTGGCTGTGATTGACAGCAGAGGGAGCCAATGGCTCCCACTGCTGGCTGGCTCAGCCTACGAGGAGGGAAAGAGCCGCTGCTTTCGTGTACATGGTTTGATTGAGATTGGGCTTAGGAAAGTATGGTGCATGAATGGTGTCTGGAGCTTACGCACTATGCCCTCTTCATCTAATTGTTAAGGGTGCCATAGTCTTAACAGCTGGTAGCCTCTTAGCAAACAGTAGTGCTGACAGTGGGTGGAGCTTCATGGGGAAGTGGAGATGCTAGTTCCCGGTTAGGTCCACTCTCTCATTATGATTCACAGTAAGCAGATTCTTTAGATAAAAGCATGTGTATTGACTATAGATTCGCCCTCTGCCTGCTGTCAATCACAGGGGTTGCAAACTGGATTGGAAACTAGTGTCTCTGAATCCCATCAGGCTTCACCCACACAGCTGCAAAACCCCTGGAATTGCAGAGTTTGAGGGACAGTTGCAGCAGCAGGGAGGGAGCTCAGCTGCATTGAGGACAAAAAGATGGGAATTTATCAAAACAGAACAGACTCTGGAGCAACTGTGCATGGCAACCAATAAGTTTCTATCTTTAGCTTGTGCAGTAAAGCTTTGAAAATGAAAGCTAGAAGCTGATTGGTTGTCATGCACAGGTAGTGCTACTCTCAAAGGAGCTGCTTAGTAATTTAGGTTCTTTGCCCCGACTCCAAGAACACCTTCAGCTCCTCTGACACAATGAAAGTTACTGCAAGCACTTCTAAGGACATTAATATAGATAACTTTAACAGGGCTGTGCGTAGCCAACTATCCGGTGAACTTAGTCTGACAGACTTCCCGCCGGACTTTCCGAACGAGCTACTTGCCCACACAGGGCACTTTTTCAGAGTACTAATACGGCGAACTAAGTCCGCCGGACTATCCGCCGTACTTTTGAAATGAACGGACTCACCCACACACGTGGAGGAAAGTCCGCTTATTTTGAGCGTGTCTCAAGGTAGCCGAAAAATCGGCGTGGGGTCCCCCCTAGGTCCACATCAGACCCTTGCTCTGTGTGGCCATAGAGACACAGAGCGCAGCTTGACCGAATCCCTCCTCACTGGCTGTGATTGACAGCAGAGGGAGCCAATGGCCGCTACCCGGCCAGCCAGGAAAGGGGGTGGGGAGGAGCAAGTGCCCCCCCTCCTGAGCCGTGCCAGGCCGCATGCCCTCAACATGGGGGGGTGCCTTGGGGAAGGGGGGACCGTGCGCCTCCCCACCCCAAAGCACCTTGTCCCCATGTTGATGAGGACAAGGGCCTCTTCCCGACAACCCTAGCCGTTGGTTGTCGGGGTCCGCGGGCAGGGGGCTTATCGGAATCCGGGAGCCCCCTTTAATAAGGGGGCCCCCGGATACCGGCCCCCCACCCTATGTGAATGAGTATGGGGTACAATGTACCCGTACCCATTCACCTGTGGAAAAAAGTAAAAATAAAACACAACACACAAGGGTTAAAATAGTTTATTGCACAGCATCCTCTGGGACTGTGACATCATAATGGGTGGGGACATCTTCCGGTGATGTCCCTATATAAGTTGCCACATCCCTGCCATTGTGAGCGGAGGCAGCAATGAGGCAACATCTGAAGAGAAGAACAGAAGACGGCGACATTGGCGACAGAAGACCAGGCCACCGCCTGTAAAAGAGCTAGAAGAAGGTGCAGTGGCCCGGCAAGAAGAACGGAAGAGGGGGACAAGACCCCCGAAGAGGAGGACAAGACCCCTGAAGTCGGAAGAAGAGAGCGGCGGCGAAGAAGAAAGCCGGGCTCCTCCGCTAGTAAAAGAGCTAGCAGAAGATAGCGGAGCAGTCCGGCCAGAAGACCCCCGAAGACGGACAGAAGACCCCTGGAGCTGTGCAATAAACTATTTTAACCCTTGTGTGTTGTGTTTTATTTTTTTCCACAGGTGAATGGGTAGGGGTACATTGTACCCCATACTCATTCACATAGGGTGGGGGGCCAGTATCCGGGGGCCCCCTTATTAAAGGGGGCTCCCGGATTCCGATAAGCCCCCCCGCCCGCAGACCCCGACAACCAACGGCCAGGGTTGTCGGGAAGAGGCCCTTGTCCTCATCAACATGGGGACAAGGTGCTTTGGGGTCTGCGCGGCCCCCCCTTTCCCAGGCACCCCCCATGTTGAGGGCACGCGCCCTGGCATGGCTCAGGAGGGGGGGTGCTCACTCGTCCCCACCCCCTTTCCTGGCCAGCCGGGTAGCGTGCTCGGATAAGGGTCTGATGTGGACCTAGGGGGGAACCCCACGCCGATTTTTCGGCGTAGGGATTCCCCTTTAAGTCCATACCAGGTGACGGGGCCAGCGACGCCTCCTTCGCTGGCCCCAGCTACCTGGAGACGCTCTCAAGATGAGCGGACTTTTCTTCGGGCGGGAAAAGTCTGTTAATTTCAAAAGTACGGCGGACTGGCACACACACGGCCGGATTGTCTGCCGAAAAGGGCGAGTCCGGCGGACAGATTGGAGTGCAAAAATACTTTCTAAGTCCGCTGGACTTTTGGGCGGATTGTCCGGCGAACTTGAGTTTGCTGGACTTTTCCACTGGATTGTTTGATCGTGTGTACGTGGCAAAAGTCTCTCTAATAGCAGGCAGTAAAGCCCCAAAGCAGCAGCTGATCATCCAGTCACACACTGTGATTAGTCCACTCTCTACTTTGCACCCAGATGACTCAGCACACTGGACAGCGATGTGCACTCTCTGGTCTCCCTCATGGCAAGTGGAAGCTGCGTCCTGTACAGCTTGAGTAAATGCAGCTCTTTCCCCTAATAGTAATCTCACTCTGGGAATAGCAGCTCAAAAGTTCTTGATTACAGTAGAATCTCTCTCCTCTAGACAACAGTCCACAGTGCAGTTCTGCCTAACTCAGCCTACTGATCTCTTCTCAGCAGTTCCTTTTTGTTGCCAATATAGCAGTTACCCAGTTCAACACTGCAAGGCGGCAGCTACAGAGTGCAGCTGCAGCTAGTGTTTTTCTCACTCTCCATTCTTAGCCAAGCACCTGGCTACACACAGCTGCTCCATGCATTAAGATAAAAAGCCTTCTCTGTACCTGAGCCCCCTCTCTATCCAGCAATGTCCGGGACTCTCCCTCCCGATTGGCTGAGGCATGGTAGCAGCGCCATTGGCTCCCACCGCTTTCAAACTCAGCCAATTAGGAGAGAGAGAGGAGGTGGGGCCAAACCACAGCGCCGTGTCTGAATGGATACACAGAGCTGCAGCTCAGCTCAGGTGCCCCCATAGAAGGTTGCTTGCTGTGGGGGCACTCAACAGGAGGGAGGGGCTAGGAGCTCCAGCCGGGGACCCTATATGAAGAGGATCCAGGCTGCTCAGTGCAAAACCACTATACAGAGCAGGCAAGTATGACATGTTTGCAGGACTGTTTTAAGGCAGGGCAAAAGGGTTAGTTGCCCTGGGCCCCAAAGCAGCTGCCTTATACTTGCCAATTATCCCTGTTTAAATTTCCTTATCCCTTGAAGTTTTAGTCCCGTGCTGTGTCCCAATATTTCAGTGTGAAGTCATGTTACTAATGCTGCTCAACTCTGTCCTATTGCTGCGTAAAGATGACTCACCTGCAGACCCTGGGGTTTACATGTAAATAACCTGCATTAATATGTAAATAGAGGCGACATTGATATGTAAATAGCAGTGGATCGATGGCATTGATATGTAAATAGAGGCGGCATTCATATGTATATAATGCCCCCGAGGTCATATTCACCATCACTTCTGCTGAATGCTGCCCACTGGGGAGGTAAAGGGGCATGGGCATGCTGGAAAGTCTTGCCTACAACTGTGGTCATTAAGCCTAACATCAGCCTTTTCTGCAAAGGTAAACAAATTGGAGGTGGAACACTTTTTGAAAATAACATGGTGCCACAGCACCCTGAATTTTGGTGCATGTGATTACGCATATCTCAGCAGATGCACAAGGGTGTCATTAACAATTAATGGCACTGCTGTGTATCTGCTAAAGGGCAGCACGTTTCTGAGGTGTCAGGAAAGCGATTTTTCATGTATTCCCAACTCACAAATGTGAACCCAGGCTAAATATCTCAGTTACAGTGGTGGTCACTGTAAACCTCATTACATTGAAGCTTGGTGTATAGTGATGGCCGAACGGTTCGCCCGGCGGTCGTTTCGCGGCGAATTTCCGACATTCGCGGTCCGCACGTTCGAACGCCTTTTTCCGTCGTTCGCCGCGGCGGACTTACGTGTTTAATGTATACAAGAACTTTAACCTTTGGTGACACGTTTATCATGTGATACAGGACAGCCAATTGAGACATGACAGCACATGGACACTTGTACATTCCCCCTAACCTATAAATACACCCGATCCGGTGGCCATTTTACATTCTTTCTTCTGTTAAGATAGGGACAGGTTCCTGTGTGGAGTAGGGAGAGATAAACCACTAGCTATTTGGTACACAAAAGTTCTTTTCAGGACTGGTATAGGTGTTAGGTGTTGATAGGTTTGCTGTGCTGCTGATTCTTGCAGCAGCCTGAGTGTCTTTTGTTAGTTTAGAGAAAGGGAAAGGACGGTGTATGCTACAGGGACAGCCAGATTAGTCTTTCATCATCATCATCATCATCATCATCATTAGCTGTTACTATCAAGGTCCACAAAAGAGCTGTTCCAGTAACCACTAATCGTTCTCTTTTTTTGCCAATTTGTATAGGGACAGGAAGGAAGCAGTGTTGTCAGGCAGTGAGGGTAATTTTAAAGACTTGCTGTTATTATTAGTTCCACAAAGGTTCTTTTCAGGACTGGTATCAGTGGTACAGTAATAGGCTTGTACATGTATAATATTCTTTCTTCCAAATATAGAAAGGATATTATACTTGACTGCTGCCCTTCTGCTGCAGTCTGCTAAACATTCACAACTCACTTGTTCCACAAAAGTTCTTATAAGGACTGGTAACTTGGTATAGGGTGCTACGGTACATAGGCTTGAGTGCGGTACAGTCTGCTGTTCTGTAAGGACCGCTATCGGTCCACAATAGATAGGGTTGACGTGCACCACTGCTGACCGCTGCCCTATACTGCAGCAGTCCTTCAGCGGTATAGGGACTGACGTACAGTCTGCTAATCACTAACACACAACCTGCTTGTTCCACAAAAGTTCTTATAAGGACTGGTAACTTGGTATAGGGTGCTACGGTACATAGGCTTGAGTGCGGTACAGTCTGCTGTTCTGTAAGGACCGCTATCGGTCCACAATAGATAGGGTTGACGTGCACCACTGCTGACCGCTGCCCTATACTGCAGCAGTCCTTCAGCGGTATAGGGACTGACGTACAGTCTGCTAAAAACTAATACACAACCTGCTTGTTCCACAAAAGTTCTTATAAGGACTGGTAACTTGGTATAGGGTGCTACGGTACATAGGCTTGAGTGCGGTACAGTCTGCTGTTCTGTAAGGACCGCTATCGGTCCACAATAGATAGGGTTGACGTGCACCACTGCTGACCGCTCACCTATACTGCAGCAGTCCTTCAGCGGTATAGGGACTGACGTACAGTCTGCTAAACACTAATACACAACCTGCTTGTTCCACAAAAGTTCTTATAAGGACTGGTAACTTGGTATAGGGTGCTACGGTACATAGGCTTGAGTGCGGTACAGTCTGCTGTTCTGTAAGGACCGCTATCGGTCCACAATAGATAGGGTTGACGTGCACCACTGCTGACCGCTCACCTATACTGCAGCAGTCCTTCAGCGGTATAGGGACTGACGTACAGTCTGCTAATCACTAACACACAACCTGCTTGTTCCACAAAAGTTCTTATAAGGACTGGTAACTTGGTATAGGGTGCTACGGTACATAGGCTTGAGTGCGGTACAGTCTGCTGTTCTGTAAGGACCGCTATCGGTCCACAATAGATAGGGTTGACGTGCACCACTGCTGACCGCTCACCTATACTGCAGCAGTCCTTCAGCGGTATAGGGACTGACGTACAGTCTGCTAAACACTAATACACAACCTGCTTGTTCCACAAAAGTTCTTATAAGGACTGGTAACTTGGTATAGGGTGCTACGGTACATAGGCTTGAGTGCGGTACAGTCTGCTGTTCTGTAAGGACCGCTATCGGTCCACAATAGATAGGGTTGACGTGCACCACTGCTGACCGCTGCCCTATACTGCAGCAGTCCTTCAGCGGTATAGGGACTGACGTACAGTCTGCTAAACACTAATACACAACCTGCTTGGTCCACAAAAGTTCTTATAAGGACTGGTAACTTGGTATAGGGTGCTACGGTACATAGGCTTGAGTGCGGTACAGTCTGCTGTTCTGTAAGGACCGCTATCGGTCCACAATAGATAGGGTTGACGTGCACCACTGCTGACCGCTCACCTATACTGCAGCAGTCCTTCAGCGGTATAGGGACTGACGTACAGTCTGCTAATCACTAACACACAACCTGCTTGTTCCACAAAAGTTCTTATAAGGACTGGTAACTTGGTATAGGGTGCTACGGTACATAGGCTTGAGTGCGGTACAGTCTGCTGTTCTGTAAGGACCGCTATCGGTCCACAATAGATAGGGTTGACGTGCACCACTGCTGACCGCTGCCCTATACTGCAGCAGTCCTTCAGCGGTATAGGGACTGACGTACAGTCTGCTAAACACTAATACACAACCTGCTTGGTCCACAAAAGTTCTTATAAGGACTGGTAACTTGGTATAGGGTGCTACGGTACATAGGCTTGAGTGCGGTACAGTCTGCTGTTCTGTAAGGACCGCTATCGGTCCACAATAGATAGGGTTGACGTGCACCACTGCTGACCGCTGCCCTATACTGCAGCAGTCCTTCAGCGGTATAGGGACTGACGTACAGTCTGCTAAACACTAATACACAACCTGCTTGGTCCACAAAAGTTCTTATAAGGACTGGTAACTTGGTATAGGGTGCTACGGTACATAGGCTTGAGTGCGGTACAGTCTGCTGTTCTGTAAGGACCGCTATCGGTCCACAATAGATAGGGTTGACGTGCACCACTGCTGACCGCTGCCCTATACTGCAGCAGTCCTTCAGCGGTATAGGGACTGACGTACAGTCTGCTAAACACTAATACACAACCTGCTTGGTCCACAAAAGTTCTTATAAGGACTGGTAACTTGGTATAGGGTGCTACGGTACATAGGCTTGAGTGCGGTACAGTCTGCTGTTCTGTAAGGACCGCTATAGGTCCACAATAGATAGGGTTGACGTGCACCACTGCTGACCGCTCACCTATACTGCAGCAGTCCTTCAGCGGTATAGGGACTAAGAGTTTTGTCACAGGGTCATTTAAAAAATGACATGCAGAGGAAGAGGCAGGCCCTTCCGCAGGGGTGGTAGGGGTAGGGCAGGAGCAACAGGCTTGAGCCAAAGTGGGAAGTTGCAGAAGGTGCGTTCAATTACTTTAAAGGATGCACCAGACTTGGTTGAGTGGCTCGCTCAGCCTTACTCTTCTGCACCCTCCTCATCCTCTCGATCTGCACCCTCTTCTTCACTCTCTGCTATGTGCACCCCCAAAGACACTACCACCAACAACACGACCACCACCACCACCACCACATACCTTCCGCTTGAGTCACTGGAATTATTTTCCGATCCATATCAAGAGGACATTTCTGATGCGCAGCCACTCTTGGTATTGGATCAGGAAGAGGAGGTAGCAACAAGCGCTACTCAGCAGTCTGACGCCAGTACCCAGATCAGCCCAAGGAGGAGGTTGGTCCCCGGTGTTGCTGCCTACTCCGAGATCTCTACTTATAGCGGTGGGGAAGGTGACGTTGATGATGACGTGTCTAGTGATGTCACGTGGGTGCCCACAAGAGAGGAAGAGGAGGGGAGTTCAGAGGGAGATATGGACCAGCAGATAGGGAGGAGAAGCAGCAATGACTTACATTGCACAGCAGGGACAAAGCAGACTGCAAATGTATCAGGAGCGAGTCATCGACCATGTACGGTCACATCTGGCGCTCCCAGGACACCGGCACATGGCTCCGCAGTGTGGGCTTTTTTTAACGTGTCCGCTGCTGACAATAGCGTTGCCATCTGCAATCTTTGCAGTCAACGCGTTAGTCGCGGTAAGCCCAATACTCACCTAGGGACGACCGCCTTAAGAAGGCACATGAGCAGCCATCACCGAGCCCAGTGGGAGCAACGGAACACACAAAGCCACACTGCAGGCTCTCACCGTCCAGCCTCGTCTTCTACTTCTCCTTCTCCTCTCTCCTCACAATTGTCCTCCACTCCACCTTCCATCACGCCAAGCTCACATTTTTCTGCAAAAAGGCAGGCTTCCGTGGGCCTAATGTTTGAGCGTAAAAAAATGATGATGCCGGATAACCCTCTTGCCCAACGGTTGGCGGCTGGCTTGTCAGAACTCATAGCCCGCCAACTACTGCCATATAAACTGGTGGACTCGGAGGCCTTTCGCAAATTTGTGGCCATTGGAACACCACAATGGAAGGTCCCAGGAAGGAAGTATTTCTCAGAGAAGGGCATCCCAGAGCTATATGGCCATGTTCAGCGGCAAGTGAATGTATCTCTGGCACACAGTGTCGGTGCCAAGATACATCTGACCACAGACACGTGGTCTAGCAAACACGGGCAGGGAAGGTATATCAGTTTTACTGCCCACTGGGTGAACCTTCTGACGGCCGTCAAGCATGTAACCCGTGGCACCCGTGTAGATTTGGTTTTACCGCCACGGATTGCATGCAGGCCTGACTCTTCTTCTCCTCCTCCTACTCCATCCTCCTC
Organism: Lithobates pipiens; assembly: GCF_037356315.1. Lineage (NCBI taxonomy): Eukaryota > Metazoa > Chordata > Amphibia > Anura > Ranidae > Lithobates > Lithobates pipiens. The sequence continues at coordinate 186,414,869 of NW_027507784.1, read as the reverse complement.
CCTCTCCTCCTCAGCTGCCTCCTCCTTTTCCGCTGCTAGCGTCTCTTCCACTGCACCGCCCAAGCTCCCCAGAACCTATTCCACATGCCAGGTGAGACGTTGCCATGCCGTGCTGCGTCTGTTGTGCCTGGAAGCAAAGAGCCACACTGGCCCGGCACTCCTTTCAGCTTTGCGTTCACAGGCAGATGAGTGGCTAACACCGCTCAATTTGACAGTTGGTAAAGTGGTGTGTGACAACGGTGCCAATCTGCTTAGCGCATTGAAACAGGGCAAAATCACGCACGTGCCGTGCATGGCACACGTCTTAAACTTGGTCGTGCAGCGATTCCTTGTCAAATACCCTGGGGTCCAGGACATCTTGCGGCAGGCAAGGAAAATCTCGGCCCATTTCAGAAGATCTTACACGGCCATGGCTCGCCTTGCTGACATTCAGCGGCGACACCATCTGCCGGTCAGACGTCTTATTTGCGATTGCCCGACGCGATGGAACTCAACCTTCTATATGCTTGATAGGCTGCTCCAGCAGAAACGTGCAGTTAACGTCTACCTGTATGAACTCTGCGAAAGAAACGGTTCTGGGGAGCTGGGTTTTTTTTCACCGCGCCAGTGGCTGCTCATGCGCGACACATGCAGACTTCTGCGGCCATTTGAGGAGATCACCAAACTGGTCAGTCGCAGCCATGGCGCCATCAGTGACATGGTACCTTATGCCTTCTTTCTGGAGCGTGCATTGCGTCGTGTCATTGATCAGGCTGTGGAGGAGCAGGAGCGGGAAGATGAGGAAGTCGCAATGCTGGATGAATTCCCAGGGGGGGCTACTCTATCTGAGACAAGTCAACAACAGGAGTCTGATGAGGAGTCAGAGGAGGATGGTGCCGGGGCGGATGAGCAGGAGCAAGAAGAGCATGCTTTAAACCTTTCTGGGATCCCTGTTGTGCGAGGATGGGGAGAGGAGAATGAAGAGGACGACATTATCCTGGATGATGAGCAGGAGCCAGGCCACCACACCGCTTCCACTTTAGTGCAAATGGGGGCCTTCATGCTCCAGTGTTTTAATAGGGACCCCCGTATAAAAAGCATGAGGGTCAAGGACCAGTACTGGGTGGCAACGTACTTAGACCCCCGGTACAAACACAAAATGGCGGAAATGTTACCGCCGTCGCAGAGGGCTGTCAGAATGCAGCACTTCCAGGCCTTGCTTCGAGAAATGCTGCATTCTGCTTTTGCGTGCGCTGGCAGAGGAGCAATTCCCACTCCCAGAGAAGGATTTGCGGGTACCAATCCAACAGCGCCTGCAAGAAGAGGCCGGTTTGAAGATGTGTTGGTGACTTCGGATATGAGGTCATTCTTTCAGCCGACCCATCGACAGGTGTCATCCGGATCCAGCATCAGGGAACGCCTAGACCGTCAGGTGTCCGACTACATTGGGTTAACGGCCGATGTGGACGCTCTGAGGAGTGATGAACCCCTAGACTACTGGGTGGGCAGGCTTGACCTCTGGCCAGAGCTTGCCCAATTTGCAATCGAACTGTTGGCTTGCCCCTCATCCAGTGTCCTGTCCGAAAGGACGTTCAGCGCAGCAGGGGGGATTGTGACCGATAAGCGTACTCGCCTAGCTCACCACAGTGTTAACTACCTCACATTTCTAAAAATGAATGAGGCATGGATCTCGGAGGAATTCAACACATGTGACCAGTAGACCATGTATATGTCTATAAACTATTTTTTTAATCAAGCACACAGACCTTCTTAATTCATTTGGCTCACTTCCTTGACCCAAAAAAGCACACCGTACTATATGCCCCTACCCTCCTCTTTGAAGAGGTTGAGCGGTGTCATATTTCTACTGGGGCTGCTTATGATATCCCTGTGCTGTGCTGACTTCCTCCTGGGGGTTCTTATTATGAAGGGATCACACTATCCCTGTGCTGTGCTGACTTCCTCCTGGGGGTTCTTATTATGAGGGGATCACACCATCCCTGTGCTGTGCTGACTTCCTCCTGGGGCTGCTTACGGTGCTGCTGTCAGTGCTGTATGTCACGGTGCTGCTGTCAGCGCTGTATGTCACGGTGCTGCTGTCAGCGCTGTATGTCACGGTGCTGCTGTCAGCGCTGTATGTCACGGTGCTGCTGTCAGCGCTGTATGTCACGGTGCTGCTGTCAGCGCTGTATGTCACGGTGCTGCTGTCAGCGCTGTATGTCACGGTGCTGCTGTCAGCGCTGTATGTCACGGTGCTGCTGTCAGCGCTGTATGTCACGGTGCTGCTGTCAGCGCTGTATGTCACGGTGCTGCTGTCAGCGCTGTATGTCACGGTGCTGCTGTCAGTGCTCTGTATTACGGTGCTGCTGTCAGATGCCTCTATCACGGTGCATGTGTCATTCCGGTATGTCACGCTGCTGGTGATCATCTCCTGCACCCTCTTCTTTGCCTACCCTGGTCCCTGACCTTCCCTCTCCTCCATTGCCTTCATTAGCTCCATAGTCCTGAATTGTTAGAACAATTTCCCAAATAAAATAAAAATGCTTGTAGTTATCGATCCCAAATTCACCTCATACATGTATTATGTCATTGTCCAGATGGTGGGACTACGTTTTACCCCCTAATAATTACCACGTGGCCGCAAATTCGACATGAAGGTTTGCAAAGTTCGCCTCCCATTGAAGTCAATGGGGCCCGCGGCGAACGGTCGGTTTCGCGAACGTTTGGGTCCGTTCGCATTTCGCGTTCGCGAAACGTCCCGTCGGAAGTTCGTCCATCACTATTGGTGTACAATCCTTTCATTCACACCAGTAGCCAGTGTGAAGATCCCTTTACTTTGGTGGTCAGTGTAAATCCCGCTTTACATTGGTGGTTACTGTGATTGCTCCTATTACATTAGGGGTCAGTATAAATCCCCATTACATTAGTGGTCAGTGTAGAAATTCCTCTTGCATTTGTGGTCAGGTTTAAATCCTCCCTTAGATTGGTGGTTCATGTAAAGCCCCCCTTATTGGTTGTTGATGTAAAATCCCCCATTACATTGGTGATCAGTGTACATTTTCCTTCACATTGGTGGTAAGTGCAGAATTGCCCTTACACTAGTGGTCAGTGTAAATCCCCCCCTAACAGTGGTGGGCATGGGGGTCATTGTATATTCCTCCTTACACTGGTGGTTGGTGTAAATGCTTCTATTACATTGGTGTCAGTGTAGAAACCCCTCTTTATATTGGGGTATTTTACGCCACTCACCGTTACATAGTGGTTAGTGCAAATTCCCCCTAATCTTGGTGGTCAGTGTAAATCCCTCTTCACCTTGGTGGTCATTTAAAATTGCCCATTACATTGATGGTTAGTGTAGAATCCCCCACTGCAGTATATACTGTACTTGCCAATGATTTCCAGCTTTGCTCACCAGGATTCAGAATTTGCCACAGTGTACTGCCTACTAACTAATCCCATCCCCCAATACTGCCACTTATCCCATAACCCCCCCCCCCCCCCCCCAGCATTGCCACTGATCACATCCCCACCCCCCCAAGCATTGCCACCGATTCCAGGAGTCCTAGGATCCCTAGGAGTTTTCTGTCTATTGATGGGTCCCAGCAACCAATCAGTGAGCAGTAATAATGTGTGGAAACCTCTAGCAACAAATTGGTGAGTGGTAAGGATGTCCAGTAACCTCTAGCAACCAATCAGTGAGCAGTAATAATGTGTGGAAACCTCTAGCAACAAATTGGTGAGTGGTAAGGATGTCCAGTAACCTCTAGCAACCAATCAGTGAGCAGTAATAGTGTGTGGAAACCTCTAGCAACAAATTGGTGAGTGGTAAGGATGTCCAGTAACCTCTAGCAACCAGTGAGCAGTATTGATGTACAGTACTCTCCAGCAACCAAACAAGCAGAAGTCATGTGCTGTAACCTCTAGCAAATAATCAGCTAGTCATTATGTGTGCTGCAACCTCTAGCAGCCAGTCAGTGAGCCGTAATGATACACTGTAACCTTTGGCAACCAACAATCGCTGCCTGATCTGATTCAGTAAACAGATTTTGAGTCTAGCTGCTATTTATTGTATGTCTCAGAGCAGGTGGAGAGTGAAATTGTATGAGATTGGGGGGGGTGGGGGCAAGAAAATGTTTGCCTAGGGTCCAATCAATATTAAAAATACAGCCCTGCATGTTTGTTATTTTAATAGAAAAAAATAGACTTTATAATCACTTTAACATAGTAAGTTATTGATCGCATCTGTTTCTAATATGTAATCTTAACAATCAAAATACGATCGTATCTATAGCCAAAATTATCTCAGTCCTGTGGAACAATGCAAAAATCCAGACGGAATTGATCAGAAGGAAAGTTATGGCTATTTGATTGTGTGTAAACGGTTGAATCTGCAAACATATTGGACATATCAGAAAATAAAATAAAACATGTAGGACCCTTAATTTTGTACAATCAACTTTAGATTTATCAGAATCTCAGCTGATATGTCAGTCACCTCAGAGGATTAGGATCCACGGAGTCTGAGTAGGGAACTCATTTCTCCACTATAAAAGTTGTCATCACCCCCCAATGGCTCAACAATATACCTAAGAGCCAATTTTTCAGACTGAAAAAGAATTGTACTAGAATTGATGATTACGATAATCAGAGTAAGACTTTAAAATCAAAATTCCTTGATAAAGGGTTCCCAGTAAATCTTGTGGAAACAGCATGTTCTCAATACAAAAATACAACTCCCTCTTAATGATTTACGCTTCATCACTCAATTTCATTCTCGTCACAAACAGATGGAGAGTATTGTACGGAGACATTGGCCCTTGCTGCTTCAGGATGAGCATCTCCTTCCTGTTGTTCCCAATAGGCCAAAGTTTGCGTACAGAAAAGCACCTAATATTAAGAGCAAAGTGGCACCAAGTAAACTTAAAGAGAAACCTCCTCCCCCTGGTAGCTCTATTCCCACTTTTCTAGCTATCTCGGGTATGTACCAATGCCGCAAACCATTATGCAAAACCTGCCAGTTTGTGAGACATGGCCAGAAGGATTTTGTTGTAAAAGGAAAAACATACCCTATCAATGATTTTCACACATGCTCCACTGACCATGTGGTATACTGTCTAACATGTCCTTGCGGCCTGTTTTATGTAGGGAGAACCATTAGGCCACTTCACAAGCGTTTCGGCGAGCATCGCCATTTCATCTCCGGTGGATTCGATAATCACAGTATTCCTAGGCATTTCCTCAAATGCCATCAAAAATCTACAGATGGTTTAAGGGTCTGGGTCATTGAGACAATGCCAAAGAACCTCCCCTCAGCCGAACGTTTCAGAAAACTCTGTCATAGAGAAATGTTTTGGATTTTTACTTTAAATGTTCTTGCCCCTGGAGGGTTGAACGAGGACTTTGAAACTAGTGCCATTCTCTAGATTCCTCCTTTCCTAATATAATTGTGCAGGATTTTTTATTAGTATATTATTTTAAATATGGTAAATATTTTTAAATAATTTTAACCATTTCGGTATATATATATATATATATATATATATATATATTTAAAAAAAAATTGTTTTAAATATATTTAGCTAATATATTTATACATATTTTTTGCCCTAGATATTTTTCAAAATATTTTCTCTTTGCCCCTTTATTCCCTTTCTTCTTTTGCCCCTCCCTTTTTTCCCTACTCCCTCCCCTTCAGTCTTATATATATGCCTAGTCTTAAGCATTATTGAAGATTGTGTAAAAATATTGATTCTCATTTTATATTTATTTTTAAATGTCGCTTATTGGTTGTTGTTCTGTATGAAATCATATATTTTTTTTTGTTTGGATAAGGATTTTGTTTCACCTCCTGTCCTATACCTTTATATTGTGATAATGCCCCATTTACATATTCCCGCCCCTAAGGTCCACCAAGGTAGTATAAATTAGTCCCATACACACACAGTCATCAGTTTGATAAAGGAACCAATGAGATGCTCCGAAACGCGTCCCTCTTTGATGACTCCTTCCTGTTTTGCTTCCTGTTTGTGGTCCACGCTGGTTGCTGGTTATTGTCTCCTGCCGTTGACATCACTTCCGGGATCCTCGTGTTTTGAGACTGTGATTGCGGGCTGGCCTGTCAGTTCAATATACAGTTCAATACAATGCAAATCTGTGTTTATCTGCGACACTTGGCAAATCTTATCTTTCTGTGGCCTAGGCATGCCCTTTGCTGGGGTAATTAACAGGTATGGTTGCAAAATGGGATGTAATCCCCAGAGCTCCATTTCCTTTACACAGTCATACTCAAGACACTCCAACTCTTACTTTACTAATAGAAATTGGTTTTCTCATCGCCAAATTACCTTCTCTCATTAAAAAAAAAAAAAAAACAGTTCTGGTGTGCACTTACCTGTTTTAACAATGTTGATGTGAACAAGAATGTCTGCTATATTATTATTCCACTTCATAAGAAAATAGTATTGCTTTGTCATACTATTTAAAAAGTAACCTAATTATTTTTTTAAACAATCAACTACTCAATCTATTTTATTAGCAAGTCTTATTTTAAATATCCTATTTATGTTTTTAGGTTACAAATATATTAGATCAGCAACTCAGCTTTGTTTAATCAGGTTCATACACACCCATAGTACATGTAATGATGGACAGCAACATGCATTTAAAACATTTTTTTAATTTTGTTTTTATTATTATTCTTTCTGAACCTTTTCCCCCTCATTACATATGCATAGACAACATGTATTTTTGTTTCGACTTCTATCATACAGAGCAGCACATGTGAAGTCCTGTAGCATTGCAGGATTTTAATTTTTTTTGTTTTTTTTAAATCAAAGCAATGCATTGGCAACAACACTCAAAGCCCTTTCACACTGAGGTGCTTTTGAAGCGATTTGACACAAAAAAAAAAGCATAGAAAAAGCTCACAAAAACCCTATTTCCATTAAAATCAATGAATGCTTTCACACTGGAGTGGTGTGATGGCGGGAAGGTGAAAAAAAACTCCTGCAAGCAGCATGTTTGGAGCGCTTAAAAAAAGTGCCTCAAAAGCAGCCCTCCCTATTGAAATGAATGCAAAGCACCTCAAAATAGTCCTTAGTTTTTAGTCACGTGACCTTCAAAAAAGGGCACTAACATATGAAAAGCACCGCAAAAGCGTCTGAAAAGCGTTCAGCGTTTTATGGGCACCATAAATGTGTAAGGGCTCCAACAGTAGATTTTCTCTGGTCGATACATTTTGCCTGCACTAACAAAATACTGCAAAATGCCCTCACACATAGGGCAATAAGACCCGGTTCACACGCGTACATTTTGCATGTTAAAAAAAATAATAAGTTTGCTGCATCTTTTTTTTTTTTTGTGCACCGGTCCTGTAGGTACTGCAATACCAGGTCGATGCGTGGAGTGGAGTGGACAGAGCAAGCTCTTCTTCCATCTCCCTGTTCTAAAAATCCATTTAATATATGGTCCCCAAATAGGGGACGTATCAGATATTAAACTGATAAGAACGGATACTACACTTGATCTTAGCCAAAAGGCCGAGAAGCGATAAGTTTGCTGCATCTTTGAAGAGCTTTCATTAAAACACATGCTACATATAGAGTTAAAAGATAGCACATCACACACATGTGAACCATGCCTTAGGGATGACCTTTTGTGTCTGCAGCAGCTTTATGCTTGTATCTTTGATTAGCTATGTTGACTTTAATCACTTATATACTGTAGCAGGGCAGTCCTATTGCACAAAACAACGTACCCGTAGGTCGGTTCGTGCATGAGAGACTGTGCGCATCCGCTGCACAGCAGGGGAGCCAATGCGCAGGTCCAGCAGCCATGATGCTCGTCAGCCATCCACAATCGCTCCTCAGTGAGGCAGAGCATGGATCTGCCTATGTAAACAAAGCAGATCCCTGTTCTGACAGGAGAGTACAGTGAGATAAGCTGTTCCTAGTGATCAGGAACAGCGATCTCTCTGTACTCCCAGTCAGTCCACCAGCCCCACCCCACGCTAGAAACACCTCCCCCCAGGGAACACTTAACCCCTACCCTGCCAGTGTGATTTCTACAGTAATCAGTGGATATTTTTAGCTCTGATCCCTGCAATAATGTTACTGGTCCCAAAAAAAAAGTGTCCGATCTGTCCACTGCAATGTTGCAGTCCCGCTAAAAATTGCTGATCATCCCCATTACTAGTAAAAAAATAAATAAAATAAAAAAGCCATAAATTTATCCCCGATTTTGTAGACGCTATAACTTTTGCCCAAACCAATCAATATATGCCTACTGTAATGCCTGTCAGCGGCCATTTACCATGATGCATGATGTGTCGGGTCCGGAGGACCCTCATCCATGCTCCATGGAAGTCCTCCCAGAATAAGCGCTGCAGCCGTCTTTCGGCTATGACCCAGTCAGCAAGTGGATAAAACACTTTGATTGTAGCTTCTTACCTCGCTTATATTTCAGGTCTTCATCCAAACTCACAGCATCAAACAGAGGAGTTCAGTCTCCACTAAACAATTGTCAATGACCTAAACATATTTTATTTTTTTGCTATTCAACAATCCAGGAAAATGCATAATCATTTTAAATGATTTCACCATCAGTTAGGGTAAGACCCCTTTCACACCACACCGCCCTTTGCGTCGGCGGTAAAACGCCGCTATTTTTAGCAGCGTATTTCGGCCGCTAGCGGGGCGCTTTTACCCCCCCGCTAGCGGCCGCGAAAGGGTTAAAACCGCCGGCAATATGCTGCAATTGCAGCATTTTGCCAGCGGCATTACAGCGCTGCCCCATTGGATTTCAATGGGGAGCAGCAGTGGAGGAGCGGTAAACACACCGCTCCTTCACCGCTCCAAAGAAGCTGCTGGCAGGACTTTTTTCTGACGTCCTGCCAGCGCACCGCTGTAGTGTGAAAGCCCTCGGGGCTTTCACACTACACACAATGGTGCAGCTTCTTTAGGGCGGATTGCAGGCGCTATTTTTAACGCCTGCAAAATGCCCTGGTGTGAAAGGGGTGTAAAAGTACAGTACTGAAACTTTTAAATGTACTTATTTTTCATGTACAGATATATTGGAGTATCAGGATCTCAAAAGAATCTCCTCACTGACAGAAATTGGGAATTTTGACCTTTGAATTATAGATGTTAGAGTAAAGGACACAGGCAGAATGAATTCATACATCATGGATTAAACGGTGTGTACCTTCAGGTGATTGGACATTGGCAAAGCATTTCAGGGCATGCTCCTGTTCACCTTCCCTATAACCCTACCCCACTAAACCAAGGAATAGAATGGAACGTGGATTGTGTCTTGTACTGTACGGCCCAGGCAGATTATTTATACACCACGGGATATCCCCAAGCAATGAATAAAAAGGGCAGGCAACAAAGAGGCAAGGCCCAAACAGAACACCCAACTCAGAATGCCACTGCAAGAACCTTGTGGGCCAAAAGCTCCATTAGCAGAAGACTCGATGTGCACCTGGTAAAACTTTGAAAAAGTATTAGCAAAAGACCACACGGCAGCTTTACACAACTGGGCTACAGCGGTTTGGTGCTGAAACACGCACTGGTGGTATGGGCAAATAAAAGTGCTAAAGGTGATTTCTCTTTAAGAATGTAAGCTTTTGCAATCAGATTCTGTATCCATTGTGCAATTATCGACTTTACAGCAGGGTATTTCTTGGGAGGACCCGAGCACAGGGCAAACAGAAAATCCATCTGGCTGATTTCTGTTCACGTCCCCCAATTCAGCTAGAGATTTTTCAGCTATGGTGGCAACTCTGTATATGCTCTGTTTTCAGTGAGTTTCTTTGCAGAGCATTTCCTCCCCATCACATCTGAGCAGCCCATGTGTCTATATAGCATGGGTCTCAAACTGGCGGCCCTCCAGCTGTTGCAAAAGTACAAGGCTCATTGCAAAGCTGACAGGCATTGCAAATCTGATAGTTACTCCCTCATCAGGCAGTGGCATGATGGGACTTGCAGTTCTGCAACAGCTGGATGGCCACCAGTTTGAGACCCCTGGTCTATTGAGTCATATATGTGGGCATATACACAGTGGTAAATCACAGCCCACTTCCTCCCTCCCTCTCCATGCCCACTAACCAGCTAAACACAATGGGGACGGGATATTACAATTGTGGCTTCACCTCCATTTGTATGCCAATTTATCGATATCAATTATTTTATTAGATTTATTTATATTATATATTATTTTACTCTGTATTCCAAAGGCATTTTTATAATTTTTTTACTTTGAACATATGACCAGCAGCAGAGGACTACTAGAAGCTCCTCCAGCTTATGTTTTCCTGCAGACAGGCTGGTAAATATCTGAGTCATGTGACAGCTGTATATTAATAAAAGAAAAAACATCTAAGGACCTTTTTCCTATCAAAGTAAATACAGTGTTTAGCATCACTTTAAGGCTTAAAGCGGAGTCCCCCCCCCAAATAAATTAAAAGTCAACAGCTACAAATATTGCAGCTGCTGACTTTTAAAATAAGGACACTTACCTGTCCAAGGCGCCCGCAATTTCCTCAGAAGAAAGCGTCCCTCGACGGCCAAGTGGGGGCACCGGCATCTTCAGTAAGGGAATCAGGAAGCGAAGCCTTGCAGCCTCACAGCCTGGTTCCCTTCTGCGTATGCACAAGTCCTAACTGGTCCCTGCTGTCTTCTGGGACCTGTGTCTCTCCCAGAAGATAACGGGGGGGGGGGGGGGTTACAGACATGGCGTAGATGCAGATTCTGCAGCGATCAATCGCCAGAAGTGGGAGCAAATACTCGTACCAGGGGGTTGACTGGATGCTCCATTTTTGGGGTGGAACTCTGCTTTAAACTTAAGACCGCTATTATTTCCTTATCTGATTGATTGGTGGGCAATAAAAAGACATTTACACTGCCATTTAGTGGATGGAATGACCAATGTTTTTAACAGCAAAATGGCTAAGGAGTGCTAAATGAGATTCCTTTATCAAAAGTGCAATATTTATCAGTTTGATAATCTTTGGGTCAACGTATTAAATCATACTAATGTGTTCACAACCTTCCACTGATCAGGACAAATATACCTGGTATTAGAAGACATTATTCCATAACTTTAAATAATTTGGAGCACCGACTCTTCTACATTAGATCATCAACGAGGTCCAGATAGACTTGAGCATTAACAATTTGAGTAGTTGCTGTGGTGCTTATCGTGAAGAAATTATTGGATTTAAAATATAAGATAAATACTAATAGCCAGATCTGTGTAATAAGTATTCTTAAATTATAATTCTACTCAAGATTTGCCCAAGATTACTATGTTAAATAACGTTACCTTTAATATTATGCATTTTGGAGATTTGCTGATTGTCTAGTCTTAATCTAGGGATAGGGGAAAACACTGCGCTAAAATCAAATATACATAAAAAGCACAGCAGCCAACTGCGCTAAGATCAAATATACGTGAAAAAGTACAGCAGCCAACACTCAAACAAACAAAGTTCAACAAACAGAAATAAAAAATAGTGTAGCGCTTCTAAGGTGAAAAATATGTTGAAGGAATGCTCCTATAACAAAGAACATATAGATGTGTAAATAAACAAAATAAAGTCCAAAGAAATGGATGTAGGCTTCCGTGGAAGGACCGGCACAATGGTAGTCAGACCGTATCACAATACGAGGCAAATCTCATTAAACGGACATGTCCATGTACGACAGCTTGTCTGGAAACATTGGGAAAGAATAGATGGGTACTTCTTACCAGATCTGTTGGACTCACACAGTCATATGACGGTTGAGTCAATAAGGCTTGGGGTCACAATCTGGGACCGAGGAGTGGATCAAAGTGGGTTCATCAGCCTGGTGGAGAGACTTCAAAAGACCGTATATCCAAATGATGAATCTCACCGATGGAACTTCGGAATGGTTAAGAAATCCAACTCAGGTATAGCTCACTGCACTCCGATACTCCAAATACCCCAAATGGAGGGGAAGATATTTAAAGGGTTTAGACCAAAAAAGAAAAAGCTCCACATGGTGCGGGTCAGGCGATAAAAAATAGTAATTTATTAAAAGTCAAAAGAGTAACAAATGACTTAGTGATCACAAAGCAATAAGGTAAAATTTAAAGTAAAAGCAATGTGGGGTGCCAACAGCTAGCCCGACGCGTTTCGACACATATGTCTTCGACATATGCCCCTGTCGAAGACATATGTGTCGAAACGCGTCGGGCTAGCTGTTGGCACCCCACATTGCTTTTACTTTAAATTTTACCTTATTGCTTTGTGATCACTAAGTCATTTGTTACTCTTTTGACTTTTAATAAATTACTATTTTTTATCGCCTGACCCGCACCATGTGGAGCTTTTTCTTTTTTGGTCTAAACCCTTTAAATATCTTCCCCTCCATTTGGGGTATTTGGAGTATCGGAGTGCAGTGAGCTATACCTGAGTTGGATTTCTTAACCATTCCGAAGTTCCATCGGTGAGATTCATCATTTGGATATACGGTCTTTTGAAGTCTCTCCACCAGGCTGATGAACCCACTTTGATCCACTCCTCGGTCCCAGATTGTGACCCCAAGCCTTATTGACTCAACCGTCATATGACTGTGTGAGTCCAACAGATCTGGTAAGAAGTACCCATCTATTCTTTCCCAATGTTTCCAGACAAGCTGTCGTACATGGACATGTCCGTTTAATGAGATTTGCCTCGTATTGTGATACGGTCTGACTACCATTGTGCCGGTCCTTCCACGGAAGCCTACATCCATTTCTTTGGACTTTATTTTGTTTATTTACACATCTATATGTTCTTTGTTATAGGAGCATTCCTTCAACATATTTTTCACCTTAGAAGCGCTACACTATTTTTTATTTCTAGTCTTAATCTAGAAAATCAGCAGCCTTCTTATCTGTACCGACAATGGTTTGCCTGTTGAGCTCAATTTGACAGCTCATAGGCACTTCCTGAAACCATGGTCGGTCTTCGATAAATCTGCTCCTGTCCTGCCCAGCACCATCACTCCCAGCCATCAGCAACATGTGTACATGTATCCCCTTGTATATCACTTCCGGAAGCCCTCAACGTCAACGGGTGCAGGCTAGCTGCGTCACTTCCGGCAAGGCGGCAGGGGACATGCCCAAGAGCTGCAATGTTGAGAAAAGACCCAAAGCAAAAAAGTCACGTGACTGGCCGACCTTTCTCCAAGAAAAGTTACGAGGAAGCCCGTTTATAAAAATATAACAATGCAGAAAACATGCTCTGGTGGATTATGTTTCATTAGCAGTGATTACACGTCAAGCCTTTCCTTCTCCTTTAACCATTTAAAGAGGAAGTAAACCCTAATGGGTTTACTTCCTCTTTCATTCCCTGCAAAGGTAAAGCATGCAGCTTAGACAGCAGTGCCCGTCTTTCGGCAAATATCTCCTAAACCGTGTAGATATTTCTTGGACCTACAGGTAAGCCTTAATCTAGGCTTACATGTAAGTAAAAGTTGGATGTAAGGGTTTACAACCACTTTAAGGACCAGCCCTAATTTTTCAAACTTGCTTACAAGTTAAAATTATTTATTTTACTAGAAAATTACTTAGAACCAAACATTTTTTTTCAGACACCCTAGAGAATAAAATGGCGGTCGTTGCAATATTTTACGCCACACCGTATTTCCGCAGCGGTCTTGCAAACACCATTTTTTGGGAAAAAATACACTTGTTTGAATTAAAAATTAAGATCACAGTAAAAGGTATGCCATTTTCTTTTTTTCATATTGTGAAAGACAACGTTACCCCAAGTAAATTGATACCCAACAGGTCATGCTCCTCGTGGAATGGCGACAAACTTTCTCCCTTAAAAATCTCCATAGGAGACTTTAAAATTTCTACAGGTTACCAGTTTTGAGTTATAGAGGTCTTTTGCTAGAATTATTGCTCTAGTGATCGTGGCGATACCTCTCATGTGTGGTTTGAGCACCGTTTACGTATATGCTCACTTCTGCGTGCAAGCGGAACGGGGCACTTAATTATTTTTTTTTTTTTACACGGTCCCTTTGAAAATATTTTTTTTGGATCACTTCTATTCCTATTACAAGGAATGTAAACATCCCTTGTAATTGAATACAGCATAACAGGACCTCGAATGTGAGATCCGGGGTCAAAAAGACCTCAGATCTCACGTTTACACTTGAATGCAAAAAAATCCAGCTGCCCTATGTACCAATATAGCATTAATGTACTTTTGCAAAAATATCAAAGCTTTCCATTAATTTTACAAACACTTACTCCACGTTCTTCATGGATGTTTTCCAAATGTATCCATTAATTTTGCCTTACTTCCTGGACAGACTATAGATCAAGACACAGGAAGAAGCCTACCAGCTGACCTCATTAGCACACACCCTGCATCATGTACCCTCCTACCCGCCCACCCATTTCCAGGTGCATATTTTTTTTTTTTTCAATTGCGATCACTAAAATAGACAAAAAAATTTTCCCCCTATCTTAACTTTAATCTTGCATAGATAGTTCATGTTGAAGTGTGCAGGAAAATGAGAGAAGATAGGTGGAGCATATGTGGAGCAAAGATGCAATGTTGAAACAGGGGGAAGTGACCTATGAACTGTACAACTCAACAGAAATCTTTGGGGGGGGGGGGGGTAAAAAATAAAATAATGTAATTGCACAAGTGTTGCACCCTCTAGCTGAAGATGTACCCGTGTTCAGAATTAAGCAATCACATTTAAACTCATATTAAATAGGAGTCAGTAAACACCTGCCATCATTTAAAGTGTCTCTGATGGACCCCAAATAAAGTTCAGCTATTCTGTAGGTCTTAACTGCCATTTTCTTAGTCACACCCTATAGCAAAAGCCATGGACAGCAGAGAGCTTTCAAAGCATCAGAGGGATCTCCTTGTTAAAAGGTATCACTCAGGAGAAGGGTACAAGAGAATTTCCAAGGCATTAGATATACCATGGAACACAGTGAAGAAGATCATCATCAAGTTGAGAAAATATGGCACAGCAGTGACATTACCAAGAACTGGACGTCCCTCCAAAATTGATGAGAAGAAAACTGGTCAGAGAGGCTGCCAAGAGGCATCCAGCAACATTAACCCCTTCCCGCCGTGCGTACGCAGATGTGCGTACTCAGCTTCCGGGGGGTATACCGGGATGATGCCCGCACCTGCAGGCATCATCCCGGTACAGTTTTTTCCAGCGGGCGATTGGCTATCCAGCCATAACAAAAGCCGTTATGCCGGAGGAGCGGGAGGGGACGCCCCCCCTCCCACCACGGTTACCG
Source organism: Lithobates pipiens (assembly GCF_037356315.1). Lineage (NCBI taxonomy): Eukaryota > Metazoa > Chordata > Amphibia > Anura > Ranidae > Lithobates > Lithobates pipiens. The sequence goes on along the minus strand of NW_027507784.1, from coordinate 186,399,605 downwards.
GTGCTCGCGCTCGATCGGGAGCACCGATTCCAAATCCCCTGCCTCCGGCTGCTGGGGAGGAACTGGAACGAAGCCGTAATCGGCTTCGTTCCAGTATCCTAATAGTAAACACGGAAGCGACGTCACTTCCGTTTACTCGGCTGCCAACGGCGCGGGTTTTAAAAAATATACGGTATTCAGAATCGCCGTTTTCTGCGATCTGAATACATTGAAGTGTAAAGGACGGATCGGGGGGTCTTTTAAACAATTTAGTCATTTGAAAATAAATAACATAAATAAATCGCGAAGCCAAGAAAACGCATACGGAAGTCGCGCCCGCATATGTAAACGGTGTTCAAATCACACATGTGAGGTATCGCCGCGATCGTCAGAGCGAGAGCAATAATTCTAGCACTAGACCTCCTCTAACGCTAACCTGGTAACCGTAAAAAAAAATTAAAGCGTCGCCTATTGAGATTTTTTAGGTACCGTACTTTGTCATCAATCCACGAGTGCGCGCAATTATAAAGTGTGACATGTTTGGTATCCATTTACTCGGCGTAAGATTATCTTTCACATTATGCAAAAAAATTGCGCTAATTTTACGGTTTAGTTTTTTTTAATTCATGAAAGTGTCCCTTTTCCCAAAAAGCTGCATTTAAAACACCACTGCGTAAATACCGTGCGACATAAAATATGGCAACAATCGCTGTTTTATTCTCTAGTCTCTGCTAAAAAAAATATATATAATGTTTGGGGGTTCCAAGTAATTTTCTAGCAAAAAATATGGATTTTAACTTGTAAACACCAAATGCCAAAAAATAGGCTTAGTCATGAAAGGGTTAAAGGAGTTGCAGAAATATCTGGCAAGTACTGGCTGTGTGGTACATGTAACAACAATCTCCCATATTCTTCATATGTCTGGGCTATGGTGTAGAGAGGGAAGACAGAAGCCTTTTCTTATGAAGAGAAACATTCAAGCGTGGCTACATTTTACAAAACCACATCTGAAGTCTCCTAAAAGCATGTGGGAAAATGTGTTATGGTCTGCTTGTTGGCCATAATAATTCCAAAAGATATGTTTGGTGCAAAAAAAAAAACTGCACACCACCAAAAGAACACCATACCCACAGGGAAGCATGATATTGGCAGCATTATGCTTTGGGGCTGTTCTTTTTCACCTGGAACAGGGGCCTTAGTCAAGGCAGAGGGAATTATGAACAGTTCCAAATACCAGTCACTATTAGTGCAAATCCTTCAGGCTTCTGCTAGAAAGCTGAACATGAAGAGGAGCTTCATCTTTCAGCATGACACCAACCCAAAGCATACATCAAAATCAACAAAGGAATGACTTCACCAGAAGATTAAGGTTTTGGAATGGCCCAGTCAGATCCCAGACCTGAATCCGAATGAAAATCTGTGGGGTGATCTGAAGAAGGCTGTGGACAGGAGATGCCCTCGCAATTTGACAGATTTGGAGTGTTTTTGCAAAGAAGAGTGGCCAAATATTGCCAAGTCAAGATGCCCCATGCTGATACATAAACCCAGCACTGTAACAAAAAGTTTTTTTTTTTTAAAGCATTTTGCACATATCGAATATAGGGCAGCACAGGCACCTGAATGGGCTACAATTGCCCCAAAGAAGCCACAGAAGCGGAGCTTGGTGCATTTTTACTGATTTTTGGCGCAGTGTATTTATGAAATGCAAGGAAACACACCAATGTGAATAGAGCCCCATTGTTCTTCTGTCAACGCATCAATTTAACTTTAAGGTCCCATTCACCCCCACCTAACGCAGCGGAAGTACATGTTTTGTGGCTCATTTTTCCTGTGACACACATAGGGAAGCCTGTTGATTTCAATGGGCTGTGCTACATGTGGCTTTGACATTCTGGCGTGTTGGGAGTTTTTTTTGCAGCATTTGCCATTCGTTATTTCACGTCAAAATGTGCGTTTGCTTCTGTGTTCGGTGTGCCGTCAACAATTAACGGCACTGAAAACGCAACTAGGTAATTTTAAGTGTATAAAAGATGGCCATACGCTATAAAATCTGATTGGTAAATCTAAAGGAGATTGTACAAACATATAATAGGAGGAAGCACCTATATAGCCGATCACTCTGTATTCAATCATGCAGTCCCTTACACTTCATAGTTGATGGTAGATCTAAAGGAGATTGTACAGTCAGATTGTATTGTGTATCTTGAGCTTTACAGAACTCAGGGCACACTTATCCCGTTTTCAATATTACAGGCTCTGCTCAACATAGGCTATTATCTCATCTCTCATTTCCTACACACTTCAAAATGCCAAAATGAATTATCTATGCAAGATTAAAGTTAAGGTGGGGGGGGGGGGTGATACCTGTGTATTTATTGAGAAGGGTGATCACTGATTGATTGCATATCATTTAAAAAACATGCACCTGGAGATGGGCGGGTAGGAGGGTAGATGATGCAAGGTTTGTGCTAATGAGGTCAGCTGGTCAACTTCCTTCCTGGCCAGACTATCGGTCATGACACAGGAAGGAGAAGTAATAAGTTAATAAGTTAGGGAAACATCCATGAAGACAGTGAAGTGTGTGTAAAATAAATAGAAAGCTGGAATATATTTAAAAAAACAAAAGGGGGGGGGGGGTTTGGAGAACAAAAAGGGTGAACTTATCCTTTAATGGTTTTAATTGCACTCTCCTAATAGAGTTCTGTGTATTTTATATTCACTATTTTTTTTCCACTTAAATTAAGTAGGTAATAATACAGACCCGATTTGTCAGTATAACATATTCTAAAATATTTAGGCAATATCGGTTTAATTCACACATTGAGGTTTTGCATACAGTGTATGTATGTATGTATGCATGTATGCATGCATGTATGCATGTATGCATGTATGCATGCATGCATGTATGCATGCATGCATGCATGCGAAGAAGGAAAACAATTATGCTTAAAACTACATCTAAAATATGCAAGATATTTTATATACACAACTGTAAACCAAGAAAAAAACACTGAAACTGAGCCAATAAAAAAATAAAATAATCTAGTTTACGTAAAATGTGCATTCCATTATGCTGGCTTTTCACAACACCTCTGGGAAGAACAGCAGGTTCCAACCACCCATTATGTGTTCCGCTTTCTCAGGAACTATTTCTATATGAAATGCTTTCTCGAGACTGAAAAAAACATTTGATTTGAGTAGACAGTAACTATGTAAATTGTTCAGCCTCTTGGAAGTTTTTAGGTTTATTGTCATAGAACACAATTACATTTTTATACACCGATCAAAAGAAATATACTCTAAATTTAAAAAATAAATAAAACACACTTTGTTCCATAACAATATTGCATGAAAACATCCAAGGGTGAATACTTTATAGGCACTGTGATTAATTTGCAGAGAGACTTCTGAAGAAGTGTTTATGACTGGCATGTAAAACGAAAGGCTTTAGATCAGTGATCAAAGAAAAAATAAGAAAGGCGACAGGCAGGTAGACTGAATCATTTATACATTTCTGTGTTGAAGGTACACTTCAGTCGAGCTTGTCTCTATAAAGGCAGTGGTCTCCAAACTGCAGCCCTTTGCTTGCCTTTATCCAGCCCTTGTAGCACTATTCCTCCCACAGACACCAACTATGGGACACTATTCCTCCCACTGACACCAATGAAATGACACTATTCCTCCCACCAACACCAGAATCGCGCACTATTATTCCCACTGACACCAGTGATAGGGCACCATTGTTCCCACTGAAACCAAAGGGCCACTAATAATTCCCTCAATACCAAAGATGGGACATTGTTTGCTCCCACTGATGCTGGGACATTTTCTACTCCCATTGGCTGCGGTCTGGCACCCCTAAAGTCTGAAGCACTGTAAGGCTTAATGTACACGGGACATTTTTACAACCTCTCCTGAACGATTTAACTCGACAGATAGTAATTCAAGTTTAAAACATCCGTTTTGCCATGTTTACACATGCCCCACATGGGATTCACCAGATAGCACATTCCCAGGCACTTTGTAAAGCATACGCGTCCTCCAACTGACAATCACATTTTAGACAGCCTTTGCCCTTCCAGTAGGCATACTCAAAAGGGGTCTTCATTAATAGGCTTACATCAGTGGGTGTAGAACAGCCCTAGACCTTTAAAGCACTTTGTGGCTAATATAGGGCCTGCATCTTGAAGGTGGGTTCCAGATACGTCTGCCAAAGTAGTGCCACAATCTTGAAATCCGCAAAGTGCGCTCTCCTGGCTCTGCAGTGAACAAAAAACGTAGAGAAAATGTCGCCTTTTCCTATTCAAACCTAGTGCTTTGAAGCAGAACCATAGGCAAAACTTTTTTTTGCCCCATTGCAGATTTCCCATCAGTTCCTGTCCCATAGCCAAATAGGCAGCGAGAGCTAATCCCTAAAAATTGAGGGAATTCCTTGGGGACCCCCCAGTTCACCAAAACCAGTGTCTCCATTGGAAGACTTCCCTCTATTACTTAAAAAAAAAAAAAAAAAAATTACCTTTAGTTATACTTAAAAGGCTAAATTCAGCATTTGACAAAAAAAATTTAAAAAAAAAGCTGCATTTGACTTGCTTTGTCTGCAACCCAAATGCATTTCAATAGGCCCTGCTGCATCCAAAAACAAGTCGAGGAATGCAAAACAGGTCAGTAAAGCCTTTAACCTGACAGTTACACTACTCCAATAAGATTAATGGGAATCCGCTAACCTTGATTGTAGTGCATTTCAAACATGCTTCAAATGCAGGAAAAGAACACCCATTTATACAAGCCACAGTCACAGCAGGTGTACAGACCCAGGAATTCAAGCCTTGATAATTGTGACAAATTAAGTCCATTAGAGATTAAAAAAAAAATAATTACTGTTATGCGGTTTAACTGTCCATCTACCAAAAACAGGAATATTCGTTTTGGGTTGGCTGAGTAGTTAATATTCATAATTCTGTGAAAGGTTGTTTGCTTTTCAAGACATGTTTCTTTCCTTCCCGAAATTGCAGGGACGATTCACCTGATCATCACAGTAACAAGCAACAGAATACCAAAAATTGAGCATTTATTTCGATTTTGGAATACACAAGCTAGCTAGCTTACTTCATAAAATGTGCACTGGAATGTCATGAGCAAACAAAATAATGCATTTGGCAGTTTTATACAGAATGATTATTTCCATTTGTGAACTGTGTTAATGAGTGTATTTATTTCACATTACACTTGAAGCTGCACTACATCTTGATCTGAGCAAAAATCTTTCAGCAAATATTTGCACTGGCAAACTTCAGTTTCCTTTGGTTTCCCTACTTTTAATGACACGAGTAAAGCAAAAGGACCTTGGAAAAAGAAAATGAATTAAAAAAATTGTTCATAATAAACATAAATCTATAAATATCGCAAACATAACTGAAGAAGGTATCCTGTAGGCAAAAGACACATAGTAAAGATGTAAGAACATGAATTTTGTTAGGCATATAGCCTTACTATACAGCACTGCTTTGGTCTAATGATGGCTTCACAAATGACTATACAAGTTGTTTAGATCAGAAATAAAAGCAGAATAATGGATGAAGCAACTATTATATATTCACAGCTGATTAGCCTTTTTTACTTTAGTCAAGAAAAAAAAAATCATACATATATACACACAATATATTTTACACACATACAAGTTTTAAAAGTATTCAAAGATTAGTGTAGCAGTTTCTATTTGTCTAGACTCGGTTGGCAAACAGCAACATGCTAAGCAACAGAGTATATCCTAATTTGGCAATCAGACAACAGCTAAAATTGGACTGAAACTTAAGTGAAAATATCTGTATTACTTGCACTGTTAAAAAGAACCCAAATATATTCTGAAGAAATCAAAACTGCATCTGATACTTCCCTGACTTTTACAGATGTCCATAGCAGCAAACACAAGACATTTCCATGAATTGGTCATCTTGTTTTGGATCTACAATGGGAAACTGCTAGCACAAATATTCACTCGGTTCTCAAAACCATGGGGGGGGTCTCGCTGTCTTCATCTAGCCGAAGAGCATGGGTGTCATCTTCTAGGTTTGTCCCACCTACAGCTCCAAGTTCATCAGAAAAGGCTGTATGGAGAAACAAAGTGGATTACGTTTCAGGTATTCATATGCAGACACTGCCTACCTCTCTCAGCTCACTATGTGATTAAACGGCTTAAATAAGTTCACCTCTAAGGGCAATTACAGGATGTTGAGCAAATTTGTAATGAAGTCAAACATCGACAGGGATAAACTATACAGCTCATTTTAACCACCTCAAGTCCACACACTTTCACCGCCTGCCAGTCTGGCCTTTCAGCAAGGTCATACTTAGAATGACATTTACTCAGTCATGCACCACTGTAGTACCCAAAATAAATTTATATCATTTTGGAGGCAGTTAGAGCTTTCTTTGGTGCCATTTAATCACCACTGGGTTTACCTTTTGCTATAAAAGGGAAAAAAGACTGAAAATTTAAAAATAAAATAATGTTTTTAGTTTGTTTATAATTTTGCAAATAAAGATTTTCTTCATACATTTAGGACAACATATATTCTGCAACATTTCTTTGCCTAAAATAACCCCAAATCAGTGTATATTTAGGTTGCGTGAAAGTTAGAGAGTCTACAATCTATGGTATATACGATCTGAAAATTGATCAGTTGTGATGTACTGACGGGTTATCTCATTTCTTGAGGACCCAAAATGCCAAGACAGTACAAATACCCCCGAAATTACGCCTTTTTGGAAAGTATTTAGCAACAGGCATGGCAAGGTTTCTGAAGTTGTCATTTAAGCTATTACACACACACACCACAAGCATATCACGTGAATTTTTCACAACCTAAATGCATAAAGGGGCCCAAAATCCAGGGAGCACCTTAAGGAGCTCCAGTGGCATAAATCGAATTTCGGATTACATTTTTGGAAGCCCTGGAGCACCAGGACATTGGAAACACCCATAAATTGACCACATTTTGATGAGTAAACACCCAGGTATTTTGAAGACTTTAAATTTCTTGCCAAAAAGTTTTTGGAAAATGCATTTTTTTTTTTTTTTTAACTACACAGTATCAGTCCAGGCAGAAAGGTGTTGAATAGTCAGCAGAGGGTGATAGGAGGGGGGAGGAGACATTTTAGTGCTAGCTAGGTTTAGACTGGAATTCTACTTTAACCCTTTCGCTGCCAGGGTCATACGGTATACAGAACTACAACACTGCCCCCAAGTGGACAAGTCCGTACGGACCTCTTTTCTCCCCCTCCTATAAGCTCATATTCACTTCAATGACCATAAACTTATTGAACTGCTCAACAGAGTCTGCTGAACAATTCTGCTTCAACTGCGATTAGTGAATTAGAACCAGCTGATCAGAGTTATTAATCCTAATAATTTTACAGGCAAGTATGACGTAAAAATCCTATTTTCTTTTTCTTACATCATGGGACACAGAGTTAGGCGAATATTCATTACCTGCGGGGATGTCCCAGAGAAACAGCCTTGAGGGAAAGCTGACACCCTGCCAAACAATATCCATCAGAACTTATATGGCAGCCCGCAGTACACTGTGGCTGAAAGCCGAATCCTCAACTGCTCAAACATCCACTTGATAAAGTTTTGTGAACGTATGCACTGAAGAGCAGGTAGCAACCTTACAAATCAGCCACAGGTAGAATGAGCGCTCACCCTAAAGGGAGGAACTTTAGGTTTTTGTCAGGGCTGGCTGCTCAGCTGTCGGCTAATTGCCAGCTCTCATTTCTCTCCACAGTTACCAGCTGTTCCTGATCATGGTCGTCTGAACTGCCTACTTAAAGCTGTCCAGCTCACTTCACCTCTGCCTTCGCCTTGGTCACATCACAAGAAACCATCTCCTGCGGTTCTGTTTAAAGACTGGCTTGCTGACATCCCTTCTGGCTCCTTAGCCTGCATGCTGTTGCTCTACTTGGATCCCTGACTTCTGGCATGGCTGATTACCCGATCTGGTTATTGAACTCTGGCCTGGCTGACTACTCGATCCGGTTACTGGACTGGCTATGCTTTGACTATGCTTTTTCTATTTACCTTTTTATTTTTATTTAACAAGTGTGAGTTAATTGTACTTCTGACTCGGTCCGATTCATGGTTTCTGACAGTTTTAGACCGTAGGCCTGAATGACCAATTGACAGACCCAATTAGAAATGGAAGCTGCCTGCCCCTTCTTGGGTCCTTTTGGTAAAAAAACAAAAAAACAAACAAAAAAAAAACAAAAAAAACACAAAAACAAAAGTCTGCTCCTCGGATCTCCACAGATCTAGACAGATAAACCTTGACTGCTCCGCCAAATGAGGCCGAGAGAAAAAAAAAGGCAAAATAATATCCCAGTTTAAATTAAAGGCCGACAGCACTTTTGGCAAAAAGAATGGAATAGGTCATTAAACACGACTGTCATGGTGAATTATCTAGTACGATTCCCTGCATGAAAGGCCCGCCAACTCCGAAACCCTTCTAGCCAAGATGATAGCCATCAGGGAGGCTAGCTTGTGTGACAGCAAGTCTAATGGAATTGCCTTAATAGGTTCAAATGGTTGTTTTTGTAACACAGACAGCATTAAGTTCAAGTCCCAAGGACACACAGATGACCTAATGGGGGGAAGCAAGAGAGTTGTCCATTAACGGATCAGTGAATGGGAGGCTAAAGGCCTTTAGAAGAATACCGATAAGGCCAAAAACTGACCTCTGTACTCAAAGCCAATTTGATTTCCACAGCTGACTATAGGAGAGAGAGAATTCTCCCAATCACATATTTCCAAGGATGCCATTTTCTTGCTTCGCCTCAATATAAGCCTTCCAGGCCTTATGATAAATCTTCCTAGTGAGAGCTTTTCTAGAATTCCCTAGAATCGACACCACTGGTCCCAAGATGCCACGGTCCTTTAACACCCTGGCTTCAATATCCATGCAGTCAAATTTAGAGACTGTAAATTTGGGTGGAATATAGGAGCTTGAGACAGTAGATCAGGGCGATGTGGAAGCGTCCACGGCCCATTGATCATCAGTCTCACAATCTCCGGGAACCAGGGCCTTCTGGGCCAGGCTGGTGCCACCAGAATGACTGGAACCCCCCTCACTGAAACCTGCGCAACAAACATGGAAGGAGAGGTATCAGAGGGAAAGCATAATCCAGGGAGTACTGACTCCATGGAACTACCAGAGCACCTGCTTTAATTGCCAGAGGATCTCTTGTCCGAGACACAAACTGCTGTAGCTTGTTGAACCTGGATGCCAGTAGGTCGACCTCTGACCATTCCTGACGTTGGCAAATTTCCTGGAACACCTCTTAATGTAGGGACTATTCCCCCGGGCAGATCTGCTGGCGGCTGAGATAATCTGTCTTCCAGTTCTCTACTCCCGGGTTATGGACAGCCAATATCATTGGCACGTGTCTCTCTGCCCAGGCTAGTATGTAGTTCACCTCCTTCAGAGCTGAAGGATTCCTGGTACCACCTTGGTTTATATAGGCCACTGCCGTGGCATTGTCGGACTAAACCCTGATGGGGCAGACCTGAAGCTCCACCGTCCAGGACCGCAGGGCCAGACATACTGCCCGTAATTCTAGGACGTTGATGGGCAGGGTCTGCTCTGTCCCTGACCATTTCCCCTGAGCCAGTCTAGGGTCACTCCCCAGCCAGAAGTTACCGGGAGAAACGATTTTCCCTTTCGCAGGTTCTGATCCTGCAACCACCTGAGGAGATGAGCACATTGGATAATCCAGGGCTTTTCTTCCTCTTTTCCAAGCCAACAAGAGGTCTTGTTGTAGAGGCCTGGAATGGAACTGGGCATAGGGCACTGTCTTGGAGGACTCCATCCTCCCTAGAAGACTCATACAAAGCTGAATGGAGGGTTGTCTGTTGCCCCTTATCTGATGCACCCGATTCTTCAGGGCACACATCCTTACGAGTTGCAAGAATACTCTTGATTGGACCAGGTTTAGAATCAGACCTAAATATCTTAGACTTTGAGCTGGTCTCGAGGCTGACTTTTTGGTATTTATGATCCAGCCTAAGCTATTCAAATAAAATGCCTTACTGTGCATAATTATGCTCTGTTCTAGAGCCTGTACCGAGTGATCTCTGAGCAGGAGGTCGTCCAGATACCAGAGCACCAGGATCCCTTGGGCTCTTAAAAGAGGCAGTACTGGTGCTAGGACCTTTGTGAACACCCGGGGAGCTGTAGCAAGACTGAAGGGTAGAGCCACAAGCTAAAAAAGGGACTTTCCTCTACTGCAAAACGTAGGAACCTCTGACGAGTATGAAAGATAGGTACATGCAAGTACACATCCTTTATATTGATGGAGGCTAAAGTCTCCCTTCTTGAGTGAGGTTACTACCGAGTGGACAGACTCCATCCGAAATGACTATCGATAGATACTTGTTCTGTATCCCAGTTTGGCTTCTGAACCGATAACAGTTTTGGAGTAAAACCCTGTGCCCTTTTCGAATACAGGAACCTCTCTACAATCACTCCTTGATGTAGTGCCTGAAGCAATAAAGGTTTCTTCTTTGAGGATCCGAGGGAACGCTGAATCTTTTAAACCTCTGAGGGGGAACTCCCCGTAACTCCAGCTTGTAACCGCGAGATATAATTGAGGTGACCCATTCGTCCTGAACTCTTTTCCAAATGTCTGCAAAGTGCAGCAGCCTTACCCCCCCACCCAATGGAGTGGGGGCATCCCCTCAAAAAGGAGGCATTGGTGCTGGGTTTAGAAGAATTTTGGACCCAGGGCCTTTTCTGGCCCTGGTCTTGTAGCTTGCCCCTAGCGCCGGAACCGCCCTGACGCTGAGACATTTGAGGAAGCAGTCCCTGGGTTTATACATTAGGGATGTTTGGTGCTCTTCTTCACAGGAAGTACAGAACTCTTCCCTCCGGAAATCTTTTGGATATATTTGTCCAAGTGATCATCGAATAAACGTTTCCCCATGAAGCGGGAAACCTGTCAATAACTTTTTACAAGGAAGCTTGGCTGACCAGCTCTTAAGCCATAAATGTCTGCGCATATGTACAGACAAGAGAGCCAGATGAGAAATCTGATGTATTGAATCCTTTAAAGCATCAACAGCGAAACACAGCACTCGAGGAATATCAGTCTTATTTTCAGGCAGAGCATCCTCCTGGTTAGGCCTATCTGGCTGTTTGACCTGATCCTTTACGACTGGCAAATACCAATTGCTGCAACAGCTGGCTGAATAGCTGAACTGGCCAAAAAAAAGAAGCCTTTAATAATAACTCCAATAATAAAACTTTCTTGTCAACAGGGTCCTTCAAGCCCTGTGCGTTATCTACCGGACAAGTTGAGTTCTTGTTTAAGGAAAAGACTGCTGCATCTACAGCTGGCATGCTCCATTTTTTTAACAAACTTTTTATCCATGGGATATAAAAGGGAAAACCTTTTAGGTGGCAAAAAAGTCCTGTCAGGATGTTCCCAATCAGCATACACCACCTGTTCCAACAGGGGGTGTAGTGGGAATGTCTGTGGGACCTGAAAAGGTCTCAGAGATCCCAAAAGAGGACCAGGTGGGTTCAGTCACCTCTGCAAGAGGCAACTTAAAGGCAGAACAAACCATTTTGATCAGAGTCATTAACAAAATTCTCTGCAACAGAGAGGCAGACATCGACTGGATATCTTCTTGCCAAATATAAGCAACTAGGGAGTCCTGCCTCCCATCTAAAGTAGTACTCACCGACTTGATAGCGGGGGGGGGGTGTAATCAAAACTATAGATTACCCAAACAAAAAAAAAAATAGAAAAACATACGATACTAATACACACCCTAAAGCGTTAAACTACATATATATTTAATTGGCTATAAACAGTGAGATACAAAAAGCATAATCAACAATAACCCTTAATCCCCAATATAAACCCCGTATACAGTCCCTATATAAAAAGATATTCAATAAATTTACCAATTCCCCAAAACTCATACCTCTACAAAAGTATGTATAGAAACATTCCTCCTCTCAATAGAGAGGGGTATGTTGATGCAGTGTATGACTCCCTCCCCTTATATATGGCCCCCCCTATCTTACACCTATAAATACCCCCAGCCACCTAAGGTGAGAGCTAACCTGGACAATTTCTAGAAGTAACAGCGTAATTCCATACCATGGAAATAACTTGCGCTGTTCCCTTCTGAGATAGCCCAACAAATGCAATCAGAATTAAATATATACAAATACACAATCTGTCACTCAGTCATCAGGACTAAGAATAATGGTAAGTCTTCTCTGCTGAAAAGCAAAAAAAAAAAAAAAAAAAAAAAAAAAAACACACACACACATGTAAAAAAACAGGAGGTAATTATTATGCTATATTTGATATTCTCCTTATATTCTTCCTTGTAGTAGTCCCAAGAAGGGAAAAGATGGTAAAAACAGACAAAAAGGAAGTATGATTGTCCGTAATTAATTTCTAGTAATTACATGTGACTGAATGAATGCGAGCGGGCACTGGATCAGCTGGATGAATCATCAGAGCCTCTGCTGTTTGTATATACCATTAAATGTGGACAAAACACTGCTGTCATCCTAGTAACCGTATTCCAAGGTTCCCACAGCTGCAGGTATATCCTCTAAGCAATACAAGTAACAAATTTTCTCGGTTACTTACTGGATGTTGATCTCGCAGGTTATTCTGTCAATCCGGGATACATTTTTAGTTGTCCGTCTATGTATGACAGCTTTGGGTTTCTCATCGCCAGTTTGCCGGTCCAAGATTGAAATTGTGACTTTACACAGGTGGCTTCCCAATCTCAGTGCCTGCTTTTAGTATTTAGTAATCGCATGAGTCTTTTTCCAGCATCATCTTATGTTACTCACTCCAGATAAATCATGAATTTGTCCAGTATAGTCTCTCAAACCAGTAAAGATCGGTCTTGACTGGGGAAGGTGAATCAAAGATTACGGGGGTAATCCTGTGCTCTAACCCAGCTAGGGCTGAGGACAGTTCATCCTTAGTGATAAAGGGTGAAGCAGCAGCATCGACTGTAGGAACAATATCAGATAGGTGCAGCAGCTCAGATTGCCCGGGAGCCTCTGATCTTTCAGGGGATATGACTAGGTTCATCAGGAACTACTGATGAACTTCTTCCCTATGGTGTTAGTCCCACTCTTCTTTTTGGAAGACATTCAACGCCGCAAACAAAGGAGTACTTGGGTGTAGTTAAAACACAGCAGAAGGGAGACCCTTTAATAGGTCTCACCAAACCCCTATGCAACAATCCTACTAAGCATCTTTAGCCTGCCAAGCAACTCCTGGTGACTCACGTGACCCGGGTAAGGAAAAATTAACCACTGCAAGTGTCTGTCCCATAGCTGCCTTCTGGAAGCACCAAATGCTTGGCCTGCACAGCTTAAATAAGCTGGGTGTGCACCGGAACACTCTATGCATCTGTGCGCAGTCCCGTCGAATGAGCATGACTGTTTTCGCAAAACGACGTGAATCTTTGTGCCCCCAGATAAAAGGCTACGGCGCATGTACTGAGCCCAGTGGTACTCTTGAGAATGCACGTGCGCCATGGTGAACCAAGGCGAAATGCCGCTCCGTCGTACACCATCATGCAGGAAAAAAACAGCCAGACAAGCAAAAAAGCTACACTCTGAAAACACCCACAGCTAGCCCAGGAGCTCCACTGCACACAGGTGTCCAGCCTTTAGCTAGCTTGACTGATTGTTACAATCACTGAGATACCAAACAATAATAAAACGGGTTTCACTTACCCATCCAGGCGACGGGCCATTTAGAAGCTAAGGGGACAATTTTCACCCTTCAAGGCAGGTTCCTCTCCCTTGGATCTTCAAGGACTGGGTACCCTTTTATGTTTAGGGTCCACTCCCTTGGACCTGTACAGCACCCTGCAGGAAATGCCTTAGCGCTGTAGTGTCCAGGATTTCCACTCAAAACCTTGCACGATCTTGAGTCTTCTTTGCGAGGCACGGGTACCATTTATCTAACCATAAAAACCTGTGTCCAATGGATCCAATTGGTCAATCCCTTGATTCATTTTTGGAAAGGTTTGTTGGACTAGAGACCTGAAGCTCAGAGAGCTCAAACAAACCGTGCCATCCACCTTGCAGACACTGGTAAAAAAACAAAGTACTTCCTGTATGGGAGGTGTTATATAGGGGATAATTTCCTGTCTGAAGAACTTTGGTCTACCAGTGTCCATTCACCTAATGGAGTATAACCCAGCAGGTAATGATTAGCATGACTCTGCGTCCCATGATGTATGCAAAATAAATGTTTGTTTTTGAGTTTAATATGACCAAGTAAAATGGCAAATATACAAATTGCATCTTTTACAACATTCGTGTAAAATGATGTCTTACCATGATTTGTTGGTGATGTAGAATATGTATCTTTTGTTGCTGCACCACTGTAGTTCTTGGATACTAATGGTCTTTCATGTGATGCCGGCTCTAGAATTTCATTGCCGGGCTCCATACTGCCATCCAACCTGAGCAAAATGCAAACAATTAACGATCACTTCTTGCTAAAAGGATGAGTGCAAATAAATTGTGCAATATAGAGCTTTCCAAGGATTAGTACAAAGGTTATCATTTCTAATTATATCATATTCTAATTATCTAAACCAGAGAACAAAAATGTAATATACTTCAGCTGATCAGTCCTTAGATGTGGTGGCCGCACTCTTTTCTTTCAGGCATTTTTATGCCATGTTAAAGCCAAGACCATAAAAAAAATGGAAGAGGAACTTTTTTGTCACCTGTGACAACAATCCTCGGTCTTGTTTAAAAAAATAAAAATAAAAAAAATCTATTTTGGGATTTAAATTGAGATCAATAAATATCAGTGACCAGGGTGAAAATGACGAATTACCAGATGTTCTAAAACGTGTCCATATTTTACCAAGTGTCCATCACCATAAAATCCAATTTCAATTATTCACTTCATAAGAAAACTGCTACCAGATCAGTCCTCCACCAGCACCCATGTGCTTAAAAAAATGTAAGCCTGCCCACAAAAATCAAACCCATCCTTTGTGGGTTATATCAGCTCTCAGCTTTTGTACCACTTTAAATGGAGGGTCATTCAGGTTATGCCTCAAACTCTGCTCTCCACTTCTAGCACAGACCATTTACCTATCATTGGTTGAAGCTTGTCACGTGTTTCAACAGCCCTAGCGCATGCTGCAGGTACCCATTTAGATTGGCAGTATAAAGAAGTTACATGGCACTTATGGATAGCTTGGCTGAGAGGATTTGTTTACCTTTCCTACATAAAACCTGCACTGAGAGAACACTATGGGCTGTCATGCTGGACACCTTTTGAAAAGACTCATTGATGACAGTATCCAGCTTTAATCATTTTTGTAACAAGTATGCAGATCAGAAGAGTCAGTAATCAGAATACAGATCTGCATAATTGAATTACAGACCCAGAACAAGCAAGCAGCAAGGGAAGTCAAATTGACCTCCTGACCTACACAGTTGTTTTGTGTCAACATCACTAAATGCTAACCTAACTGCTAGTTTCTTTTAACTGAAATGTTAAACCTCTATTTCTCCTTTGATTTGACATACCCTGGTCACAATCAATCACATAGTGAAAAGCAAAAGATTTAACTGCCACCCACTTTTGCTACCTATAATCACCTTCCCTTTGCTTCTAAACTATTCTCATTAGTTGGTCTGTGAAAAGAAAAGAGGCAGGCCAGACCCCAATTTCAGGAAGTAGCCTGTATAGAATAGTTTGTAGGTGGGCAAGGTCTACTATAAAATTCTGGGGGCAGTTCAGTAGACTACAAGTTACTTTACCCTTTCCCTGAGCAGAGATCATAGATAATTATATGTCTAAGCTAATATTTTTATTATAGGTTAACAAATGCAAACAGATGGAAAGATAGTTTTCAATTTAATGAATTTTAAATAATTTTAATACTGTAATTGTACCCGACAGGTACAGTATTAAACAGGGTAAAACTACTACGTTCAGGCTACAGTGTTATCTGCAGGCATATTTTATCAACTCCAGCCTGCATGTGAATTCTACATCATACGCAAGCAGTGTTCAGGAATCACTGATTCTGATACCAAGTACAGACCAGAGCTGTTAAATGCAGCTGGAATTGGGACCCAACAGCTGCTCAACTCGTTAGTGGTTTACTCTGGAAAGGGGGACAATCAATAAATGCAGCATTAGATAATATGGTGGAAATTGTGAATTACAGATTGCTACCTGAAAGGAGATTAATCCAAACATTTAAAGGGGTTGTAAAGGTTCGTTTTTTATTTTCTAAATAGGTTCCTTTAAGCTAGTGCATTGTTGGTTCACTTATCTTTCCTTTGATTTCCCTTCTAAATGTTTTTTTTCTTTGTTTTCTTTGTCTGAATTTCTCACTTCCTGTTCCTCCTCAGTAAGCTGTTCTGGCTGACTAACCACCGCTCGGATGATGGTGTGAAGTTTACTGACGAGAAACAGGAAGTGAGATATTCAGACAAAGAAAAAAAACATTTAGAAGGGAAATCGAAGGAAAAGGTAAGTGAACCAACAATGCACTAGCTTAAAGGAACCTATGTAGAAAATAAAAAATGAACCTTTACAACCCCTTTAAGAGTTCACAGCTTTGTAACATTCTATTTGTAATACTTTTTATTACCTGTGTTGTTTCATTAGAGTGCACTCGCCGCCCTCCTGTGGGTCCAGATTATAAATGTAAAGGTAACCATCTGCTGCAGCAACAAGTAAACGAGGGATCTTTTGAATCCTAAATGTGAACATTTTAATATAGGTTAAAAAAATATAAATAAATCAGTGTCATTACAATAAGGGTTATTGCACATCTCCCATGGCCCCCACAGGGATTTGGACAAAAATTAAGTGTTTCACAGCTTCTACCACCTGATTATTGTTAAAGTCACAAGCCAAAAAATTATTTCTGTATAGCACTGCCTTTAATGCAGTGCAAGAAAGCATACATAACAAATAAGAACACAATAGAAAACCTGCAGGAGGAGTTTTAAGGTCTAAACCACTTAGCTGGGGTCATCTCATGTGAGTTCTACCAGCCAGTTTTTTGCTAGGAAAATCCTGCATATCTAAAGGGCTACTGAAATGCCTTACTTGGTGTAAAAGTCACAGTTGCAAGACTACCAGATGCTTTGGACATGTATACAAGCTGCAGTGGAAATCTCCTAGCTGAAGTCTCTGCACTGGAAAATCTGTGCAGTTTATCACTAATCGTGGTATACAGACCAGACAAAAAGGGTATATAGTGGCAATATTTTATGTAAAAAGATTTATAAGCTGTGTGCACTGTGGGGGGCAGATGAACTAGTTTCATATTACTGGGTTTAAATCCTTTTTCACTCTACTACGCATCATCACAACTCCCTAAGAAAAGATTCCCTATAACTCTTTACGGGAAATGGAGAATTCACCTCTATAGGGACAAAGACGGCAACATAAACCTGACAGATGTTTTAAACATTACCTGCTCATTTCAAAACTAAAAAAAAACATGTTGGCTTTATTAAAAAAAAATAGAGAAAGGGACAGGAAACATATATACAACATATTTTCTCTGTATCTAAAGGGTTCTGTACTAGACAAAAAAAAAATTTTATTGAATGTCCTAATGGTTGTTGCAGCAATTCATAAAATTCCTTAAAGCCTTCTTTATCTAAATAATCTAATCTAAATAATAATAAGCATCTAAATAACAATAAGCATCTAAATAACAATAAGCATCTAACACTTCCACCTTCCTACACAAAATGTTTTTCCAAACTTACGCTCTACTTGCATGAAAATCTTCAAACAATGCTCACATGACTTCCACTCTCCTCCCATTTTTTAATCCAGGGGCAGCCTGTGGGTAGAGTACAGCAACACACACGTCACACAGCAATGACATGTATGCACTGCCACTGCTGGCAGGCTGGTTGATGACTACACTTTGTGTAGCCATATGATTACAGGTGGGGAAGTCATGACTGTGTGCCGACTTCTGGGTTGAGCGAGTCTGGGCGTCATTCAACCTGGAAGTGTGACAGCAGCAACCAGATTATGAGAGAATCCATCCTGGGGAGGTTGGGATTGCAGTCAATGCTGCATTTTGTTTTTATTTTTGCAGAAATTGAGTTAGCTATTTTTTAAAGCCTAAAGTTGGGCATTAAATCCCCATTCACAAAGTTATTTTTCACAGGAGGTAGTGGGGGAGAAAAAAAAAAAAGGATCTGAAATTACATTGCTAATGCACAGATGTTTTTGTGACCACAAAAAGGCAAACGAACAGTTGCAAAAGCTCTTCCTTGGTTAAACATTTCAGTAACTTGAGAGGGCAAGTAACTGGTGGAAGCCATGATAACTTTTCCAAAATAACCCGTCCAGGTTGTTGGCTCCTCGACAGGCCTAAAAAAAACAAAAAAATAAATAAAAAATACACAATTATATAGGTATATACACATACACACACACTTTTAAACACATTTTTAAACATATCTTTTCAATTCTAGCCTCTGTTTTATAGTACATCGGGTGATTCTGCCGATTCTCCCCCTCGGTTCTTGTTTCATACTGATCACCCCAAGCACAGAAGCAGATCTGTGCCAGTGTGTTCAGTTTGCATGCCTAGAATCGATGCTGGGAGTTAAAAGGCACTATGCTGACTAACAGTGTCATGTACTCCCATTGTCAGTTGCATGCAAAGGTGTACCCTCTTGTTCATATAGAGCTGATTTTTTATTTTTTTTGCAGTACTTTACAAGAAACATCATTACAAGAGGTTCAATGCAAAGGCAGGAGGTGCAGATCACTAGGGTGATATCAAAATCAGAATACCTCCTTTACACTTGGTAACATCTGTGCTCATGAGTCCATCATAAGAAAATCACTAAACAAAAGTGGTGTACACGGGCTATGGTCAATGAGAAAACCACCTTTTCCCTCCAAAATAATGTTGCCCATCAGAAGTTTTCCTAAGAACACCTGAATTTTTGAGGCTATGTAAACAAATGTTTTAGGCCTGATGAAACCATCTCATTTTCTGGTAAACATAGAAGATATGCATACTAAAAACTTAGAAACTTCATCCCAATGGTGTGAGGCAGTTTTACATCCTTAAGATCTGCACGGTTTGCAGTCACTGGGGGGATTGAATAGTTGTATCAGGAAATATTACATGCGTCTGATCTAAAACTCAGCAAAATGATTGACAACCGCAGCACATCACACCCCGTGTGCTTGGAATGTGGGGCAGAAAATATGCACGAGCAGGTTTCCCGAACCACGGTCCGGTGTGAACTGGCACTGATTTAATATCATTTTAACCTCCTGCACGGGATCACGTACTTGTTCCTCATTTTGTGCACTGGGTTTGGGGCACAAATACCGCCAGTGACACGCTTCCGCTGTGTTGAACAAAGCAGGAGCAAATCTGGGACACGTCGATCGTTCTCAGGAGAGGCAGAATGGCGATCAGCCCAGCACAATATTTAACAGAGTCCCATGTTGCGAGTGAATGAGACAAGGATGGGATTTAAAGGCTTTGGATGAAACTGAGCTGATAGAAATAAGTGACGATAATGGGAGAGGATCCACATCCACAAGATCAACGTATATCCAGAGAGGAGCCGACTCTCCAGCATATAGTTGTAAGGGCGCAATTTGTGCTGCGTTATAATACACCAGATTTGGAACTGCCAAACCCCTTGCACGCTTCTGTTGTGTATAACACCGATTCAACCTTGGCCTTGTCGATCCCCAGACAAATTTAAAAACGTGACGTTGTAAAGAATGCAAGACATGTGGGGGGATTGAAACCGGTAAGACTCAAAAAAAGCATACGTAAGTTTGGGGAGAATGGATGCAGTCCATCCAAGAAATTATGGTCTTATCCAAGGATTACAATAAACAGTTGATGGATCTGATGAGGGGAGGGGTAATTAGCCATATATAATGAACAGTGGGTCAATGGTAAATTAATCCCCAAACAGGGAAGAGAGGGTGGCCAATGGAATGAAAAGTTTGGTGCTAAAGAATGTTGAACTGAGTCTGACAATTAAACATTTTAATGTACAGGATTTAGTTTGATTAATTAAGTCCCGACAAGGAGGCGAAACCGTCCAGAAGTAAGAGTAAATTAGGAAGACTGGTATAAGGGGATGTGACATAGGCTAAGACATCATCGGCGAACAGTGCCAGTTTATGATGCACTCCAGCCAATTCCATCCCTCGAATATAGGTATTCAAAGTGGATGTGTTCTGCCAAAGGTTCGAGGGCTATAATGAAGAGAAGAGGAGAGGAGACGAGACCATGGGCAGCCTTGATGCATGCCATGTGAGATGGGAAATTGACAGGATTCGTACCCCGTATATTTGACCGAGGCCGTCGGATGGGAATACAACATACCAATGTAGGAAGGGATCACCCAGGCGAAGCGAAGGACTTTTAGATACGCCAGGACAAAGTATCGAACAACTTCCAAATGTCCAAGGACAATAGCATGAGGGGTATAGTTCGATGGTGGGCTAAGTGGGTCAGAAGGAGTGTACGGTGTATATCATCAGTGGCCTGTTGCAAAAGGGACAACCCCTGTCTGATCTTTCAAAACCAGGTGATGCAAAATCTTATTTAAGTGACTAGCAAGCACCTTGGTCAGGAGTTTCACGTCGATCTTGATGAGAGATTGGGTGAAAATTCGCCCAGAACCGCGCATCTTCCTCAGGTTTTGGAAGAATCACTATTGAGGCCAGTAACATATCCGTGGAAAGGCGTTCCTCTTTCTTCAGACCATTAAACATAGTTGCAAGATGAGGGACTACTATATCTGGTAATTTCTTGTAGAATAAAGCCATAAATCCATCCAGCCCAGGGCAACCTAGTGCTGTCGTATAGAAGCTAGAGCCGAATTCTGTAGGAGGGATTGAATCTCAGCATTAGAGGCAGTAGCCCCCAACAAATAGATCTTCGCTAGAAGAAAATTAAATTTATCCAAGATCTTAACTAGGTTAGATGTTCGGACCTGAAACCTCATTTTAAGTGATAAAGCTTGTTTCTGAGATTCAAAGGATTTAAGCTTATTAGCCAATAATGAATTTATCTTTTTATTGGGTATGTTTTTCCAGCGCAAAAAAAAAATAAAAAAATAAAAAACAATTTATTCAAACCCTTCTGTTAGAGCAAGAGCCCTTCATGATCAAAAACGGGACACAACAGGGTTGCCCCATGTCACCTCTCCTCTGCAACATACGACTGAACCTAGACGTTACGGGAATAATGGTTGGCGATACCCAGCAGAAAGTATCGACATATGCAGATGACATGCCGTTTCTCTCACAAATCCTTCAATCCCCCTACCCAACTTTCTCCATGAATTTGAGCGATATGGGGCCCCCTCAAAATTTGAAGATCAATGGGAATGGGCGTACCGCAGGCCCCTTCTTTCGCAACTCCAAGCAAGTTTTAAATTAAAATGGACAACATAGGCGCTGAAATATCTAGGGACAATTGTCCCCTCTTACCATGACAAATATTTGACATAACTTTCCCACCACACATGAAAAACAACCCTAAACAAATGGCATGCCAGACTACATTAGTGGTTTGGCAGATGCAATACCCTTAAGATGAGAATTCTTCCCAAATTAGTCTACCTCTTACAAGCCTTATCGATACGTAGCCCTTCTACCTACTTTAAACACAGACAGACCTTATTTTCTGACTTCATTTGGGAATACAAATGCCCACGCTTAAACAGACAGCTCTCGTTAGCCAAACAATATGGAGGGTTAGGGTACCAGACCTACATACATATTATTAAGCAATATATTTTGGTAGACTTGACTGGAATCGTCACCGAGCCACTAAACTATGGCCCCAACTGGAACAATCCCAAAGTGTCACACCTCTTGGTAGGACACCCTGGCATTGCCAACTACTGCGAAAAATTTTGAAAAAAAATCACCCCCCGATTGGCAAGACTACACAACTTTGTTCCTCCCTCATTACTTGAGCCTCTTACATCGACACACTCACCACTCTTTCCGATACTGGGAAACGCACTTTTTACACCGGGATACCAGGATGCACTCGTCCACACTTTGATGAACTCTGATTGCTACCAAGCCTCTCACTTCCCAACTGATAGACATTAGCCATCAATTTCTGATCTCACAAACCCTAATGGGTCCTTTCAGCTGGACTTCTGGAGAGCTCTCCAACTCAGTAATTTTCTCAAACCCTTGCCACTCCGGGGAAACTTCTGTCAAACTCTTACCACTTTTGAGGACTATTGCTCGAAGGAGGACACTATGCCGCATGTATTATCCACCACCTGCCAACTGTTGATTGCACCCCCAGAGAATCATCAACAACGTATTAGGATGTGGAAGCAAGACTTAAAAATTGTACATTCAGTTTACATCACAGACAACATATCTTCCGATTCACGGATAAATCATCTGTACGAGAATACAGGAGACTAATTTTAAAATTACAACTGGGTGGTACAATACACCTGTACAATTACACAAGATCTTTCCCTCATCCTTAGATTGTGTTGGAGATGTCAGGAGGACCGAGAAACACTTCTCCACATTTTTTGGGCCTGTCCCAAACTAGCAGTTCTGGAAGGAAATCCGCCTCAATGCCCAAAAATTTTCAGACTGCCCAATCACCGATGACCCAGCTTTCTTTTTACTTCACGCCTTCAATTTTTACAGGGTTAAAAAAAACGGCCATTCGCCATCCTGTCACCGCAAAACCATGCATCCCTCTCTGCTGGAAATCTACGCAGCCTCCGACCATAGGTCTAAGGCTCAAAAAAGCTGAGGACATAACATGGAGGATTTTATCCTCGCGGCACATCAACATGAACGCTACTCTAAAACATAGCTTGCTGCTATTTCCTCCCCCCCCCCCCCCCATTCCACTTTTTTGTTTTTGTCGCCGTATTCATATGGCTCTCTTAGACCCCTTTCGCACATTAAGCATTTTTCAGGCGCTTTAGCGCTAAAAATAGCGCCTGCAAAATGCCTCACCTGCAGTCTGAGACCCACTGAGGCCAAAAGACCCTACAAGTGGTACGTGAAATCACTTGATCATGTGCAGGGAAATTTTAGTTGTAGAAGGCACATTCACCACAACTTTTTATCGTTCACTTCAGCATCCAGCAGTGGACTAGTGTGGAACTTCCAACAATAATCCCCCTGCATATTCAAGTGATTTCACGTACCACCTGCAGGGTCTTTCCTCTTTTGGCCTCAGTGGGTGCTCTGGTCTGACCCTCCTGGGGTGTGTATTGTGGGGGAGCTGGGTCAGCACTCTAGGCTGGACACCCCTCTTGGAGGTGTTTGGATCTCTGGCTCAAGAAATTGGGAGCATCTTTTGCACTCATGTTTTTAATCAGCACATTTTAAAAGAGCTGCCATCCCAATACATAAAGTATTATTGCTTAATTATGCCCCTGAAGGAGAGACACACATGTACTCTAAAATACGTTGGGTGCAAGAGCCTTTAGTTTACAATTTGTTTTATGTTGTTATGGTGACAGCATTGTAAATATGTTCAAATTTTTTTTTTTATACATATATTGAATAAATATTTCAAAATCAAAAAATACTCTAAGAAGTTTTCATGCATTTAAAGTCCATCATAAAGGGATTTTGTTCTTTTCCTGGGGCATAGATAGGTGGGTGTTAAATTTTTTATGTCACAGGATATTTGCACAGCTTTTTTCAAAAGCCAATTTTTGGGGAAAAATACACTTTAATGAATTTTAGAGGATACAATCAAACACAATATAATACCCAATTATTTAATAAAATATAAAAGATGATGTTGGGCCCAGTAAATAGAAGCCAAACAAGTCATGCTTTAAAGTTGCAAATACCCATAGAATGGTGGAAACTTCTGCTGCCTGTAAAAGTGATTGTGTGGCTGTATAACTCCTTGGATAATTTTTACAAGAAAGATGGATAATCACCTCCTGAGAAAACGGTACCAGGATCATGGTTGTAGCTGCAGCCATGATACTGGTATAACCAACTCAATACAAGGACGTATATACAGTATATGTATGGCCTTCCTGAGTTCCTGAGGTCTTGCTTACTAGCGCCTTACTGAGGTCTTGCTTACTAGCTAGTTCATTGAAAACTGCAAGCCGACAGCCACAAAGGATGTCAGGGCTTGTAGTTTCATTCACACAGAGCTGCGTGGGTAGAGCAAATTTAAAAAATTGACAGCTAATAGGAGGAACTTCTCCACGTACTGCTGTCACAGGGAGTGCGGGAATTGGGCAGCAGCTGCAGCATTGGGAACTTGTTACATACCCCACCCTAAACAGGTGGAACAAGTAACAAGCTCCCAAAAGGTGAACTTTTCCTTTAACCACTTCAGCCCCGGACCATTTTGCTGGCCAAAGACCAGACCACGTTTTGCGATTCGGCACTGCGTCGCTTTAACTGACAATTGTGCAGTCATGCGACGTGGCTCCCAAACAAAATTGACGTCTTTTTTTCCCACAAATAGAGCTTTCTTTTCGTGGTATTTGATCACCCCTGCAGTTTTTATTTTTTGCATTATAAACAAAAATAAAATGACAATTTTGGAAAAAAAAAAAAAAAAAACGCATTATTTTTTACTTTTTGTTATAATATCCCCCAAAAATATATATAAAAAAATTAAATTTCCCTCAGTTTAGGCCGATACGTATTCTTCTACATATTTTTGGTAAAAAAAAAAAAAAAAAACGCAATAAGCGATTGATTGGTTTGCACAAAAGTTATAGCGTTCACAAAATAGGGGATAGTTTTATGGCATTTTATAAAAACTTTTTTTTTACTGGTAATGGCAGCGATCAGCGATTTTTATTGTGACTGACATTATTGGCGGACACATCGGGCATTTTTGACACCATTGTCATTTATACAGCAATCACTGCTATACAAATGCAGTGATTCCTGTGTAAATGACACTGGCAGTGAAGGGGTTAACCAGTGGGTGGCAGTGTAGGGGTTAAGTGTTCCTAGGGGTTAAGTGTTCCTAGGGGTGTGTTACTAACTGTTGGGGGCTGGGCTTTCTTTTAGTGAACACTGATCTCTGCTCCAATGACATGGAGCAGAGATCAGCGTCACTTGTTGCTAGGCAGAATAGGGAGATGCTGTTTACAATGGCATCTCCCAGTTCAGCCGCCCCACGAGACGATCGCATGTATGCCTGCGGCGATCGAGTCCGCGGGACCCGCGACCAGATTCACGGGGGTCGCAACCGGATTCACGGGGGTCGCGACCGACACGCGAGCATTTAAGATTGGACGTACCTGTACACCAATATGCCTGCCCGTGCCATTTTTCCGACGTACATCGGCGTGCGCCGGCCGGGAAGTGGTTAAACGAATGATCATCAATATCACCATTACAAAAAAAATACTACTAATTTTTGTTAATGTTAAAAGTACTTTGCTATGCACTTCTGTGACCCATATTCAGCTGAGGTCACTCAGGTGGTCCAGGCTCTGGAGAGATTCCAACTTTAACCGCTTCCCGAGCCACAGTCATTATACTGCAGCAAGTTGGCTCGTTCCCGCAAATCGCCATAGCTGTACGTTGACACGGGAATTCGCTTTTGTGGGGGCGCACGTGCTACCATTGGCCAGCGGGGAAGCCAATCAGCAGGTGCAGCGGACTCTGTCTGCTGGCCACCCACGATCATTCCCTGCAATGACAGAACGGGGATCTGCCTGTGTAAACAAGGCAGATCTCTGTTCTGACAGGGGAGATCACACAGATCCTGTCTTTCTGCTATGTAGGAAGACAGATCTGTGCATTTCCGCAGTCACACAGTCTCCCATACAGTAATACCACACAATGAGGGAACACATTTAACCCCTTTCCTGCCAGTGTCATTAATACAACAACAGTGCATATTTTTAGCGCAGTGATTACTAGAATGTCACTGGTCCCCAAAAAAGCGTCAAAAATGTCAGTTAGGTGTCCGATCTGTCCACCGCAGTGTTGCAGACCTGCTAAAATCACTGCCATTACTAGTAAAAATGCCATAAATCTATCCCCCCTTTTGTAGACGCAATAACTTTTGCTCAAACCAATCAATATACGCTTATTGCGATTTTTTTAACAAAAATATTTAGCGGAATGCATATCGGCCTAAACTGATGAAAACTTTTTTTATACATTTGTTTGGAAATGTTTTATAGCAGAAAGTAAAAAAATTTTTTTTTTCAAACGCAGTGCCGTATTGCAAAAAAACAGCCCGTCAGGAAGTGGGTAAATCCTTCTGGGTCTGAAGTGGTTAATGTCGGGATTCACCTGGATGCCTGACCAGCAGCTGGTTCACCCTCTTTGCACGCTGCTGAGTGCCTGAGCCAGCTGCTCCCAGCCCCTCCATAGCCCAGAGATGCAAGGAGTGCTGGGAGGGGCAGAGGAGAGGCGGTGAATGACTGGTGAATATATTCAAACAGGTCTCTATGAAGCAGAAATCCAAAGTCAGTATCAAACTTTTTCAGCATTTAAAGAATAAAATGTAAAAAACGCAAAGCAACTGAATAGATAAAATGAATACACACTTTTCTTTCACAGTCTCCAACTTGAAAATATGCACAGTTTCTGTGTTACTTGAGGCTGACAGAAAGATACCATCCATGCTGAAAGCTAGGGAAAATATTGTCACACACCTATAAGTCAACAAATACAAAAAGTATTAAGGTCAAAAGGAGGATTACATTTACAGATCATAAGCAAGCTGTAAAAGCACTTTAAAAACAAGCCTCATTCATCTCTGCACCTATAAGCATTGTGAAGAATTTAATTTATTTTCAAAATTTTTTTAGGGCACAGAATCTTGTAAAACCACCAGCAGGTGTTTCTAAGCTGCTGGGCTTCTTTCACAGACAGTAGTATCTGAAAACCAATCCTTTGTTGTGATCGTTGAGGATTTTTATTTATTTTTATGAGAAAAATAAAATTAACAGCAGAAATAATAAGTAAAATAGCTTATTGTCCATAGTCTGGGCACAGGTGTCAGACTATGGGCAGAATTTTTATTTTTTTTATAATATAAATATATATATTTTTTTCACATCGCCTGCTGTGCCTTTTCTGTTAATGTACCTACACACCCCTTCTTTCATCACCCACCACACCTGCAGCCCCCCTTCTCTTAGAAAAAACACCAATACTAAACCTTTTATTACACCAGTATTTCATAGAAAATTATAAAATATATTTCTCTGCACCTTTTCACTCCTCTCCGGAATTCAAATAGTTTTTGACCTTCTGGAATGGAAAAAACACGGATCACTGTGCCCTAAAGAAAAATAGAAAATTCTCACTGTTAGCACTACTATTAAGTCAAACGTATTGCTATGCTGCAGAGCTACAGGCTCTGCAACTATTTTAAAGTTTTGGACACTTCCTGCAGCATGCTGTTGCAATCCCCCTTGACCACCACACTAATAGCAATTTTTCCAAAAGCGAGGAAATTCCCCTTTTAGGTGCTTTACAGGTGCTACATTGCTAAAAATAGTGCCTGCAAAGAGCCTCTCCTCTCACTCCAGTGAGAAAGCCCAAGTGCTTTCAAACTGCAATGGTGTGCTTGCAGGACGGTAAAAAAAATAGGCCTGCAAGCAGCATCTTTGCAGCGCTGTAGGGAGCCATGTATACACCACTCCTAAAGCACTCCTGGCCATTGAAATCAATGGGCAGCAACACCAAAACTTTGCAGCAGCGCTTTGCTAAAACACTGCTAAAAATACTGGCGCTTTACTACCGACGTCCCCAAAACCCCAATGTGAATGCAGCCTTAGGCTAGGCTCACATCGGTGCAGTTATTTATTAGGGGTGCAAATCTTCACTGACCTCGTAATTAGATTATCCTGTCCACGATGCATTACGATTACCGCGCTCTGTTTTCGCCCAAAAAATTCAAGCAGTCAGAACTACTCTATTTTATTTTTTCTGTTCTTAAAAAAACAAAAAAAAAAAAAAAAAAAACACTCCCTGCATGTAGCAAAGTGTAAATTACAGCAGACAACTTAAAGAGGAGCACCAGACTGCCCCCAAAATACTACAAGAGAGGGCCAGAGCCCGCAGGCACGATACAGGAGAGGGCCAGAGCCCGCAGGCACGATACAGGAGAGGGCCAGAGCCCGCAGGCACGATACAGGAGAGGGCCAGAGCCCGCAGGCACGATACAGGAGAGGGCCAGAGCCCGCAGGCACGATACAGGAGAGAGCCAGAGCCCGCAGGCACGATACAGGAGAGAGCCAGAGCCCGCAGGCACGATACAGGAGAGAGCCAGAGCCCGCAGGCACGATACAGGAGAGAGCCAGAGACTGCAGACATGATACAGGAGATGGCCAGAGACTGCAGGCACAATACAGGAGAGAGCCAGAGACTGCATCTCCTGTATAATGTCTGCAGTCTCTGGCCATCCCCTGTGTCATGTCTGGCCAGAGACTGCAGACATTATACAGGAGATGGTGAGAGACTGCGGCCATACTACAGGAGATGGTCAGACTGCAGACATGATACAAGAGAGGGTCACAGACTGCGGACAATGTCCCCATAATGTCCCCCCAAACAATGTATGCCATTTCATTAACTATGGTTTATGTAGGTCTTATTGTCTTAGTGATTGATTTACATTACAACTTCACTGATACCGCCTTTATTTTTTTGTATGATTTATGGTTTTGCTCATCACTGACCCCACACATGCAGGAAAAAAAAAAAAAAAAAAAAAAGGTATTAATGAAGTTGTGATATGAATCACTAAGACAATAAGACATACATAAACCATAATTAACAAAATGGCATTGTCACTTGTTAGGTCCCCCATCAAGTTTATTTCTTTTAAAAGTAACTTACATGTGCATACAGTAACAATTGCTGCAGGAGCACACAGGAGCCAGAGAGGAGACTACCTGCCTCCAATGGGGAAAAGACAATGCCAGTGGAATGGCAGAACATGGGGGTGCTCAGGAAAGTACCACTGGATGGGGGGGGGGGGGGGGGGGGGGACTGCAGTGCCCACCAGCCTCACAGCACAGAATGTCAGGGGATGGAACATGTAGCCTTGAAGCTATCCTGGGGAGAGCAGCAGCACAGGCAGTCAGGCACCGCTGCAGTTGGCCGGGGAGAGCGGAGGAACCTCTCGCAGCTCGACTTCCGGGTTCCAGGATCTATTGTCACCTGACCAGCAGCGTCACACCTCACACAGGCTCCAGGAAACACAGCGATTCCCTGAAGTGGCTGGGAATGACCTCAGCAGACGGAGGGCGTGGCTAACGCCCACGGCTCTGTGGAGAGGCAGGGCACAGCTCTTCCAGCTCCATTCGGAGTGGCAGGCCGGCGCACATAAAGATGATGTCATCGTCATCCCAAAATCTATTTTTTAACGGTCGCAGCATCGATGCCAAATCGTACACGGCCGATTCGCGATGCATCGATGCTGCGATTAAATTCAACACCCCCATTATGTAAATCCCACGCATTCCTGCACCTGCACACAAAACACGGTGCTTTAGAAAAACGGGTGTGCCATTAACCCCTCCAATGAATGAGCTGCAGTTTCTGCACAATTAGCTTTAGACAGCTGGCACCATAACAAGTGTCCCCTCTGGAAGATTCAACTTTTATCCCTATTGCGATGACAAATAAGAACTTTGAATTCGCTCTCACTTCCAATCCTAACAAAGGTCACCAGGAACAAGAGCATAAATCTCTCCAGTTGGGACACAGGAAAAAAAAAAAAAAAAAAAAAAAAAAAACACCACCCTAACCACTTTATCAAAATAATTTGTTAACGTTTGCAAAAAAATAAAAATAATATTTTTTTATTATTATTATACACACACAATATAAAAAGTCTACACACCCATGTTAAAATGTCAGGTTCCTGTGATGTAAAAAAAAATAATAAAAAAAAAAAAAAAAACACACAAGACAAAGAAATAATTTCAGAACTTTTTCCACCTTTATTGTGACCAATATACTCTACAATTCAGTTGAACAACAAACTGAAATATTTTAGGTGAAGGGAAGTAAAAATAAACTAAAATATGGTTGCACAAATGTGCACACCTGTAAACTAATACTTTGTTGAATGAACCTTTTCATTTTAGTCTTTTTAGGTAAGAGTCTATCAGCATGGCACAGCTTGACTTGGCAATATTTGTCCACTCTTCTTTTCAAAAACACTCCAAATCTGTCAGTTTGCGAGGGCATCTCCTGTGCACATCCCTCTTCAGATCACCCCCCAGATTTTCAATCTGATTCGGGTCTGGGCTCTGGCTGGGCCATTTCAAAACTGATCTTCTGGTGAAGCCATTCCTTTGTTGATTTGGATGTGTGCTTTGAGCCATTGTCATGCTGAAGTTCCCCTTCATGCTCTGCTTTCTAGAAGAAGCCTGAAAGTTTTGTGCCAATATTGACTGGTATTTGGAACTGACCATAATTCCCTCTACCTTGAATAAGGCCCGTTTCAGCTGAAGAAAAATGGCCCCAAAGCATGGTGCTGCCACCACCATGCTTCACTGTGGGTATGGTGTTCTTTTGGTGATTTGCAGTGATATTTTTGCGCAAAACACATTTTTGGAATTATGGCCAAAAAGTTCAACCTTTGTTTCATCAGACCAGAAGACCTTTTTCACATGCTTTTGGGAGACTTCAGATGCGTTTTTGCAAAATTTAGCCAGGCTTGAATGATTTTCTTCATAATAAAAGGCCTCTGTCTTGCCACTCTACCACATAGCCCAGACATATGAAGAATATGGGAGATTGTGGTCACATGTATCACACAGCCAGTACTTGCCAGATATTCCTGCAGCTTCTTAAAGTGGCTGTAAACCTCCCTGAACTATTTTTACATCTAGGTAAGGCTTACCAATATGTACTGAAAATAACTACTAAACCTGCACCATTTAGGAGATATTTGCCTTGTAGTGCGCAGATGTCATCGGCGCATACGCAGTGAAGAAACAGCCCTCCTTGCTGTTTCTTCCCCAGCGTGTGCCATGGTATGCGTGGGAGTGATGTCACAATGCTGCGGCCAGTCACAGAGCCGGAGTCTGCAGCCCGGAAGGAAGAGGCATAGATGGACGCTTCCACCAGCAGGGACATTGCAGGCTTCATTTGCAGGCAAGTGCCACATAATGGGCTAGTATGCGACGCATACTAGCCAATTATGCTGTTACTTTGCAGGGGAATAAAGAGGAATTAAAACCCACCAGGGTTTACTTTCTCTTTAAGGGCCAGTTCACACCACATGCAGTCCAGTGCATTTTTGTTCTGCATCAAAAATGCATGGAAAGTAGGTTATATGGTTTCCAATGGCATAGTTCACACCAGTGCAGTCAGTTCCAGGGCTTTTCAGGTGCAGAAAAATTAAAGTGGAACTTGCTGCATTTTTCCTGCACTGGAACACAGTAAAAATGCATCAAAAATACACTTACACTAGTGCATGCAGAATTGATCTGGAGTGCGTTTTTGTGGTGTGAACCACCCTTAATGTTGCTGTAGGCCTCTTGGCAGTCTCCCTGACCAGTTTTCTTCTTGACAATTTTGGAGTGACGTACAGTTCTTGGTAATGTCACTGTTGTGCCATATTTTCTCCACTTGAGGACTGCCTTCACTGTGTTCCATGGTATATCTAATGCCTTGGAAATTCTCTTGTACCCTTCTCCTGAGTGATACCTTTTAACAAGGAGAGCCCTCTGATGCTTTGGAAGATCTCTGCAGACCATGGCATTTGCTGTAGGATGCAACTAAGAAAAATGTCAGGAAAGATCTACTAGAACAGGTAAACTTTATTTGGGTTAATCAGAGGTACTTTAAAATGATGGCAAGTGTGTACTGACTCTTATTTAACATGAATTTGAATGCAACTACTTAATTCTGAGCATAGCTACATCCCAGTTATCAGAGGCTGTGCACACTTATACAACCAAATCATTTTATTTTTTGTATATTTACTTCCCGCCCCTCCCTCTAAAAGATTTAAATTTTTCAAATTGAGTTCTATAGTTTATAGGTCCCTTTAAGGGTGGAAAAAGTTCTGAAATTATTTATCTTGGTCTCATTTTAACCACTTTAGCCCTGGAAGATTTGGCTTCTCAATGACTAGGCCATTTTCGCGATACGGCACTGCGTCGCTTTAACTGACAATTGCGCGGTCATGAGACACTGTATCCAAAACAAAATTTACATTTTTCCCCTCCCCCACAAAGAGCTTTTTTGGTGATATTTGATCACTTCTGCGGTTTTTATTTTTTGCAGTATAATACAAAAGAGCAACAAAGTTTGCTATAATAAATATCCCACTTAAAAAAATAAATAAAAAATATATAGGATTTTTTGTAACCACCATAAAATCCTTTTCTCTGTAATTCACCGACCGACAGCTCCTCTCTTAGCCATTGGGTTGTTAGCCTTATCACTAGAAAACGAAAACACTAAGAACTCTTAGTTCCGTCCGGGGGGGCGGTCCCTTGGGCTACAACCCCTCCACCCTGCCATGCAGTCATCAGTACATCAACAAGCAGTATAACAAAGAAAAAAAAAGGAGGGGCGGGTGCTGTGTCGGTCGGTGAATTACAGAGAAAAGGATTTTACAGGGAGTACAAAAAAAATCCTATTTTCTCTTATATTCACCGACCGACACAGCTCCCTTGCAACAGTGCTTTAACATAACAGTACTGTGTTTTTATCGAAAAACCAGGAAAAATACATTGCATAGTCAATTGCAAATATACGGCCGTCTGCAAACTTTGTGGCCAAAGCAGGCATCAGCCGATGCACTGACATCTACCTTGTAGAACTTGGTAAACGCGTGGACAGACTACGAAGTCGCCGCTTTACACACCTGAGCGGCAGACGCTTGGCGTCGGAAAGGCCCAAGACCTTCCGATTGCCCTTGTGGAGTGGCCTGCGACGGGAAAGGGTGGCACCTGCTCCTTCAAGGTGTAGGCTTGTCCCACAATCTGTCTGATCCACCTGGAAATGGTGGCCGACGAGACCGACATGCCTTTCTTTGGACCAGCCACCGAAACAAACAGTGAGTCTGACTTCCGAAAGGGAGCCGTGGCAAATACACCTTCAGAGCCCGAACCACATCAAGAGCATGAAGGGCCACCTCCTTAGGGTGCTCTTGCTTAGGACACAGAGATGGTAATACAATGTCCTCATTGATATGAAAAGCCGAGACCACTTTTGGTAGAAAAAAGGCGGTTGCGGATGCAACGCCACCTTATCCTTGTGGATAACCAGATAGGGCGACTTGCAAGACAAGGCCACCTGTTCCGAAATCCTACTGGCCGATGTGATGGGCACTAGAAAGACCACTTTCTGGGAAAGAATCAGCCGGGGAAGCTCCCTGATATGAACAGTGGTTTTTGAAGCGCTGATAACACCAGGTTCAAATCCCAAGGGGTAATGGTGGACGCACCGGAGGGACTACATGTCGTACCACCTGAATGAAGGTACTCACTAATAAGCGAGATGCCAGGGGGTCGCTGAAAAAAAAAAAAAAAAAAGACAGCCAAGGCTGAAATTTGTCCCTTAATGGTTGGTGCTTAACGCCAATTTCTGGTCTACTCCTTGCTGAAGAAACAGCAGGATCCTGAATATAGAAAAGGAGCACGGATGCCATAGTTTCTCCTCACACATGGAGATGTAGGCCTTCCAGGTACGATGGTATATCTACCGGGAAGAAAATTTTCATGCTCTTAACATAATTGGGATCAACGAGTCTGACAGACCCCGGTTCCTCAACACCTGGCTCTCAATAGCCATGCCGTTAAAGCAGGATGGAGAATCGGACCTTGAGACAGAAGGTCCTCTTGCAACGGCAGTCGCCAGGGAGCGTCTGCCACCAGACACACCAGGTCTGTGTACCAAGGACACTGAGGCCGATCTGGGGCAACCAGTATCACTGGGATCCCTTCGGCTTCCACTCTGCGAAGCAGACGTGGTAACAGTTTCAGTGGAGGAAAGGTGTAGATCATCCGGTACTGATCCCACTGAGCCACCAGCACGTCTGACACGTCTGCCCACGGATCTCTTGTCCTGGACATGAATCTTGGCACCTTCCGATTGAGACGGGAGGCCAGCAGATCCACGTCTGGTGTGCCCCACTTCAGGCACAGTAACCTGAATATCTCCGGATGCAACGTCCATTCTCCCGGGTCCAGCATCTGTCAACTCAGATAGTCCGCCTGCCAGTTCTCCACTCCTGGGATGTAAATGGCCGGCAGGGCCAGTACGTGTCCCTCTGCCCACCGAAGTATGTGAGCGACCTCCCGTGCAGCAGCTGCACTTCTTGTGCCCCCTTGGTGATTGACGTATGCCACCACAGTGGCATTGTCCGACTGGATCCTGATAGGATGCCCTTGCAGTCTCATCGACCATGTGGAGAGGCACGGCCTGATCGATCTCAATTTGAGCAGATTGATCGGCAACTTGGATTCTTCCGTTGACCAGAGGCCCTGAGCCGACTGAACCCCCATCACTCTACCCCAGCCGGATAGACTGGCATCCGTTGTGATCACTGTCCATCACAGAGGTAGGAATGATTTTCCTGACTGAATCACCGGGGACCTCAACCACCATATCAGTGAGTCTCTGACTGATTGGATCTGTCAATCCAGGGACAACTGAGATTTGTCCCATTTTGTCAAGATCTCCTTCTGCAGGACTCTGGTGTGGAACTGGGCATATGACATTGCCTCAAAGGAGGTTACCATGAGGCCCAGTACTCGCATGCAAAAGCAGAGCGACGACCACTTGCGGTTCATCAGCAGTTTTACCGCGGATCTGAGAGTCTGCAGCTTGTCTGAAGGGAGAAACACTCTCGCTTCCATGAAGTTCAGCAGCAAGCTTAGGTACTCCAGATGCTGGGTCGGTACGATCACCGACTTCTTTAGGTTCAACAGCCACCCAAATTCCTGCAGGGTCCGCATGGTGATCGCCACATCCTCCTCTAATTCTGAGGCAGAAGATGCCCTCAGGAGGAGGAGATCGTCAAGGTATCCCACGTTGCCGTAGCAATGCCAAAACTGGAGCCAATGCCTTGGTAAAGACTCGGGGGGGGTTGATGCCAGACAAAAAGGAAGAGCCACAAACTGGCAGTGGGCTTCCTCGACTGCAAACCGCACAAATTTTTTTTATGCCGAAGGCATATGGGTATGTGCAGGTACGCATCCTGGATGTCTAAGGATGCCAGGGAGTCCCCTCGATGGAGTGCAGCGACTACTGAGCGAACAGATTCCATTCTGAACCTCTGCACTTTTAAAAAGTGATTGAGGGCTTTTAGGTCCAAGATTGGACTTACCCCTTCCTTCTTGGGAACCACAAACAGATTTGAGTAGAATCCCTGGAAGCGTTCCGAATCCGGAACCGGTACAATCACCCCGCGATTCAGCAAGTCCCTTACTGCCCCCAAGAGGGCCTCCCGGCGAGCCGGGGATACAGGTATGCTGGAAGGGAAGAATCTGTTTGGCGGCCAAGAGAGAAACTATCTTGTAGCCTGTGGAAAGTAGATCGCAGACCCATTGGTCGGATAACCGGGAGGCCCACCAGGCTGAAAACTCCCAGTTTGCCGACACATGGGTGGGGGCAAACCTTCATGCGGTAGCACTTATTCACAGGCTTGCGGTTCCAGGGACATTTTTGCCTGTCCGTGGTTGTCCTGTCGGGCTGGGGGCATTTTGAGGAAGCTCCAGGCGGACGAAAAATCTGTTTGTGAGCAGAAAAAGAGGGCCCTTGCCGACGGCGCGGCTCCTTAGCCACTCCTGGCCCATGGGAGTAAGGTACTCTTACCACCGGTGGCCGACCACTTCTTGAGAAGGCTCTCCTCAAAAAGGGTAATGCAACGCCATGTATTTGGGGACCAAAAAGCCCCATGCCTTGTAATTGAACTTGTCAAAATAAGTCAGATAAGGGGACACCTTAGGTGAACATGCTGGCTTGCGGGACCCAAAAGGGACCGGTACATCAGCAGAGGGATCCGTTGGCTCCTGAATCTTCAGGGTATCACACACAGCTGTGATAAGTGCTCCAACAAGCGCTTTGTCGCGCTCGGACCCGGATGGAGACTCATCTTCACTGTCCTGGTCAGCGTCATCTGACAAGACAGAGCAAGGGTTACCAGCCTCAGCAGGACGCGAGTCTGCGTCAGAGCTCTCCCCAGAGGACCGGGGGGGGGGGGGGGGGGCCGGGGCCGCTTTAGTGCACCTTTCTTCCCACGCACCGCCTCCATCTTGGCAACAAACTAATTAAGGACCGCCATCAGGGTGTGCATGGGCACTGCGCAATCCACAGATGACCTGGTTGCAATTGCCTAGATTTCAGGGGAGGAAACACCAGTTTCTGGATCCATGCTGACCCTACCCTGCCACCCGAAGGGGACTTAGGACAGTGACAGTCCCACCCTCCTTGCTGTCGCTGGCTGAGGGGCACTTTCCTGCAGGACTCACCACCCTGGAGAGTTCTGCGCTGTCCCACAAGTAGTGCCTGTAGTCCCCGAGTGCTCCCGAGTTCAGAGGAAACCAAAGCTGTGTCTGTGGCAGCCACCAGAAATAGCGCCAAACTTCTCTAGAGATGTGCTCAGGCTTCAAGAAAATGGCCGCCCAGCGTCCAGTACAAAGGCAGAAATCACAGGGAAAATGGTTGTGAGAGCACGAGTCATGCTGCTGCAAGAGAACACTGAAAATGTGTTCAGGCTTCCAGAAAACGGCTGCCAGTGTCCTGAATAGGAGGGCACTGGGAAAATGGCCGCCGAAGCCCAGGAAGGCATGCTGCCCTCGCCCCCACACCTAAAATGGCCGCCAGCAGCTCCATGAGGTATTGAAAGAAAAACGATGGCAGAGAACACAGCGCCGCACCAGACAACAGCAGAACCCCAGAGGCACCTTCCAGGGGCATAACATATAGGACCCAGGACACCACTAGAGCCAGCCCCCCCATCCCAGGTGAGAGCCCACCAGAGAGCCCCTGTATATGCACCTCTCAGCAGCCACATGCAGCATCCCTCCAGTGGAGGGGGGGGGGGGAATAGGAACAGGGAGAGAAGAGAGGGAGGTGAGGGACTCCCGAATCGACCTACCAGGGAATGCCCAGCTGCTCAGCCCCACGAGGCAGGGAGAGCTGTACTTACCAGTCCTGAAGAGCTGGGAGACATTCCATTGCAGAACCACTAACTGATCAGTACAGGGTGGCTGCTGGCCTCGGCCCACTATAACGCAGACATCAGTAGCCCGGTCATATGTGAGCCTCACAGCATAAAAGCTCACCGACCACCTCTGGAGCTGAGGTTTCGTCGTGGCCTGCCGAGCACGTAGCTGCGGCCTGCACACACTCGATGGCGAGACTGGGGAGACTGGGGAGACTAAAAGGATAAGGGTATCCAGCCTGTCACCCAAGGGAAACTAAGAGTTCTGAGTGTTGTGTTACAACTAATGCCTAGTATTCTCCTAGTGGTAAGGCTAACAACCCAATGGCTAACAGGAGCTGTGTCGGTTGGTGAATATAAGAAATATTTTTTTTCCTTCAGTTTAGGCCGATATGCAATCTATTTTTTTTTCTCTTTACCAAAAATATCACAAGAATATATTGATTGGTTCGCACAAAAGTTATAGCGTCTATAAAATAGGGCAGTGATGGCGAACCTTGGCACTCCAAAGTGCAAAGTGCATGAGTATCATGGGAAATGTAGTTCCAAAACATCTGGGGTTTATTATTATATTTACTATTAATGGTGGTGATCTGCGATTTTTAGGTGGACAAATTGGACACTTGACAATTATATAGCGATCAGTGCTATAAAAATGCACTGAATACTGTATAAATGTCATTGGCAGGGAAGGGGTTAACACTAGGGGGTGATCAAAGAGAGAGACACCTTGTCTGTTCATACGATCTGTCTACTCCCCTGAAAGAACCAGGATTTGCTTGTTTACACACACCTTGGTTCTCGCTCTGTCACCAGCGATCGCAGGTGCCCGGCGGTCACTGTGCCCACCCCTATTGGCCAAAAGGCCAAGCGACGTAAGGCATTCAGGACAAATTTCATGCTCCCACATTTGTGGGAACAGTTTGGGGATTGCCCCCTTCTGTTCCAACATGACTTTGCACTAGTGCACAAAGCAAGGTCCATAAAGACATGAATGAGAGAGTTTGGGGTGGAGGAACTTGACTGGCCTGCACAGAGTGCCTTTCCAAATCATGTCCAATCAATTTAATTTTCCACAGGTGGACTCCAATCAAGTTGTAGAAATATCTCAAAGATGATCAGTGGAAACAGCTGATGCCTACACAGCTGTAGGAAAGAGTCAGTTAATGAAGATTCTACTAACAGGTACAGCTGAAATTTCAAAGGTTGTCCTTTATATTTTTGTTTCAATATATATAGCTATGAGCGAGTCAATCAATATAGACCACCTTCTTATGTCATCAGGGAGAAACTGCAGTTTTCATGTGAGTTCCCCATTATATTATATTCGAATAATTATAATCTCTCTCTGCAAGTACCTGTCCATTTTTAATACAAGAGAACATAGCATTTTTATACTATATGCGGCTTCTAGTCCCTTCTACTAGTGTGGATGGTGTCCAGTCCAATATGCTTATCTATGAACTTACTGAAGTTTAAAGTTGTCAGTTTGCTGTGATCATTGGCAGATATCTGGAGGTTTGCTACCAGCATACTTGCTTGATCTCGGTTATAGGGATCAATTTTATTTGGTAAGATGCAATTGTACCTGTGGTGGAGGGCACAAAGTGTTTGGTCGACTCAAAGATATTTTCACTCAACGAATCTTGATTGGGCTGGAATGATGGCCTGGGAAAGGTTCCCGATAATCAATTGTGGACTTTTGTTCATTGTGTGTTGATGTGCACTTATTTTATGTATTTACTTATATTATACTCTGAAAACATCATTCAGGAGATTACGACTTTCTCTAGGATTCATAAATGCTCTAAGGGTAGTGATTCTAGGGAACATAGATAAGCAACCATTAAAACACTGCATCCAATGTGCCCTATGATCCAAAATGTCAATGCCAGTTATGGCAGAAGTTGTCCTTTTTTCCATACTCTATACGGATCAGCGATTGACAACTGCAAAATGGATACAAATTTAAAGGCAATATAAATCTTCCTAACTTGACCTTGTGTTTTCACCTACATAAGATGTACATTGATCATGTTGTTTCATGGTATCATTTGTTGTCTGTAGTATAGTACATATTCATAATCCTGTGTCAGTTTCAGTTTGTGTAGAAGCCTATGGCATGCCACTGCACAGATAAATCTGTCTATTGTGAGAACTGCAGTTTCCTGCAAAGAAACTACATAGACCACAATCCCTGGGTCTCAGTTTAGTTCTGTGCCGGTTAAGTAATTCGATCGGACTGTGATTTGAATTCACAGACAGACACACAGAGAGCTTACCATGCAGCAGAAAGATTACATTAGCACTCCCACATTTGTGATGTGGCACAAAATGGATGGCGAAGCATGCACTTGACACTGTGACCTGGAACATAAAGTTGTCTCCTCCCTCTGGCAATTAGGGACAGGCTAGCTGTAGCAAATATTGGACACAGGGGAATCGATCAGTTATGACACTGCAAACTGCAGCCATAACATGTAAACCCATCATTACAAAGTAAGGCAAACGGTACAGGGAATATAACTACACTAATATCTTGTTAAAACAACAAAACATTTAAAAGTGTACACTGCCTTTAAGACAGGAAAAATGAAATTACCTTTTCTGATGCTGTAGCTAGTTTTGTCCCAGTTGCATCAAACGCTAAAGCTGCCAAAGGACTGTCATGAGCAGGGATCATATTAGCAGCTCTCTGTAAAACATTAAATAACGTTAAACACCTATAAAATGTTACAGCTAAATTTGTTAAAATTTCCTCCATCTATCCCTAAAGCACATCACCTATACACAAACCATTTAGAGAGCGGGAGAGGGAGAGAGACTAATACTTTACTGTAACATAAGAGAAAAATGCGCAGTCAGCTGTTTTTTTTTGGTGAAACTTCTTGGTAGATTAATCTTAAAAAAAATAAAAAGGCAGGAATCACCTCCTAAGCATAACCCCGCCTATCTAGGAAAAGCTTCCATTTTTGTAGCAAGCCATGAACCACGGGAAGAGGGAGGGATCCCCATTTCCTGTGATGTTTTCCAAGAAAAGGGATTTTACAGGCAAACCAAAAATCACATCTTTACTGTACATCACAGTGGATCTGAATATTCATTATGCTAGAGATATCTCAAAGCACCGAATATGAAGGAAGGACAACATGCCAACAGGTCCAAACAGACCAAAGACAGGTTAGAACCTCATGCAGCAACTTGGAAAACTTATTGACCAAAGGAAGCTTCTTCTGCTGCTCAAACATTTACTTGGTAAAAGTATGAACCAAAGACCAGGTAGCATCCTTACAAACTTGAGCTACTGAAGTGGGATAACAAATAGCCCAGAAGTAGCTACACTCCTGGCAAAACAGAAAAAAAAAAATAGAAGGTAGATTTAGAAGCTGCTTGAGCTTTCCAGAAGCATAAATTTCCAGCAGTCGATTTCAGGCAACACTTGAACAACATCCAAGGATTGAAGAGCCTTGTACCCCAGAGCTTGAGGTTTAGAACAGGACAGCAGCACAATGTTCTAGTTAAAAGGGGTTGTAAACCCTCTAGGTTTTTCACCTTAATGCATTTAGGTGAAAAACCTCCTTTAGTGTAGCAGCCCCCCAGTGCCCCAGTTTTGCACACCAGCTCCAGCCACTGTCTCGTGTCCTGACTGGATAGATAGCAGCGCAGCCATTGGCGCCTGCTGCTGTTAATCAAATCCAATGATGTG
Organism: Lithobates pipiens; assembly: GCF_037356315.1. Lineage (NCBI taxonomy): Eukaryota > Metazoa > Chordata > Amphibia > Anura > Ranidae > Lithobates > Lithobates pipiens. Next base: position 186,358,722 of record NW_027507784.1, on the reverse strand, counting down.
AGAGTGGGACCAATTCATGTGGTCTGTGTTAATAGACGCAGCAGCAGGTCATGAGTGCGCACCTTTACGGGTAACCTGAGGGAGAGAGCTTCTCAGATGGGGCTTCCGAAAAGGAGGAGCCAGGAGCGCCGCTGAGGGACCCCAGAAGAGGAGGATCGGGGGCGCTCTTTGCAAAACCAACTTCAGAGGAGGCAAGTATGAAACGTTTTCTTTTTTTACCTTTAGATATCCTTTAAGATAGAATGAAGAAACCACCTTTTTTTTTTTTTTTTTTTAACCAAAGAGAAGGGTAGGTGAGACTATAGAAACTGTCTGTCCTCACATCTGGCACTCAGTCCAGGGGAGGCAATATATAATCACTATGTAGCACTCAGCAAAAACAAACTGAGCTGAGGGAAGGGGGGGGGGGGCAGAGCTGCCAGCAGGGACTACCCCATGCCATTTGGCAGTCCAGCCGCAGGATCCCCTACCAGTCCTCAAGGCAAGGCATTTCAAAGGGTCTCACGCTGACTAGCAACTTATAGGCTGTACCCATGTCTTCACTGTGGGGTCCAGGTATCGTGCTTCTGGACGTAGGAAAGCTGTAGGCAAGGAATCCCGCAGAGCCAGTTTACTAATTCCAGGTGAAATTCTTGAGAAGCTAGTTTTTGTGCAGAGAACGCATAAACATGACCATCGCCTACAACACTATCAAAAAAACTGAAGACTTGCCTAGATGAGAGAGGTTATGCCTAGGTGGGGATTTCCTGCCTTTTTGCCCATATCCAATCACCTGAAGGTGGCAGCATAGCATTATCATAATAGATATGAAGATCCACATGTCCTGGGATGTACAATAAAGAAATATAGATTTGTAACATAACAGGGATGGGGACAACGCATATATAAATTTGACAAGATATTTACTTTGCGAGTTGTTATAACATTTTAATAAATTGCCTATTGCTGCACTACATGGCGCTTCACTTTCTTTACTGAGTTCACACACAGTATCAGTGGGGGAAATCTCATGCGATTTGGACAGGAATCGCACTACTGTTTAAATCGCATGAGATTCTTTGCAGCGCAATTTGCACCCATTCATTTTGTATGCACTCATACTGAAAACGTTATCGGTGCATCCCTACAACCAGCACTTACCAGATTAACAGTGTCAAAGACCTGGACCTCTCCAATAGATGCACTACCGGGGTATGCCAAATAGCAGTTGTCTCCATTAATGGACAGTGCACATAGACCTAAACAAAACAAACAAAAAAAGACACAAAAACACAACACATGAGTGTTAAATAAATACTTGTACCATCTAAAATACATCCAGTCAAAATATCCAATATTCTACAATACCCCATCAGACAGTGGGGGGAATTTACTAAAACGGTAGCAGCCAGAATCTGGAGCAGCTGTACATAATGACCAATCAGCTTGTTTAGCTAAGCTTTGAAAATGAAAGCTAAAAAGCTGACTGGTTGTTATGAACAGTTGCTACAGCTTTAGTAAATTCCTCTTGGTGTGCTTATCTGTACATTAAACTGGTTTCTGAAATAAAAAAGGGGGGTAGAAGTTTTTCCACGAAGGTGGTAAACAAAATTAAAAAACACAATTTAGGTATACACTACATTACGACACACAGATGTGTAATATTTAGACATTTATTTTGTGAGGAAACAAAAGGGAAGCATACCTGCAGGGTTAGGAGGAGTTTCTCGAATAGTGTGCAGGACTTTCATGTCTCTTATGTTGTGTATGTAGAGAGACTCCTCAAGGCATACAATCAGCCTCTAGGGAGCAAGAATAATCATTTTATTTTTGTGCAGTTATAAACAATGATCCTTGGATAATTAAAGCCCAGCTCCATTTATTATTTTATATAGTACCTTTGCCTAGCTGTAAATCAGTTGCATAAATAACATTTCGTAATGACCATCTCCAGATAAGAGAACAAATACTTGTGATGAGATCATATCGTATGGCAACCTGTGGATCTTGCTGTGCTCCCCAGCCGCATCACTCACTACCACACCAGCGTTGAAACACTGCTAATGCTGATAGGCAGGAGTTCTCATACTGACACAATCCCCAGGAACTTCATGTTTATGCCTTCTAAAGCAAGCCTCATACTGTTTGCCCTGCTCTGGACACTGTTTACTTTAACTCTGATTGTTCTATTTCTGTCTTGGTCACATGCATCTTATCAGCCTCTCACTGTCCATGCTGTCCATGTAAATAGATTGTTTTACAATTCTTATCTTTTTTGCCATGTTAATCTTCCATAAACTAGTGAATGGATTAGTCTTTTGATGCTATAGCATATTTCCTACATTTAGGCCTCATGCACACTGCAGTCCAAGTTTACCTTTAAAGAAAATCTGTAAGGTGACCTTACACTGGACCTTCTTCCCCATCCCACCTGGTCCTGCTGTACCAGATTGCCCCAACCTCCCACTGATCCGACACTGAAAAGCCACTTCACCGAGCTAGGGATTTGAAATCCAGACGGCTCCCTCTTTGTGCTGGCAGTACGGGCTTGACAGCCTCTAACTGGTCAGCGCCATTCACGTGACGGTGCCAACAACTAAAATCCCTATAATCCATACTGGCCAAGCAAAACGGACATGAGATTAAGACGTGGGGGGGGGGGTTAAATCTACGAACCGGTAAAGTGGCTTTTCGCTGCCTGACAGCAGGGGAAATTGCAGCAATTTGGTACAGCAGGACCGGGTGGTAAGGTCACCTTTCAGATTTTCTGTAAGGCCTTATGAACACGGGTTTATTGTAAACGCAGTTTCTCCTGATCGGGGAAAATCAGTCTTATATACTCACCTAAGCTATATTTTCTCAATTCAGCTTAGGAAAGTTTAGCAGCATATGGAGTTTGGGCATTTCATTGGCCAGAATTTTAAATGTATTCTGCCAATTTAACCACTTGCCGACCGCCTCACACAGCTATACTGAAGCAGAATGCCGCAGGCAGGCACAGTAATGTATGGGTACGTTATTTGCGTGCGCCCCCCCCCCCCCCCCGACCCCCCAGTGCCCGAGGTGGTCGGCATCATTCCGGGAGCGATCCGTGCTGAGGGGGAGGCCACTGATTTATGGCCACCCCCTCACGATCTCTCCCGGCCTTTACATTACAGAAAACAGAGGAAAGGAAGTGATGTCATCTCCCCTCGTGTTGGTCTTTTCGTTACAGCGCTGAAGAGAGAAGTCATCAAGTAAGTGTGGAGTTTGGTGCACTAACAGTAGAACACACAGGCACACTTTTCACGCCCCAATCAACCCCCCCCCCCCCAAACCCCTGTCACAGGGGCACCAATAGCCGTTTTTATTTTTTTTACCGATTACTGCATTGGTGTCATTTGTGACTGTTAGAAGTGGTAAGGCAGTTAGTGTTATGCCCCTTTAGGTCTAGGGTATCCCCCTAAATAAAGGATTAACCCCTTGATCACCCCCAGTCACCAGTGTCACCAAGTGATCTTTTTTCTGATTGCTGTATTAGTGTCACAGGTGACACTAGTTAGGCAGGCAAGTATTTAGGTTCACCGTCAGCATTTTATAGCGTCAGGTACCCCCATATACTAACTAGTAAAGGTTTTAACTCCCTGATTGCCCCCTAGTTAACCATTTCACCAGTGATCATCGTATAACTGTTACGGGTGATGCTGGTTAGTTTGTTTTTTATAGTGTCAGGGCACCCGCTGTTTATTACCCAATAAAAGTTTACCTTACCTATAAAAGGTTCCGTGCCAAGCTCATATTTTACCCTTCATGGTAAAAAAAAAATAAAAAATCTTTTGTACATCAATACATTTTATTAATAAAAAACACTTTTCCTTGAATTCCTTGTTATTTATGTACTTTGCTGCTAAAAAACTCCTCTTTGGGGCATCACTGATAGGCACTAATTGCCATTCCTATTAGACATTAATCACTACCCCTGGTGGTCCTGGGTAGGCATCCTGGGGGGGGGGCTGCACTGATAATAAATCAGTGCAGACCCTCTGTCAAGAGAGCAGCTGACATACGGGTCTTCCTATTTTCACTGATCAGCTGTGATTGGACACAGCTTATCACGTGGTAAAGAGCCTACAACAGAGGCTCTTTACCAATATTAGAGCTGCGGTACGACAGCTGCCACACCACCGATCATCGTGCTGCAGGCGCGCACTGGCTTGTTGTCATGCTGCAGTGGCAGGAAGTGTTTAATAATCATTAAAATCACTAGTCCTAAAAAAATCATCTTTACTTTTTTTTTTTGCATTGATACATGTCCCCCAGGGCAGTACCCCGACCCCCATACCACTTTTATGGCCAATTACTTGCATAAGCGTTCACAATGGGCACTTTTTATTTTTACTGTTCTTCTCCTATTGACTTCAATGAGGTTTGCGATTTGGGAAAGAACTTTTCCCCTGTTTGGGAGTTCTGCTGCAAACTGAACAGGGGGTTTTTCGGCCCATGTCTACAGGTTACACACAAATGTTTCAAGCATGATTTAGCACTTCCCTGTCACCCAGTTATCTAACCAACTTAACACTGGTAGAGAAGAGAGCAAGCAATCTGAGGAAGCCACTTAGCATACAGTAATACATGCTAGATTTTTAATTTACTCAAATGTAACAAACTGTAAACCACAGAGACACATGACTCATGAGATTAGATCATTTTAACAGTTTTTGAACAATAGAGACCAATGATCACCAAAATTGCCAGCTGAATTATAGCATTCTGTAAAACGTGACAGCATCCATTTACTGGTTGTCACATTGACAAATAAGACATTTGGCCCATTATAAACAGGGTGAATGCGACAAGGGAATGCTCAACTAAAAGGAGTTATAAAATATTCACTGGCCTTTACTCCAGAGATGGTTTTATAAATATACCCCATAGTTTTCATGTGTATAGTCAGCATAAGCTTGTGTATTTAAAAAGAAAAAAAAAAAAAAAAAAAACAAAAAAAAAAACACAGGAGAAAGGAGATTTTTCAGTTTGCATGCAGTCAAAGAGCAAGTCACCGAGGATCGCACCATGTCCGTACACCATTCAGAAATCACTTACCGGATGAATGCATGGACAATAAAATCGTTGGATTCATGAAAAAGATTTAACAAACGTATTAAACAGGATATAAGTCTTATTTGCTATTGCCAAAGTAGTTATTGCTTCCTTTTCATCTTCACCCAATCATGGCATATTAGATTTAGAACTTCACAGAGATGTTCATAGTGACTAATTTAATACATTGGTCACATTCACTTACCTGCCGATTTAGCTTTACTGCCAAAATTGTGTTAGAGTAGCTGTAGTTACAGATTTCTGTTCCTTTTTTAAAATGGCATACTTTAAGTTTTCGTGGCGCTTTAAGACTGACAATAGCAACCAAACTACTGGAAAACAGTCGTTCCACAATGCAGACATCCTCTGTATCAGCTGAGGAAAACAAATGGAACATAGAAAAGGCAGTTTATTAGTATCTTAGCATGCCTACAAAACAGATCTTCAACTAGGCAAGTGATTATTTTTTGCACTGCTTGGTTATACTTCAGAATTCAGATCTTAATATTGAAGATTAATCTGCTTATGTTTTGCCCTCCCTGGTTCCTCCCTCCATCCCTCGACATACAAACTACCTTTTTTTGTTTTGTTTAGACCTGGTAATATCACTGGGTCTTTGTGCTCGTCTGTATGATTCACACAGATTATGGCTGTAAGGAGGAGTTAGCAGGCTGCTGTACATATGAAAACATCACAGCAGCCAGCCTCAGTACTCTTATCAAGTGCCCTCAGTCCTGATAAAAGCCCTAGCTGGCTCATGGGAGAAATTATGCAAATATCAAAATTAGGGTTGCACCGATACCTGTATTTTAAGGAGTACCGATTCTTTTCCTTAAGTATTTGCCGATACCAATTACCGATACCTATTTATTTATTTATAACGCTGTACCTTTAAAAAAAAAATATATATATATATATATATATATATATATATATATATATATATATATATCTCAATGTTATTGCTATTACAAGGGATGAAAAACAAGGCCGCAACACATTTGGGACGGCACTGTTGGCAGATTCGGCACATTAATAATTTTGCGACCCCCCCCCCCTCCCCATGCTACGCCACTGCCGGCGGCCCTCTCAGACCATGGCCGAACTAACAGATAGGCAGCACGGGGGTTTAGGAGGGGGAGGGGGTTATTGTTTAGGGTGGAGAGACGAGAAGGTTTTTTTTGTTTAGGGTGGAGAGGCGGGAGGGGGAGGGGGGGGGGGGGTTGGTTAGGGTGAAGAAACAGGGAGGGCGGCTATCGTTGGCATATGCAGGAAGGGAGGAAGGAGGAGAATGGGGTATTTGGAAACCCCACAGCTGCTAATCACTGCTCTGCACTAAAACACCCAGCAGACCTGTCCTCCCCTCTCCAAGAAGTTCTGCAGCAGCTGAGACACTTAGGGAAATTCATCAGAGGTGGGGGGGGGGGGGGCAAAGCCTCCTGGCTCAGTGCAGGACACACTACTCACCCATGTGCAAAGAAGGGGGGAAAATACTGCGCGAAACCTGTGAGATGGGTTTAAAAGCTGCTAACACTCAAAGTAAAAACAACATGTGAAACAATATGTGTAGCACATAAACATATAACCACGTGCATGAAAACACAATGATAAAGTAAAAAAAATATATAAAATATATATATATATGAGTGTATAAACAGTAAAATGTTAAAATAAATCCACACAAAGTGTGAAAACACCCAAAGGAGGAACCGTGGGTGCTAATAAACGAAACCAAGTAAAGCAGTTCACGAATATGAAAAAGTCCTTTGGAGTCTCCCTTCCAGAAAAACTTGATACAGATGTCAGTGTGTCAATCAGATCCTGACAACGGTGTACACACTATAGGGTACGCCTACCAGCAAAGTTGGACACACATACCATACAGCAGTGGGTCAAATGCGCCTGTAATTTTCCTGTTGGTGTCACCTGGGATGTATGGATAGGCAGCTCACAATCCCCGAACCGTGAAGGCCCACAGAGGACCGTAAGATCGTCAGCCAGAGATGTCTCAGAAGGATCCACATAGGAATGGACGAACCAGGATCAAAAAAAAAGGGCAGGATGGAAAATGAAAGTGAAGGAGATGAAAAAGCTCCATATGGTGCAGGTCAACCGATAATCGTTTATGGGGCTAAAAATTATCGTTCTCCAGTTGAAGACTGGATGCCCCAGTTGAAGACCCCTCGCTTCGAAACGCGTCGGACTTGCTCATTTGAGACTCCCACATTGCTTGTTTATCCTTTCCATTACACTTTATTGGATTTGGGATTGTTTTTATTTATTTTATCTTGCAAGTTGTTGTGAGAATCTTTAGCCCAATAAACAATTATTGCTTGATTTGAACATTTCACTTTTTATACACTAATTTTTTTACTTTATCATTATGTTTTCATGCACGTGGTTATGAGTTTATGCTCTACACATTGTTTCACGCACTACTCACCCGGCAGCCACCCACAGAGGAGCCAGAGGAAAAGCACATTGTCTGGAGGACACAAACTGAGCTAAGGGGGAGGGGCCGGGAAATCCCACTGATAGCTGAATCGTCATCGGTTGTTAAGGACGTTGCGGCCCCACTTCTTAACAACTGATAAATTGCCTGCATTCCTTTGTATATATTTCATCTGTCAGCAGGGGAATCCCACTGACAGATGAAAGAACCGAACCTGAAAGTATCGGTTTCTAGTATCAGCACATTTGCAGGAGTACTGATACTCGTGCAAATGCTTAGTATCAGTGCAACCCTAATCAAAATGATCTGATGTGTGGAAGACAGTCTGGAGGAGTGGGAACTCTAAGGAAGACTATAGACTGCTCCAAGTAATGCCCATGTGTGATGCAAAACCTTCATCATTCAAAGAACTTACATAAAATAATTGAAAGAAGTGGATCATGAACAGCACAGCTAAGGAGAAAAGAGCTAGATGATACTGCATGCCCTCCAGTCAGGAAACAGGGCAGGCTCTGACTTGCTGTGGCTTCTAATGCACACCCCACTTCTTATGGCTGAAAGTCTAACCTTTTCCCTCTATCCAAAACTTAGAAAAGAATTATGGACTACAGATGCCACATAGGGTTCACAACATGCAAAGATTCAGATTAGTTTGTCACATTTTGGGAATCCTTCTCGAGAAGCACGTGACAGAATCAGGACACTTTAGCCCACTCCTAAGCTTTAATAGATTAAGATTAGCCAGTAGGGTAGATTGTGTATGTTGCCCATAGAGGTGCAAATGATTAAGCCAAGGTGAAGCCACTGCCTCTTGGGTGGAAAATTCAGGTACCTTCAGTAAACAGCCAATGGTCTTGTACACAATCTTCAAATAAAAGGACGACTTCCTAATGGGGAACCATCCAGACCCAATGTGAGCAAGTCACCATAAAGACAACAGGGTTGTCAAAGTAGTGCACTTTTGTGAAGGGCCAGTGGGAAGATGCTTCAAACGGTGCCACAATGTTCTCTTAACATGATGCAAAGGCTCATGCAGTTATATATCCTTCTAAGAGTTTATTATACTTCAGTCATCTTACACAAAATGGGCCTCTTAGATGCCCCTATTTGCGGTAAATGCTGCAGGGACCTGGGGGACTTAATCTATTGTGGAGATGCCCCAAATTACATAGGTACGGGTAGGGGTGGTGTGACGGGAGGGCACATGGAACACAGGATTCCTTGGAAAGGTTGGGAAACCCATGTTTCAGCTCCCCATACAACTCTTATGTCTAAGTCACCCTGTGCCTTCCTGGAGGGGGGGGGGGGGGGGGGGGGAGTATCCATGAGCAGCCCTACCTTGTTATCTACCCCTTGTGTAAAATGTGTATAAAAGTCTGGATTCTGTCCAATAAAAAGTTCAAGATTCTACAAGCTATTTTCGGCTAGACTTGTATTCAATGCAGCTATGATAATATATCTCTCTGATAGATTGGAGGAAGCGGGATGCACTAATGGGATCGGATCCGTCATAGGTGGTTAAAGAGGAAGTAAACCCTGATGAGTTTACTTTATCTTTCATTCCCTGCAAAGGTAAAGCATAATGGACTACTATGCATCACATAGTAGTCCATTATGTGTCACTTACCTGACACGGGAGCCAGCGATGTCACCGCCGTCCCCTGTAGTCCGGAGCATCCATCTTCTCGGTGGGTCTCGCTGCTTCGCCACTGTCATTTGGCGATGACGTCACTCCCGCGCATGCAGGCGGGAGCCACCACGCGCGGCATATTCGCCGTTGACGGTGCCGCACTCAGTGCGCATGTGCCGTAGACAGCGGTGCCTGTATTTTGGAAAATATCTCCTAAACCGTGTAGGTTTAGGAGATATTTCTTGGACCTACAGGTAAGCCTTAATCTAGGCTTACCTGTAGGTCAAAGTGTGTTGTAAGGGTTTACAACCACTTTAACACAGTTTTCCAAATATCCATGGCACTCTACCCTAAACCCTGCCTACTGGGCATTTTAGATGACCTTCAACTGCCTGTTCCCACTGAATAAGCTGTAGTTCGAGCCCCTTTATCAGGCCCAGAGGGTTCTCCTATGGCACTGGAAATCTTCAGACCCTCCCTCGCACAAAGTGGGTACAGTGCATGGGAGAAACTCTTCGCCTGGACAAACTCATATACCAACATAGAGGTTGCCCCCATAAATAAAAGTACCTTTGGGGTCCATTTTTGGATACCCCGCTAGACCTAGTCATGGATAGACTCTTTGTAGGTTAATACATACTCCATCGTCTTATGCTCTTGGTTGAGTGGTTGGTTGGCTGGGGATACTGCTTAAGCTTCATGTATCTTTCCTTTGATGTGCTACCTGTTAACATTATGGTTGGCCAATTGGTCTTGCTATGATGATGTACTCTGTATCACTGTCTAATTTTGACACTGTACACAAAACCACTGATCTATGTCCTGGTGGATACTCTGTTCTGGCATTGTTATACTGGTATTTCTTATATTCAATAAAACTTTTCAACTTACCCCAAAAAAATTAGAAAATAAAAAGTAGTCAAGGCACATCGATTTCAAAGAGGGAGCTTGCGATAAACAAGATAATGGATTCATGTGAACTGAGTTTGTTTCTCAGATATTTATCAAGAGCCCCCTCTTTTGGAATATACGGTATGTGCCTAGACTACTATGCTGTCTTTATGGTGCCATAAACACAGTGGATCTGGATGGTTCTCCATTGGAAAGTTGGTCCTTTTATTTGAAGATTATGCATATAAAGCCATTGGCTGTTTACTGAATGTACCTGAATTTTCCACCCGAAAGGCAGTGGCTTCACCTTATCTTACTCATTTGCACCTGTATGGGCAACATACACATGCTATGAATTCTAGTCTTACTGGCTGAGATTACTCTACTAAAGATAAGGAGTGGAAACTTTGCATGTTGCAAACCCCTATGTGTAGAGTAATAGTTTTTCAAATGGTACAAAATAAAAGTTGTTTTTAAAAAAGGTACTCAGCTGCTCTTCTATATGTCCACAAAGTCCATGACTACATATTCTGTGTAGTGGCTGGTGGGTGGGGTTGGCAGCAACCAATTCCGGGCCGCCAGTGGAGCTGCACTAGCACAACTGCCCCTTATCCCTCGGCGCGGCACTAGCACCCCCAGCAAATCCCCACCCGCTGTCTGCCGGTCAGTCCTTACCCTGGATGCGGGCGGTGAGAGCAGCAGTCTGTTATTAATGGAGTGCGAAGTTGATGCGGCCCTCTCCCAGCGTGGTCGCCCCTGTCTAAGCGTGGCAGGCCCAGGGGAAAGCTGCTCCTGTGTCCTCTCCTGGTTTCATACCCGCTTCCTGTTTGGCCGGGAGGAGGATCAGTGTTGCAACAGCGTATATTCATTCGCTGTTGCAACACACCTGGGTGGGATTGGAGTGCATTCTCTGCGACCCGAGCCCACCCTATTTTGAAGCCTATTAGAGCCTCTGACTCTAATCAGGTGCTAAAAAAAAATAAAATAAAAAAAAAAAAACACCACACCTTAGTTAGACTTACCGGTGACAGTATTTCTACGAGCCTTTCAGGACGGCACCTTGAAGAGAGCGTAGCTCCACCTCTTCACAGAAAACACTGCGTGACAATGCCCCTTTTAAAAGCAGCTGCTTCCACCAATGAGTTGTTACCAAGAAATCCTCTGACATGCTGGAAAATATAAACAGACAGTTACCAAGCCCTATAATTATACATAATCACCTAGAGAGGGAAGTAGGCTGCTGTCCTGAAAGGCTCGTAGAAATACCGTCACCGGTAAGTCTAAGGTTTTCTCCCTTCGCCTTTCAGGACAGCACCTTGGAGAGGATAACCGAGAAAAGGATTGATCCGAGGCTGAAAGCAGATCCAAGCGATAGTGCCTTGTAAAAGGTTGAAAGACTGGACCATGTGGCAGCCTTGCAAATTTGCTCAGGAGATGCCCCGACCCTTTCTGCCCATGATGCCGCTACTGCTCGAGTCGAATGAGGCAAAATCCCTTCTGGAGGTTCCAGACCCAAAGAGGTGTATGCCTCTTTAATGGCTTGTTTTAACCATCTTCCGAGGGTGCTTTTGAAAGCTTTACATCCCTTGTGAGTACCTTCCATTAAAATAAAGAGTGAAGATGATTTTCTAAAGTCCTTTGTTATCTCCAAATAGTTAAGACACGTCCTGACATCAAGAGTATGGAAGGCTTCTTCCCCTGGCCCCGAAGGTAAAGGGCAAAATGTAGGGAGAACGATCTCCTGTGTACAAGATAGTTTATACGTAAACGCCCTCTGTCCTCACTATGTATAAACGCAAGTGCTTATTTACACACAATGTGCGTGTCTATTGGGTGCTGTAGAATTATACAATCAGCAGCTGCCTAATTGATCATTCCTAAAAATGAGTTTCATCAAATAAAAAAGGTACACAAATGTTCAGTCAGCAGATGCGAAGCCAAGAAAACTGACGGTCTCTCGACTGCTCACTGCTGCCCAGAACAGCAGCGCTACAAAGAAAAATAAACAATACACTCCTTATTGAGTAAATATTCGCTGACTCTCAATTGCAAGATGCAATTTGATGTGCAAAAATAATTACACACACACACTCATTTAAAATTCATTCATTAACTCTACATCATTATAACTGTGTGCACAAATAGTCAAAAAAAAAGTCCAAAAAGAAAAAAGAAGAAAGGAACCAAAGGAATTCTCCAGAGTGAATTCTTTCTGTTGGAATTCCTTCACCACCACCACCGTGTTTGCCACACCACCTTCACACGTGAATTCCACACATAGGAGGCTAGTGCTCAGTGGAGGCCCCTTTGGTAATATTCTTACCGAAATGCACAGATGAAATCAGCATGTCACATATACATTATCCCCATCGGCACTGTTTTTTTGGCTATTTATCTCCTCCTGTTTAATCTTGATATCGCTATTGCTCCAGTACTTCCCAATGTTTGTTTGCATGAAAAGATGGAACCATAGTGTAATCCCGTCAAACCACAGTTAATTTTATTGCAATAAACAGCAGAATAAAAACTCACAAACACAATCCTTCAATAGGCACAAAATTACAAGACTCAGCGGGTTCGTCAAGTTCGTTGCAGTTCACCACATTGCTCACCCATCCCTTGAAATCTGCACAGACCACACAAATTACAAGACCAGAGGATTGTAATTTTTCGGCAGGAAGGCTGGATCTGTCCTTAAGACTGCCCTATCTGGTAGACATCTCAAAGGGTTCTTTAATTTATAGAGCTTGTAACTCAATGATTCTATGGGCAGAAGTTACCGCCACTAACAAAACAGTTTTGAGTGTCAAAAACTTTAACGATGACCCTTCTATAGGCCTATTTCTAATCTTCCCTCTTTATCTAAGGTACTTGAGAAAGCAGTTGCAAGTCATCTTCAGGATCATCTCAAGCATAACAGCCTTTTTGAAAAAATTCAATCAGGCTTTCGTTTTGCTCATAATACGGAGACCGCTCTCGTTCGGGTTACAAATGATCTTCTTATGTCATCTGATGCCGGTTCTCCGTCTTTACTTATTATGTTGGATTTGTCAGCTGCGTTCGACACTGTCGATCATGGCATTCTTTTAGATAGTCTTCGTTATAATGTTGGACTAAAAAATTTAGCCTTCAGTTGGTTCGAGTCATATCTTACAGATAGGATTGAACAAACTACATTGGGTCATTTTAAATCGAAACCGCATGTGGTTACCTGCGGAGTTCCCCAAGGGTCAGTGCTTGGCCCGATTTTATTTATTCTATATCTTACTCCCTTGGGCCATAATATAAATCGTTATAATATTTCTTTCCATTGTTATGCTGACGATACACAGCTTTATATAAAAGCTGCAGCTGAAACTCCTTCAGTGCAGTCACCCCTATCAGTCCTTACTGCCTGTCTGGAGGAGATAAAGGAGTGGATGAAACAACATTTCTTGCAACTAAATAGCTCCAAAACTGAGTTTATTATGATTGGAACATCTCACCAGATTAAATCATCGCTGATAACAAGTATTGCCTTTTCAGGCTCTAAAATTCCAGTTTCGTCTGTTGTCACTAATCTTGGTGTAAAAATGGATTCCCAACTCACTTTTGAAGCTCATATAAATCAAGTATGCAAGACTTCTTTCTACCACCTTCGTAATATCTCTAAATTTCGTCCTATCCTTTTTTCCGATGCTGAAAGGTTGATGCATGCCTTTGTCTCCTCCAGGCTGGATTATTGCAACGCACTTCTCATTGGGATTCCGAGAAAGAGCATGCAGAGGTTGCAATACGTTCAAAACTCTGCAGCGAGGATCCTAATGAGAGTGCGGAAGCATGAGCATATCACTCCAATTTTAAAATCTCTTCATTGGCTGCCGGTCTCTACAAGGATTGAGTATAAGGTCTCTCTTCTTGTCCATCAATGCATACATGGACAAGCTCCACCTTATCTTAAGGAACTTCTTAGATTGAAAAATCTACCGCGTTCCCTTCGCTCAACTAATTTGAATTGTTTAGAAGTTCCAAAAACTAGGTTGAAAACCATGGGAGATAGGGCCTTTAGTGCTGCTGCCCCACGTCTGTGGAATGCTTTGCCTTATAATCTGAGGGTTTCTCAGTCTACTGAAAAATTTAAAAAGGGGTTGAAGACTTTTCTTGTTAGCAAATGTTTTGTAAATTAAGCGGTTTGTTGGTTTTTAATTGTAATTATGTAGCACTTTGAGGTCTTTTGATGGAAAGTGCATTATAAATAAAATTTATTATTATTATTATTATTATTCTATAGGTTCAAACTGAGTCTGTGTCAGTACCTGAAGAACTAAAGATAAATCCCATTTGGGAAAACTAAGAATAGATCTAGGTTTTACTTTAGCCATAGCCCTAACCAATCTGATTAAAAGTTCCCCCGACAGGATCCTTTCCAAAAAAAAAAAAAAAAAAAAAGATAAAGCAGCTACCTGCGTCTTGAGCGTACTTGCTAACCCCTTCTCCAATCCTTCTTGAAGAAATTCCAAAACCGAAATTTTACTAAGCAAATTAAAGTTTTTTTTTCCTAGAACACCAGGTATTATACACCTTCCAGACTTTGAAATAAATGTCTGTCACTTTTTTCCTACTTGCAAGAAGGGTAGCAATACGTTTCTCTGATAAGCCCTTCTGTCTTAAGGTCTGTTCTTCAGAAACCAGGCTGCTAAATTGAGATAATCTGGATCTGGATGGAGGATCTAGCCCTGACTCAGATCTGTCCTGCTTGGCAACTTCCAAGTATCCTAGACCAGCAGATGGCCCTGACCCCCAAAACTTTTTGCTAGGCATCCCTTTTTCTAAATTGACGAAATCCCAAAAGAAGTTATCTTGACACATCCTGACAGCTTCGAGGTGTCTTATTGCCCTCCATTGGAAAAAGACACAGCCCCCCCCCCCCCTCTGGTGCTCTCCACACTAGAATCAGAGATGTGGAGCTGATGGAAAAGATGACCGCCAGGATACAGGACCGGTTAGAGGCGCATGACGTGGTATGGAATCCCTGGAATCTTCGGAAAGGATCGAACATGACCAGGCGCATGGACCACCCATGGTGACTACCCACCTCTACCTCTTCCCCCTCCCCCCCTCTACTCCCCCCTTTTCTTTCTCTTGGTTTTTTCCCTTTTCTAGCTCGCTCTTCCTTTTTATTTCTTCTCTAGAGAGTAGTTTTGATAACGAATAGTACGTGCATATAGTAACATAAGTTGATACCTGCTAGCGCAACATGGGCTCTCTCACTGGAAACCGTGACCTGTGGATTTGTATACCGATTCTCAGTGAAGGTCCTAACGACTGCGAACGAGCCTCCTCGGCCTGGTCCGTACCTACTCCAGGTGGCTATACTCCGTAGATCGATAGGCATGGACTATTTGCTACTGTTCCTTTTCTTGTTATTTTAATGCGGCAGTGAAATGCATGACGTGTATTGCATTGTATTAAACAAATAAAAAGTTATTTGCAAAAAAATAAGAAGATTGAAAACCATGGTCTTTTCGGCCAATAAGGAGCTATTAAGGATTAGTTCCGTGGATTCCATCCTGAATTTGGCTAACACCCTTGGAATCAGCTGAAATGGGGGAAAAGTGTAAGACAGCTGGAAGTCCCACTTGTGGGCCAATGCATCTACAGTGCCTTGCAAAAGTATTCGGCCCCCTTGAACTTTTCAACCTTTTGCCACATTTCAGGCTTCAAACATAAAGATATAAAATTTTTATTTTTTGTGAAGAATCACCAACAAGTGGGACACAATTGTGAAGTGGAACGAAATCTATTGGATTTTTGAAACTTTTTTAACTAATAAAAAAATGAAAAAGTGGGGCGTGCAAAATTATTCAGCCCCCTTGCGTTAATACTTTGTAGAGCCACCTTTTGCTGCGATTACAGCTGCAAGTCGCTTGGGGTATGTCTATCAGTTTTGCACATCGAGAGACTGAAATTCTTGCCCATTCTTCCTTGCAAAACAGCTCGAGCTCAATGATGTTGGATGGAGAGCGTTTGTGAACAGCAGTTTTCAGCTCTTTCCACAGATTCTCCATTGGATTCAGGTCTGGACTTTGACTTGGCCATTCTAACACCTGGATACGTTTATTTGTGAACCATTCCTTTGTAGATTTTGCTGTATGTTTGGGATCATTGTCTTGTTGGAAGATAAATCTCCATCCCAGTTTCAGGTCTTTTGCAGACTCCAACAGGTTTTCATCCAGAATGGTCCTGTATTTGGCTGCATCCATCTTCCCCTCAATTTTAACCATCTTCCCTGTCCCTGCTGAAGAAAAGAAGGCCCAAACCATGATGCTGCCACCACCATGTTTGACAGTGGGGATGGTGTGTTGAGGGCGATGAGCTGTGTTGCTTTTACGCCAAACATATCGTTTTGCATTGTGGGCAAAAAGTTTGATTTTGCTTTCATCTGACCAGAGCACCTTCTTCCACATGTTTGGTGTGTCTCCCAGGTGGCTTGTGGCAAACTTTAGACGAGACTTTTTATGGATATCTTTGAGAAATGGCTTTCTTCTTGCCACTCTTCCATAAAGGCCAGATTTGTGCAGTGTACGACTGATTGTTGTCCTATGGATAGACTCTCCCACCTCAGCTGTAGTTCTCTGCAGTTCATCCAGAGTGATCATGGGCCTCTTGGCTGCATCTCTGATCAGTCTTCTCCTTGTCTGAGCTGAAAGTTTAGAGGGACGGCCAGGTCTTGGTAGATTTGCAGTGGTCTGATACTCCTTCCATTTCAAAATGATCGCTTGCACAGTGCTCCTTGGGATGTTTAAAGCTTGGTAAATCTTTTTGTATCCAAATCCGGCTTTAAACTTCTCCACAACAGTATTACGGGTCTGCCTGGTGTGTTCCTTTGTCTTCATGATGCTCTCTGTGCTTTCAACAGAACCCTGAGACTATCACAGAGCAGGTGCATTTATACAGAGACTTGATTACACACAGGTGGATTCTATTTATCACCATCAGTCATTTAGGACAACATTGGATCATTCAGAGATCCTCGCTGAACTTCTGGAGTGAGTTTGCTGCACTGAAAGTAAAAAGGGGCCGAATAATTTCGCACGTACCACTTTTCAGTTTTTTATTTGCTAAAAAAGTTTAAAAATATCCAATAGATTTTGTTCCACTTCACAATTGTGTCCCACGTGTTGGTGATTCTTCACAAAAAATTCAAATTTTATATCTTTATGTTTGAAGCCTGAAATGTGGCAAAAGGTTGAAAAGTTCAAGGGGGCCGAATACTTTCGCAAGGCACTGTATTCCGAGAGCTTGATCCTGCCTCTGAAGGAAGAAGAAGTCTGGTACTTTTGCATTTTCTTGTTTTGCAAAGAGGTCCACCTGAGGGGAGCCCCATCTCCTGGAGATCGTCTCGAATAATTCCTGATTTAGAGATCACTCGGCTTCCCTTATTTCTCTCCTGCTGAGGAGATCTGCCAAGGTGTTTTCCATCCCCTTCAAATGGACCTGCGGATAGAGAGGCCAACTTGTTCTCTGCCCATCTTAGGATTTGGTAAGCTAGCTCCATCAAGGTTCTACTTTTTGTGCCCTCTTGCTTTGTTAAATATAATACTGCCGTCATATTGTCCGACAATATTTGGACATGCTGTTTCACTAGAACTTCCTGGAAGGAGAGCAGGCTTAGGTGAATAGCCTTCAAATCTCTCCAATTCAAGGACCTTCTTGCCTCTGGTTTGGACCAAACCCCCTGAACCATTTGTTCTTCTAGGTGGGCTCCCCCACCCCATGCACTGGTATCTGTGGTCAGTCTTCTGGTTACCGGAAGGACCAGAGAAGCCCTTTTGAGATGTTTCTTTGGTTTCTCCGCCACCAGAGCGATCTTTTTGCTTTTGCCCCTATGAAGAACTTCTTCTCCAGAGGTTCCTGGTATGACCAATTCCTCAAAATATCCACCTGCAGTGGACGAGCATGGAACCTGGCCCACTGTACTGAGGGAATTGCCGCTGTCAACAGGCCCAGAGCCGACATGGCTTGTCTTATGGAAATCTCCAAATTGAATTGAAGTGCTTTCAGAACTAACTGCATCTTCTCTATTTTCTCCTGGGGCAGAAATATTCTCTGTTCTAATGAATCTACTTCATTCCCCAGAAACCTTACCCTTCAAGATGGTATTAGGTTTGACTTTTGAAGGTTGAGAAGCCAACCCAAACTCTTTCGATGTGCTTGAGTTATTTGAAGATTGATTTCTACTTGACCACTTGAGTCGGCAAACAGTAGCAGGTCATCCAAATAGGGCACTATTGGAATCCCTTTCAGCCTCAGGAGCTCCAAGGCTTCTGCCATCACCTTCGTGAATACTCTGGGAGAGGAAGAAAGGCCGAAGGGCAGAGCTCGGAACTGTAGATGCCAAACTTCTTCTTCCCCCAGATTGACTGAAAGACGCAGGAAACTTTGTGATGGGGGTACTATTGGAATATGGAGATAGGCATCTCTCAAGTCGATGGAAGCCATGTAACACTTGGGGGTCAGTAAGTTCCTCCCCGAGAAAATTGTATCCATCCCGAATTTTTTGTATTTTATGGATCGATTCAGAACTTTCAAATTGAGAATCAGGCGGAACTTTCCGGATTTTTTTTGACCAGAAAAATATGGGAGTAAAATCCTTTCCCCTCTTGACCTTTTGGAACCTGTGAGATGACTTTCTGCTGCATCAGCTCTTGTAGAAGAGATTTCATAGCCAGAGCCTTCTCCTGATCCCTTGGCAGGTTTGTGATGTAAAACCGACTTGGGGGACTCCTGTGAAAATTCTAGATGATAACCCTGTTTGATTAACCCCAGAACAAATGGACTTCTTGTTGTTTCTTCCCAAACTAGCAAGAAATCCTGAAGTCTCCTGCCTACTGGGAGATCGTCATTGTTTTTTAGGGGATTTCTCTGGGTTTCTAAACAGTACCCCGCCTCTGCCTGTTCCTCTGAGGATTCCAGGGACTTTTCTTTGTTTGGTCTTTTTCCTTATCGGTTTGTCGAAAAGGATGAAAATTCTTCCTGCACCACTTTTTTTCTGTGGGAAAGCTTTCTTTTTGTCTGTAGTCCTGTCAAGGATAGCCTCCAGTTCTGGTCCGAACATCAGGTCACCTGAAAAGGGTAAATTTCCGCACAGGTTTACTTTAGAAGCCGAATCCCCTGACCAAGTCTTTAGCCAGAGGGCTCTTCTCACTGAGTTAACGAGCGCTGAGGATCTGGCAGATATCCTGATAGACTCTGCAGAGGCATCTGCCATATATTTGACAGCCTTAAAGCGGGAGTCCACCGGGACTTTTTTTTTTTTTTTTTTTTTTTTAAAAGCCAGCAGCTACAAATACTGCAGCTGCTGACTTTTAAAATAGTGACACTTACCTGTCCAGCGCGCCCGCGATGTCGGCACCCGAAGCCGATCTCTAGGTCGTCTGTCGGGTCCTGCCGCCGCCATCTTGGGTATGGGAATCAGGAAATGGAGCCTTTCGGCTTCATTTCCCGGTTCCCTACTGCGCATGCGCGAATCGCGCTGCGCAATAAGGACGCTCCCCGCTGCCTCTGGGATCTGTGTGTTTCCCAGCAGGCAGCGGGGCACTTGCGGGAAGGGGCGGGCACTTGCGGAAAGGGGCGTAAGTTACGCCCCTTTCCGCAGAGAGCTATCCCGGAAGTGGGTGCAGTTACCTGGATTATCCAGGTAACTGCACCCCCCTCCCCCCTGAAAGGTGCCGATTGTGGCACCGGAGGGGGGGAGGGTTCCGATGAGCGGAAGGTCCACTTTAGGGTGGACCTCCGCTTTAAGCAATGTAGGGAAGGACTCCAATATATCTTTTCTGGAGGTACCTGCTACCACATGACTCTTAAGTTGGTCTAGCCAACACTCCAAATTCCTAGCTACAACTGTAGCTGCCATTGTGGGTTTCAGATTGGCTAAAGATGAATCCCAGGCTTTCTTCAGTAGCCCATCTGCCCTCTTGTCCATTGTATCTTTGAGAATCCCCATATCCTCAAAGGCTAAATCAGTCTTCCTAGACACTTGTGAAAAGGCAGCATCTATTTTTGTTTTTTTATTCCACACAAATTCCTCAAAAGGAAACCTTTAGAGAAGAAATGCCCTTTTTCTGGATCCTTCCACTCCTTTTTAATAGTGTCTGTTAAAACTTTATGCACAGGGAAGACTGTTTATTCTCCTCCAGCCCCTGGTACATCTTGTCATGTACCGACAGCTGGGTTTTTTTCTTCCTGGATCTCCAGGGTAGTGTAAATTGCCTTGAGTAGATCATCCACCTCCTCAAGTGAAAGTTTGTATCTAGATGATCTGGCTTCTTCTTCCTCCTCCTCCTCCTCAGAATCAATGGTTGAGGGAGGAATGCTTTCCCTTTCTTCCACAGACCCATTTCCACCTGTATGGAAGTGGATGGAGGGAGACTGGACTGAGAGCTCTGTTCTTGGCTGGAACTCTGGCCACGCTTTTTCACAAGGGAACGCACTGTCCCTAGGGCCTCTGCCATTTCTTTTTTTTTTACAGAAGATTAGAGCTCCTTGCACTCCTGTGAGGACTCTTTTACTAAATCCGCAATGCAGGATCTGCACAGGGGTTTGGGCCAAGAGTTCCTTAAAGGATTTCTGCATGAGGGGCATTTTTTCCCTGATGTTCTCTCTGACTTGGCAGTAGCTTCATGAAACAACAGAAAAACAAAAGAACCCCAAGGTCCTTTAGCTATAGCCTCTAAAAAGGAGAACGGATAGCACCCACAGTCGACACCCTAAGTGCCCAGAGTCTCACTCCTTGCTGAACTGCTAATGGAACGTTTACACCAAAGCAGACAACTGCAGGTTTTTGTTTCAACAAAAAAATAAAAACACGCAGTGATATACAAGGAAAGAGGCACCGCTGTACGTCTCCTACCTGGGACTGGCCGGGAACCTGGGCGCCTGCATCCGCCATTGCTGCTGACTATTCTTCCTCCATAACAAACGTTGCAGCCACTGCCTATGTGCTTTTGAATGGTGTCCTCCATGTGCCAAACAAAAGGAAGTCCCGGCCAGAGGACTCGCCCTTACCTCCTGCATTCCAGCAGACAAAACCAAACCAATCGTTATGCCCTGCCGGAAGTCTCCGCCCACCGGAACAGGCGTCACTCGCCGTCCGGGATTAGACGCCGCCATACCGAGGTCTGCCATGGAACGCTCATTCTGAGCACAACCGCAGCCCCCCGCACACCATGGGCGGACGACCTCCAGCAGTCCATTACTCCTGTGAGCCGACGAAGGAAGGGACACCGGAACACACCCCTCACGTGCGGGAAGGTGCTGGGCTGCTCTTGAGCATATCTGAAGGTACTGTCAAAACCATCTCCTTTGAGAGATTGCAGCCCCTCTGGTTCCCCAGCAGTGCTTCCATGGCAGAGGAAACAGCGGCTTTTAAACGGGGCGTTGTCACGCAGTGTTTCCTGTGAAGAGGTGGAGCTACGCTCTCTCCAAGGTGCTGTCCTGAAAAGCGAAGGGAGAAAAAACACCACACCTGGCCGCTGTAATTCATGCAGGGGCCAAACGCATGAATAAGGGTGGCTGTGGATAAATTCATGGTATGCATTGTATATAGGGGGTGGCGTCCAGGCGCCCCTAATGGATGGGCCTCCACTGCTACAGACACACTTTCACAGAATCAAACCTAAGATGTCATGGCCAGCAACACCTGGAGGAAAGCTTGGAAATCACCTTCTAATTTAGAATCTTAAAAAGTAAAAACTTACTGCATTCATATATTTGCTCTAGCTTGTCCACAGATGACAAGGAGAAAAACTTATATCCAGACTTGATACCAACAGCCAGAGATCTGTAAAAAATAAAATGGAATTTCTAAAAATGCACATAAAATTATTAGGTCAGAAAACTTCCAAAGTTCAGCTGAAGACACAGGTGGTCTCGTGTGTGTCAGACCTATCAAACATAGATCAATGCTTTTTACTCTAAAGTACTCACTTTTCTGGTCGAGATTGAAGAGATATTATAGACTGCATTGCTTACAGTCAAAACACCAGGAGAGAAGATAGGTTTAAACTGTTGCACTGCAGCTAAGCATGAGCATTAAATCTCACTTATTTGATTAGGCTGCTTAATGCACCAAAATGAAATGTGTATGCTCTATTTTGTGGAAATGCAGTGTACCACAAACCAAAGTAATGTGTGACTATGTTGTGTAGTGTGCTGCAACACATCTGTTGGCAAGAGGCATGGGGGAGGGGGGGGGGTCCCATTCATGACATTAGTTACAGCAATGCAGAAGTGTGAATCTAGCCTAAAAGTAACATCAATTGATAGTTTTGGTCATATGTATGTGGTTTATTTATCAACATGGCAGATATATGTTTGCTATAAAAAAAAGTAGAGTTGTAAAATTAAAAACACACAGTATACTTCGAGTTCAGCTTAGTTGTGACTAGATCTCCTTAATTATCAGTCAGAGTACAATTATACATTATAGCCTGGAATAGAATGATATATTTGTGTAAGAATTAGTTTTCAAAATAAATAATGCTTGCTGAGCATAACCAGTAATGTTTGTCCAATAACAGCTATTATTTTATTTACTTTGTTCAAGTATCACATCTCAAACTACAGCAATTTGTGGGGGGGGGGGGGGAGGGGTAGGGATTCATCCCTGACCACACGAAAGACGCTAGCCCAGTTCCATGAAGGAAGACAAAACTCCTTTCATTATCTTTAAATGCAGGTGATAGCAGTAATCAAAAAAAAAAAAAAAATCTTGTTATATTCCATAACCAACTTGAAAACAAAGGGTTGAATTGCTGGCTATTGCTTAGTTTATGCTGCAGGCTACATTCACATAACAGCAGCACGTGAATGTGTGGAAAATCGTGCCATTTTGCATACGGTCACAAAACATGCAAAAACAATTGTTACGCTTAAGGTGCCATTTATTGATAATGGTATCCCAAACGCAGCAAGCAGATGGAAAAAAGCATGAAAAAGCTAGATGATGCACATCAGCTACTTTGCCATGCATAGAGAAGCCCAATAAACAAATGGGTTGCTCTAAGCACATAACGCAACAACACGCAAAAACACACAAGTACAGGCGGGTCCCCTAGTTACAAACATTCGACTCCTACTTACAGAGGGAGACAACAGGACGCGAGAGGAAATCTACCCCTAGGAAGAGAAATTCACTCCTGTAACAGTTATTATGGAAAAAAGGTGTCTACACTGAAGCTTCATCACCAAGGCTTGTTTCCACAACAACCCAAAAGACAGAAAGTGAGGTAAAACAGGGGCACAGACAGCAAAACAAACATTACGGGGGTGTTAACCCTGTCCTATGCAATCCAAAAAGCTTAAAAATATTTTTTGGGCTGAAGCTACACTTAAAATAAAAATAAAAAATAAAGTACCTGTTCTGACATGCAGATTTCAACTTAAGAACAAACCTACAGACCCTATCTTGCTTGTAACCCGGAGACCGCCTGTAATCTCAACTTGACATCACATGTCAGTGTGAATGGAGCCTTACTGAGCACTTCCTCATTTCCCACCATAGAAGTTAAGCCCCTTTCACACGGAACAGATCAGTGATGATCCGCTTGCTCAGCGGGGATCATTCCGTTGTCCCTGCTGAGCCGGCGGATAACAGGGCGGTCCCGGCACACTGTGCAGGGACCGCCCTGTCAGCTCTCCATTCTCCTCTATGGGGGATCGGATGAGCACGGACCGTCTGTCCGTGTTCATCCGATCCGCTCTGCAGACGGATAGAAAAATAGGATTTTCCTCCGTCTGCAGAATCGGACAATAGCGGAGGCGGACGATAACGGGTGTCTGCGGATGTTTATCCGCAGACACCCGCTATCCCATCGGAATGCATGTATGTCCGTATTTCATCCGCAAATGGATGGATGAAATATGGACATAATGTCCGCATGTGTGAAAGGCTTTATGTACACTCGCAGCTCCTAAACTTGAATTTAGGAGCTTTTGGCGTTTTGACAAAGCTCCTCAACTCCATAAAAGCCTATGTGTCAATGTACACATAGGCTTTTAGCAGAGTTTAGGAGCTGTTGCTGGTAGACGAGGTACCCTCTGCTGAACGGGGAAGAAACGTGTTCAGGATAGGAATATTTTGACTGCCGACCGTGGTAAAACGCTGCGATTTAGCGATTCCCTGCAGCCACAGTAAATGATGATCAAGTGTACATGAAGCCTTAGACAAGACAGAATGTGACAGGAAATCTCAAAAAAGCCAAGATATTTAAAGTAGGCTTTGTGCATATTTTTAGCAAGTAGCAAAACAAGCTCTTACTAACCTCTCTAGCTGCAGACACTGTAGCGTAATTCATGCTCAAGGTTTTGAAGAGATCCAGTGAGGTCCTGCAAAGTCAGGGCTTTGCACTGTGCTCTCTCTTCTGATCCTGCGCACCTGCTCTGTGTTTGCATTAGATTAGAAATCTGGCAAGGCATTGCTGATGGTGGGGGGAAAACGGAGGGCAAACAAATGTAAGAAGTATTTTTTCCTCAGAACATTTGAGGATACATTTCATAGTATCTGCACATAGAGATCAGCGCAGATTTGGGATTTTCTTTACTTTCAATGAAAGAAGTAAACATGACAAATAGAGAGGGTTTAACTCTATAATGGGGGCACAGACAGCAATAAAAACCTGACAGGTCTAATCCCTCTCCAGTCTGTCCAAAGAAAAAAAGAAAAAAGGATTTGCCTTTAATAAAACTTTAAAGAAAGACACACATTTTATTACTGCAACCCTCTCATGGGATTTAAAGTGTTACTAAAGCTAAAAACCTTTTTTCACCTTAATGCATTGTTTGCATTAACCGCTTAAGCCCCGGACCATTTAGCTGGCCCAAGACCAGACCACTTTTTGCTATTCGGCACTGCGTTGTTTTAACGGACAATTGTGCAGTCATGTGACGTGGCTCCCAAACAAAATGGAGGTCCTTTTTTCCCCACAAATAGAGCTTTCTTTTGGTGCCATTTGATCACCTCTGCGTTTTTTTTTTGCGCTATAAACAAAAATAGAGCAACAATTTTGAAAGAAAAAAAACGCATTATTTTAACTTTTTGCTATAATAAATATCACCCAAAATAATATATATATAAAAAAAATAATAATAATTCTCTCAGTTTAGGCTGATATGTATTCTTCTACAAAAATTGCAGAAAGCATATATTGATTAACTTTTGTGCAAACCATAGCATCTACAAAATAGGGGATAGTTTTATGCCATTTTTATTAATTTTTTTATTTTTTACTAGTAATGGTGGCGATCATTGATTTTTATTGTGACTGCAACATTATGGCGGCCTAAGTCCCGCTGTGTAAGTATGGAGCTCGGCTCCATAGACACACAGGTCAGGAGCACGTATACTATACTCTCCCCATAGCGACTGGCTATGGTAGTCCCAAGAAGAAGAGGAGAAGGAGCCAAGATCATCGCCGGGGGGACCCCAGAAGAGAAGGATCGTGAGTAACTGTGCAAAAACACTGCACATAGCAGGTAAGTATAACATGTTTATTTTAATAAAAACTTTTTTTGACTTTAATAACACTTTAACAACATAATTTAAAGAGGAAGTAAACACTACCTTTTTTGGGGGGGGGGGGGGGGGGGGTGACTTGCAAACTAAAGGCTTAAAGAGGAAGTAAACCCTGATGGGTTTACTTTTTCTTTGTCTCCCTGCCAAGGCAAAACATAATGGGCTACTATGCATCACATAGTAGCCCATTATTTGTCACTTACCTGACACAGGAGCCAGCGAAGTCACCGCTGTCCCCTGTAGTCCGGAGCGTCCATCTTCTTCCAAGTGTCGCTGCTCTGGCCACTCACAGTGCCAGAGCAGCGATGACGTCACTTCCGCGCATGCGCACGGGAGCCGCCACCAACGGCATATCGCATGTGCTGTAGACAGCAGTGCCTGTCTTTTAGTAAATATCTCCTAAACCGTGTATGTTTAGGAGATATTTCTTGGACCCACAGGTAAGCCTTAATCTAGGCTTACCTATAAGTCAAAGTGGTTTGTAAGGGTTTAAACTTAGCTGCAAACAAAGCCCTCATTGTCACCACTGGAGGCTGCATCCATCTTTGCCCATCTTCCTTCCGAGTCCGTGGACTCCGGCTGTGTGATTGGCCAGAGCCGCGTGATGTCACTCCCGTGCATGCACGCAGGAGCTGCCAGTCACAGCACAGGGCTCTGAAGAAAAGGCATGAGCGGCTGTTCCTTCAGAGTGCATGCGCCGATAACGTCATTGGCGGCATATACAGTAAGTATCTCCTAATTTGTGCAAGTTTAGGAGATATATACAGCTACAGGTAAGCCTTAATACAGGACTACCTATAGGTACATACAATCAAGGGAAGTTTACTTCCTCTTTAACAATCCAGACGGCAGAAGCACTGGGATAGGAGATCAAGAAGGCCTTATCACAGTGCTCACTCAATGATCGGGATAGTGGAAGTGAGAAGTCTGAGCAAGCAGCATAACTAGTCGGAAAGTATTGGCGCCATCCTGGTGGCTAATTCATTATTACAATGGGGTGCGAGTCACAAAAGGGGCTAAACAGAACAAGTATTAAAGTGCATGTATAATTATAACTTTTTTTTTTTTTTAATCTTCGAATATAGAAGGTAAGAATAGCAATGCCTCTCAGGTTTTATAGCTGTAAGGGCCAGTTCACAATTGCCTAATTTTCTAACGCTCAACAAACGCTCCTATATCGTCTGCATGGCGTTAGTATGGGTGTCAATGAGCTTTAGTGTGTGGGTATTAGACAGGCATTTTACAAGCATTAATGAGTTAAAAATGCCCTGAGGGGAGTTTCAAAGCATTTGACAAGTGTTAAAACTGCTCCACAAAATGCTTATTTCATTACAGTAAATGAACAAATCTTAACGCCCCACAACTGATTCACAACTGCCTGCCAGAGAATTTATGAGCCGTTACCATAGACTTGAAAGGCTTCAAATGCCTCCTGACTCGACATGAGGCTTCAATTTTGAAGCGATGCTAACGCTTAGTGTAAACAGCACTATGTGCTGTCTATTGTATCTTGTGCATAGGTGTTTGAGGGGCCTTTTTCACACCTGCTCTTAACGCCAGTGTGAACTTAGCCTAATAGTCCTCATATGAGGTGTGCTCCATTTAGCCTTTAGCTGGGTACACACTATGGGGTTTATTTACTAAAGATAAAAATACTATGCACTTGCTCCAGAGCTTAGTAAATGAGGTAAAACTTCACTTTGCAAAAAAATACCCAATCACATGCAAGGAGAAAATAAAAATAAAAAACACCGCATTTTTGGATGATAGAAACCAGCAGAGCTCCCCTCAGATCTAGAACAAATGCACTTAAAGCGAATATGAAAGTCAGCAGCTACAAATACTGCAGCTGCTGACTTAATAATTGGACACTTACCTGTCCCAGGGTCTAGCGATGCGGGGGAGCGAAGTCCCACTCGTCTCCACCTCCTCTCTGCGGCGCCTGTATTGTAAAAGTGGGCAACCGGCTGTGGCATCACAGCTGGGCACCCACTGCGCATGCGTGAGCCACGCCATGACTGACCAGGCAATCATTTGATTTTAGTATACAGCATTCAATTCAGATTTTCCAAAAGAAAATTTCCGAAGGGACAAACGCCAACATTTTTCTTATATGTGAACAGAACAAACGAT
Organism: Lithobates pipiens; assembly: GCF_037356315.1. NCBI lineage: Eukaryota > Metazoa > Chordata > Amphibia > Anura > Ranidae > Lithobates > Lithobates pipiens. Next base: position 186,331,005 of record NW_027507784.1, on the reverse strand, counting down.
TTCCGTTTAATGTGTACATTTTTTTTTTCCCCCACACATAAAGACTGCATTATCAGAAACAAAAACAAAAATAATAATCGGAGGATCATTCACACTTTTTCTCATAGCGTGTACCCACCTTATGACCTTCAATAGTGGGGGTGATGAAATACAATGAGGGGAAAAAATTAATTTTGTATGTTTGCCCACTGACAAAGAAATGATTGGTCTATAATATTAATGGTAGGTTTATTTTAACAGTGAGAGACAGAACAACAAATATATCCAGGAAAGCACATTTCAAAAAAAGTTATAAATTGATTTGCATTTTAATGAGTGAAATAATAAGAATTTGATCCCCTATCAGCAAGATTTCTGGCTCCCACGTGTCTTCTATACAGGTAACAAGCTGAGATTATGAGCACTCTCTTAAAGCTAGTTGTTACCTGTATAAAAGACACCTGTGCACAGAAGCAATCAGATTCCAAACTCTCCACCATGACCAAAGAGCTGTCCAAGGATGTCAGGGACAAGATTGTAGACCTACACAAGGCTGGAATGGGCTAAAAAGTACCAGTTACTTACCGGTAACTGTCTTTCTGGGAAATCTTCCAGGACGGCACACCTGAGAGATGAGAGGCTCCTCCCTACAGGAAACACAATCAATCGACAGCTGTTTTAAGTCCCCACCCTTCCCCTTGATCCTCAGTTTGTAGAGAAGTAACTCCTGAACCAGGTTCACAAGGGAAATCATTCCTCATAGGTACTCACCTTCTAGTGTTCTAGAATTTTCCCTCCTCCAACGGGCGGGAAGTAGGCCTGCCGTCCTGGAAGATTTCCCAGAAAGACAGTTACCGGTAAGTAACTGGTACTTTTCTCAAGTCATCTTCCAGGACGGCACACCTGAGAGGATAAACAAGTACCTCAGGCCTACCTTAGGGTGGGGCCACTGCAAAACCCTCTTGGCGAACCTTGGCTCTGCAGTGAGCTTTACCTCCACTCCATACGCTCATATGCTTGATGAAGGCATGTTAGCTGGATCATGCGGCTGATCTGCAGGTCTGCTCCACAGATGTTCCTGCCTTTTCCACTTCAGATGCAGTATCTAGGTGAAATGGGCTCTTAAAAATTGAATCAGAAAACATGTTAAACTTGTAGGTTAGCAATGTTGCCTATCTCACACATCTAACAACCATGGCCTATTATGCCTGTAGGTGCTACTTAGAACCACTAAAAAGATAAATAAGAGACCTGTGTAAGACAAGGACACTACATTAATCAATAAGAGGGCCTGTCTTAACACTATCCTGTTGAGGGAAATAAAACTGCTTCCTTTTTATCTTTATGTCAGCAAAAGACTAAAGGGAAGCCTACTTAAGGGAAATAGATTAACAGAAGCTTGAACCCTGGGTTTAAGGCATGCCCAATCTATGTCCTTACTTACGCCTGAGAGCCTTCTTCAGGAGATTAAAGTCCCTAGCAGGAGTAGACTACCCATATTGCTATGTCTAGTTTTGCTAAAAGGGCAAAATGAAGGCCATGCACCAAGCCGAAACCTATTCGATCGGGTATACATCTTTATACTTCATCCTCAGGCCCTAATACTCCTCTGAACAGAACTCTCCAAGTTCTTACTAAACAGGGCGATTCATTATCCCCTTCCTCCAGTGTCCCATAACCCTACAGGGCTTCAACCCTAGGAAATGGTTCTGGCATCCCTGAATGCAAGTGGTCAAGGTTTTCTGACATGTGGCAGCGGCAGCCCGAACTCCTGGCCCCTCCATGGAAAAGAAGGCTGAAATACAAAAAGGTGATACATGCATTATTAATATCACAAATAAAATGATCATAGATTGTGGGCACGGCACAATAGATTTAGACAGAAAGGACACAAGCATAGACAACAATGTTGTGTGCCTGAGTGTGACTAGCTAAACCAATATATCAAATATGGGAAGAGACCCAAATCTGAACCTCAACGTAGACAAACAGTCCTCATAGTCTGGTTTTCTGATGTGCTGCCAAGACGTAAAAACATTAAGACTCAAGCAAACCCTAAATGCTGCGTATTTCTTTAGTGCAGCTAGCTAGGTCATAACTGATATATAAATACGGAAAGGACAGGAACCCCCTTTACTGTTGTGCTTTACCTATGTACAGCAAAACAAGGCTATAAAGACAGAAAGACCCAAACTTCTATGTTGTGTATTTCTGACAAACCACCACAGTTATAAGATTAATATGAACACCAACTCCCGTGTTGTGCATTTCTGCTATGCCACAGGGAAAAATATGGAACACAAGACAATCCTTTCTGTCATGCACTTCTGTAGTGTAGTTCAGATAGAACCAACACTGAGAAAGGACACGAGCAACCTGCAGCATTGTGTTTTTCTGAAACAGAAAGCACCAGCCAGCTTCAATCTTGAGTATTTCTGCTGTGCAACAACATAAAAGCAGACACTGAGGAAAAAGACAGACAGCCTTTACAGCTGCAATCTTTCTGGTCTGCTGCAAAATAAAACAATAACGTCATGATGAGTATTCCTGCTGTGTAGCAAAACCTCAATCAGAAGGGACAGATAAGTTTAGGGTTCCCACACCCGTGCGACCCAACCTGCGACTTGGGACTGCAAGACGCATGAGAAGTCATATACTATGGCTTCCAATGGGTACCATTTGTGTCTGTGCGACACCAGCAGTCCCTGATTCCTGGATCCACAGACCTCAAGATTACACAGGTCGCAGGGAAAAAAAAAAAAACAAATAGCAATTTTCAGGTCGAACCAGTAAGGGGTCCCCAATGCTGTGACTCCCTGGAGGATTGCAGCCAACAAACCCCTGCTGTGTATCCCTAAGATGCAGAAAGGTAGATCCATGAGAAACACTGCTTAGCCTGATATACAAACGATAAGGCAGTAAATATAGGACATACAGGACACAAACATTCAATCTTTGTGTATGTCTGATGTGTAGTAATATACCAATACTGAGCAGAGAGGCCACCATCCTCAATGTGTCTCTCAGCTGAGCAGCAAAAACAAAATCAGAAAAAGACAAGCAACCTTCACTGCTGTGTCCTGATATGCAGCCAATAAGGCAGAATATGCAAGACATAAAAGGACAGACAACCTTCAATCTTGTATATGTCTGATGTGCAACAATATAACAATTCTGAATAGAGATAGCACATGCATATTGAAGCGATTTGGCCTTGCGACTCAACATGTCAAATCGCATGGCTAAAATCAGCACAACACCACTTTGTGGTGCTACATGGATTACCAAAGGCAGTATATGTACTACACCTGGCAGGGGTTCAATTTGTATTTCTACTATGTAGCCCAACAAATTCGAACCATCAATTTTCACTGCTGCCTTTCTGATAAGGCAGTAATACAGGACACAAAACCTCACAGACCTAAATGCTGTACAAATCTGATGTGCAACAATAAAACACTATGAATAGAGATAGCACATCCATATTGAAATGATTTGTCATGCGACTCAACATGTCAAATCGCATGTTTAAACTCGGCAGCCATTGCTGTTAATAGCACTGTCTGAATCAGCACAGCGCCCTGCAAATCAGGACCATCAGACTTCACTGCTGCCTTTCTGATAAGTAACCAACAAGGCAGTAAAACAGGACACAAAGCCCCACAGACAGACCTCAATCTTGTGTATGTCTGATGTGCAGCAATATAACCATTATGAGCAGAGATGTCACCAGACACAATGATGTGCATTTCTGCTGTGCAACACAAAACCAGAAAGTACAGACCACCTTCACTGTTGTATTTTTCTGATCTGTAGCCAAACAAAGCAGTACCTTTAGTATATAAAGGACAGCAAACAAGCTTCAGTGCAGTGCATTTCTGATGTACAGCAATATAGCCCTTATAAGCAGAGATGTCACAAATCTCAATGTGTATTTCTGCTGTGCCACAAAAACATCCCAGCAAGCACAAACCTTCACTACTGAGGTCTACTGGTGTGCAGCCAATGAGGAGTCATGGTCTATCCCTTTATGAAATAACCAACAGGCAATTTATTTCATAGGCATAGCCTGGGCTGTAGATACTAAACCTCACCACCAGAGAAGGAACAGATCCTAAAATGGTTGGACACCCTACTATTAGTAGTAGTAGTTGTCCTACCTTACCTCCATAGACTGAGCAAACGCTAGCCAGCACATATCCAGGTGGTGCTGATTAGCAACTAAAGTCTCAATGAGCCCAGCCCTAGAGACCAATTTAAGACCTCTCTAGAAGAGGTGGTTACCAGTTTAGCCTGGGAGGTAAATAGCTATTTGCAGGCTTCAAACAATTAATTATGTAGCTCTTGCATAGGTTTGCACAGAAAATCCTCAATTAAAAGGATGTAGGGAGCGATCTATGGTGAATCGCCTTTAGATCTGCCACTGCGTGGATTGTAGCCCAAACCAATAAAAAAAAAAGTTTCTTCTTACCTCCTACACTATAATATAAACACAGTGTAAAGGTGGAGTGGGAGGTTGGAGCTTGTGAAAGTTAACTATAGCAGGCAACCCCCAAAAGGAGGATCTGTGACAAGGGAACCCCTACTGTGCCACACAGTAGCTTGGTCTCTGCCCATCCTTGAATGTTAGGTCAGCTTTTAAACATTGTGAAGCAACTTCAGATTCCTAGCAGCTGGGCTAATAGGGCCGGTAACCTAGTGCACCTGCTGACCAGGGGAGCTTCTGAATCCACCAACCACTGCCCAATTAATAACCTGTTCAGTGGTATACCTGGCCTGTAAGTAACTTTGTATCTACCAGGTCCCCTCTGTACGCTATATTCATCCCTACTAAATGTACCACAACTGGGCATGTAGGGAGAGGCTGGCAACCTACTGCTGCGATAACCACAGTGTCTCTGCTGTAAGAGGGAGCTGTGGCTGGTGGTTTTAGCAGTGGCGTCTGCGCTATTTGTATCCCGACCCCAGGTTCTGCACTGCACCAGTCAGTATATACACGGGGAAGGGGGAGCAATGGCCTACCTACCTCTTTCTCATCTGAAGTGGTTTAGGCACACTCGTTCCTCTGCACCACCTGTCCACCATACAGCTTCTCTGATGTAAGAGGGAGCTGCGGCTGGTGTTTTTAGCAGAAGCTTAAGGGCTATTTGAATCCAGACCCCAGGTGAGATCTCAAATGCCCAGGAACCCTCTGGCTGGAATTGGGGATTTTGCAGCTAAATTCCCACGGCAAAAGGAAAGTAAAGTACTCACCGTTGTCGTCTTCCTCTTTTTGCCACAGCCAGCGGGCTTGCTTTTCCATCCTTATGGTCCACACGCAAGGAGGATAGCCGCCAAAGTGCTCCCCCCCCCCAACTGCTGTCCCCATAGGGAAGTCAGTCTATATACATGGGGGGGGGGGGGGGCAATGCCTTCCATTCCTCATTCCCATCTTCATATCTGAGGTGGTTAAGGCAGACATCCACCGTAGTAAACTGGTGCCTCCTCGCTCTAGAGAAAGGAGGATGTGGGCGCCTGCTCCTACTGACTCTCAGCCTTCCCTCCTGGGTAAGAACGCCGCTGCCATTTTCCCGAAGTTTGAAAATGACGCGGGTGCTTGTTGCCACGCCCTCTCCGGCAGCCCACGCGAGCTACCGGGGACCCAGGAGTCGGGGACAAGCCCCCTGGAAAGAACCGATGGCCAGCACCCCCGTCTGAACAGCCACCTGTACAGGTAAGGAGGGGGGAGACAGGATAATGGCCCCTGAAGTTCTGGGTACACCACTGTACCCAGGGTCCTTCAGCTCTCAGGGGGGCTCTTCCAATTTCTGCTGCCCGCCCTGAGGAAAAGATAGGGGAACCCCCCAGGAAGGACAAGAATATCCTACCAGACCCAGAGGCTTCCCAGGCTTGTGGTCCGGCTCCCAGGGGGAGACCACCAGCCCCAGGCTTAGGGTCATTTGGAAAAAAACAAACAGTTTCGCTGTGTAGGGAGAAACACAATCAAAAACTGAGGATCAAGGGGAAGGGTGGGGACTTAAAACAGCTGTCGATTGATTGTGTTTCCTGTAGGGAGGAGCCTCTCATCTCTCAGGTGTGCCGTCCTGGAAGATGACTTGAGAAAGACTATCGCCAAGCAGCTTGGTGAGAGGGTGACAACAGTTGGTGCGATTATTCGCAAATGGAAGAAACACAAAATAACTGTCAATCTTCCTTGGTTTCGAGCTCCATGCAAGATCTCAGCTTGTGGCATTTCAATGATCATGAGAACGGTAAGGAATCAGCCCAGAACTACACAGGAGAATCTTGTCAATGATATCAAGGCAGCTGGGACCACCAAGAAAACAATTGGTAACACACTACGCTAAAAAGAACTGTAATCCTGCAGCGCCTGAAATGTCCCACTGTTCAAGAAAGCACATGTACAGACAGTCTGAAGTTTGCTAATGAACATCTGAATGATTCAGAGAACTGGGTGAAGGGGTTGTGGTCAGATGAGACCAAAATACATTTGGCATCAACTCACCGTGTTTGGAAGAGGAGGAGGAATGCACCCAATGGCCCCAAGAACACTATCCCCACTGTCATACATGGAGGTGGAAACATAATGCTTTTTGGGGTGTTTAGGGGGCAGGACAACTTCACCGCATCAAAGGGAAGATGGACCGGGCCATATACTGTCAAATCTTGGAGAACCTCCTTCCCTCAGTCAGGGCATTGAAAATGGGTCATGGATGGTTCTTCCAGAGTGACAATGACCCAAAACATGCAGCCAAGTCAACAAACAAGTGACTCAAGAAGAAGCACATTAAGGTCCTGGAGTGGCCTAGCCAGTCTCCAGACCTTAAGCCCATAGAAAATATGTGGAGGGAGATGAAGGTTTGAGTTACCAAACATCTGCCCTGAAACCTTAATGACTTGGAGAGGATCTGCAAAGAGGAGTGGGACAAAATCCCTCCTGAGATGTGTGAAAACCTGGTGGCCAACTACAAGAAATGTCTGACCTCCGATTGCCAACAAGGGTTTTGCCAAGGGATCAAATACTTACTTCACTCATTAAAATGCAAGTCAACTTATAAACTTTTTTGAAATGCATTTTTATGGATATTTTTGGTGTTATTCTGTCTCTCACTGTTAAAATTAAAATTATAGACTAATCATTTCTTTGTCAGTGGGCAAATGTACAAAATCAGAAGGGGATCAAATACTTTTTTTCTCCTCACTGTAATGCATGGCACCTTTGGAAAAAAAAATTAAATGTGGAAAGTTTCCACAACTCCAGAGGATTCTCTTTGCTTTTTATTGTGAAGTATTCATGTCACAATACCAAAATTTACTGTCATGAATGCTCTACAATTAAAAGTGAAAACAATCTTCTGGTGTGCTTGTAACTTTCAAAATGTTGGGGTTTTTATGGTCATATTGGGGAGATATCTTTTCTATTTGTTCTGGTAGCAACTGTCACCAAGACAGGCAGTGAAGAGAAAATTAGAATGTCACAGTTGTTGCCAGAACATGAGGTAGGCGTACGTCTTCTAATGGGGGACCCCTGTTTGATTGACAGCTGTCCAAGAGCATGAATCCACTTACAAATGCACAAAATAAATTGACAGTGGCTTTAACCACCCCCTACCCAGTACTAATTGGATATACATACAATGTAATACATATGTAGGTCAACTGTGAATTTAGCCGTTTAACTGGAGTACCACTTGGATGAAAATTAAAGTATAACTAAACCTAAGAACAAATATTTTATATCTTACAGCTTACCAGTCTCTAGATGTTGTGACTGCATTCATTTTCTTATTTCAGGCTAAGAACATTTTCAGCAAGTACAGGAAATACATGTTGATCTTGCCAGAAATGTCCTGTCCTTGTCACTTTCCTTGAGCTGCAAAGATCGCAAAAATTTTATCTGTCTTGTGTAAACTACTCAGCCTTTAATTTGTAATATAATTATGTCTGAAGACAAGCAATAGAGAGAAAACCAACGCTCCAAGAAGAAGATTCTTAAACGTGATATGAGGAAGGCCCACGCTGAAAAGTTACACCAAAGTTTAAAGAGCATGGTGGGCTTCTTTTCAGGGTGGTAAAGACCATCATAAACTGGTGTAAGGAGACTTGAGTAAATCCTGCTTCAGAATCCACTTCTCGATGTACTGGTTTCCTAGTCATTGCTGGATTTTGTTCAGTACCGCCATGAACCCACTCTTCACAAGGGTTACCTACGGAATGCCTGCGTGGTATTGGTTTGATGACTTGGTAATCTTATGTTTGAAGCTCAGCTTGGGCAACAACTGAAATTTAGTTTGGGCATGTTTAGATGCACTTTCGAACCAATATGGTCAAGGCTGTCGGCAAGCTGTCATCTGTCATGGGCCAACCAATTGCAGCCAAGGTATTCCTCATCTCTCTGCAGTGGCACATATATGCGTCCCTGGTATACGTGTTGCTGTAGAGTCAGGAATGCTCAGGCCACAGATGAGTGGCCCATTACATGTGATAGCTTCTTGGCAGGCATGGGTTTAGAAGAACATCTGAACATGCGTGAGCTCATTCTTATGAGCAATCATGGCTGCCTCCATAGATACTGTGCAGGCAAGAGCATAGTCACCTAAGGACAGGAAGTGGGTTATTTTCAGGATTAGCAGATGTGAATACAATTTTTTGTATTTTTTTTTAGACTAAATAAAGGAAATGTAGCCACCACAAACGACAGGTAATCTGTAATACATTACATCAGGGGTCTCAAACTGGCAACCCTCCAACTGTTGCAAAACTACAAGTCCCATAAGGCATTGCAATGCTAACAGTTTCAAGCATGACTCCCACAGGCAGAGGCATGATGGGACTTGTAGTTTCGCAACAGCTGGAGATCCGCCAGTTTGAGACCCCTGCATTACATGTTTGTTTTTGGGTTTAGATATATTAGCCATCTAAGGGCTTGCTTACACTTGCTGTTGGGGGGTGGTAAAACATGCAGTTTAGCCACAACTTTGCCACGCCACAACCACTCTCTCTACAAGCCCTTTCATATTAGCTTTCTGATCAAGTCTGCCTGTCAATTTTTCAGGTTGAAACGATTGAAAGCTGCATATGGGCTGGCTGATACCAGACTTGTGCCCATTGACACAAAAAACCACCCAGAGAAAAAAAAAAAAAAAAACACAAACAACTACGTTCTTTTCCAGACCTAAACATGACAGTTCGAAGGTAGCCTGATGTAAACGGACACCCACAACGCCATCACAGATCTACTCCTGTCTGCTTTGTAAATGTGAACACACTGAAAAGGCATGGATGTAAAAAAAAAAAAAAACCTGACGACTGTCCCATTCATTTCTGAGTCAGTAAATGACCTGTACACAGATCCCCTGCTGACCTGACAAAGCCCATGTGAATGGTCCCTAATGCTGCAAAGACAGTGGACAGGGGTGTACACATGCATAGGCCCTGTCACATTTGGTGACCACTACCGCCCGCCAAATGCAACCCATTCAATGAATTGAGCCAACCCACAATAGCACGCAATGCACACAGCTGTGGAACAGTAGTGTAGCATTTAGGGGATTAAAAAAGGCAGTGAGGAGGCAACATCTTGCTGCCTCTAAAGCAATCAGAGTGTGGATCACTTTTCAGAGGAGCATGTGTAAATGAGCCTGTAAAAACACAAAGTAATGTTACATTGAGGCACATCACATCTGGTCCAGAGAAGGCACAATGGACACTTCCACCTGCCCAGCTAGCAGGCAATGCACAGGGCCACCATGGATGTGTAACATTGTACCAGGTTCAGGCAAGGACTGCTTTCCACTGGAGGTGAACTACAAGATCCAGCATTCCCCCTCCATCTTATGTCTATAAATTGTTCATGTTCACCCTCCACCACACATGTGTACAGGACTCTTACTACTGAGCTCCCACACAACTCCACACTGCTCACCTAGCTCCTCCCCCATGTTATGACTGCTGTCCATCTCTCTATAGCATGATACAATGCACAGCTACCTCAGCAGGAAGGTTCCCTACAATCACGTACGTGTTGTCCTGGTTGAAGTTGGCGAATAAGAGCTGAGCCCCTCCGGCCTCCACGTTCTGACTGGCCAGGTTCATAGTGACCACGTCTTATCACCTAGGCACAGAGCTGTTCAAGCTGCCGACAGCTCCGAGCCTGCTGCCGCCTCATTCCTTGTTTACCGGCCTGGACGTGACACCTCACTGCGCATGCGAGCGCCACCGGACTACGCAGGTAACCCAAAGGCGCCGTGACGTCATTTACATGCGCTGCCAGCTGACTGGAGAGCGGCGAAGAGGAGGGCGGATGAGCGCCAGTGATGTGAGAGGACTGTGAGGCGTGTAGTGAGACTGAACACCTGCAGCTTAAACTGAGGGAGGACTGAGATCTCAGAGGGGTGTGTTAGGAGAGAGCTCACCCTCCTTTATGTAAACATCCCGGACTGAAATGAGAACATAGCTACTAATGTTTCATGTACATGGGACGTTCAACCTCTCCTGAACGATTTAAATTGACATAGAAAGTGGGATCTAAAAACGGCCATTTAGTCATGTTTATAAGTAGCGTTTGCATCTAGAAGTGTTTGTGGAAAAAAATATATATATATTTTTTCAAAATATCCAAAAAATGAAAAACGCATGTTAAGCACTTAAGCCCCGGACCAATTGTCAGCCTAAGGACAAGAGGTCTTTTTACAATTTCGTACTGCACTGCTTTAACTGGTAATTGCGCGATCATGCAATGTTGTACCCCAACTAAATTTGCGTCCTTTTCTTCCCACAAATAGAACTTTCTTTTGATGGTATTTGATTGCCTCTGTGATATTTATTTTTTACGATATAAAAGGAAAAAGACTGAAATTAAAAAAAAAAAAAAAGATATTTTCTAATTTTTGTTGTAAGAAAAATCGAATAAACTAAATTTTAGTCATATTCAGGCCAAAATGTATTCAGCCACATGTCTTTAGTAAAAAAAATGTCAATAAGCGTATATTTATTGGTTTGCGCAAAAGTTATAGCGTCTACAAAGAGTACATTTTCTGGAATTTACACAGCTTTTAATTTATGACTGCCTATCTAATTTCTTGAGGTGCTAAAATGGCTGGGCAGTACAAACCCCCCCCCCCCAAATGACCCCATTTTGGAAAGTAGACACCCCAAGGAAATTGCTGAGGGGCATGTTGAGCCCATTGAATATTTTTTCTATTTGTCCCAAGTGATTGAATAATGACACAAAAAAAAGTTTACAAAAAGTTGTCACTAAATGATATATTGCTCACACATGCCATAGTTATATGTGGAATTGCACCCCAAAATATATTCTGCTGCTTCTCCTGAGTACAGGGATACCACACATGTGGGACTTTTTGGGAGCCTAGCCGCGTACGGGACCCCGAAAACCAATCACTACCTTAAGGATTTCTAAGGGTGCAAATTTTTGATTTCACTCCTCACTACCTATCACAGTTTCGAAGGCCATAAAATGCCAAAATAGCACAAACCCCCCCCCCCCCCCAAATGACCCCATTTTGGAAAGTAGACACCCCAAGCTATTTACTGAGAGGCATGTTGAGTCCATGAAATATTTTATATTTTGCCACAAGTTGCAGGAATATTACAATTTTTTATTTTTTTTTTGCACAAAGTTGTCACTAAATGATATATTGCTCACACATGCTATGGGCATAAGTGAAATTACACCCCAAAATAAATTCTGCTGCTTCTCCCGAGTACGGGGATACCACATGTGGGGACTTTTTGGGAGCCTAGCCGCGTACAGGACCCTGAAAACCAAGCACTGCCTTCAGGATTTAAATATAAAATGCTACCAAAAAAAACGTTAGCGATCGCAGGGATCAGGCCTGACTCTGCGAACGCTGCAGTTATGTGTTTAGTGTTTTGTAAGTGACAGTGATCAATTGATGCTGCACTTGGATGGGCTGGGCGGAGGGGCGAAACGCAGGTGCTAGCAGGTATCTGGGCTGATCCCGCTAACAATGCAATTTTTTGGATCCCTAAACTGCTGGGGACGCTAGTATAGATCTGATCAGATCAGATATTGATCTGTTCAGATTCTATACCACTACGGGAGATGTATGCTTTGCGCGTGGGTGTTAGCGGTACTGGCACTAACCTAGCGCTGCCTGGGGCGACGCAGACTTTGACCCTAAAGCCTAATCGATATCACCCGCCGGGTGATCAAGGGGTTAAACCTTTATTGGGTAATAAATGGTGGGTGCCCTGATGCTATAAAAAGCAAACTAACTAACCAGAATCACCCGTAAAAAATTATACGGGGATCACTGGTGAAAGGGTTAACTCTAGGGGCAATCAGGGGGTTAAAATCTTTATTAGGTAGTATATGGGGCTATCTAACGCTATAAAAACCTGGAAGTGAACATAAAAAATAACTAGCTACCTAGCGGCACCAGTGACACTAATGCAGCGATCAGAAAAACGATTGCTTAGTGACACTGGCAAAAGGGGGTGAAAGGGTTAACTAGGGGCAATCAGGGGGTTAAAATCTTTATTAGGTAGTATATGGGGGTATCTAACGCTATAAAAACCTGGAAGTGAACATAAAAAATAACTAGCTACCTAGCGGCACCAGTGACACTAATGCAGCGATCAGAAAAACGATTGCTTAGTGACACTGGCAAAAGGGGGTGAAAGGGTTAACTAGGGGCAATCAGGGGGTTAAAATCTTTATTAGGTAGTATATGGGGGTATCTAACGCTATAAAAACCTGGAAGTGAACATAAAAAATAACTAGCTACCTAGCGGCACCAGTGACACTAATGCAGCGATCAGAAAAACGATTGCTTAGTGACACTGGCAAAAGGGGGTGAAAGGGTTAACTAGGGGCAATCAGGGGGTTAAAATCTTTATTAGGTAGTATATGGGGGTATCTAACGCTATAAAAACCTGGAAGTGAACATAAAAAATAACTAGCTACCTAGCGGCACCAGTGACACTAATGCAGCGATCAGAAAAACGATTGCTTAGTGACACTGGCAAAAGGGGGTGAAAGAGTTACCTAGGGGCAATCAGGGGGTTAAAACCTTTATTGGGTAGTATATGGGGGTACCTAATGCTATAAAAACCTGGCGGTGAACCTAAAAAAATAACTAGCTACCTAGCGGCACCAGTGAGACTAATGCAGCGATCATAAAAACGATCGCTTAGTGACACTGGCAAAAGGGGGTGAAAGGGTTAACTAGGGGCAATCAGGGGGTTAAAACCTTTATTAGGTAGTATATGGGGGTCCCGGACGCTATATAAAAACCTGACTGATTTGTGTGCCTATGTGTACCTACGTGTCAGTGCACACTTACTGTGTGTTCTCCTCACAGTCCAGTCAAAAAGACCGCCCCGAGGAGAATGACATCATTTCCTCCCTGCCTGTATTTACACTACACAGGCGGGGGAAGCTTCTCATTCGCCAGGAGCGATCCAGAGGGGATGGCCAGAAACCAACGGCCATCCCCTCATCCCGGATCGCTCCTGAAGTGAAACGGACTGCCCCAGCCAGCGGGAGGGGGTCCGAACGGACCCCCCACCTGCTGGAAGGCAAGCACATACATGTACGTGCTTGTGCCTGTCGGTGCCATTGTGCCGATGTACATTTACATGCGGCGGTCCTTAAGTGGTTAATGAAATGTGGCTAAATACGAGTTACCGTGTTTGAAATGCCTCTAATCACAGCTTCTGAACGCATTTTTTTGGGTTCCAAAAAAAAAAGCCTCTAAACGCAACTGCCTATAAACGACCCTGTGTACATGTACTGATAAGATAACATAAAGGAGCATTCAGGAGCAGTTGAAAAAAATGCCCAACTGCTCCTAAACGTCCGTTTACCAGCAGCAGTGTACATGAGGCCTAGGGCTTCATATACATAAGACATTTTTACAACCTCTCCTGATCGCTTTAGGGCATCGTGTACATGGGACACTGCTAAACATACGTTCAGAGGCAGTTGGATGATTTTTTCAGCTGCTCCTGAACTCATTCAATGTGCGTTTCACAGCCTTTCTTCGAAAGCAAAAAAATGGGTTCCGATGCCAAAGATTTCCACGTTTCAGAGACTAAACGTGGTACTGGCGTTTAGACAGGATTTGTTTGTAGGCGTTTTTTGTTTTTGCCCATTAAAAAATATATATATATATTTTTTTCTTTTTTAGAAATGCAAACGTGGCAAAACACAGCTAAACACGCCATGTAAACTGACATTTTAAACGTGGGTTACTATCTGCCAAGCTAAATCGTTCAGGAGAGGTTATAAAAACACATTGTTATTTAACTATTTTAGCCATTTTGACCAGAGTGAGTAGCAGCAGCAGAGAGAGCAGTATTTGCGATCCAGGGTCAGAGTTCATCGCTATTGCACCCATCCATTGCATTGCTTGCGCAGTGTGCTGCGTTTGTTAAAAATATGTGTTTTTTTTTTATATTAATCAGATACATGCGAAATGGACCCATGTCTACATTCCTCCACCAGAGAAACCAGACTTCCTGGAGGCCACAAAAGATATTGGGGAGACCATTCAAGAACTGTTGAGAGTAGGGATCCTTAGACATGCTGTAAGTCCTTTCTCATCTCCGGTGTTCCCAGTAAAGAAACCTGATGGGACATATAGAATGACTGTGGATTACAGAGGTCTAAACAAAATGGCACCTCCATTGAAATCAGCTGTACCAGATATGATCTCAATTGTTGAGAAAATTGCTAAAGAGGCAGAAGACTATCATGCTGTGATAGACCTGGCAAATGCTTTCTGTTCAATTTTGATAGACCCAGAGTGTCAAGACCAGTTTGCTATGGTGTGGGATGGCCGCCAGTACACTCACCGTGCTTCCTGGAGACTATGTTCATTCTCCAATGATGTCATGGACTGATTGCCCGAGTTTTAAGTACCCTGAGTTTGAAAGTCACTGTGTTTCACTACATTGATGACATCATGAGCTCTGGAACAAAAGAAGCACTGCACCTGCTGATACATCACGTGGAGAACAGAGGGAGGGCTATCGACAAAGTCCAAGGACCTGCCACAGAAGTGAAATTCCTGGGAATGATGTGGACTGAGCCACAAAGGAAAATTCTGGAGACAGTTCTGCAAACTATCCAGGCTCTGTCGCCCCCTACTACCAAAGAGGAGGCACAGAAGTTCATTGGAGTTGTGGGGTTCTGAAGACGATTCATCCCACATCTTGGACTGATTCTGAGGTCTATATATAATGTCACCAGGAAAAAGAGTGAGTTCTTGTGGGGTTCAGAGTAACAGACTGCATTGCTAGCTGCTAAAGAAGCTATTTTGCAGCATCAGGGATTAGGACAACCCCCGAGATAAGGAGTACCATTTCAGCTGGATGTAGTGAAGCAGAATGGTACCATATTTTGAGTCTATGGCAGCCAAATGAAAAGACTTAGAGCAATACCCACTGGATTTTGGTCCAAAGAACTGACATGGGCACAGAAGAGATACACACCCCTAGAGAAGTACCTGTTTGGGGCCTACACAGCACTTCATCATGTAGAGACCATTACAGGAAAGGACACAGTCACCATCCATACTGCATTGCCAATAGCAGGTTGGTTGAGTGATAATGGCTGACCACTAGGGCAGCTGTAGCCCAGATCCAGACACTGATGAAATGGAAGTGGTACCTTCAAGAAAGAGGGGATATTGCAGCTGGATGTTAGAGACATTTCAAAACAGTTGGCAGGGCTTGTTACTTTTATCAGCACCCAACCAGAAGAAATTCCTGCTGCATTCAAGAGGCTCCACCCTTTGAGTCTCTGTCAGAAGACATGAAGGAGTCAGCATGGTTCACTGATGGTTCAGCCATAGTCACCTCGTCTGGGTGTAAATGGACAGCAGCAGCCTACAACCCAAGTACCGACACAGTCCTGCAGGAAACCGGAATTGGAGGGTCCAGTCAGTTGAAAGCTGTAGTCATGACTCTTCAGTAGGATCCTTCTTCCCATGTCACTATCTACAGTGCCTTGCGAAAGTATTCAGCCCCCTTGAACTTTTCAACCTTTTGACACATTTCAGGCTTCAAACATAAAGATATAAAATTTTAATTTTTTGTGAAGAATCACCAACAAGTGGGACACAATTGTGAAGTGGAACGAAATCTATTGGATATTTTAAACTTTTTTAGCAAATAAAAACCTGAAAAGTGGTGCGTGCAAAATTATTCGGCCCCTTTACTTTCAGTGCAGCAAACTCACTCCAGAAGTTGAACGAGGATCTCTGAATGATCCAATGTTTTCCTAAATGACTGATGGTGATAAATAGAATCCACCTGTGTGTAATCAAGTCTCTGTATAAATGCACCTGCTCTGTGATAGTGTTAAGTATCAGATAAGACCAGAACTGTGTGGACTGCAACAGAGGAAACCCAAACGTGTATAAGTGAAATATGATTTATTAAAGAAAGTGAATAATATAAATACAACCACACAGTGCAATAAACCAACCAACAAAGACCCCCAAACAACAACAGACAGATATGTATAATAAATGGGAAATGCAAGGACCGTAAACGATAGGCAGGCCAGGGTCATACACGGGGAGATCAGCAGATAAACAAGGGCAGTCCAGAATCAGAGTCACAAGCCAGGCCAAGGTCATACACGGGAGATCAGCAAATGGGGTAAGGAACACAGGACAGGGAGAGGATGGACGGATCAGACTGCAGGACAGGGATAATGGTAACAGGTGGGACAGGGTAGGGACCAGGACAGGGAAACAGGATAAGAACCACGGGTCACAGGTTCAGGGCACAGGAATAGATACAGAATCAGGATCGCAAGCAGCAGGTCAGGGCACAAGGAACAATACCAAGGCGAGGTGTGTGTGCACCTGCCGGGTATTTATAATGGCTGCTGTCAGTCATGTGACGCCTGACTGCAGAAGGCAATACCTGCTCCATACTGCCAGGATCCCTCCACTGGTGGACACCAGTACTGCGGACCAAAGATGACATAATTCCAGCAGGAGACACCTGCTGGTGGATCGCAGTACTGCATGCCAAATGATTGATATTACCAGCGGAGGGAACCTTTCCTGACAGTACCCCCCCTCAAAGGAGCGACCTCCGGACGCTCCAACTAGCAGTTGCTGGGGAAAGTCCATTGCGTCAAGCTGGGCTATGAGCAAAGTCACATCAGGTTGGGTAACGGGCACTTCAAGCAGGGCAGCAGACAGAAGCACATCGGACCGGGAAGCTGGCACATCGGGCTGGAAGGCGGGCAGCGGCACGTCAGGCTGGAAGGCGGGCAGCGGCACGTCAGGCTGGAAGGCGGGCAGCGGCACGTCAGGCTGGAAGGCGGGCAGCGGCACGTCAGGCTGGAAGGCGGGCAGCGGCACGTCAGCCTGGAAGGCGGGCACTGGGATGTCAGGCACATCAGACTGGAAGGCGTCGGACTGCAAGGCCGGGACATCAGACTGGAAGGCGTCGGACTGCAAGGCCGGGACATCAGACTGGAAGGCGTCGGACTGCAAGGCCGGGACATCAGACTGGAAGGCGTCGGACTGCAAGGCCGGGACATCAGACTGGAAGGCGTCGGACTGCAAGGCCGGGACATCAGACTGGAAGGCGTCGGACTGCAAGGCCGGGACATCAGACTGGAAGGCGTCGGACTGCAAGGCCGGGACATCAGACTGGAAGGCGTCGGACTGCAAGGCCGGGACATCAGACTGGAAGGCGTCGGACTGCAAGGCCGGGACATCAGACTGGAAGGCGTCGGACTGCAAGGCCGGGACATCAGACTGGAAGGCGTCGGACTGCAAGGCCGGGACATCAGACTGGAAGGCGTCGGACTGCAAGGCCGGGACATCAGACTGGAAGGCGTCGGACTGCAAGGCCGGGACATCAGACTGGAAGGCGTCGGACTGCAAGGCCGGGACATCAGACTGGAAGGCGTCGGACTGCAAGGCCGGGACATCAGACTGGAAGGCGTCGGACTGCAAGGCCGGGACATCAGACTGGAAGGCGTCGGACTGCAAGGCCGGGACATCAGACTGGAAGGCGTCGGACTGCAAGGCCGGGACATCAGACTGGAAGGCGTCGGACTGCAAGGCCGGGACATCAGACTGGAAGGCGTCGGACTGCAAGGCCGGGACATCAGACTGGAAGGCGTCGGACTGCAAGGCCGGGACATCAGACTGGAAGGCGTCGGACTGCAAGGCCGGGACATCAGACTGGAAGGCGTCGGACTGCAAGGCCGGGACATCAGACTGGAAGGCGTCGGACTGCAAGGCCGGGACATCAGACTGGAAGGCGTCGGACTGCAAGGCCGGGACATCAGACTGCAAGGCGTCGGACTGGAAGGCTGGGACATCAGACTGCAAGACGTCGGACTGGAAGGCCGGGACATCAGACTGCAAGACGTCGGACTGGAAGGCCGGGACATCAGACTGCAAGACGTCGGACTGGAAGGCCGGGACATCAGACTGCAAGACGTCGGACTGGAAGGCCGGGACATCAGACTGCAAGACGTCGGACTGGAAGGCCGGGACATCAGACTGCAAGACGTCGGACTGGAAGGCCGGGACATCAGACTGCAAGACGTCGGACTGGAAGGCCGGGACATCAGACTGCAAGACGTCGGACTGGAAGGCCGGGACATCAGACTGCAAGACGTCGGACTGGAAGGCCGGGACATCAGACTGCAAGACGTCAGACTGGAAGGCCGGGACATCAGACTGCAAGACGTCAGACTGGAAGGCCGGGACATCAGACTGCAAGACGTCAGACTGGAAGGCCGGGACATCAGACTGCAAGACGTCAGACTGGAAGGCCGGGACATCAGACTGCAAGACATCAGACTGGAAGGCCGGGACATCAGACTGCAAGACGTCAGACTGGAAGGCCGGGACATCAGACTGCAAGACATCAGACTGGAAGGCCGGGACATCAGACTGGAAGGCCGGGACATCAGACTGGAAGGCCGGGACATCAGACTGGAAGGCATCAGACTGGAAGGCCGGGACATCAGACTGGAAGGCATCAGACTGGAAGGCCGGGACATCAGACTGGAAGGCATCAGACTGGAAGGCCGGGACATCAGACTGGAAGGCATCAGACTGGAAGGCCGGGACATCAGACTGGAAGGCATCACACTGGAAGGCATCAGACTGGAAGGCCGGGGCATCAGACTGGAAGGCATCAGACTGGAAGGCCGGGGCATCAGACTGGAAGGCATCAGACTGGAAGGCCGGGACATCAGACTGGAAGGCCGGGACATCAGACTGGAAGGCATCGGACTGAAAGGCCGGGACATCAGACTGCAAGACATCAGACTGGAAGGCCGGGACATCATACTGCAAGACATCAGACTGGAAGGCCGGGACATCATACTGCAAGACATCAGACTGGAAGGCCGGGACATCATACTGCAAGACATCAGACTGGAAGGCCGGGACATCATACTGCAAGACATCAGACTGGAAGGCCGGGACATCATACTGCAAGACATCAGACTGGAAGGCCGGGACATCAGACTGCAAGACATCGGACTGGAAGGCCGGGACATCAGACTGGAAGGCCGGGACATCAGACTGCAAGACATCAGACTGGAAGGCCGGGACATCAGACTGCAAGACATCAGACTGGAAGGCCGGGACATCAGACTGCAAGACATCAGACTGGAAGGCCGGGACATCAGACTGCAAGACATCAGACTGGAAGGCCGGGACATCAGACTGCAAGACATCAGACTGGAAGGCCGGCTGGAAGGCCGGGACATCAGGCTGGAAGGCGTCTGGCTGGAAGGCCGGGACATCAGGCTGGAAGGCCGGGACATCAGGCTGGAAGGCCGGGACATCAGGCTGGAAGGCGTCTGGCTGGAAGGCCGGGACATCAGGCTGGAAGGCCGGGACATCAGGCTGGAAGGCGTCTGGCTGGAAGGCCGGGACATCAGGCTGGAAGGCGTCTGGCTGGAAGGCCGGGACATCAGGCTGGAAGGCGTCTGGCTGGAAGGCCGGGACATCAGGCTGGAAGGCGTCTGGCTGGAAGGCCGGGACATCAGGCTGGAAGGCGTCTGGCTGGAAGGCCGGGACATCAGGCTGGAAGGCCGGGACATCAGGCTGCAAGGCCGGGACATCAGGCTGCAAGGCCGGGACATCAGGCTGCAAGGCCGGGACATCAGGCTGCAAGGCGTCTGGCTGCAAGGCCGGGACATCAGGCTGCAAGGCGTCTGGCTGGAAGGCCGGGACATCAGGCTGCAAGGCGTCTGGCTGGAAGGCCGGGACATCAGGCTGCAAGGCGTCTGGCTGGAAGGCCGGGACATCAGGCTGCAAGGCGTCTGGCTGGAAGGCCGGGACATCAGGCTGCAAGGCGTCTGGCTGGAAGGCCGGGACATCAGGCTGCAAGGCGTCTGGCTGGAAGGCCGGGACATCAGGCTGCAAGGCGTCTGGCTGGAAGGCCGGGACATCAGGCTGCAAGGCGTCTGGCTGGAAGGCCGGGACATCAGGCTGCAAGGCGTCTGGCTGGAAGGCCGGGACATCAGGCTGCAAGGCGTCAGGCTGGAGCAGGTTGGTTGATGTGGAGGCAGGTTGCGTTACTGGCAGGATCAAATGGGTAGGAAAGAACTTCCGTCTCTTTTTAGATTTAGCTACTGAAGGCCTGCAGATCTATAGGTAGGGGATGAAGCAAACTGGAGAGAAGGGTTGGAATATGGCAGGGAAGAGGTAACAGTGGCTGGGGGAAGTTCTTGAGGGACAGTGGGCCACGGGAAAGAGGCAGTTGGATTAAAGGCAGGATATGTGCAGCAGGAAGAAACAGGGTATTGATATTTGGTGGGGAGTAGAGTATATTGGGCTGAAACTGAGGTTGCCATAGGTGATGGAGGAAGAGTTTCTTGGGCAGGTAGGTGTTTGGTAGCAGAGATGGTTTGTTGTGGGCTGGCTGTGGCTGATTGCAAAATACCAGACCATGCTAAAAGTAGTGGTTGCACAAACTGCGGGTTACATACTGCCTGTCTGACAAGGGATTGTACGGAATCAACACATTCTATTATCATCTGTTGGGAACAGGCTGTGTAATGCTCAAAAAAGTAAGGGGAATCATCTTCCAGAAGCCATACCAGTGATGTGACTTGATTAATACTGAAAGGGGGAGAAAAATCATCCTGGCCCCCTGGGATGCAGGGCAGGGCCAGCTCTGTGCAGATTTGAATTAACGGCTGAACATCCCCAAACAACATACAGCCCTGATCAACCCAGGAGTGAGCTAAACGAATGGTTTCCAACAGCTGATCACTGGTCCACCCTTTCAGTGTCTGGCAGAGATATTCACTACTCTCAGACGCCAACAAAGCATAATAACGAATCACTTCTAAATTCATTTCTGTAAGCAACCTGAACCAAGATGGTTCCTCTGTGTAGCCACTTCTGGTCAGGGATGGCCTTGGTATTCTGTTAAGTATCAGATAAGACCAGAACTGTGTGGACTGCAACAGAGGAAACCCAAACGTGTATAAGTGAAATATGATTTATTAAAGAAAGTGAATAATATAAATACAACCACACAGTGCAATAAACCAACCAACAAAGACCCCCAAACAACAACAGACAGATATGTACAATAAATGGGAAATGTAAGGACCGTAAACGATAGGCAGGCCAGGGTCATACACAGGGAGATCAGCAGATAAACAAGGGCAGTCCAGAATCAGAGTCACAAGCCAGGCCAAGGTCATACACGGGAGATCAACAAATGGGGTAAGGAACACAGGACAGGGAGAGGATGGACGGATCAGACTGCAGGACAGGGATAATGGTAACAGGTGGGACAGGGTAGGGACCAGGACAGGGAAACAGGATAAGAACCACGGGTCACAGGTTCAGGGCACAGGAATAGGTACAGAATCAGGATCACAAGCAGCAGGTCAGGGCACAAGGAGCAATACCAAGGCAAGGTGTGTGTGCACCTGCCGGGTATTTATAATGGCTGCTGTCAGTCATGTGACGCCTGACTGCAGAAGGCAATACCTGCTCCATACTGCCAGGATCCCTCCGCTGGTGGACACCAGTACTGCGGACCAAAGATGACATAATTCCTGACAGATAGTCTCAGGGTTCTGTTGAAAGCGCAAAGAGCATCATGAAGACCAAGGAACACACCAGGCAGGTCCGTAATACTGTTGTGGAGAAGTTTAAAGCCGAATTTGGATACAAAAAGATTTACCAAGCTTTAAACATCCCAAGGAGCACTGTGCAAGCGATCATTTTGAAATGGAAGGAGTATCAGACCACTGCAAATCTACCAAGACCTGATCGTCCCTCTAAACTTTCAGCTCAGACAAGGAGAAGACTGATCAGAGATGCAGCCAAGAGGCCCATGATCACTCTGGATGAACTGCAGAGAACTACAGCTGAGGTGGGAGTCTGTCCATAGGACAACAATCAGTCGTACACTGCACAAATCTGGCCTTTATGGAAGAGTGGCAAGAAGAAAGCCATTTCTCAAAGATATCCATAAAAAGTCTCGTCTAAAGTTTGCCACAAGCCACCTGGGAGACACACCAAACATGTGGAAGAAGGTGCTCTGGTCAGATGAAACCAAAATCAAACTTTTTGCCCACAATGCAAAACGATATGTTTGGTATAAAAGCAACACGGCTCATCACCCTCAACACACCATCCCAGGGGCGGGCTGGGCTGGGGGGCAGGGTGGAAATTTCCCCCCAGGCCGGCACCTACATTATCTTTAAAACGGCCGCTGCGCTGGCTGGCTGTTCATTTTTTTTTTTCAGGCTGTGACGAGTCACACAGTGTTAATAGCGTCGGCCACTGATTGGCTGGCTCAATGCTGCTGCCCAGCCTGCGCTGCATTGTGGGAGTTGTAGTCCGGCTGCGCTAAAGCTCCTGGAAGTGTGAGCGCAGCAAACTACAACTCCCACCTCCCAGGAGTCTCAGAGGCCGGCCAGGTGTGTGGCAAGTCAGGGGAGGGGACGCCCGGTGTCAAGAACGTCACGTTGCACGTGACCTGCTGGGCTTATGTAGCTGTCTGTCTGTCTGATCCTGCACTGTGCAGTGTTTCCAGCCTCCCATTATCCTTGTGACAGTTAGACAAAAAACAGACTGACTTGTCCCGTCTGTAGGACAGAATGATCAGTCTGTACATTTAGGGGCTGGTGGCTGCAGCTGAGCGGTGTGTCTCACACACAGCCCAGCGAAGTTCACTCCCCCCCTCCCAGCAACGGACCAATGTAGTTGTACTGCATACAGCTGCCCCTCCTCCTCTCTCTCCCTGTGTCTGCCTGGCCCGCCCACTCTCCTATTCCGATGTACAGCTGTGATGGAGAGAGAGGAGAGAGGGAGGAGAGAGGAGGGTGCGCGGGAGATATGAACAGCAGCAGCTACACATTCCAAGCTGTGAGAACTTCCAGCCTCCTCCCTGAATCAGTGAGCTCTGCATTTTTCATTACACATTGATAACTGAACTGTCCCTTTCTCTCCCCTATCTGTCTCCCTCCCCCGCTCTGTTATTCCAAGATCCAGTTACCACTAAGCCACTTATGCAGTCCATATATTGATCGCTTTTTTTTTGTCATTACACTGGAAAAAAATATGATCCAATTCCCCCATCTACACATTCCAGGTGGATGGGGGAATCCTCCGACAGTGGACCAGTGGGGCGAACAACCAGGGTTGCTTTCCTGGCACCAAAATTTGATAGCACTGGTCTCTGTCTCCATGGCAACAGCGCATTAGGACCTAGCGCTGGCTACTTGGCGCATCATGTCTGCAGTCTCTGATCATCTCCTGTACTATGTCTGCAGTCTCTGATCATCTCCTGTACTATGTCTGCAGTCTCTGATCACCTCCTGTACTATGTCTGCAGTCTCTGATCATCTCCTGTACTATGTCTGCAGTCTCTGATCATCTCCTGTACTATGTCTGCGGTCTCTAATCATCTCCTGTACTATGTCTGCAGTCTCTGATCACCTCCTGTACTATGTCTTCAGTCTCTGATCATCTCCTGTACTATGTCTGCAGTCTCTAATCATCTCCTGTACTATGTCTGCAGTCTCTGATCACCTCCTGTACTATGTCTTCAGTCTCTGATCATCTCCTGTACTATGTCTGCAGTCCCTGATCATCTCCTGTACTATGTCTGCAGTCTCTAATCATCTCCTGTACTATGTCTGCAGTCTCTGATCACCTCCTGTACTATGTCTTCAGTCTCTGATCACCTCCTGTACTATGTCTGCAGTCTCTGATCATCTCCTGTACTATGTCTGCAGTCTCTGATCACCTCCTGTATCATATGTGCAGTCTCTGACCATCTCCTGTAGTATATATTTTTTTTTGGTGGTGGTGGGGGGGGGGGGGCTTGGGGGGCTGGAACTGGAACTAAGTTGTCTGCTGTGATTAGACTTTGCTGCATGCACGGAGTGTTGTGTTTTTTTTAAGAACATATAAAAAGTTCTCCTGACTGCTTGAATTTTTTTTTAAGAAAACCGTGCACAGTAACCATGATGCATCGCGGAATCGAATCGTTGACATGATAATCGTAATCAAATCGAATCGTGAGGCCAGTGAAGATGCGCACCTCTAATAGCATAGCCATCATGACAATTTTAAATTTTGGCAGTGGCTGCTTTTGGTTTTTTTCTACCACCCTCTCCCCACCAGCGGACTTATCTAACACCCTCCCCCCCTCCAGCGGACTTATCTAACACCCTCCCCCCACCAGCCTACTTATCTAACACCCTCCCCCCCACCAGCCTACTTATCTAACACCCCCCCACCAGCGGACTTATCTAACACCCTCCCCCCACCAGCCTACTTATCTAACACCTTCCCCCCCACCAGCCTACTTATCTAACACCCTCCCCCCACCAGCGGACTTATCTAACACCCTCCCCCCACCAGGCTACTTATCTAACACCCTCCCCCCCACCAGCCTACTTATCTAACACCCTCCCCCCACCAGCGGACTTATCTAACACCCTCTCCCCCACCAGCGGACTTATCTAACACCCTCCCCCCACCAGCGGACTTATCTAACACCCTCCCCCCACCAGCGGACTTATCTAACTCTCTCCCCCCCACCAGCGGACATATCTAACTCCCTCCCCCCCACCAGCGGACTTATCTAACTCCCTCCCCCCACCAGCCTACTTATCTAACACCCTCCCCCCACCAGCCTACTTATCTAACACCCTCCCCCCACCAGCGGACTTATCTAACTCCCTCCTCCCCACCAGCGGACTTATCTAACTCCCTCCCCCCCACCAGCGGACTTATCTAACACCCTCCCCCCCACCAGCCTACTTATCTAACACCCTCCCCCCCCACCAGCCTACTTATCTAACACCCTCCCCCCCACCAGCGGACTTATCTAACACCCTCCCCCCCACCAGCGGACTTATCTAACACCCTCCCCCACCAGCGGACTTATCTAACCCCCCCACCAGTGGACTAGCCCAATCAATCTCCCCCCTCCGGTACGCACGGCCAGCAGCACAGACACACACAGCCACCTCCTTGACCCCCCCGGTCAGTGGTGCGGACTGATCTGGGAGGACACCTGCCCGCTGCATGCCTGCCACTTAGCCCATCTTAGTGGTGGGTCAGGCAGCAGGTGAATTGCAGCACAATACATATAGGGGGTGGAGAGGAGAGAGGGGCGGCGCCCTGGTGCCCCTAATGGGCCCGCATTGCATTTTGGTTCTTCTGCTTTGAATGGAGCGCTCAGTGAGCTGATTCGGTGGTTCAATGGGCCACTTGACTGGACTTGCCCCCCTGGCCTAAGCCTGCCAGCCCTCCCCTGCACCATCCCCACTGTAAAACAGGTTTGGGCCTGCTTTTTCTTAAGCAGGGACAGGGAAGATGGTTAAAATTGAGGGGAAGATGGATGCAGCCAAATACAGGACCATTCTGGATGAAAACCTGTTGGAGTCTGCAAAAGACCTGAAACTGGGACGGAGATTTATCTTCCAACAAGACAATGATCCCAAACATACAGCAAAATCTACAAAGGAATGGTTCACAAATAAAGGTATCCAGGTGTTAGAATGGCCAAGTCAAAGTCCAGACCTGAATCCAATCGAGAATCTGTGGAAAGAGCTGAAAACTGCTGTTCACAAACGCTCTCCATCCAAGCTCACTGAGCTCGAGCTGTTTTGCAAGGAAGAATGGGCAAGAATTTCAGTCTCTCGATGTGCAAAACTGATAGACATACCCCAAGGGACTTGCAGCTGTAATCGCAGCAAAAGGTGGCTCTACAAAGTATTAACGCAAGGGGGCCAAATAATTTTGCACGCCCCAGTTTTCATTTTTTTATTAGTTAAAAAAGTTTCAAAAATCCAATAGATTTCGTTCCACTTCACAATTGTGTCCCACTTGTTGGTGATTCTTCACAAAAAATAAAAATTTTATATCTTTATGTTTGAAGCCTGAAATGTGGCAAAAGGTTGAAAAGTTCAAAGGGGGCAAATACTTTCGCAAGGCACTGTATACTGACAGCTGGGCGGTTTTTAAAGGACTGACAACTTGGATGCCCACGTGGAATTCCATTGAATGGTTGATTCATGGAAAGGTGGTGTGGGGAGGCAAGGAAGTCTGGGACTACATCTGGAAGGAAGCTCACTCCCGCACCATAAAAGTGGGGCATGTTGATGCACATGTGCCCCTAGTCCCAGACATTGAGAACTATAACAGAGTTGCAGATAAAATCGCCAAAGTGAAGGCAGTTGTGCCAATTGATCCTGTCTTGATGAACTTGGCCAACTGGGCCCACAAGCAATCTGGACATTTGGGGGCAGAAAGCAACATATGAATGGGCACAGCAGAGAGGGTTGCCTATATCCATGGACTTGATGTAATAGGGAACTGTACAGTGTGTTGAGAAGTGTGACAATTGCCATTGCAAAAGTACTCCAACGGGTCGATTGAGAGGCCTGCAGAGATCTGGCTTCATCGGTCCCCTGCCCCGGGAAAACAACAGACTGAAACTGCAGTGGACACCTATTCAGGACTTATGCTTGTTCATCCTTGCAAACGTGCAGATCAAGCCGCAGCACTTCAACTGCTCCAGAAACTTGTCATTGCTTATGGTTGTCCCAAACAAGTCCAAGTGATAATGGCTCACACTTCACCGGATCAACAGTACAGAAGTGGTCCAAAGATTCTGGAGTGTACTGGTTGTGCCACATCCCATACCATCCACAGGCAGCTGGTTTGATTGAAAGATACAACGGGCTATTGAAGGACCAGATACGCAAAGTTACAGCCACACATACACTAAAGGGGTGGGATCGGGTCCTCACACAGGCAGTCATCTTGTTAAATTCTAGGCCAAAAGCACACCATATGAGAGGATGGTAGGGGCTGGGGCACAGATTCCACAGCTGGAGTGCAGAGTTCAGTATTTATGTAAGGTTCCTGAAAGAACAGGGCTTAACAGGTACCATGTTACTGCTTCCCATGACATAGAAACCAAGAGTGACGTATCTGAAGCCTATCTAGGAATGAGAGTGAATCTGGCAGGAAGGTTTGAAGTTATATTTGTATTGGCAGATGAGCTTGAAGACAGTAGCTGGGACTCTGACTGGTTAGTGGATACTTCTCAGCAAGAGTAGAAAGTGAGGCTACATAACATCAAACCTTACAAAATAAACAGCAGTGATCTTCTGGGAAATATCATTATATTTCCTCTCCTCCCTTTTGATGTTCTTTGGGAGGGTCAAAAGTGGGTACAGGCAGGGGGCAAAGCGTTAGTCAAATTCAGGCAAGAAGCCATTTAGAGGAGAGATTGTAGCTGAAGGGATTGGATCTACTGTTTATGTATTATTAGAAGGAACACATAATCCACTTTGTTTTCCACTCCACAGGCTGTTTCCGATTTGATCCATAGGACATGATGGAAAGAATGACGGAAGATCACAAGAGCTGTGGAGAGCAAGGCCTTTAATGTGTTACAAGCCTGGACTTGTATCTAAACAACTTTAGAATGGACTTTCTAATGAACTTTTTAGTTAAAGACTGAAATACCTTCTGAATGACAGAAATATGGGAGGTGTTGCAAGGAAAATTAATGTTTAGAATGAGGCCGCGTACACACGCGGGGACTGTTCGCTGAAACTTTGTTCGTCAAACAGTTGCCGCAACAGTCCGCTCAAAATTTGCATGAGCGGACTTGCCCACACACGGCACTTTTTGAGCGGACTGTTTCAGCGAACTGTTTGCCAAACAGTTCGCTCAACTTTTGAAATGAACGGACTCGCCCACGTAAGGCGGAGGCAAGTCCGCCCATTTCGAGCGCGTGTACAGGTAGGCGGGGCCCGCGAAGGAGACGTCGCGGGCACCGCCGCCTGGAATGGACTTAAAGGGACACCCAACGCCGAAAAAAATCGGCGTGAGGGTTCCCCCAAAGTCCACAACAGACCCTTGTCCGAGCACGCTACCCGGCCGGCCAGGAAAGGGGGGGCGAGTGAGCGCGCCCCCCCCCTGAGCCGTACCAGGCCGCGTGCCCTCAACATGGGGGGTGCCTTGGGGAAGGGGGGGCCGCGCGGCCCCCCCACCCCAAAGCACCTTGTCCCCATGTTGATGAGGACAAGGGCCTCTTCCCGACAACCCTGGCCGTTGGTTGTCGGGGTCTGCGGGCGGGGGGCTTATCGGAATCCGGGAGCCCCCTTTAAGAAGGGGGCCCCCGGATACCGGCCCCCCACCCTATGTGAATGAGTATGGGGTACAATGTACCCCTACCCATTCACCTGTAAAATAAAAGTACCCAAAAAAAAAACAACACACGAGAAAAAATATTTTATTGCACAGCTCCGGGGGTCTTCCGTCTTCGGGGGTCTTCTCGCCGGACTGAAGACCGGGCCACCGCCTGCAAAAGAGCTTCAAGAAGGCGCGGTGGCCCGGTAGAAAACCGAAGAGGTGGACAAGACCCCCGAAGTCGGGAGAAGAGGCCGGCGGCGGGGAGGAAGAAAGCCGGACTCCTCCGCTAGCAAAAGAGCTACACGAAGATAGCGGAGGAGTCCGGCTTTCTTCCTCCCCGCCGCCGGCCTCTTCTCCCGACTTCGGGGGTCTTGTCCCCCTCTTCGGTTTTCTGCCGGGCCACCGCGCCTTCTTGAAGCTCTTTTGCAGGCGGTGGCCCGGTCTTCTGTCGCCGCCGCCTTCCGTTCTTCTGCCGGGCCACCGCGCCTTCTTATAGCTCTTTTGCAGGCGGTGGCCCGGTCTTCTGCCGCCGCTGTCGCCGTCGCCGCCTTCCGTTCTTCTTCTTCTTCTTGTTCTTCTTCTTCTTCTCCAGGAGATGTTGACACGACGCTCTCTCCGGCCGGAATGCCAGAGCCGCCCTGCGCTGCCACTTATATAGTGACAATGGGGCGGTGTCACATGGTATATGTCACATGGGTTGGTCACATGGGTTGATGTCACATGGTGACCCCGCCCCCTTACGATGTCATAGTCCCCATGTGACATCAACCCATGTGACCAACCCATGTGACATATACCATGTGACACCGCCCCATTGTCACTATATAAGTGGCAGCGCAGGGCGGCTCTGGCATTCCGGCCGGAGAGAGCGTCGTGTCAACATCTCCTGGAGAAGAAGAAGAAGAACAAGAAGAAGAAGAAGAACGGAAGGCGGCGACGGCGACAGCGGCGACAGAAGACCGGGCCACCGCCTGCAAAAGAGCTATAAGAAGGCGCGGTGGCCCGGCAGAAGAACGGAAGGCGGCGGCGACAGAAGACCGGGCCACCGCCTGCAAAAGAGCTACAAGAAGGCGCGGTGGCCCGGCAGAAGAACCGAAGAGGGGGACAAGACCCCCGAAGTCGGGAGAAGAGGCCGGCGGCGGGGAGGAAGAAAGCCGGACTCCTCCGCTAGCAAAAGAGCTACACGAAGATAGCGGAGGAGTCCGGCGAGAAGACCCCCGAAGACGGAAGACCCCCGGAGCTGTGCAATAAAATATTTTTTCTCGTGTGTTGTGTTTTTTTTTTGGGTACTTTTATTTTACAGGTGAATGGGTAGGGGTACATTGTACCCCATACTCATTCACATAGGGTGGGGGGCCGGTATCCGGGGGCCCCCTTCTTAAAGGGGGCTCCCGGATTCCGATAAGCCCCCCGCCCGCAGACCCCGACAACCAACGGCCAGGGTTGTCGGGAAGAGGCCCTTGTCCTCATCAACA
Source organism: Lithobates pipiens (assembly GCF_037356315.1). NCBI lineage: Eukaryota > Metazoa > Chordata > Amphibia > Anura > Ranidae > Lithobates > Lithobates pipiens. The sequence continues at coordinate 186,300,869 of NW_027507784.1, read as the reverse complement.
TGGGGACAAGGTGCTTTGGGGTGGGGGGGCCGCGCGGCCCCCCCTTCCCCAAGGCACCCCCCATGTTGAGGGCACGCGGCCTGGTACGGCTCAGGAGGGGGGGCGCGCTCGCTCGCCCCCCTTTCCTGGCCGGCCGGGTAGCGTGCTCGGACAAGGGTCTGTTGTGGACTTTGGGGGGGACCCCCACGCCGATTTTTTTCGGCGTTGGGGTTCCCCTTTAAGTCCATTCCAGGCGGCGGAGCCCGCGACGTCTCCGTCGCGGGCCCCGCCTACCTTCACACGCGCTCGAAATGAGCAGACTTTCCTCCGAGCGGGAACAGTTTGCTCATTTCGAAAGTAGCCTACACACGGGCGGACTGTTCGCTCAAACAAAGTTTCAGCGGACAGTTTTTCGGAATTTCCGAAAGACTTTGTCCGTCAAACTGTCCGCTGAAACTGTCCGCTGAAAGCCCACACACGGGCGGACTGTCCGCTGAAACACTGTTCAGCGGACAAAGTTGAGCGAACAGTCCGCCCGTGTGTACGCGGCCTGAGGTTTCTTAGTAATGAGTTTTCTGTATGGAGTGTGAAATGAAAAAAAATCTAGGACGGAATGTGTTGTGTTTGTTAAAAATATATTTTTTTATATTAATCAGATACATGGGACAATATTACAATAGTGAGTTGGTCAGATTACTGGCAGTTTTTTGGCTTGAGTAGATTTTTCAAACAAATGCTGTTTCATACAATGGGGTTAGATACCATTGTTGTATGCAATTGACAGTTTGAATAGGCTATTGTCTCTATAGCTACAGTTAACAAGTAATGCCTTGTACACACAGTCGGAATCCGATCGGATTATATTGTCGGAAAATCCGATCGTGTGTGGGCTCTATTGGATTTTTTCAGTCGGAAATTCCGACAGAAAAAATTTTGAGAGCAGGATGTCAAATTTTCCAACAAAAAAATCCGATCAGACTTTTTCAGATCATTTGTAGAGAATTCAGATCGGACAAAGTGCCACACATGCTCAGTGCCCAAAGTGCCCAAATTACGAGACCAAAGCTATTGGCTAGTAGCCTCAACATAGTCCCGTCGTAACAAACGTCATCACGTTCCGAACTATTGAATTTTCTGACAAGTTTGCCCGACTGTGTGTATGCAACACCAGTTTAGGACAAAATCCGACGGATTTTGTGGTTGGATTGTCCGACTGTGTGTACAAGGTATAAGAGAGGGTCTCTCAAACTGAAAGAATGACTGTTAGTTGGTTGGAAACAAGTTTGTAACCATTAACTTTTGTCAACCAACTTGTACAAATAAAAAGCCGTGAGTAGAGACTGGAACACACATCATCATGCTTTGAAGATCAGAAGCTACTCGTGATACAAGAACGGTGCCTGATTTCCAGAAGAATCGTTGCCAATGGAGATCACGAACATACAGTAACAGAAGATAAGTAACTTTTAAGTGTATTTTTACTGATATAGACCATAGGCTGTTCATTTGCTAGGCATTTTGCTTGTTATAGATATCTGTCAGTCTTGTATTGTATTCCTAAGATTGTAATAGTTTTGTATGTACGGCATCTTTGCATAGTAAAAGAACATTTACACACTGCAGATGTCTCAGCTTCCTTTCTTATAGCACAGAGTAACCTTGCTAGCAAAACATGCAGCGAATGTCGGTTGGATATTCTTCCAGTATGTACATACAGATGCGTACCTACCCCAACAATTTTTTTTAAATTTCACACGCATGTCCATTGCCACATTTGAACTTCTACTAGAAAAAGTATGACCCAGTCTGACATGCATGGACACCAACATGAGGCAGAGTATGTCACCAGAGGAACGTCTGTTGGTGACAATCGGGTAATGTTTTTAAATATTTTTAATAATTAAATTATTAATATATTGGATTTTTTTTTCAGCTGTATATGGTATTATTTATTTATTTTTTTGTTTACAAATGTTTTTATTGAGCAAAGTAGAAAAGAAACAAAAGGTAGTTACATAAACCGTCATTGTACAGTATTCATTATAACTTTGACATTGAATACACATTATTAACAGTCAAGATTTAGCACATTTCTGAAGCATACAAAGATCCTAATATGTAGAAGGTACATTTAAAGATACATGGAAAGGCATGGTCTGTTAAGATATGTTGATATTAGGTGGCATTCAGTCCTATTGACACAAAGTATTTCTATGGGTCTTCCAGGGTCCCCATCTACGATCATATAAATGCAGTTTATCCTGTAGGGTATATAAAATTCTCTCCATTATCATAATCATATCTACCCTATCCCGGATGGAAGGTAGGGGCACCATGGGGGACTTCCAGTGAAGAACTATAGCCCACAGGGCTGATATACATATAGTATGTATAAGATATCCCTCTCTACGGGGGGATCCCCGGGATTGTCGCTCCAAGCAAACACATGGAGATTGTGAGCTGCAAAGGAGTTCCGACAATCGCAGAGGCCACAGCCGTTACCCCCTTCCATACTGGGGACAGTGGTCCACAATCCCAAAAGATGTGTTTAAAAGTGCCAGGGAGTTCACATCCCCTAAAGCAGAGCCCCGAGGTGTCTGGGAACATTACCCGGAGCCTAGAAGGGGTGTAGCACCATCTGGTCAACACTTTGTAGGCCGTTTCCCTAACAGCTAGAGACTGGGTGGCTCCACGCAGGTTTTGTAGCATGGTGCCCCAATCCTCCGGAGTAAATTTCTCATTACAATCCGTCTCCTATTTATCTGATAGAGGAGCTCATCCGAGAAATATGCAGCCAACGTGGTTTTATAGCGTGTTGAAATTATGCCTTTTCCTCCGGGAGAGTCACGATTATTTTTGTTTTTTAGTTACTTTTTAAAAATAAAAATATTTTGTCAGTTTTATGCAAATTTAAACGTTAATTTCATTTTTTATAATATATAATGGGTCAAATTCCAATTAAAATTTGGATACAGCAATGCTAGTGGTGTATTGCATTGCAGGGCCATATATGGTCTATGAATCATCGGAAGTAATTGAAACATTTTAAACTATTTTTTTTATGTTTTTTCATCGTTTTCCATCATATTTTTGTCTTTTCAGGTCAAAAATATAGGGTACCTTTTAAAAACGTTTACAAACAAAAATGCGTTTAACTTGTTGCTGACCGCCGGCCGTCAAATGATGGCCAGGCGGCGCACCTCTTGTGGCGGGAGGACATCATATGACATCCTCCCGTTTAAACAGGGAATGCGCGCAATCGTGCATGCGCATCCCTGTTCCCTCGGTGGCGGCATGTCACGGAGACACCGCTCGCCACCGAGGGTGGTAAACAGCCATTGGTCATGGCTGTTTACCACGTGATCGGCCATCATGAAGTCACGGGCGATCACAGATAGTTCCAGCATTATGTGAACGGCGCATGCGTGCGATCGGGAGCGTGCTGCTCGTTCCCATCGGTGGCGGCGTGTTCCCCTGGAACTCAGCTCGTCACTGATGCCGGTAAGCAGCCATTGGCTGGCTGTTTACCCATGTTATCGGCTGTGAACCTTTCACAGCCGATCACTAAATGTAAACACAGAGCAGTAACTGACTGTTACCAGCTCTTCTCTCCTCACACACCGTTTCCAGTGTGAGGAGAGAAGAGCCTGGAGCAGTGAGTTATTGATCTGTGTTCTGTAGTGTCTGCACAAACACCACACTGATCAGATCGCTCCCCCCCCCCCCCCCACTGTCATCTGTCACCCAACAGTCACCCAATAAAGTGAACCTGTCACATAGGAGACTGCCATCAGTGATCAGCGGTGCACCTGTCACCCATCCCCCGTCACCCATCAGTGACCGCCAGCTGTCACCCGTCACCCACCAGTGACCACCAGCTGTCACCCATCAGTGACCGTCACCCATCAGCCACCGCCAGCCGTCACTCGTCACCCATCAGACACCGCCAGCCGTCACCCATCAGCCATCACCCATCAGTGACCACCAGACATCACCCGTCACCCATCAGTGACCGACAGACATCAGCCACCGCCAGTCGTCACCCATCAGCGATCACCTGTCACCCATCAGTGACCGCCAGCCATCGCCTGTCACCCATCAGTGACCGCCAGCCATCGCCTTTCACCCATCAGTGACCGCCAGCCATTGCCCGTCACCCATCAGTGACCGCCAGCCATCACCCGTCACCCATCAGCCATCACCTGTCACCCTTCAGTGACCACCAGCCATCACCCATCAGTGACCGCGAGCCATCACCTGTCACCCATCAGTGACCGCCAGCCATCAACCGCCACGCATCGTGACTGCCAGCCATCAGTGATCATCACCCATCAGTGACCACCAGCCATCAGTGACCATCACGCGTCACAGTCCGTGGCCTGTCACACCGTCATCACCTGCCACCCATCGCACAGCCCATCAGTGAACGTCACCTGTCACACAGCCATCAGTGTCATGGCCAAAAGAGTATACACCAGTGAGGAGGCGTTCCAGATCCTCTCCATGACCGATGAGAGCAACGGAGAATTCTCATCAGATTCCAATTCTGATTCTGATTCCAAATTCGGAATTTAACCCGAATAGTTAATCGGAAAAAGATTCAGAGGAAGAATGGGTCCTTCCTAAAGGTGCAAGGCCCTCTGGAAACCAGGATTATATTCCCAGGCCCAGTACCAGAGCTCCTGCCAGCAATAGGCCCCAAGAACAAATTCCCAGGCCCAGTACCAGTACTGCCGCCAGCGTTAGGCCCCGGGAACAAATGCCTAGTACCAGCTTTGCCGCCGGCGATGGGCCCCACCAACAATTGCCCAGACCCAGTCCTAGTGCTGCCACATCACGCCTGAGTACCAGCACAGGAAATTCCAATCCAACTACTGGAGTGTCACATCCCCCAAGAGCCAGGGCCTCTACATTTATGCCAGATGATCTTGCCTACCCAACATGGCTGCCTTCCAACTCGGCATCACCAATTATTCCCCCTTTCACAGCACAGCCAGGTGTGCAGACCAACACCCAAAATTTCTCAAAGATCGATTTCGTTCATCTGTTTTTGCCCGACACATTTCTGCAATTCGTTGTGGACCAGACAAATTTATATGCCCAGCAGTATATTGCCAATAACCCCCACTCATCATATGCTCGTCCCTTTGAGTGGAGAGATCTCAATTTGGGGGAGTTCAAAATTTTTATGGGCCTCACCCTGAACATGGGGATTACAAAAAAATGAAGGTCATGCCTATTGGTCCACCCACCCCATCCATCACATGGCCATTTTTTTTCCGAAATGTCCAGGTCCCGATACAAGAAGATAATGCGCTTTCTTCCCTTTTTATAGACAACACCCAGTGCCCTCCCCACAATCATCCAAATTATGACAAGTTATATAAGCTTCGCCCACTGATAAATTTATTTTCTCAACAATTTGCAGAACTCTATGTCCCGATCAAAATATATGTGTCGATGAGTCCCTGGTACCCTTTTCAGGCCGGCTAGGAATAAAGCAATATATACCTAGCAAAAGGGCCAGCTATGAAATAAAATTATACAAGCTGTGTGAGAGAGCCACGGGATATCTGTATGCGTTCCGTATATATGAAGGAAGAGATTCCCAGCTCCAGCCCCCTGAGTGCCGGCCTACATGGGCACAACTGGAAAGATTGTATGGGACCTGGCATATCCATTTCTGAACAAAGGATATCACATATACCTTGATAACTTTTACACCAGCCTGCCCCTTTTCAGACACTTATACCTTGCAAAAACCCTAGCCTGCGGAACCTCCAGAAAAAATAGAAAGGGCTTCCCACAATCACTGGCAAACAAAAAGCTGTGAAGGGGGGAAAGAGCATCACTGAGATGCAACGAAGTGCTGGCCTTGAGGTGGAAGGATAAAAGGGACGTGCACATGATGTCCACCATCCATGAGGACACTACAATTGAGGTTCAAAGAAGACGAGGTCCCATTGAAAAGCCAACGTGTGTCCAAGATTATAATCTCTACATGGGGGGGTGGATTTCAATGATCAAATGATTCAGCCCTATTTGTCAATAAGGAGGTCCTGATTCTGGTACAAGAAAGTAGCAATCTACCTAATCCATTTGGCCATTTATAATTCCTACGTAGTCTACACCAAATCCATGGAAAGCCCTGCCCCCTTCCTAAAATTTATCGAAGAAGTTGTCACGTCCCTTATCTATCACCAAAGACCCCCCCCCAGAAGACCTTCGCTCTGAGGCTGTTTGCCGACTTCGTGAGCGCCACTTCCCCTTCAGCATTCCACCATCTGAAGCAGGCCGAAGACGGGAAAAAAATGTTGCGTGTGCACCAAAAGAGGGTTTCGAAAAGATACCAGCTACCTTTGTCCCCAGTGTCCCTCCCAACCTGGCCTTTGCATTGGTGAATGCTTACAACTTCATCATACATCCCTAAAATATTAGCCCATATTTTTAACCATTTCCCCATTTTCATCATCTGTGCTGACCATTTTTCATGCTTCCCCAAATAACCATGCCACTGCCTTCCAGGTGAACTGACCCTGGCCTGTTTTTTGACTATTCCTCTACCTACTATTTGGACTGCTTCTACGTGAACTGACCCTGGCCTGTTTTGTGACTATGCCTTTGCCTACCATTTGGATTGCTTCCACGTGAACTGACCCTGGCCTGTTTTATCATCTACGCTTATGCCTACCGCTTTGACTGCTTGCACGTCATCTGACCCTGGCCTGTTTTATGGACTATGCTTTTGCCTACCGCTTGGACTGATCTGTTGCCCTGCTACTCTAGTACACAGGGGTCTCACAGAAACAGAAATGTTTTTCAGATGGAGGAAACAATTTTTATTGTTTTTTCCGGTTTTCGGATTAGGGTCTGGAGTCCGGAGGCTTCATAGACATTTGGGTGGGTCGAAGCCTCTACACCTTTGCCCCTGTGCACAGGTCTTACCTGATTGCGGCCCTCAGCCAGCCGCTGACTTTCTGCCACCATGCCTCTGCCTACCGCATGAACGGACCACACCGCTACCTGGACTATGCAAATAATTAGCTGTAGCAAGAGGCAGTATGTTTATGAAGGACTGGAGAGCGGTATGATAATGAGTGTCTGCAGGTAACAGTGTACCAGGACCAATATTATGGCTGTGCTGGCTGTCTCTGCCTGGACAATTTCTATGGACTGCTGTGCTGACAATATCCTTGTGCTGACTATAGACAATATTCCTGCTGGCTGCCTGTATAATTACCATTGCTGTCGACTAAGCACATCCCTGCCTGCTGCCTGGACCAGTGCTCTCTGTGGATACTACTAAAAGCACAGGTAATGCTTTTTTTTTTTTACCCTTTTCACAATAGAATTTATTTTGGATTGTAATTCTTGGTATGTACATGCTATGTGTTAGAAATATGAAGGGCCTTCAAAAATGATAGGTTGCCAGGAAACTATATGTCATTTATGCTCCTAAAACGTCTGATGGTGCTACGTGGATGTTGGGCCTTTGTATGTGGCCAGGCTGTGTAAAAGTTTTGTGGTATCGCCATACTCAGGAGGAGTAGCAGAATGTATTTTGGGGTGTCATCTTTGCTATGTACATGCTATGTGTTGGAAATATCTGATAAATAGACAACCTTGTGTAAAAAAAAAAATGCGTTTTCATTTTTTTCCACATTTTCCAAAAACTTCTGGAAAAAAATGAACCGTTGAAAATACGCATTATGCCTCATAGACTATATATTGGGGTGTTTGATTTCCAAAATGGGGTCATTTTGGGGGACATTCCATTGTCCTGGTGCTCCAAGGCCTTCAAAAGTGTAATAGGGGGTTGAGAAATGAGATGTGTCATTTATGCTCTTAGAATGCCTGAAGATGCTACTTTAGTGTTGGGTCTTTGTATGTGGCCAGGCTGTGTAAAAGTCTCACACATGTGGTATCGCCTTACTCAGGAGGAGTAGCAGAATGTATTTTAGGGTGTCATCTTTGCTATGTACATGCTATGTGTTGGAAATATCTGATAAATTGACAACTTTGTGTAAAAAAAAAAAATGCGTTTTCATATTTTCCCACATTTTCAAAAAACTTCTGGAAAAAAATGAACCATTCAAAAGACTCATTATGCCTCATAGATTATATGTTGGGGTGTCTGCTTTCCAAAATGGGGTCATTTTGGGGGCAATTCCATTGTCCTGGTGCTCCAGGGCCTTCAAAATTGTAATAGGTGGTTGAGAAATGAGATCTCTCATATATGCTCGTAGAATGCCTGAAGATGCTACTTCAGTGTTGGGTCTTTGTATATGGCCAGGCTGTGTAAAAGTCTCACACATGTGGTATTGCCATACTCAGGAGGAGTAGCAGAATGTATTTTGGGGTGTCATCTTTGCTATGTACACGTTATGTGTTGGAAATATCTGATAAATGGACAACTTTGTGGAAAAAAAATGCGTTTAAATTTTTTCCCACATTTTCCAAAAACTGTAATTTGTTGTATGCATATGCTCTGTGAGAGAAATAACCTGTTAATATGACAATTTTGTAAAAAAAAAAAAAAAAATCTTCATTTTGCAAAGAATTGTAGGAAAAAATTACAACTTAAAAAAATTCATCATGCTGCTTACTTAATACCTTGGAATGTCTAGTTTCTAAAAAGGGGTCATTTGGGGGGGTATTTGTACTGTCCTGACTTGTTAGTGTCTCAAGAAATGAGATACACCTGATATATTGAAGGCCTGATCAGATGTGATCAATTTTCAGTGATTGGCACCATAGTTTGTAGACTGTATGACCCCTTTCACACTGGGGCGTTTCTCAGGCGTTTTTAAAGCGCTTTAGCGTTAAAAAAAGCGCCTGTGAAGAGCTTGAAAGAAGCCTCATCTGCAATCCCAATGTGAAAGCCCAAGTGCTTTAAGAGCCCTTTTACAATGTCAGCGCCCGAAAAACGCTCGTAAAGTGCCACTTAAACTAGCAGCGCTTTACCAGCGTTTTTCGAGCGCTATTGGGGTGCTTTTAACCCCCGATAGTGGCCAAATAAAGGGTTAAAAGCGCCCACAAAACCCTGCTGCCAAAAGCGTTTTTCAGGTGCTTTTCAGGCGTTTTTCAGGTGCTTCCCATTGATTTCAATGGGAAGGGTTGCTTTAGGAGTTGTGTATTCACCGCTCCAAAAGCGCTGCGAAGAAGCTGCTTGCAGGACTTTTTTTCACGCCCTGCCAGTGCAGCGCCTCAGTGTGAAAGCACACAGGCTTTTACATTGGGATTGCAGTTGCGGCTTCTTTCAGGTGCTTTTTTTTAATGCTAAAGCGCCTGAAAAACGCCCAGTGTGAAAGGTATCTCAGTGTGAAAGCACACGGGCTTTTACATTGGGATTGCAGTTGCGGCTTCTTTCAGGTGCTTTTTTTTAATGCTAAAGCGCCTGAAAAACGCCCAGTGTGAAAGGTATCTCAGTGTGAAAGCACTCCGGCTTTTACATTGAGATTGCAGTTGTGGCTTCTTTCAAGCGCTTTACAGGTGCTTTTTTAACGCTAAAGCGCCTGAAAAACAGTGTGAAAGGGGTCTTAAACTTTCAAAAAGACCAAATAATTTACACTAATTTAGGTTATTTTTACCAAAGATATGTAGCAGTATAAATTTTGGCCAAAATTTATGAAGAAAAATTACTAATTTTCAAAAAAAATTGATGGAAACAAAGAAAAAGGCATTTTTTTCACAAAATTTACACCATTTTTTATTTATAGCACAAAAAATAAAAAACCCACTAGTGATTAAATACCACCAAAAGAAAGCTCTATTTGTGTGAAAAAAAGGACGCAAGTTTCATATGGGTACATTGTTGCATGACTGAGTAATTGTCATTCAAATTGTGAGAGCGCTGAAAATTGGTCTGGTCAGGAAGAGGGTGTAAGTGCACTGTATTGAGGTGGTTAAACGCGGTACTGCGTTTAGTCACGCTTGGTGTCTGAAACGTTTTATTGCTTTCAAAGCAACGCTGTTAAACGCAACTGCCTAAAAACAGCAATAAACCAGACTGTGTACATGGTCACATAGGATAACACTGAATGAGTTCAGGGGCAGTTGTAAAAAGCATCCAACTGCCTCTGAACGTACGTTTAGCAGCATCCCGTGTACATGGGGCCTAACTTGACAGCTAGAAACCGGCATCTAAAAATGTCAATTTGGCCGTATTTGCGCCTAGAAGCGTTTTTTTTTTTTGTTAAAATAAAAAGCGTCTGTAAACGAAATGCTTCTAAATGCAAGTTACCGCGTTTAGCAGCATTTACAAGCTTTTTTGAATTCCAAAAATGGCTTCTAAACTCAACTGCCTAGAAACAACTATAAACGACCCTGTGTACATGTACCGATAAGATAACAGAGGAGCGTTCAGGGGCAGCGGAAAAAAAAATGCCCAACTGCTCCTAAACGTCCGTTTACCAGCAGCAGTGTACATGAAGCCTTACTGTCCTCCCATGTGAAGCTACTTTGCCTCCTATAAGCTAGCTGTACACGCAAAATATATATATATTTTTTCTCATTTAGCTTGCACATGGAACAAGAGAAAATGAACCTATTTCTATATCCACCAAATTGAACCAGGTGCTGAGCATCACAAATCTAGAAAGGCCTCAACATTGCCCCATCCTAATATATCAAATAATTTGAAAAGAAACACACTTTTACTCCTCTAGGGAGAGGACTTTGACATGGGCAAGTGGCCATACAGAATATACAAAATAAGATTGAAATAACAATACGTAATTTAATAATATAGAAACATTAAAATTGACAAAATACAATATACATGGCATCTGTTTACAGACATCAACAAATAATTGATCATATCCTGTTGTGTTGTGTGCTACCCCAATCCATCTGTAGAAAACCCTGCAGTGGACGGAGAACAGCGAACCCAACGCGTTTTGAGATCTTACATCAATAAAGTCTCTTCATCAGGGGTGTATAAAATCGCATCACATAAAAAAAAGGGAAAAAACAGGATACCTGAAGACAAAAAATACAACAAAATTGATATCAATATTAAAGAGAAACAGGGTTAGATACAAGATAACTAAATGTATGAGGGGAAGGAAAAAAAAACAAACAAGTTTCATACTATTGAAAATAATAATTTTTCTCCCTCATTTATTTAGTGGTAGAGAACAACAGGCATCACTCACCACTATGGTGACAGAAGGTCAATAATTCGCACAATCAAGATAGTGTGCAATGGTGAGAGGGGAAGATAAAAACCTCTCTTAACCGTCCTGGACAATGGAAGATGCACCAGTGGTATTCACAGCCGTCATAAAAATGAACTGCGTAACAATGTACTCACAAGGGACATCAAAAGAATATACCCTGTAGAATAAACAAAAGTAGTAAAGAAAAGGGAGATATGCAGGTAAAGTGCAAACAAATATTGCAGTATACCCAAAACTATTTTATATAAGATTATGTAACCCAACTTAGATGAGAATAGAAAATATAACTGCATATCTGAAAATAAATATAAAAATAAAGGTAAAAATATATAGATAAACCTACTACAAGGAATGATTAGCGAGTGCTACATCCACTGTTAAGTATTAACATCAGAAGAATGGTACCTGCATGAAGACGTCAAGAGCTAGAGCATGGGTCTTCAAACTATGGCCCTCCAGTTGTTCAGGAACTACAATTCCCATCATGCTTAGTCATGTCTGTGAATGTCAGAGTTTTACAATGCCTCATGGGATGTGTAGTTTCGCAACAGCTGGAGGGCCGTAGTTTGAGGATCCCTGAGCTAGAGCATACAATATAGTGATGATGATAAATACCTGATCACAGTGCAATTAGGTTGCATCAGCGAATACTATAGTCTGCATCCAAGAAGCCGCCACTCAAAAATAGTCAAAAATGGTAAGCCGACTATTTAGGTATATGAAGTAAGCAGGCCCTGAAGGAAGAAGAGAAAAATGATGTACACAAGTAATGGCCAACAATATAGGGCCAGCAAAACAGGAAAAAATCTTACAACACCAATAAATGAGGGCTGCTAACAGGCTCACGTCCTGGAGCTGCCAGGATAGAGCCTGAACTAAATGCAGCCATCAATTAAATCAGGGCAGGTCTAAGGGGTGGGCCTGTGATGGTATGGCAGCCAATGGAATAGATGAGAGGGCGGTCCTGGATGCAGTGGCGCGAAAAGAATACATCCAGCCCGTTGTCGCCAAGACAACAAGCGCGGCGTGGCTGGATTCAATAACAAACGCCAGAGCAGAGGAACAATTGTGCGTGCGGCGTGGTATACAAGCCCGTCGCTACTGTGAAGACGTGCGGGTCAGTGCAGGTGATGTAATTGAAACAAAGTGCTAGTGTGATTACGTACAACGCGGCGTACATGCCCACCGTTGTCATGGAGACGTGCACGCCACAATGAAACAACAAAACACGAGCCAGTGGGTGGTCCCTCGAGACGGCAGAGTCCCGAAGAGCTCCCACACATGGAGGAAACAAAGCCGCCAGTCCCCTGAATCACCGCACAGCAACATGGCATAGCGGGAAACAGGGAGCAGCAGCATAAGGGACAAAAGCCGTCCCGCAGCGCAGGAATGCCGGGCGCACGTCCGTGCAGTACAAGGAGGCCGGACCAGCAGAGGCAGGAACAGCCTCCCGTTAGACATGTGCAAAAGGAAAAAATTTGTTTAGTTTCGTTTCGTTTTAATTCGTTAATTCATTAATTTCGTTTAGTTATATTCGTTAACTTCCTTAAATTCCTTTTCGGATTTCGTTTAGTTTTCGACCGAATTCGAAAAATCAGCCACATTCGAAAATATTTCAACCAAATTCGAAAATATTTCTACCGGATTCGAAATTATTTCAACATGATTCGACATTATTTCAACCACATTCGAAAATATTTTGTGACCCGAATTTAGGGCCATATATCTCGGGGTCACTTGGTGCTAGAAACAAACAAACAAATTTGGATATGTTGTAGTGCTAGTACTATTGTGTTTGCATACCAAATTTGGGGTTTCTAGCTATAAGTGACCCCGAGATATGTGGCCCCAAAATCGGGTCACAAAATGTTATTAGTTATTAGAGCAGAGAATGACATTTTGCGACCCGATTTTGGGGCCACATATCTCGGGGTCACTTATAGCTAGAAACCCCAAATTTGGTATGCAAACACAATAGTACTAGCACTACAACATATCCAGTTTCTAGCACCAAGTGACCCCGAGATACATGACCCTAAAGTCGGGTCACAAAATATTTTCGAATGTGGTTGAAATAATGTCGAATCATGTTGAAATAATTTCGAATGCAGTTGAAATAATTTCGAATGCGGTTGAAATCATTTCGAATCATGTCGAATTCATTCGAATTCATTCGTTATATTTCTTTCGTATTCGTTGTAATTTGTTATTTTTTTATTCGGACATTCGGATGCATCCGAATGTCCGAAAGATGCAAAATTCGGCCGAATTTCAAATCGTTACGAAACGAATTGCACAAGCCTACCTCCCGTGCGCCGAGTGGGTACGGTGTCACGGGGTACAGCAAAGAATAAGAACCATAGGGCATAATCCTAAATCCAGAACAAATTAAAACCAAAAAGACAAAAAAGATATATAGTAGATGAGAGAGAAAAAACTGAGAATTTATATCAAATACTTACCGTAATTTTCCTTTCCTGATGGACTCCATGGCAGCCTACGTATGGGTTAACCCCGCCTCTCCTACCTCATAGGACCCCACTCCCATAAATCTTTGCTTCTAGTCAGAGACCACGTTCCGTAACTTAGCCTACTCCAGCAAATGGGAGGGAACTCCTGCTGTCATGGAGTCCATCAGGAAAGGAAAATTACGGTAAGTATTTGATATAAATTTTCCGTTTTCCTGACAGACTCCATGGCAGCCTACGTATGGGAAATGACTAGCCATACACACCCGGGTGGGCAATTGCTGGTTAAAGAAAAGAAGGTTTAATTGGCACCGTCAACAGATAAGACATTCAAACCAAAATTAACCGAAGACAAGGAAGCCGGTTCTACACAATAGTGTGTCATAAAAGTATTAATCGACGACCATGAGGTCGCTTTACAGATCACTTCCGGGGAAACATGACGGGAAGCTGCCCACGATGTAGAAACGCTCCTGGTAGAATGAGCAGTAACTGCTTCTGGGGGAGCCAGACCCTTAGCCTTATACGCCCTTTGGATGGCTTGGACAATCCAAGATGCTATAGTTCTTGAAGAAGCACGTAAACCTCTATTCTTCCCATAAAAGTAGATGAATAAGTGGTCAGAATTCCAGAAAGGAGCTGTGGCTTCTAGGTATTGCTTTAAGACTTCCCCAACATCTAGAGGATGAACATTGGAGCCTTCATCTGCCTGGAAAATTGGAAGGACAATTTCCTGATTTTCGTGAATAATGGTTGTTACTTTCGAATTTGATCCTAACATAGGAATCAGGACTGCCCGATCTGGGAAAAAAGTGAGAAATGGCTCCTTGCAGCCTAGGGAACTAATCTCAGAGACCCTTTTGGCCAATGTTATGGCTACTAGAAAAGCAGTCTTGAGAGAGAGATCCTTAATAGATGCTTGTCCCATATGCATTTCTGAGAAAAAATCCAAAACAAAAGGAAGATCCCATCTTGGAAACCTCGGCTTTCTCTGAGGTCTGAGGCCGCGTACACACGGGCGGACTGTTCGCCCAACCTTGGCCGCTGAACAGTGTTTGGGCGGACAGTCCGCCCGTGTGTGGGCTTTCAGCGGACAGTTTCAGCGGACAGTTGGACGGACAAAGTCTTTCGGAAATTCCGAAAAACTGTCCGCTGAAACTGTGTTTGAGCGAACAGTCCGCCCGTGTGTAGGCTACTTTCGAAATGAGCAAACTGTTCCCGCTCGGAAAGTCCGCCCATTTCGAGCGCGTGTACAGGTAGGCGGGGCCCGCGAGGGAGACGTCGCGGGCTCCGCCGCCTGGAATGGGCTTAAAGGGGAACCCCAACGCCGAAAAAAATCGGCGTGGGGGTTCCCCCAAAGTCCACACCAGACCCTTGTCCGAGCACGCTACCCGGCCGGCCAGGAAAGGGGGGCGAGCGAGCGCGCCCCCCCTCCTGAGCCGTACCAGGCCGCGTGCCCTCAACATGGGGGGGTGCCTTGGGGAAGGGGGGGCCGCGCGGCCCCCCCACCCCAAAGCACCTTGTCCCCATGTTGATGAGGACAAGGGCCTCTTCCCGACAACCCTGGCCGTTGGTTGTCGGGGTCTGCGGGCGGGGGGCTTATCGGAATCCGGGAGCCCCCTTTAAGAAGGGGGCCCCCGGATACCGGCCCCCCACCCTATGTGAATGAGTATGGGGTACAATGTACCCCTACCCATTCACCTGTGAAATAAAGTACAAAAAAAAACACAACACAGGGAAAAAATATTTTATTGCACAGCTCCGGGGGTCTTCCGTCTTCGGGGGTCTTCTCGCCGGACTCCTCCGCTATCTGTGTGTAGCTCTTTTACTAGCGGAGGAGTCCGGCTTTCTTCCTCCCCACCGCCGGCCTCTTCTCCCGACTTCGGGGGTCTTGTCCCCCTCTTCGGTTCTTCTGCCGGGCCACCGCGCCTTCTTGTAGCTCTTTTGCAGGCGGTGGCCCGGTCTTCTGTCGCCGCCTTCGGTTCTTCTGCCGGGCCACCGCGCCTTCTTGTAGCTCTTTTACAGGCGGTGGCCCGGTCTTCTGTCGCCGCTGTCGTCGCCGCCGCCTTCCGTTCTTGTTCTTCTTCTTGTTCTTCTTCTTCTTCTCCTGGAGATGTTGACTCGACGAGCTCTCCGGCCGGAATGCCAGAGCCGCGCTGTGCGGTCACTTATATAGTGACAATGGGGCGGTGTCACATGGTATATGTCACATGGGTTGGTCACATGGTGACCCCGCCCCCTTACGATGTCATAGTCCCCATGTGACATCAACCCATGTGACATATACCATGTGACACCGCCCCATTGTCACTATATAAGTGACCGCACAGCGCGGCTCTGGCATTCCGGCCGGAGAGCTCGTCGAGTCAACATCTCCAGGAGAAGAAGAACAAGAAGAAGAACAAGAACGGAAGGCGGCGGCGACGACAGCGGCGACAGAAGACCGGGCCACCGCCTGTAAAAGAGCTACAAGAAGGCGCGGTGGCCCGGCAGAAGAACCGAAGGTGGCGACAGAAGACCGGGCCACCGCCTGCAAAAGAGCTACAAGAAGGCGCGGTGGCCCGGCAGAAGAACCGAAGAGGGGGACAAGACCCCCGAAGTCGGGAGAAGAGGCCGGCGGCGGGGAGGAAGAAAGCCGGACTCCTCCGCTAGTAAAAGAGCTACACACAGATAGCGGAGGAGTCCGGCGAGAAGACCCCCGAAGACGGAAGACCCCCGGAGCTGTGCAATAAAATATTTTTTCCCTGTGTTGTGTTTTTTTTTGTACTTTATTTCACAGGTGAATGGGTAGGGGTACATTGTACCCCATACTCATTCACATAGGGTGGGGGGCCGGTATCCGGGGGCCCCCTTCTTAAAGGGGGCTCCCGGATTCCGATAAGCCCCCCGCCCGCAGACCCCGACAACCAACGGCCAGGGTTGTCGGGAAGAGGCCCTTGTCCTCATCAACATGGGGACAAGGTGCTTTGGGGTGGGGGGGCCGCGCGGCCCCCCCTTCCCCAAGGCACCCCCCCATGTTGAGGGCACGCGGCCTGGTACGGCTCAGGAGGGGGGGCGCGCTCGCTCGCCCCCCTTTCCTGGCCGGCCGGGTAGCGTGCTCGGACAAGGGTCTGGTGTGGACTTTGGGGGAACCCCCACGCCGATTTTTTTCGGCGTTGGGGTTCCCCTTTAAGCCCATTCCAGGCGGCGGAGCCCGCGATGTCTCCTTCGCGGGCCCCGCCTACCTGTACACGCGCTCGAAATGGGCGGATTTGCCTCCTTACGTGGGCGAGTCCGTTCATTTCAAAAGTTGAGCGAACTGTTTGGCAAACAGTTCGCTGAAACAGTCCGCTCGTGTGTGGGCAAGTCCGCTCATGCAAATTTTGAGCGGACTGTTTGCCGAAACTGTTTGACGAACAAGGTTGGGCAAACAGTCCGCGCGTGTGTACGCGGCCTGAGTCTTCTTGCCCCTTTGAAGAA
Organism: Lithobates pipiens; assembly: GCF_037356315.1. Classification (NCBI taxonomy): domain Eukaryota; kingdom Metazoa; phylum Chordata; class Amphibia; order Anura; family Ranidae; genus Lithobates; species Lithobates pipiens. Next base: position 186,283,783 of record NW_027507784.1, on the reverse strand, counting down.
CTGCCTAGTGAGAGGATGTTTGGCCCATGAGACACCTGAAAATGCCGAGATCGCAGAGACCTGAACCCGCAAGGAACTTACAGATAGGGACAAGTCTAGACCCTTTTGTAGAAAACCAATAACATCCCGTATCTTCGGATCTCTACATGAGCCGTTGGATGTAGACACATAGTCCGTAAATTTTGCCCAAATCCTCTGATAAACTTTGTTGGTACCTGGTCTTCTGGCATTTAGTAGAGTAGAAATGGCTGTGTCAGGACAGCCTAATGCTTCCAGCCTTTCCCTTTCAAAAACCAGGCCATCAGATGGAGCTGAGATGGGCAAGGGTGATAGGTTGTTCCCTGTGACAAGAGGTCCATCCTGAGAGGGAGCGGAACTGGATCCTGGTAGCTGAGTTGTAGTAAGAGAGGGAACCATGGTCTGTTGGGCCAGTATGGAACAACTGCTACTACTTTGACTTCTTCCCATCTGAGCCTGGACAGAAATCGGAGAATGACTGGAACCGGGGGAAAGGCATAAGCCTTGTGGAACCTCCACTGGTCCGTCAGTGCATCCACTCCGAAGGCCTGGGGACAACGACACCTCGTGTAATACTTCTCCAGCTTGAAGGGGAGGCAAACAGGTCCACCTCTGGTAGAACTCCCAGAGACAGAACCCAGTTGAACACCTCGATGTGGAGAGACCACTCGTTGTTGTCCAGGGAAAACCTTGATAGAAAGTCTGCCTGGACATTTTGAATTCCCGGAAGATAGACTGCCGTTAGATTCAACAGATTTGACTGGGCCCAAGCCATGATTGGCCTTACTTCCCTCAACAAGGAAAGACTGCGGGTGCCCCCTTGTCTTTTGATGTAAGAAACAGCCGTCGTATTGTCCATCCTTAGAAGGACTGAGGATCCTGATGTCAGGTGGAGAAAAGCCTGTAAAGCACGGAAGGCGGCCCGGAGTTCCAGCACATTTGAGACTACCTTCTGGGATGGGAAGTCCCACATGCCAGGGCGGCACAGTGGTGTAGTGGTTAGCACTCTCGCCTAGCAGTAAAAAAGGTCACTGGTTCAAATCCCAACCATGACACTACCTGCCTGGAGTTTGCATGTTCTCCCTGTGCCTGCGTGGGTTTCCTCCAGGTACTCCGGTTTCCTCCCACACTCCAAAGACATGCAGGTAGGTTAATTGGCTTCTGTCTAAAATTGGCCCTAGTATACAACTGGGGATCTTGGATTGTGGCTCCTTGAGGGTAGGGACCAATGTGAGTGTGCAATGTAAAGGGATAGGGACAATTGTAGACACTCACTCAGGTTGAACTGGATGGACTGATGTCTTTATTCAACCTTACTAACTATGTAACTATGTAACTATGTAACTATGCCTTGGGCTACTTCCGACAAGCATAGAGCACCACAACCTCTGCTGCTGGCATCCGTTGTCACTGTTACCCAGGAGACCGGGGCTATTGAATGGCAATTCAGAAGGTTCTTCTGCTGTAACCACCAAGGAAAATTCTCCCTCATTGAAGGGGTTATCCGAACCAGATGATCTCGGGAGTTCGGATCCCACTGTTGGAGAAAGTCCTTCTGAAAGGGTCGCATTTTCCATTGCGCCCATTTCACCATTGGAGCCGTGGCCACAATGGTACCTATTATCATCAGACACTGTGAGGCCCTGAGAAGGGGAGATGACATTGCAAGATAGATTCTGTCGCAAATCACCGGAATCTTCTCTAGAGGTAAGGAGATTTTACTCTTTACTGTGTTGAATCGGACTCCAAGAAACGTTAAGGACTGAGTTGGGATTAGATGACTTTTCTCCCTGTTCAATAGCCACCCGAATTCCGTCAGGGTAAAAATGACCTGATCTCGATGTGACAAGAGATGGTCTCTGTTTTGAGAGAGTAAGAGCAGATCGTCCAAGTAATGGTGCAATCGAATCCCTTTGACCCGGATTAGAGCCACGATAGCCAGTAAGAGCTTGGAAAACACTCAAGGCGATGTTGTAAGCCCGAATGGGAGACATGTAAACTGAAGGTGTATTTGACCCACTGCAAAGCGGAGATACTTCTGAAACTCCCTTGCGATAGGAACATGAAAGTAAGCGTCTTTCAGGTCTATGGAAATAAGCCAATCGCCTGGTTGGATCGCCTGGCATATTGTTAGCAATGTCTCCATCTTGAACCTTTCTTTCTTTATAAATGTGTTCAGGTGTGTCAGATTGATGACCGGCCTCCAGGAACCACTCTTTTTGAGTAAATCCCTTTGAACCTTTCCTCGGTTGGAACCCGAATGGCAGCTCCTTGGGCCAACAGGGATTCTGTATAAGACAGGAGAATTTGTCTCTTTTCTTCTGAGTGTGGCAGAACTGTCGGAACAAACCGGTGTATGGGCAGGCTGCTGAAGACCCAGGAATGGCCCGCTGATACTGTTTTGATTGTCCAATAGTCTTTGACCGAGGCTGCCCAGACGTGCTGGAAAAGGAGTAACCGGGCCCCAACCCGCTCCGCCTGGACAGGCTCTATATCACAAAGACTTGGAAGGCTCCCGTCCCCCAGATGTAGCTGACTTTGAGGACTTCTGGCCAGAGGGCTGATTTCTCCTCCAATTTTTTCTAAATTCTCGACCAGGCCTGTAGCGACGGGCATCTCTAGCGCGTTCTGGATCTGACCTATATTGAGATCTCCTCTGGCCCAGGAGACGGCGATCCTGGGGTAAGAACCCCGACTTACCACCTGTAGCGCGTGTAATGGCAGAATCAAATTTATTCCCAAAAAGGGAAGATCCCTCAAAGGGAATTCTGCACCATGCCTGTTTGGAGGCAGGATCAGCAACCCAGGGGCGAAGCCACAAGGCACGTTTTGCCGTAACAGAGGAAAGCATAACACGTGCTACAAGGCGAATAATATCAAGGGACGCCTCCCCCAGGAAAACCGAAGCGAGTCTCAGCTCATGTATTGGTGATCTCCTGACCAAATCTTCGGACATACTGCCCAGGGTTGCACCAATCTCATCCATCCAGGCCTCCATAGCTTTTGATAACGCTGCCAGGGCTAAGGCTGGTTTACAAGCCATACCTGCTGTTATATAAATACGTTTCAAGTCCGTATCAATCTTTCTTTCTAGGCCATCCCTGAAGGACACAGTATCTTCCAGAGGAAGTGTAACATGTCTCACTAGCCTCATCAAGGCTGCATCAATGAGAGGGGCCGACTCTAGATGTTTCACCTCATTGCTCTTAAATGGGTACATTTTTGAAATTTTTGAAATCAAGAAGTTTTTCCTCTCAACTTTACTCCATTCGTCCATGATAATTTCGCCAAGTTCACCCAAGAAGGGGAAGTTTGGGCGCTCCTTTTTGAGATGTTTAAAGTATTTCCTCTGTTTAGAGGGAGCTTCTACAGGATCTTCCCATCTCAATGTCTCCTTGACTGCCCTGACCAACTGCGGAACTAAGGAAAAGTCAAAACCGGCACCAGGTTCCAAACCTTCAGTCTCACTGTCGGACGAACCGGAAAATGAGGGACTATGACGAGAGGGACCAGGAACCTCTGTATCCGAAATATCAGTGGCTAGAGCCGTACCGGAGGGAGGGATAAACGGTTGATCAGAATCTGCTTTATTCAGTGATTCCTGAACTACTCTCCTGACCAGAGCTTCCACTTGCTGGTCCCCAGCTCCTCTTTCCTTCATGGCTCTTCCATAACATAGCTTGCAGAGGGATTTACCCTCTGGGACCTGAGCATTACATCCCCAGCAGGCTCTACTCTCTGAGCGGCTGGCATGGCGGTGAGAATGGCGACCAGACTCAGACTTAGACCTTTCTTTACGGTGTCTGGATGGTGACCTAATATGTCTAGAACTTGACGTGGAATGGTGATGTTGCGACCTAGACTGGTCCGAATCTTTATGTGCTGATAACAGAGATTCAGACCTGGAAGGGCTGGAAAGAAAAACATGCAAAACAAAGTCATCCTGATCCTAACCCAAGCAATACAGGCAGAATGAAAAGAAAAATATTCATTCCTACCTGCGGCATAAAGGTTGGCCACTGGGGGGCGGCGATACGTCCATAGCAGCAGACTCAAACAGCTAGGTAGTAAAAAACAAATACAGTGCTTGCAGAGTATAATAAAACAGGGTAGACCCAACTGACCATGAGAAAAAAGGGAGACATACCTTGAGAAAACAGAGAGCAGACCCCGGGATCACAGCCTGAGCTCAAAAGCATCCCAATAAAATAGCTGTCTCTGACAGCTAATTGAATCTGCCGCCGAGTGATGACGTCATCGCGCCCACAGCGTACTTGCGCCGAGACTGACGCCGCCGTACAACGCCCGCGCGTATGCGTGGCCACTGCCATCTTGCCCCGACCGCGCCTGCGCAAACCAAGCCTCAATCTCAATCGAGACTCGGCAGCTGCGCAGATCGAAGCAGGAAGCAGCGAGTTGGAACGCAGGAGCGTCCCAGCGCCATGACCAGGAAGACCACCAGACAGAAAAATGGTACAAACACACAAAAACTGCTGCCATAGAGATAAAATGTGTATACATTACCAGTCCCGCACAACACCTGATCCGATCTGGTACTGGGAGCTTGAAGTACTCATAGTGCACCCGGGGCATCATAAATGGGGGGGCCTCCCGCTAATAGCAAGGACGTTTAGCCAAATTGCCGCTTGCCAGCCAATGGCTGGTTAGTAAGCTCTTCATGGCATCGCATCAAATCGCCCGTGCCCACGCTGCTAATAGCTGGGAAATTGGGCTCCAGAAAGAACCGCCATCCTGAAATTCGTACACAAACCAGCCTGCCTGGATCCAAACTTCATAAGATAAAACCTTGGTCCTAGGAGGAGGACAAAAAAGGAACGTGGTCTCTGACTAGAAGCAAAGATTTATGGGAGAGGGGTCCTATGAAGTAGGAGAGGCGGGGTTAACCCTTACGTAGGCTGCCATGGAGTCTGTCAGGAAAAATATATTATTACAAAAAAAAAACATAGAACCAGGACGTGAGCCTGTTAGCAGCCCTCATTTATTGGTGTTGTAAGATTTTTTTCCTCTGTTTTGCTGGCCCTATATTGTTGGCCATTACTTGTGTACATCATTTTTCTCTTCTTCCTTCAGGGCCTGCTTACTTCATATACCTAAATAGTCGGCTTACCATTTTTGACTATTTTTGAGTGGCGGCTTCTTGGACGCAGACTATAGTATTCGCTGATGCAACCTAATTGCACTGTGATCAGGTATTTATCATCATCACTATATTGTATGCTCTAGCTCTTGACGTCTTCATGCAGGCACCATTCTTCTGATGTTAATACTTAACAGTGGATGTAGCACTCGCTAATCATTCCTTGTAGTAGGTTTATCTATATATTTTTACCTTTATTTTTATATTTATTTTCAGATATGCAGTTATATTTTCTATTCTCATCTAAGTTGGGTTACATAATCTTATATAAAATAGTTTTGGGTATACTGCAATATTTGTTTGCACTTTACCTGCATATCTCCCTTTTCTTTACTACTTTTGTTTATTCTACAGGGTATATTCTTTTGATGTCCCTTGTGAGTACATTGTTACGCAGTTCATTTTTATGACGGCTGTGAATACCACTGGTGCATCTTCCATTGTCCAGGACGGGTAAGAGAGGTTTTTATCTTCCCCTCTCACCATTGCACACTATCTTGATTGTGCGAATTATTGACCTTCTGTCACCATAGTGGTGAGTGATGCCTGTTGTTCTCTACCACTAAATAAATGAGGGAGAAAAAATTATTATTTTCAATAGTATAAAACTTGTTTTTTTTTTTCCTTCCCCTCATACATTTAGTTATCTTGTATCTAACCCTGTTTCTCTTTAATATTGATATCAATTTTGTTGTATTTTTTATCTTCAGATATCCTGTTTTTTCCCTTTTTTTATGTGATGTGATTTTATACACCCCTGATGAAGAGACTTTATTGATGTAAGATCTCAAAACGCATTGGGTTCGCTGTTCTCCATCCACTGCAGGGTTTTCTACAGATGGATTGGGGTAGCACACAACACAACAGGATATGCACAATTATTTGTTGATGTCTGTAAACAGATGCATTGTATATTGTATTTTGTCAATTTTAATGTTTCTATATTATTAAATTACGTATTGTTATTTCAATCTTATTTTGTATATTCTGTATGGCCACTTGCCCATGTCAAAGTCCTCTCCCTAGAGGAGTAAAAGTGTGTTTCTTTTCAAATTATTTCTATATCCAGGGCCCTGTTTACCCAGATTGGGATGTGCAGGTGTCCCTGTGCAGGCAGGCTCATTCATGTCATTTGGGACGCAGAGGCCGCACGAATGCAGATGCTTCTCCAAATCTGATGTATGTAGGTGCATGGCTGTGTTGGTAAACAGCCTTCCATAGGGGTATGCTTATGTACATGCCCCCTTGTGAACCAGGCCTAAACAGCATGGGTGGAGGAGCCTCATTGTATTCTGCACCCACAGCAGGCTTTATACAATGTTGCCACTGATCAGTGATTGGAGCTAATAGGATGTAGTCACTGTTCAGCCAACAACTGTCCACACAACCCAGTCAGTTTATAAATTAACTTTTGGCTAGCTGGGTCAGCCATCAGCTTTTTTTACCTCACACTGGCAGAGGGACATCGGTCCTGCACACGTGCATATCAGTGCTGCCAATCAGTGGCGTTTCATCAGTGCACATCATTGAAGGAGAAAAATTACCTGTTTGCAAAATGTATTTTCTTTCTCATACATCACGGGACACAGAGACTCAGTAATTACTGATGGGTTATAGGGTATCTTTAGGTGATTGGACATTGGCACACCCTAGACAGGAAGTTCAATCCCCCATATAACCCCTCCCCCTACTGGAGATACCTCAGTTTTTTCGCCAGTGTCTTAGGTGTTGGTCACAAGTAAGATGTGCTGTGCTGAGCTCCGTTGGAATATCCTTACATGGAGCCAGCTATGCAACCGGATCCATTCAAAGTGTCTTTTCCAGACCGAATTGGATGGTACCCAGGCCTCGTGTCCGAAGAAACAAGGTTTTACCTGTAACGCTTCTCTGTTTAGAGACCTGGACCCTGGGACCCAGTATTTGTTTTTTTCAGCCATATTCCTGGCGGGGTGCTTTACGGGCCCAGAACTGCGGATCCCCTATTCAAGGGGCCTCAGTCTTTGAAGGTTTTTTTTTTTCCTAACGAAGCCCACCATGAGAGGTGAAGATTGGGTCTGTTATTCAGACCCTGGAGCTGGATAAGGTAAGGGAGACTCCTCCTCAAGAATTTTTCTAATTCTAGTAGGTTTTCTCCTTTTAAGTAAATGTATGCTATGCCTATAGTCGCCACCGGGGGCTGCCAAGAGCACATACCTTTCATGCCTGACTGTCTGCTTGGTGTCCATGCTCTATACTCCTCCAGCCATGCTCCAGGAAGGATGAAGTTAAGGGTTTTTTTTCCTCTGGGGATTCTCCCTCCACGGATTATGGGGACTGAGACAGGCCTTGGGCAGGGAGCGGTAACATACCGCACCAATGCCGCCATCCACGGCCATTCGCCACTGCCATTACAGCGGCTTCACATCCACCGGCCCTTCCCTCTCCTCTGCCCCAGCCTCCCCTTCATGCTTGCCAGCAGGGTTAGAGCCTCTGCTCGCACGGGAAACACTCGTTTTTAGAAAGTGAGCGGGGGTGGGGGGGCGTAAGTGGTCGGAGGAGGGGGGCGGAGCACTAAGCTTTAAAGTGCACTCTTTTTCAGATGCACACAGCCTATGGAGGGACAGAGAGCTGACAGGCGCATGTGAGTGTGGAAGACACAGGCATTCCCAGGCAGCATTTACTTAGGCATCAGACTGAGTCTTGGTAGCAGCGGCAGTTGCTGAACTACAATGCACAGCAGTCAGTGCATTTTTTGTGGTACCTCTACCTTTTGTTGCTTTGCACTATGGGTAGAAGAGGTACAAGTACCCCGAAGAATAGGGGCTCTAAGGGATCCCCCTTCAGGCTCTGATGACCCCCCCTCTACAGCACCTTCCCCCCCTGCAGGACCCAGGGAGGATGGCCAGGGAGAGCCGTCGGGGTCAGGGGCTGCAGCTGCTTCTGGCACTTCAGCCCCTGTGTACATTACACAGGAGGTTTTTTCCTCAACCATAAACGGTTTAGAGGAAAGATTAGTGGCCTTAATCGCATCTTCACTCAGTGACCCAGGACCCTCAGAGTGAGGAACTCTGGGATAAAGGAGAGGAATCCCCCTCAGGATCGGGAGGAGACTGATGATTCCACTTCTGAGGAATCTAGTGGAGAAGGGGCCTCTTCAGCTTCTCAGGATGAGAAAATGTTGATGCAAATTCTTGCTGGATTGGTCCATTCCACGTTTAAGTTACTTGTACCTGAGTCAGTTAAAGAACCCGCTTCTTCTCTTGGTTCACTGAAACCTCCTCAAACTGCACATGCTTTTTCTGTTCATGGCCTGGAACAAGAATTTTCTGATGCATCTGTCCCCTACAACACGTCGGAGCCTCAGCTAGTGGTTGATACCCAAAAATCTGCGGAAAGGAAAATCCTTTTTACCAGTTACCTGGACAGTGAGAACAACAGATGCCAGTCTTTCGGGTTGGGGGGCAGTCCTGGAACAGTCGACTGTCCAAGGGAGATGGTCCAAGACCAAGAGGGCCTTACCCCATCAACATTCTGGAGATCCGTGCAGCGTATCTAGCCCTAAAAGCCTGGACACTCAGGTTGCAGGGTTGCCCTGTCAGGATCCAGTCCAACAATGCCACAGCAGTGGCTTATATCAATCACCAAGGGGGCACCAAGAGTCATGCAGCTCAGGGAGAAGTAAACCAGATCTTAATCTGGGCAGAAAGACATGTGCCATGCATATCGGCAGTCTTCATTCCGGGGGTAGAGAACTGGCAGGCGGACTACTTGAGCCGCCAGCAGTTAGTCCCAGGGGAATGGTCTCTTCACCCCGATGTCTTCTTGGCCATATGCCAGAGATGGGGGTTCCGGATGTAGATCTCTTTGCGTCCATATTCAACAACAAGGTCGACAACTTTGTGTCAAGAATGAGGGATCCTCTTGCACGCGGGACAGATGCGTTGGTAACTCCATGACATCAGTTCTCTCTGATTTATGCATTCCCTCCTATTCTGCTACTGCCAAGACTTCTTTGCAGGATCAGTCAGGAGAAGAAGTCAGTGCTTCTGGTGGCCCAAAAGAGCTTGGTATGCAGAAATAGTGAAGATGGCGGTAGGCTCTCCTTGGACCTTACCGTCCAGTCCAGACCTGCTATCCCAGGGACCGGTATTCCATCCTACCTTACAAACGCTTATTTAACGGTTTGGCTATTGAAACCCACATTCTGAAGAATCGTGGGCTTTCGGGCCCTATGATATCTACCTTTATTAATGCAAGAAAGCTAGCTTCCAGAATGATTTATCACAGAGTCTGGAAAGCATATGTCTCCTGGTGTGAATCCAGGGGTTGGCACCCCAGAAAATATGTCATAAGCAGAATCCTTGAATTTCTGCAAAATGGGTTAGAGATAAAACTGGCCTTGAGTACCATCATGGGTCAAGTCTCGGCCTTATCGGTTCTGTTTCAATGTCCACTTGCTTCGCATTCTTTGGTCCAAAGGTTTATACAAGGGGTAGGGCGCCTCTGAACCCCTGGGATTTGAATTTGGTTCTGTCAGCTTTAGAGATGGCCTTGCGGTTCGCCCGGCGGTTGGTTTGCGGCAAATTTTGCATGTCCGCGATTCGCCAAACCTGGCGGACTTCTGGCGCTGTTCGCCCAGCGCACATATGCGTTTACATTGTGAAAGAACTTTGATCCATGATGACACATCCATCATGGGGTACAGGACAGCCAATTGAGACATTTCAGCACATGGACAATTGGACATTGCCCCTACCTTATAAATAGACCTGATCTGGCAGCCATTTTACATTCTGTCTTTTGTCAGTGTAGGGAAAGGTTGCTGTGTGGAGCAGGGACAGACTGTAGTGACACAAATCGCTAGCTATTAGGTCTACAAAAGTCCTTTTAAGGACTGGTATAGGTGTACAGTATATAGGGTTCTGGTGCACTGCTGTGCTGGTGATTGCTGAGTGCACTGCTGACTGATTCTGCAGCTGTCTTTTGTTAGTGTAGGGACAGGACGCTGTGTGGAGCAGGGACAGTCAGTTTAATCACTAGCTATTACTATTAGGTCCACAAAGGTCCTTTTAAGGACTGGTATAGGTGTACAGTATATAGGGTGCTGGTGATTGTGGAGTGCACTGCTGACCGATTCTGCAGCTGTCTTTTGTCAGTGTAGGGACTGAGGGACAGTCTGCAAATCACTAGCTACTAGGTCCACAAAGGTCCTTTTAAGGACTGGTATAGGTGTACAGTATATAGGATTGTACACGTATAATATACTTTCTTCCAAATATAGAAATAATATTATACTTGACTGCAGCCGGATTAGGCAGCTGTCTTTTATCAGTGTAAGGAAATCACTAGCTACTAGGTCCACAAAGATCCTTTTATATTTTTTATTCTAACACCCTAGAGAATAAAATGGTGGTCGTTGCAATACTGTCTGTCACACCGTATTTGCACAGCGGACTTACAAGCGCACTTTTTTGGGGAAAAATAATTTATTTAATAAAAAAAAATAATACAACAGTAAAGTTAGCCCAATTTTTTTTATATTGTGAAAGATAATGTCACGCTGAGTAAAATCGATACCCAACATGTCATGCTCATGGAATGGCGACAAACTTTTACCCTTTAAAATCTCCAAAGGCGACGTTTAAAAAATTCTACAGGTTGCACGTTTTAAGTTACAGAGGAGGTCTAGGGCTAGAATTATTGCTCTCACTCTACTGATCGCAGCGATACCTCACATGTGTGGTTTGAACACCGCTTTCATATATGCGTTCGCTTCTGCACGCAAGCTTGTTCACTGTTTCACTTTTATTCCTATTACAAGGAATGTAAAAATCCCTTATAATAGAAAAAAGCATGACAGGTCCTCTTATATATGAGATCTGGGGTCAGAGAGACCTTACATCTCATATTTACACTAAAATGCAATTTATAAAAATTTGTCGTTTGAAAAAAATAAAATAAATAAAATGTCCCTCTAAGAGCTATGGGCAATGACTTGGAGACAGGTGGGGGGCTATCTTCCCCTCACTCGTCTCCATGTCAGGCCAGGGACAGGTCCAGATCGCCTTCACGGACATGGCTCCTAACTTTTTTAGCTGGCTCCTAGATTCCAAGCAAATTTGTCAACCCCTGGTACAATATATAGGGTTGTGGTGCACTGCTGCTGACTGCTGTGTTGCTGATTGCTGCCCGATTCTGAAGCTGTCTTTTATCAATGTAGGGACTGAGGGACAGTCTGCAAATCACTAGCTACTAGGTCCACAAAGGTCCTTTTAAGGACTGGTATAGGTGTACAATATATATATGGTTGCGGTGCACTGCTGCTGACTGCTGTGCTGCTGATTGCTGCCCGATTCTGCAGCTGTCTTTTATCAGTGTAGGGACTGAGGGACAGTCTGCAAATCCCTACCTACTAGGTCCACAAAGGTCCTTTTAAGGACTGGTATAGGTGTACTATTTTGTGTGCAGTATATAGGTGTGTAATACACGTATAAAATACTTGCACATACAGAAAGCATAGTATAGTGTGACTGCTGAGTGGTTCTGCAGCGATACTACAAAGAGTAACAAACGCAATAAAAAAAAAAAGTATTAGAACTGGTGTGATAGACCAGTGGCCCCCAAAAACGACAGATTGAAGCGTGGTGTTATATACCTTCTTCCACATACATACTGCACTTCTCTAGAGACTTTTGTCACAGGGTCATTTAAAAAATGACAGGCAGAGGAAGAGGCAGGCCCTTCTGCAGGGGTGGTAGGGGTAGGGCAGGAGCAACAGACTTGAGCCAAAGTGGCAAATTGCAGAAGGTGCATGCGATTACGTCAAAGGACACACCAGACTTGGTTGAGTGGCTCACTCAGCCTTACTCTTGTGCACCCTCCTCATCCTCTCGATCTGCACCCTCTTCACTCTCTGCTGTGTGCACCCCCAAAGACACTGCCACCAACACCACCACCACCATATACCTTCTGCTTAAGTCACAGGAATTATTTTCTGATCCATATCAAGACATTTCCGATGCGCAGCCACTCTTGGCATTGGATCAGGAAGAGAAGGTAGCAACAGCCGCCACTCAGCAGTCTGACGACAGTACCCAGATCAGCCAAAGGAGGAGGTTGGTCCCCGCTGTTGCTGCCTACACCGAGATCTCTAATTATAGCGGTGGGGAAGGTGACGCCATATCTGGCGCTCCCAGGACACCGGTGCATGGCTCCGCAGTGTGGGCTTTTTTTAACGTGTCCGCTGCTGACAATAGTGTTGCCATCTGCAATCTTTGCAGTCAACGCATAAGTCGCGGTAAGCCCAACACTCACCTAGGGACGACCGCCTTAAGAAGGCACATGAGCTGCCATCACGAGCCCAGTGGGAGCAACGGAACCCACAAAGCCACACTCCAGGCTCTCACCGTCCAGCCTCGTCTTCTACTTCTCCTTCTCCTCTCTCCTCACAATTGTTCTCCACTCCACCTTCCATCATGCCGTCCTCACGTTTTTCTGGAAAAAGGCAGGCTTCCATGGGCCAAATGTTCAAGCGTAAAAAATTATGATGCCGAATAACCCTCTTGCCCAACGGTTGACGGCTGGCTTGTCAGAACTGATAGCCCGCCAACTACTGCCATATAAACTGGTGGACTCGGAGGCCTTTTGAAAATTTTTGGCCACTGGAACACCACAATGGAAGGTCCCAGGAAGGAAGTATTTCTCACAAAAGGGCATCCCAGAGCTATATGGCCATGTTCAGCGGCAAGTGAATGTATCTCTGTCACACAGTGTCGGTGCCAAGATACATCTGACCGCAGACACGTGGTCTAGCAAACACGGGCAGGGAAGGAATATCACTTTTACTGCCCACTGGGTGAACCTTCTGACGGCCGTCAAGCATGTAACCCGTGGCACCCGTGTAGATTTGGTTTTACCGCCATGGATTGCATGCAGGCCTGGCTCTTCTTCTCCTCCTCCTACTCCATCCTCCTCCCTCTCCTCCTCGGCTGACTCCTCCTTTTTTCCGCTGCTAGCGTCTCTTCCGTTGCACCGCCCAAGCTCCCCAGAACCTATTCGACATGCCAGGTGAGACGTTGCCATGCTGTGCTGCGTCTGTTGTACCTGGAAGCCAAGAGCCACACTGGCCCTGCACTCCTTTCAGCTTTGCGTTCACAGGCAGATCAGTGGCTAACACCGCTCAATTTGACAGTTGGTAAAGTGGTTTGTGACAACGGTGCCAATCTGCTTAGCGCATTGAAACAGGGCAAAATTACGCATGTGCCATGCATGGCACACGTCTTAAACTTGATCATGCAACGATTTGTTGTCAAATACCCTGGGGTCCAGGACATCTTGCAGCAGGCAAGGAAAATCTCAGCCCATTTCAGAAGATCTTACACGGCCATGGCTCGCCTTGCTGACATTCAGCGGCGACGCAATCTGCCGGTCAGACGTCTTATTTGCGAATGCCCGACGTGATGGAACTCAACCTTCTATATGCTTGATAGGCTGCTCCAGCAGAAAGTGCAGTTAACGACTACCTGTACGAACTCTGCGGCTCAACTTTACTCCATTCGTCCATGATAATTTCACCAAGTTCACCCAAGAAGGGGAAGTTTGGGCGCTCCTTTTTGAGATGTTTAAAGTATTTCCTCTGTTTAGAGGGAGCTTCTACAGGATCTTCCCATCTCAATGTCTCCTTGACTGCCCTGACCAACTGCGGAACTAAGGAAAAGTCAAAACCGGCACCAGGTTCCAAACCTTCAGTCTCACTGTCGGACGAACCGGAAAATGAGGGACTATGACGAGAGGGACCAGGAACCTCTGTATCCGAAATATCAGTGGCTAGAGCCGTACCGGAGGGAGGGATAAACGGTTGATCAGAATCTGCTTTATTCAGTGATTCCTGAACTACTCTCCTGACCAGAGCTTCCACTTGCTGGTCCCCAGCTCCTCTTTCCTTCATGGCTCTTCCATAACATAGCTCGCAGAGGGATTTACCCTCTGGGACCTGAGCATTACATCCCCAGCAGGCTCTACTCTCTGAGCGGCTGGCATGGCGGTGAGAATGGCGACCAGACTCAGACTTAGACCTTTCTTTACGGTGTCTGGATGGTGACCTAATATGTCTAGAACTTGACGTGGAATGGTGATGTTGCGACCTAGACTGGTCCGAATCTTTTTGTGCTGATAACAGAGATTCAGACCTGGAAGGGCTGGAAAGAAAAACATGCAAAACAAAGTCATCCTGATCCTAACCCAAGCAATACAGGCAGAATGAAAAGAAAAATATTCATTCCTACCTGCGGCATAAGGGTTGGCCACTGGGGGGCGGCGATACGTCCATAGCAGCAGACTCAAACAGCTAGGTAGTAAAAAACAAATACAGTGCTTGCAGAGTATGATAAAACAGGGTAGACCCAACTGACCATGAACAAAAAGGGAGACATACCTTGAGAAAACAGAGAGCAGACACCGGGATCACAGCCTGAGCTCAAAAGCATCCCAATCAAATAGCTGTCTCTGACAGCCAATTGAATCTGCCGCCGAGTGATGACGTCATCGCGCCCACAGCGTACTTGCGCCGAGACTGACGCCTCCACTGCCATCTTGCCCCGACCGCGTCTGCGCAAACCAAGCCTCAATCTCAATCGAGACTCGGCAGCTGCGCAGATCGAAGCAGGAAGCAGCGAGTTGGAACGCAGGAGCGTCCCAGCGCCATGACCAGGAAGACCACCAGACAGAAAAACGGTACAAACACACAAAAACTGCTGCCATAGAGATAAAATGTGTATACATTACCAGTCCCGCACAACACCTGATCCGACCTGGTACTGGGAGCTTGAAGTACTCATAGTGCACCCGGGGCATCATAAATGGGGGGGCCTCCCGCTAATAGCAAGGACGTTTGGCCAAATTGCCGCTTGCCAGCCAATGGCTGGTTAGTAAGTTCTTCATGGCATCGCATCAAATCGCCCGTGCCCACCCTGCTAATAGCTGGGAAATTGGGCTACAGAAAGAACCGCCATCCTGAAATTCGTGCACAAACCAGCCGGCCTGGATCCAAACTTCATAAGATAAAACCTTGGTCCTAGGAGGAGGACAAAAAAGGAACGTGGTCTCTGACTAGAAGCAAAGATTTATGGGAGAGGGGTCCTATGAAGTAGGAGAGGCGGGGTTAACCCATACGTAGGCTGCCATGGAGTCTGTCAGGAAAAATATATTATTACAAAAAAAAAACTTGGAACCAGGACGTGAGCCTGTTAGCAGCCCTCATTTATTGGTGTTGTAAGATTTTTTCCTCTGTTTTGCTGGCCCTATATTGTTGGCCATTACTTGTGTACATCATTTTTCTCTTCTTCCTTCAGGGCCTGCTTACTTCATATACCTAAATAGTCGGCTTACCATTTTTGACTATTTTTGAGTGGCGGCTTCTTGGACGCAGACTATAGTATTCGCTGATGCAACCTAATTGCACTGTGATCAGGTATTTATCATCATCACTATATTGTATGCTCTAGCTCTTGACGTCTTCATGCAGGCACCATTCTTCTGATGTTAATACTTAACAGTGGATGTAGCACTCGCTAATCATTCCTTGTAGTAGGTTTATCTATATATTTTTACCTTTATTTTTATATTTATTTTCAGATATGCAGTTATATTTTCTATTCTCATCTAAGTTGGGTTACATAATCTTATATAAAATAGTTTTGGGTATACTGCAATATTTGTTTGCACTTTACCTGCATATCTCCCTTTTCTTTACTACTTTTGTTTATTCTACAGGGTATATTCTTTTGATGTCCCTTGTGAGTACATTGTTACGCAGTTCATTTTTATGACGGCTGTGAATACCACTGGTGCATCTTCCATTGTCCAGGATGGGTAAGAGAGTTTTTTATCTTCCCCTCTCACCATTGCACACTATCTTGATTGTGCGAATTATTGACCTTCTGTCACCATAGTGGTGAGTGATGCCTGTTGTTCTCTACCACTAAATAAATGAGGGAGAAAAAATTATTATTTTCAATAGTATAAAACTTTTTTTTTTTTTTTCCTTCCCCTCATACATTTAGTTATCTTGTATCTAACCCTGCTTCTCTTTAATATTGATATCAATTTTGTTGTATTTTTTGTCTTCAGATATCCTGTTTTTTCCCTTTTTTTTATGTGATGCGATTTTATACACCCCTGATGAAGAGACTTTATTGATGTAAGATCTCAAAACGCATTGGGTTCGCTGTTCTCTGTCCACTGCAGGGTTTTCTACAGATGGATTGGGGTAGCACACAACACAACAGGATATGCACAATTATTTGTTGATGTCTGTAAACAGATGCCATGTATATTGTATTTTGTCAATTTTAATGTTTCTATATTATTAAATTACGTATTGTTATTTCAATCTTATTTTGTATATTCTGTATGGCCACTTGCCCATGTCAAAGTCCTCTCCCTAGAGGAGTAAAAGTGTGTTTCTTTTCAAATTATTTCTATATCCAGGGCCCTGTTTACCCAGATTGGGATGTGCAGGTGTCCCTGTGCAGGCAGGCTCATTCATGTCATTTGGGACGCAGAGGCCGCACGAATGCAGATGCTTCTCCAAATCTGATGTATGTAGGTGCATGGCTGTGTGGGTAAACAGCCTTCCATAGGGGTATGCTTATGTACATGCCCCCTTGTGAACCAGGCCTAAACAGCATGGGTGGAGGAGCCTCATTGTATTCTGCACCCACAGCAGGCTTTATACAATGTTGCCACTGATCAGTGATTGGAGCTAATAGGATGTAGTCACTGTTCAGCCAACAACTGTCCACACAACCCAGTCAGTTTATAAATGAACTTTTGGCTAGCTGGGTCAGCCATCGGCTTTTTTTACCTCACACTGGCAGAGGGACATCGGTCCTGCACACGTGCATATCAGTGCTGCCAATCAGTGGCGTTTCATCAGTGCACATCATTGAAGGAGAAAAATTACCTGTTTGCAAAATGTATTTTCTTTCTCATACATCACGGGACACAGAGACTCAGTAATTACTGATGGGTTATAGGGTATCTTTAGGTGATTGGACATTGGCACACCCTAGACAGGAAGTTCAATCCCCCATATAACCCCTCCCCCTACTGGAGATACCTCAGTTTTTTCGCCAGTGTCTTAGGTGTTGGTCACAAGTAAGATGTGCTGTGCTGAGCTCCGCTGGAATATCCTTACATGGAGCCAGCTATGCAACCGGGTCCATTCAAAGTGTCTTTTCCAGACCGAATTGGATGGTACCCAGGCCTCGTGTCCGAAGAAACAAGGTTTTACCTGTAACGCTTCTCTGTTTAGAGACCTGGACCCTGGGACCCAGTATTTGTTTTTTTCAGCCATATTCCTGGCGGGGTGCTTTACGGGCCCAGAACTGTGGATCCCCTATTCAAGGGGCCCCAGTCTTTGAAGGTTTTTTTTCCTAACGAAGCCCACCATGAGAGGTGAAGATTGGGTCTGTTATTCAGACCCTGCAGCTGGATAAGGTAAGGGAGTAGTGATGGACGAACTTCCGACGGGACGTTTCGCGAACGCGAAACGCGAACGGACACAAACGTTCGCGAAAACGACCGTTCGCCGCGGGCTCCATTGACTTCAATGGGAGGCGAATTTCGCAAACCTTTAGGTCGAATTTGCGGCCACGGGGTAATTATTAGGGGGTAGCACGTAGTCCCACCACCTGGACAATAGCATAATACATGTATGAGGTGAATTTGGGATCGATAACTACAAGCATTTTTTTTTTATTTGGGAAATTGTTCTGACAATTCAGGACTATGGAGCTAATGAAGGCAATGGAGGAGAGGGAAGGTCAGGGACCAGGGTAGGCAAACAAGAGGGTGCAGGAGATACAGAGCACTGACAGCAGCACCGTAATACAGAGCACTGACATCAGCACCGTGACATACAGCGCTGACAGCAGCTCCGTGACATACAGCGCTGACAGCAGCTCCGTGACATACAGCGCTGACAGCAGCTCCGTGACATACAGCGCTGACAGCAGCTCCGTGACATACAGCGCTGACAGCAGCTCCGTGACATACAGCGCTGACAGCAGCACCGTGACATACAGCGCTGACAGCAGCTCCGTGACATACAGCGCTGACAGCAGCTCCGTGACATACAGCGCTGACAGCAGCTCCGTGACATACAGCACTGACAGCAGCTCCGTGACATACAGCGCTGACAGCAGCTCCGTGACATACAGCGCTGACAGCAGCACCGTGACATACAGCGCTGACAGCAGCTCCGTGACATACAGCGCTGACAGCAGCTCCGTGACATACAGCGCTGACAGCAGCTCCGTGACATACAGCGCTGACAGCAGCTCCGTGACATACAGCGCTGACAGCAGCTCCGTGACATACAGCGCTGACAGCAGCACCGTGACATACAGCGCTGACAGCAGCTCCGTGACATACAGCGCTGACAGCAGCTCCGTGACATACAGCGCTGACAGCAGCTCCGTGACATACAGCACTGACAGCAGCTCCGTGACATACAGCGCTGACAGCAGCTCCGTGACATACAGCGCTGACAGCAGCACCGTGACATACAGCGCTGACAGCAGCTCCGTGACATACAGCGCTGACAGCAGCTCCGTGACATACAGCGCTGACAGCAGCTCCGTGACATACAGCGCTGACAGCAGCTCCGTGACATACAGCGCTGACAGCAGCTCCGTGACATACAGCGCTGACAGCAGCTCCGTGACATACAGCGCTGACAGCAGCTCCGTGACATACAGCGCTGACAGCAGCTCCGTGACATACAGCGCTGACAGCAGCTCCGTGACATACAGCGCTGACAGCAGCTCCGTGACATACAGCGCTGACAGCAGCTCCGTGACATACAGCGCTGACAGCAGCTCCGTGACATACAGCGCTGACAGCAGCACCGTAAGCAGCCCCAGGAGGAAGTCAGCACAGCACAGGGATGGTGTGATCCCCTCATAATAAGAACCCCCAGGAGGAAGTCAGCACAGCACAGGGATGGTGGGAGCCCCTCATAATAAGAACACCCAGGAGGAAGTCAGCACAGCACAGGGATGGTGGGAACCCCTCATAATAAGCAGCCCCAGTAGAAATATGACACCGCTCAACCTCTTCAAAGAGGAGGGTAGGGGCATATAGTACGGTGTGCTTTTTTGGGTCAGGGAAGTGAGCCAAATGAATTAAGAAGGTCTGTGTGCTTGATTCCAAAAATTGTTTATAGACATATACATGGTCTACTGATCACATGTGTTGAATTCCTCCGAGATCCATGCCTCATTCATTTTTAGAAATGTGAGGTAGTTAACACTGTGGTGAGCTAGGCGAGTACGCTTATCGGTCACAATCCCCCCTGCTGCGCTGAACGTCCTTTCGGACAGGACACTGGATGAGGGGCAAGCCAACAGTTCGATTGCAAATTGGGCAAGCTCTGGCCAGAGGTCAAGCCTGCCCACCCAGTAGTCTAGGGGTTCATCACTCCTCAGAGCGTCCACATCGGCCGTTAACCCAATGTAGTCGGACACCTGACGGTCTAGGCGTTCCCTGATGCTGGATCCGGATGACACCTGTCGATGGGTCGGCTGAAAGAATGACCTCATATCCGAAGTCACCAACACATCTTCAAACCGGCCTCTTCTTGCAGGCGCTGTTGGATTGGTACCCGCAAATCCTTCTCTGGGAGTGGGAATTGCTCCTCTGCCAGCGCACGCAAAAGCAGAATGCAGCATTTCTCGAAGCAAGGCCTGGAAGTGCTGCATTCTGACAGCCCTCTGCGACGGCGGTAACATTTCCGCCATTTTGTGTTTGTACCGGGGGTCTAAGTACGTTGCCACCCAGTACTGGTCCTTGACCCTCATGCTTTTTATACGGGGGTCCCTATTAAAACACTGGAGCATGAAGGCCCCCATTTGCACTAAAGTGGAAGCGGTGTGGTGGCCTGGCTCCTGCTCATCATCCAGGATAATGTCGTCCTCTTCATTCTCCTCTCCCCATCCTCGCACAACAGGGATCCCAGAAAGGTTTAAAGCATGCTCTTCTTGCTCCTGCTCATCCGCCCCGGCACCATCCTCCTCTGACTCCTCATCAGACTCCTGTTGTTGACTTGTCTCAGATAGAGTAGCCCCCCCTGGGAATTCATCCAGCATTGCGACTTCCTCATCTTCCCGCTCCTGCTCCTCCACAGCCTGATCAATGACACGACGCAATGCACGCTCCAGAAAGAAGGCATAAGGTACCATGTCACTGATGGCGCCATGGCTGCGACTGACCAGTTTGGTGATCTCCTCAAATGGCCGCAGAAGTCTGCATGTGTCGCGCATGAGCAGCCACTGGCGCGGTGAAAAAAAACCCAGCTCCCCAGAACCGTTTCTTTCGCAGAGTTCATACAGGTAGACGTTAACTGCACGTTTCTGCTGGAGCAGCCTATCAAGCATATAGAAGGTTGAGTTCCATCGCGTCGGGCAATCGCAAATAAGACGTCTGACCGGCAGATGGTGTCGCCGCTGAATGTCAGCAAGGCGAGCCATGGCCGTGTAAGATCTTCTGAAATGGGCCGAGATTTTCCTTGCCTGCCGCAAGATGTCCTGGACCCCAGGGTATTTGACAAGGAATCGCTGCACGACCAAGTTTAAGACGTGTGCCATGCACGGCACGTGCGTGATTTTGCCCTGTTTCAATGCGCTAAGCAGATTGGCACCGTTGTCACACACCACTTTACCAACTGTCAAATTGAGCGGTGTTAGCCACTCATCTGCCTGTGAACGCAAAGCTGAAAGGAGTGCCGGGCCAGTGTGGCTCTTTGCTTCCAGGCACAACAGACGCAGCACGGCATGGCAACGTCTCACCTGGCATGTGGAATAGGTTCTGGGGAGCTTGGGCGGTGCAGTGGAAGAGACGCTAGCAGCGGAAAAGGAGGAGGCAGCTGAGGAGGAGAGGGAGGAGGATGGAGTAGGAGGAGGAGAAGAAGAGTCAGGCCTGCATGCAATCCGTGGCGGTAAAACCAAATCTACACGGGTGCCACGGGTTACATGCTTGACGGCCGTCAGAAGGTTCACCCAGTGGGCAGTAAAACTGATATACCTTCCCTGCCCGTGTTTGCTAGACCACGTGTCTGTGGTCAGATGTATCTTGGCACCGACACTGTGTGCCAGAGATACATTCACTTGCCGCTGAACATGGCCATATAGCTCTGGGATGCCCTTCTCTGAGAAATACTTCCTTCCTGGGACCTTCCATTGTGGTGTTCCAATGGCCACAAATTTGCGAAAGGCCTCCGAGTCCACCAGTTTATATGGCAGTAGTTGGCGGGCTATGAGTTCTGACAAGCCAGCCGCCAACCGTTGGGCAAGAGGGTTATCCGGCGTCATCATTTTTTTACGCTCAAACATTAGGCCCACGGAAGCCTGCCTTTTTGCAGAAAAATGTGAGCTTGGCGTGATGGAAGGTGGAGTGGAGGACAATTGTGAGGAGAGAGGAGAAGGAGAAGTAGAAGACGAGGCTGGACGGTGAGAGCCTGCAGTGTGGCTTTGTGTGTTCCGTTGCTCCCACTGGGCTCGGTGATGGCTGCTCATGTGCCTTCTTAAGGCGGTCGTCCCTAGGTGAGTATTGGGCTTACCGCGACTAACGCGTTGACTGCAAAGATTGCAGATGGCAACGCTATTGTCAGCAGCGGACACGTTAAAAAAAGCCCACACTGCGGAGCCATGTGCCGGTGTCCTGGGAGCGCCAGATGTGACCGTACATGGTCGATGACTCGCTCCTGATACATTTGCAGTCTGCTTTGTCCCTGCTGTGCAATGTAAGTCATTGCTGCTTCTCCTCCCTATCTGCTGGTCCATATCTCCCTCTGAACTCCCCTCCTCTTCCTCTCTTGTGGGCACCCACGTGACATCACTAGACACGTCATCATCAACGTCACCTTCCCCACCGCTATAAGTAGAGTAGGCAGCAACACCGGGGACCAACCTCCTCCTTGGGCTGATCTGGGTACTGGCGTCAGACTGCTGAGTAGCGCTTGTTGCTACCTCCTCTTCCTGATCCAATACCAAGAGTGGCTGCGCATCAGAAATGTCCTCTTGATATGGATCGGAAAATAATTCCAGTGACTCAAGCGGAAGGTATGTGGTGGTGGTGGTGGTGGTCGTGTTGTTGGTGGTAGTGTCTTTGGGGGTGCACATAGCAGAGAGTGAAGAAGAGGGTGCAGATCGAGAGGATGAGGAGGGTGCAGAAGAGTAAGGCTGAGCGAGCCACTCAACCAAGTCTGGTGCATCCTTTAAAGTAATTGAACGCACCTTCTGCAACTTCCCACTTTGGCTCAAGCCTGTTGCTCCTGCCCTACCCCTACCACCCCTGCGGAAGGGCCTGCCTCTTCCTCTGCATGTCATTTTTTAAATGACCCTGTGACAAAACTCTTAGTCCCTATACCGCTGAAGGACTGCTGCAGTATAGGTGAGCGGTCAGCAGTGGTGCACGTCAACCCTATCTATTGTGGACCGATAGCGGTCCTTACAGAACAGCAGACTGTACCGCACTCAAGCCTATGTACCGTAGCACCCTATACCAAGTTACCAGTCCTTATAAGAACTTTTGTGGACCAAGCAGGTTGTGTATTAGTGTTTAGCAGACTGTACGTCAGTCCCTATACCGCTGAAGGACTGCTGCAGTATAGGGCAGCGGTCAGCAGTGGTGCACGTCAACCCTATCTATTGTGGACCGATAGCGGTCCTTACAGAACAGCAGACTGTACCGCACTCAAGCCTATGTACCGTAGCACCCTATACCAAGTTACCAGTCCTTATAAGAACTTTTGTGGACCAAGCAGGTTGTGTATTAGTGTTTAGCAGACTGTACGTCAGTCCCTATACCGCTGAAGGACTGCTGCAGTATAGGGCAGCGGTCAGCAGTGGTGCACGTCAACCCTATCTATTGTGGACCGATAGCGGTCCTTACAGAACAGCAGACTGTACCGCACTCAAGCCTATGTACCGTAGCACCCTATACCAAGTTACCAGTCCTTATAAGAACTTTTGTGGAACAAGCAGGTTGTGTGTTAGTGATTAGCAGACTGTACGTCAGTCCCTATACCAATGAAGGACTGCTGCAGTATAGGGCAGCGGTCAGCAGTAGTGCACGGCAACCCTATGTATTGTGGACCGATAGCGGTCCTTACAGAACAGCAGACTGTACCGCACTCAAGCCTATGTACCGTAGCACCCTATACCAAGTTACCAGTCCTTATAAGAACTTTTGTGGACCAAGCAGGTTGTGTATTAGTGTTTAGCAGACTGTACGTCAGTCCCTATACCGCTGAAGGACTGCTGCAGTATAGGGCAGCGGTCAGCAGTGGTGCACGTCAACCCTATGTATTGTGGACCGATAGCGGTCCTTACAGAACAGCAGACTGTAACGCACTCAGGCCTATGTACCGTAGCACCCTATACCAAGTTACCAGTCCTTATAAGAACTTTTGTGGACCAAGCAGGTTGTGTGTTAGTGATTAGCAGACTGTACGTCAGTCCCTATACCAATGAAGGACTGCTGCAGTATAGGGCAGCGGTCAGCAGTAGTGCACGGCAACCCTATGTATTGTGGACCGATAGCGGTCCTTACAGAACAGCAGACTGTAACGCACTCAGGCCTATGTACCGTAGCACCCTATACCAAGTTACCAGTCCTTATAAAAACTTTTGTGGACCAAGCAGGTTGTGTGTTAGTGTTTAGCAGACTGTGCGTCAGTCCCTATACCGCTGAAGGACTGCTGCAGTATAGGGCAGCGGTCAGCAGTGGTGCACGTCAACCCTATCTATTGTGGACCGATAGCGGTCCTTACAGAACAGCAGACTGTACCGCACTCAAGCCTATGTACCGTAGCACCCTATACCAAGTTACCAGTCCTTATAAGAACTTTTGTGGACCAAGCAGGTTGTGTATTAGTGTTTAGCAGACTGTACGTCAGTCCCTATACCGCTGAAGGACTGCTGCAGTATAGGGCAGCGGTCAGCAGTGGTGCACGTCAACCCTATGTATTGTGGACCGATAGCGGTCCTTACAGAACAGCAGACTGTAACGCACTCAGGCCTATGTACCGTAGCACCCTATACCAAGTTACCAGTCCTTATAAGAACTTTTGTGGACCAAGCAGGTTGTGTGTTAGTGATTAGCAGACTGTACGTCAGTCCCTATACCAATGAAGGACTGCTGCAGTATAGGGCAGCGGTCAGCAGTAGTGCACGGCAACCCTATGTATTGTGGACCGATAGCGGTCCTTACAGAACAGCAGACTGTACTGCACTCAGGCCTATGTACCGTAGCACCCTATACCAAGTTACCAGTCCTTATAAAAACTTTTGTGGACCAAGCAGGTTGTGTGTTAGTGTTTAGCAGACTGTGCGTCAGTCCCTATACCGCTGAAGGACTGCTGCAGTATAGGGCAGCGGTCAGCAGTAGTGCACGGCAACCCTATGTATTGTGGACCGATAGCGGTCCTTACAGAACAGCAGACTGTAACGCACTCAGGCCTATGTACCGTAGCACCCTATACCAAGTTACCAGTCCTTATAAGAACTTTTGTGGACCAAGCAGGTTGTGTGTTAGTGATTAGCAGACTGTACGTCAGTCCCTATACCAATGAAGGACTGCTGCAGTATAGGGCAGCGGTCAGCAGTAGTGCACGGCAACCCTATGTATTGTGGACCGATAGCGGTCCTTACAGAACAGCAGACTGTACCGCACCCAAGCCTATGTACCGTAGCACCCTAGACAGACCAAGTTACCAGTCCTGATAAAGAGCTTTGTGGAACAAGTGAGTTGTGAATGATTAGCAGACTGCAGCAGAAGGGCAGCAGTCAAGTATAATATTCTTTCTATATTTGGAAGAAAGAATATTATACGTGTACAAGCCTATTACCGTACCACTGATACCAGTCCTGAAAAGAACCTTTGTGGAACTAATAGTAACAGCAAGTCTTTAAAATTATCCTCACTGCCTGACACACTGCTTCCTGCCTGTCCCTATACAAATTGGCAAAAAAGAGTAGGCTGGAACGATTAGCTGGAACAGCTCTTTTGTGGACCTGATAGTAACAGCTAATGATGATGATGATGATGATGATGAAGAAAGACTAATCTGGCTGAGCTGTCCCTAAAATAGCAGCATACAGCGCTCTGTCCCTTTATCTAAACTGACAAAAGAAACTCAGGCTGCTGACCTAACACCTATACCAGTCCTGAAAAGAACTTTTGTGTACCAAATAGCTAGCGTTTTCTCTGTCCCTACTCCACACAGGATCCTTTCCCTACAGTGACAGAAGAAAGAATGTAAAATGGCCACCGGATCGGGTGTATTTATAGGTTAGGGGGAATGTCCAAGTGTCCATGAGCTGTCATGTCTCAATTGGTTGTCCTGTAACACATGATAAACGTGTCACGAAAGGTTAAAGTTCTTGTATACATTAAACACGTAAGTCCGCCGGGGCGAACGACGGAAAAAGGCGTTCGAACCCGCGGACGGCGAAAGTCGGAAATTCGCCGCGAAACGACCGCCGGGCGAACCGTTCGGCCATCACTATAAGGGAGACTCCTCCTCAAGAATTTTTCTAATTCTAGTAGGTTTTCTCCTTTTAAATGTATGCTATGCCTATAGTCGCCACCGGGGGCTGCCAAGAGCACATACCTTTCATGCTTGACTGTCTGCTTGGTGTCCATGCTCTATACTCCTCCAGCCATGCTCCAGGAAGGATGAAGTTAAGGTTTTTTTTTCCTCCTGGGATTCTCCCTCCACGGATTAAGGGGACTGAGACAGGCCTTGGGCAGGGAGCGGTAACATACCGCACCAATGCCGCCATCCACGGCCATTCGCCGCTGCCATTACAGCGGCTTCACATCCACCGGCCCTTCCCTCTCCTCTGCCCCAGCCTCCCCTCCATGCTTGCCAGCAGGGTTAGAGCCTCTGCTCGCACGGGAAACACTCGTTTTTAAAAAGTGAGCGGGGGTGGGGGGGCGTAAGTGGTCGGAGGAGGGGGAGGAGCACTAGGCTTTAAAGTGCACTCTTTTTCAGATGCACACAGCCTATGGAGGGACACAGAGCTGACAGGCGCATGTGAGTGTGGAAGACACAGGCATTCCCAGGCAGCATTTACTTAGGCATCAGACTGAGTCTTGGTAACAGCGGCAGTTGCTGAACTACAATGCACAGCAGTCAGTGCATTTTTTGTGGTACCTCTACCTTTTGTTGCTTTGCACTATGGGTAGAAGAGGTACAAGTACCCCGAAGAATAGGGGCTCTAAGGGGTCCCCTTCAGGCTCTGATGACCCCCCCTCTACAGCACCTTTCCCCCCTGCAGGACCCAGGGAGGATGGCCAGGGAGAGCCGTCAGGGTCAGGGGCTGCAGCTGCTTCTGGCACTTCAGCCCCTGTGTACATTACACAGGAGGTTTTTTCCTCAACCATAAACGGTTTAGAGGAAAGATTAGGGTCCTTAATCGCATCTTCACTCAGTGGAAGAAAAAGCACTAGGCCCCCCTCTGTCACCCAGGACCCTCAGAGTGAGGAACTCTGGGATAAAGGAGAGGAATCCCCCTCAGGATCGGGAGGAGACTGATGATTCCACTTCTGAGGAATCTAGTGGAGAAGGGCCCTCTTCAGCTTCTCAGGATGAGAAAATGTTGGTGCAAATTCTTGCTGGATTGGTCCATTCCACGTTTAAGTTGCCTGTACCTGAGTCAGTTAAAGAACCCGCTTCTTCTCTTGGTTCACTGAAACCTCCTCAAACTGCACATGCTTTTCCTGTTCATGGCCTGGAACAAGAATTTTCTGATGCATCTGTCCCCTACAACACGTCGGAGCCTCAGCTAGTGGTTGATACACAAAAATCTGCGGAAAGGAAAATCCTTTTTACCAGTTACCTGGACAGTGAGAACAACAGATGCCAGTCTTTTGGGTTGGGGGGCAGTCCTGGAACAGTCGACTGTCCAAGGGAGATGGTCCAAGACCAAGAGGGCCTTACCCCATTAACATTCTGGAGATCCGTGCAGCGTATCTAGCCCTAAAAGCCTGGACACTTAGGTTGCAGGGTTGCCCTGTCAGGATCCAGTCCAACAATGCCACAGCAGTGGCTTATATCAATCACCAAGGGGGCACCAAGAGTCATGCAGCTCAGGGAGAAGTAAACCAGATCTTAATCTGGGCAGAAAGACATGTGCCATGCATATCGGCAGTCTTCATTCCGGGGGTAGAGAACTGGCAGGCGGACTACTTGAGCCGCCAGCAGTTAGTCCCAGGGGAATGGTCTCTTCACCCCGATGTCTTCTTGGCCATATGCCAGAGATGGGGGGTTCCGGATGTAGATCTCTTTGCATCCATATTCAACAACAAGGTCGACAACTTTGTGTCAAGAATGAGGGATCCTCTTGCATGCGGGACAGATGTGTTGGTAACTCCATGACATCAGTTCTCTCTGATTTATGCATTCCCTCCTATTCTGCTACTGCCAAGACTTCTTTGCAGGATCAGGCAGGAGAAGAAGTCAGTGCTTCTGGTGGCCCAAAAGAGCTTGGTATGCAGAAATAGTGAAGATGGCGGTAGGCTCTCCTTGGACCTTACCGTCCTGTCCAGACCTGCTATCCCAGGGACCGGTATTCCATCCTACCTTACAAACGCTAATTTAACGGTTTGGCTATTGAAACCCACATTCTGAAGAATCGTGGGCTTTCAGGCCCTATGATATCTGAATGAATGAATGAATTAAATACTTATATAGCGCACAATGCGAACTGAATCGCCTTGATTAATGCAAGAAAGCCAGCTTCCAGAATGATTTATCACAGAGTTTGGAAAGCATATGTCTCCTGGTGTGAATCCAGGGGTTGGCACCCCAGAAAATATGTCATAAGCAGAATCCTCGAATTTCTGCAAAATGGGTTAGAGATAAAACTGGCCTTGAGTACCATCATGGGTCAAGTCTCGGCCTTATCGGTTCTGTTTCAATGTCCACTTGCTTCGCATTCTTTGGTCCAAAGGTTTATACAAGGGGTAGGGCGCCTCTGAACCCCTCGGATTTGAATTTGGTTCTGTCAGCTTTAGAGATGGCCTTGCGGTTTGCCCGGCGGTTGCATTGTGAAAGAACTTTGATCCATGATGACACATCCATCATGGGGTACAGGACAGCCAATTGAGACATTTCAGCACATGGACAATTGGACATTGCCCCTACATTATAAATAGACCTGATCTGGCAGCCATTTTATATTCTGTCTTTTGTCAGTGTAGGGAAAGGTTGCTGTGTGGAGCAGGGACAGACTGTAGTGACACAAATCACTAGCTATTAGGTCCACAAAAGTCCTTTTAAGGACTGGTATAGGTGTACAGTATATAGGGTTCTGGTGCACTGCTGTGCTGGTGATTGCTGAGTGCACTGTTGACTGATTCTGCAGCTGTCTTTTGTTAGTGTAGGGACAGGACACTGTGTGGAGCAGGGACAGTCAGTTTAATCACTAGCTATTACTATTAGGTCCACAAAGGTCCTTTTAAGGACTGGTATAGGTGTACAGTATATAGGGTGCTGGTGATTGCGGAGTGCACTGCTGACCGATTCTGCAGCTGTCTTTTGTCTGCGTAGGGACTGAGGGACAGTCTGCAAATCACTAGCTACTAGGTCCACAAAGGTCCTTTTAAGGACTGGTATAGGTGTACAGTATATAGGATTGTACACGTATAATATACTTTCTTCCAAATATAGAAATAATATTATACTTGACTGCAGCCGGATTAGGCAGCTGTCTTTTATCAGTGTAGGGACTGAGGGAAAGTCTGCAAATCACTAGCTACTAGGTCCACAAAGGTCCTTTTAAGGACTGATATAGGTGTACAGTATATAGGATTGTACACGTATAATATACTTTCTTTCAAATATAGAAAGGATATTATACTTGACTGATGCCCGATTCTACAGCTGTCATTTATCAGTGTAGGGACTGAGGGACAGTCTGCAAATCACTAGCTACTAGGTCCACAAAGGTCCTTTTAAGGACTGGTATAGGTGTACAATACAGGGCTTGACAAAACCCAGGCACCAGGTCGCATTTGCGACTATAATTAGCGACCCGGAGCCTGGGGCAGCACAGCTGGGGGTATCCTGTCTCCGTGGACCCCCCCAACGTGATCGCGTCGGGCCGCGCCGCCGGCGGCCGGTAATTGAGCCCGCGGCTTTGAGGCCTTCTGCGATCCTATGGTTCCT
Organism: Lithobates pipiens; assembly: GCF_037356315.1. Classification (NCBI taxonomy): domain Eukaryota; kingdom Metazoa; phylum Chordata; class Amphibia; order Anura; family Ranidae; genus Lithobates; species Lithobates pipiens. The sequence goes on along the minus strand of NW_027507784.1, from coordinate 186,254,393 downwards.
CTGGAATCTAGCGCCCTCTTGGTGTGGCCGTTGGAATGACAACCAGCAATGCTAATTGAGCTATCCCTGCCTGCCAGCCTATCTCCTTCCCTTTACTTAGAACCCCTAAAGATTATATATATTTTTTATTCTAACACCCTAGAGAATAAAATGGTGGTCGTTGCAATACTGTCTGTCACACCGTATTTGCACAGCGGACTTACAAGCGCACTTTTTTGGGGAAAAATTATTTATTTAATAAAAAAAATAATACAACAGTAAAGTTAGCCCAATTTTTTTTATATTGTGAAAGATAATGTCACGCCGAGTAAAATCGATACCCAACATGTCATGCTTCAAAATTGCGCCCGCTCATGGAATGGCGACAAACTTTTACCCTTTAAAATCTCCAAAGGCGACGTTTAAAAAATTCTACAGGTTACACGTTTTAAGTTACAGAGGAGGTCTAGGGCTAGAATTATTGCTCTCACTCTACTGATCGCAGCGATACCTCACATGTGTGGTTTGAACACCGCTTTCATATATGCGTTCGCTTCTGCACGCAAGCTTGTTCACTGTTTCACTTTTATTCCTATTACAAGGAATGTAAAAATCCCTTATAATAGAAAAAAGCATGACAGGTCCTCTTATATATGAGATCTGGGGTCAGAGAGACCTTACATCTCATATTTACACTAAAATGCAATTTATAAAAATTTGTCGTTTGAAAAAAATAAAATAAATAAAATGTCCCTCTAAGAGCTATGGGCAATGACTTGGAGACAGGTGGGGGGCTATCTTCCCCTCACTCGTCTCCATGTCAGGCCAGGGACAGGTCCAGATCGCCTTCACGGACATGGCTCCTAACTTTTTTAGCTGGCTCCTAGATTCCAAGCAAATTTGTCAACCCCTGGTACAATATATAGGGTTGTGGTGCTGATCGCAGCGATACCTCACATGTGTGGTTTGAACACCGCTTTCATATATGCGTTCGCTTCTGCACGCAAGCTTGGCGGGACAGGGCGCGTTTAAAAATCACTAGCTACTAGGTCCACAAAGGTCCTTTTAAGGACTGGTATAGGTGTACTATTTTGTATGCAGTATATAGGTGTGTAATACATGTATAAAATACTTGCACATACAGAAAGCATAGTATAGTGTGACTGCTGAGTGGTTCTGCAGCGATACTACAAAGAGTAACAAACGCAATAAAAAAAAAAGTATTATAACTAGTGTGATAGACCAGTGGCCCCCAAAAACGACAGATTGAAGCGTGGTGTTATATACCTTCTTCCACATACATACTGCACTTCTCTAGAGACTTTTGTCACAGGGTCATTTAAAAAATGACAGGCAGAGGAAGAGGCAGGCCCTTCTGCAGGGGTGGGAGGGGTAGGGCAGGAGCAACAGACTTGAGCCAAAGTGGCAAATTGCAGAAGGTGCATGCGATTACGTCAAAGGACACACCAGACTTGGTTGAGTGGCTCACTCAGCCTTACTCTTGTGCACTCTCCTCATCCTCTCGATCTGCACCCTCTTCACTCTCTGCTGTGTGCACCCCCAAAGACACTGCCACCAACACCACCACCACCATATACCTTCTGCTTAAGTCACAGGAATTATTTTCTGATCCATATCAAGACATTTCTGATGCGCAGCCACTCTTGGCATTGGATCAGGAAGAGGAGGTAGCAACAGCCGCCACTCAGCAGTCTGACGATAGTACCAAGATCAGCCAAAGGAGAAGGTTGGTCCCTGCTGTTGCTGCCTACACCGAGATCTCTAATTATAGCGGTGGGGAAGGTGACGTCATATCTGGTGCTCCCAGGACACCGGTGCATGGCTCCGCAGTGTGGGCTTTTTTTTTTTTTTGAAAACTAACATTTTTATTGAAATTTCAAGTGGAACAAAGATATCAAAGAAGGAACAATAAGGTACAGGTAATAAAAGTAAGCAGTCACAGATTACAGTAAGCAAAAGCAAAGATTACAACATTGCATCAACTCTAGCATTACATTACAATGACACACCGTTACCGGGGGAGTTAGATTCCTGCAATCTGCTACTGATCAATTTAGCAAACCTCCCTGTGACCAAAAAAAAAGGAGCTTAAGGAGAAAGAAGGAAAATAGGAAAGGTGAGCAAAAACACGAAGAATCGTGTGAACAGCCCCAGAACGGGAGAGAAAAGGTACAGATTAGATAAAGGAGAAAGAAGTGAAAGGTGAAGGAAAGGAGAGGAAAGTAAAGTAAAGTAAAGGACGCCCATCCGACCAGCCGACCCCGCGCCCCCACCACCTCCACACTCAAAGGGCGGGTGCCTCCATCTTATCCCAAAGATCCCATACCTTGTTATGTTTGTCAAGCGTGTTATTTAGGGAAGCTGTAAGATATTCCATCCGCCTGATGTCTCTAATTCTAGTATGTAACTCAACCAGTGAAGGAATTTCCCGTTTCTTCCATTTTAGAGCAATTAGGCAGCGCCCAGCCGTCAGCACGTGGGCTAGTAGGTTTTGGGAGGATCGGGAGAATGTGGTAGGAGGGAAGCCCAGGAGAAATAGCTTGGGGTCTAATGGTATTTGTGCTTCAAAAATGGTACGTAATAAGGCCCTTTACCATTTCCCAATAGGGGACAACTCATGGACATGTCCAGTAAATATGGAACAGTGTCCCAACTGCACTACAGCAGCGCCAACAGCGGGAGTCCGCGGAGGGGTAGATAGAATGGAGCAGGGACGGAGTTTGATACCAATGCAGCATAACCTTGTATTGGTTTTCCTTATATAAAGTGCAAACGGAGCTTTTAGCTGCACGCGACCACACCCGCTGCCAGGTCTCCAAGGGCACGGCCTCCCCTAAGTCCCTGTCCCATTTATCCATATAAGCGTGCCGCGGTCTCGTCAAAGAGGAATCTGCTATCATAATTTGGTAGGTACGTGAGATCATGCCCTTCGGAGACGAGTCCTCCAGGCATACTTTTTCAAACTCAGTTAAAGGGGAGAAACGTAGGGTCGGTGTAAAAGATTGTGCGAAGTGGCGGATCTGCAGGTAGCTATAGAATGTTTGTCTAGGTAGATCATATAAATCCCTTAGTTCCTGGAATGATCTAAGTAACCTAGTCCTAGTATCCACCAGCTGACCAAAACGAAATAAACCTCTACTAAACCAGGGTTGGGACATTCGAGATGTCAGACTGTCTGGAACAGTGGGTGTAAACAAAAAAGAGGTGGCCGGGGAGGTTGTGGAGGACAGCGGGTATACTTTTTTGGAGCGGAGCCATAGTGTGCGAACCAGCGCTATTGGTCCCAATGATTGATATTTACTAAGACTAATTTCCGTACTCCATAACATGGAGTTAGGGTGCGTAGGGGCCAACCACAGCTTCTCGATTTGAGACCAGCGGTTATAGGCGTGTAGCGTACTCCACGAAGCTATCGGTCTAAGTTGGGCTGCTAAATAATATTTGGTTATATTGGGGAAGGCAAGACCCCCCTGATTCCGTGGGGCAAATAGTACAGACCTGGCTAACCGGTGCCTTCCATAGTTCCAAAAAAAACGTAGAAGGTCACCTTGGAGCGCCCTAAGGTGCGCCAGAGGGATTGGGATGGGTAGAGTCTCGTAGAGGTAGAGAAGTCTAGGGAGGATTGCCATCTTAATGGTCGCTAACCTGCCAAAGAGGGACAATTTTAGTAATTTCCATTTGGCCAGGGACGCCCTAATGTCTTTAAAGAGTTGGGGGAAATTAGCTTTATATAGAGTCTCATAGGAGGGAGTAAGATGTACTCCCAGATATTTTAGAGAGGATGGCTTCCAAGCGTAGTGAAATGAGTGAGAGAGAGTGGACAATGTCCTCGGGGTCATAATAAGGGGGATGGCTTCTGTCTTTGAATTATTGATTTTGTAGCCCGAGAGAAGGCTGTAAGTGTCCAATTCCTTATGGAGATTCGGCAGGGAAATATGCGGCTGAGTCAAGGTTAGTAGGACATCATCCGCAAACAGGGACACTTTGAGGTCCCTTGTCCGGACCGGGATGCCATGAATGTTCGGATTTAGCCTTATACGGGCCGCAAGGGGTTCGATGCACAGGGCATACAAGAGAGGGGATAGGGGGCATCCCTGCCGAGTCCCATTAGTGATAGGTAGCGTGGGAGAAAGGGCAAACTGGGTCCTAACCAGGGTCAGCGGGGACGAGTAGAGGTGAGAAATAGCCTGGAGGAAAGGGCCGTCCACACCCGCCCTCCGGAGCGTGGCGAACAGGAAGGGCCAGCCTAGCCTATCGAAGGCCTTTTCAGCATCTAAGCTAAGGAGGATTGCTTCCGTATTGTTCCTGTTCGCCACCTCCACGAGGTCAATCACTTTCCTGGTGTTATCCCCTGCCTGTCGGCCGGGGATGAACCCCACTTGGTCTTTATGTATCAGTGAGGGCATAAAAGCGTTCAATCTGTTGGCCAATAACTTAGTAAAAAATTTTAAATCCGAATTTAGGAGTGCTATTGGCCTGTAATTAGGGCATAGAGTGTGGTCTTTCCCAGGTTTGGGAAGCATGGTCAGGAAGGATGTTTGCATATCCCTAGGGATGGTTGTCGTGCACATGAAAGCATTAAATAGGGAAGTAAGTCGGGGAAGCAGGATCGGCAGAAAAGATTTATAGTAAAGGTAGGGTAGGCCATCAGGCCCAGGCGCCTTGTTGTTAGGGAGGGCTTTAATTATGTCCTCGACTTCCTCATCTACAATTGGGGAGTTGAGGCTAGTTAGAGCCGTGGGGGAGAGCCTTGGGAGATCACAGTCTGACAAATATTCATCAATTGCTTGGGCCAAAGCGGGTGTCAGAGGGTTATGGGGGACGCTCGGGTCGTTGTAAAGGGCGGAATAATAATCATGGAAAAGTTGGGTGATTTTAGAAGGGTGGGATTGTAGAGTCCCGTTTGCATCTTTGATGGAGACGGGTGAGGTGACCGCAGTTCTCTCATGGAGTTGCCTTGCTAAAAGTGTATGGGATTTGTTTGCTTTGTCATAGAAAGTGTGTCTCAGACAGAGAAGAGCCTTCTCCGTCTTCCCAACCTCCAGGTCCCGTAAGCTCGCCCTGGTGCTCACTAAAGCCCTAAGCGTTTGGACCGTAGGGGATCGCAGGAGGCTGGCCTCCAGATCATGTAACCTGCTGAGCAGAAGCTGTCTCGTCTTGTTTGCATTCCGCTTCAGGGCCGTAGAGAGCGCAATACACTGACCTCTAAACACTGCCTTGTGGCCCTCCCACACCGAGGTCAGAGACACCTCAGGAGAGGTATTTTCGACGAAGTAGAGCCTCAGGGTGCGCTCCAATTCAGATCTGGAAGGGTCATGTTTAAGTAGAAATTCATTAAGCCGCCAGTGGCAAGCACGTAAGGAGCCTGGGGCAAGGGCCAGTGATAGAGTGATTGGCGCATGATCAGACCACGAAATCGCTTGAATGTCCGAACTCGTGCATGTGCGTAGCGTGGGGGCGTTTACGAAGAAATGATCAATGCGTGAGTGGGACTTGTGTGGGTGAGAATAAAACGTGAACTGTTTAGCGGATGGATACATTGTGAGCCATGCGTCAAACAGGGCATACTTTCTGGTCAGCTGGTGGAACGAGGCGGATTTCCTATCATCCATGACACCGGCCTTTCCCGTGTTGACCGAGAGCCTATCCAAAGTCGAGGAGAAGACCATGTTGAAGTCCCCTCCAACCACCAAGTATTGGTGGGGTGAGGAGTACAACCGTTTATACACTTTGGAGAGGAAGGGAACCTGGTTGGTGTTGGGCGCATAAATATTACATAAAGTTAGGTTGGCCCCCTCCATGTGCCCCGCAAAATAAGATAGTGACCTAGTGGATCTGCATATTGTTCAGTTCAGGCCCTTTACGTTTAACGACAGAATATCAATCATGGTGGAAACCAAAAAAACAAAAAGCATCGCTTACCCCTCCCGCTTCTCCTGGACCAGAGTGGCGGAGGCTCCTGCCAGAGATCCATCCAGGGGGGCCTGGGACGCAGGGTCGGAGCAAACCGGAAAGGGTCCAAGTCTCTAGGTAAGAGGGCATCCAGAGAAATTCGAGAAAAAGGAGGTATAGAAAAGGGGAGGCTAAGCTCCAGAAAAGGGAGAGAGAACATAACAATAAACCAAATATATGGCGTACTAGCAATCAATAGCAACTTAACCGACATAGATACGCCATCATGTAATCCACCTAAAACTGCTGGCATTGAGGGGTTTCCCGAGGGGCCCACTCTCACGGGCGCGAATACTTCACGCCCGTCGAAGGGTGGCCCAAATAGCAAAATCGCCAGATAGGAGGCCAGTCGGAAAACCCTGAGGGGGGTGAAATAGACGACCAAGGAAGAGATACGCAACTCCCTGGCCTGCCTACAGATAAATCTAAAAAACAAAAAAGAGGAGTGGGGCCGGCACCTGGCCCAAGCAGCATGCGGTGAGTTGCACCTCACTTACCACCCCTAGTTGAGCCCTTGACATCAGTCCCACACAGCCAAACTAACAAACAGTAAAACCAGGGAACAGTTCAACAGGATGGTAGTCCCCCCGGGGGAGATCGAGGAAAGTTGGGGAGAAGCTAAAGGGGCCCAAGGCCTCACAACAGAGCATGGGGGAGTCCCCCGAGCCGGCGCCCCCCAAGAGAAGCGCCGGCAGAGGAGGACCCCCAACAGATCAACTCCAAGTAAGGCAACTCCCACCCGAGGGATAATGGGCTTGGTAAGATCATCCCACACTGGAATAACAAATGATAACCGGAAACGCTGGTAGCCCCCCCCAGGACAGCACCCCCGTGAGGAGGGACCGTCCCAGGAGGGGAGGGCCCACAGCGTCAAATCCCAACATAGACCCGCCAGTAGCCCAGCACTAAGAAGGCACAAGACAGTCCAGAGTGCAAGTTCCAAGGTGTAACGGAAACCATGTTAAGGGCCTAAGCCCGTCATCCCCGGGATGATGGGGGGGTTCCAGCCGGGCCAGGACCCATACGTTTTCGACCCACCACCTGGGTCCAAGGGACTGGACGTGGCGGCGGGACTGGGAGAGGCTCCCAGCCGGGAGTGGGTGGGACGGGAATGTCCAGGTCTCTGCTGAAAGACTGGAGTTCTTCCGGGAATCGGATCGTTGTGGATCTCCCATCTTTCTTGGCCGAGAGACTAAAAGGAAAGCCCCAATGATAGCGGAAGTCATTTTCACGTAATAGTGACAAAAGAGGTTGCAGGGAACGCCGTTGCTGAAGAGTTAGCCATGACAGGTCTGGGAAGAGTTGAATGGAGGCTCCATCAAAGTCAATAGCGTGCATGTTGCGGGCCTTTCTCATAATCTCTTCTTTAAGAGAGTAATTATGAACTCTACAGATCACATTGCGTGGTTTAGAACCCGACCCCCGCGGTCGGAGGGCTCTATGGGCCCGATCAAGCTTGATCTTTTGGCGTTCAGGGCGGCCTAGGATATTGTTAAAGATGGCTTGAAGCGTGATGGGTAAGTCCTCGTCTTGGGTCGCTTCCGGGAGGCCGCGGACTCTAATGTTATTCCGTCGGCCTCTATTATCTAAGTCCTCAAGATGGCGCTGAAAGTCGCGGAGGGTACTCGCCTGCGAAGCCAGCTGGGAGTGGATGTGGGAGATCTCAAGTTTAGTGCCCTCATTCTCATCTTCCAAGGAGGACACCCTGGTAGAAAGATGGTGCAAGTCCGTACGCAGCATACTAATCTCAGACCTGCAAGTTTCACGGACCTCTTGGATAAGCATACGAAAGTCCTGCTTCGTGGGCATACAACGAACATAATCTCTCCAAGAGGCGCGCGGTTCAGGATCAGAGTCATCTTCCTTAGGGCCTCCAGCATCCCCCGGCAGGCCCACATGAGCCGCCCGAGCCGCGCCAACCCCTGGGATCGATGGGCTAGGGGGAGGGCGACAGGGCATCTAAGCCGAGGGACCATGGGTCTGACCTGGCGGGTGGAGAGGATCAGGGTAGTCCACAGGCCGTGATGCCCTGGAGTGAGCCCGAGGCTGAGACCGCGGTCCCTGGAGGGGTGCTGGGGGTGCAGATGGTGTCCTGGTCCCCTGGGACCGCTGAGGAAGGGGGCACGGATCCCATGCTGGAGTGGGGGAGTCCCATGGGGAGGCAGAACGGGATGAGAGATCCGTCTGTCTCTGAGTAGGTGACACAGGAGCTAGCAGGCAGGGGGGGAACGACTGAGACAGGCTGTCAGGTGGATGAACTCCATGTAATGTCCCCTCTCCCCCTCGAGTAAGAGGGGGATAGTCAGTGGCATAACCAGCGTTCTCACCTCCTTCTGTGGCACTGCTGTCAGCATTCCGGGCGCCAGGTACTGCAGAGGAGCTTGCAGAGAGCACTGTCCGTGCCATGTTGGATAGGGGCTGCTGCACCGGCTGTCCGTCCCCTCGGTAGTCGCCTGTGGAGGATGCATGTGCGCGGGAGTATAAGGTGCCATCAACGCCTCCCGCGGATGTCGGGAGCCCCTCCGAGTCATACCCCACATCGCCAAGTCCCTCCGATGTGCGTGATGCAGGGGAGCTTGCCGCCGGCGCGTCCGCCGGCGCCATCTTGGCCTCGTGGTGTCCCGCTGCCTCCGGGCTAAAATATTACGTATGAAGCAGCGGAGGAGCCGAGGAGGCCCGTGTACTCAGTCCCTGAGAGCTGGGCTCCCTGTGGCGCTTCGATTTGCCCATAGTAAGCTGAGGTAAGGTGCCGGCAATTAGCTATAAAGGCAGGCCAGGAGAGGAGCTTCAGTGCCGCGCGTCTCTACTCGCTGCCATCCAGACCACGCTCCCCGTGGGCTTTTTTTAACGTGTCCGCTGCTGACAATAGTGTTGCCATCTGCAATCTTTGCAGTCAACGCATAAGTTGCGGTAAGCCCAACACTCACCTAGGGACGACCGCCTTAAGAAGGCACATGAGCTGCCATCACGAGCCCAGTGGGAGCAACGGAACCCACAATGCCACACTCCAGGCTCTCACCGTCCAGCCTCGTCTTCTACTTCTCCTTCTCCTCTCTCCTCACAATTGTTCTCCACTCCACCTTCCATCATGCCGTTCTCACGTTTTTCTGGAAAAAGGCAGGCTTCCATGGGCCAAATGTTCAAGCGTAAAAAATTATGATGCCGAATAACCCTCTTGCCCAACGGTTGATGGCTGGCTTGTCAGAACTGATAGCCCGCCAACTACTGCCATATAAACTGGTGGACTCGGAGGCCTTTCGAAAATTTTTGGCCACTGGAACACCACAATGGAAGGTCCCAGGAAGAAAGTATTTCTCACAGAAGGGCATCCCAGAGCTCTATGGCCATGTTCAGCGGCAAGTGAATGTATCTCTGTCACACAGTGTCGGTGCCAAGATACATCTGATCGCAGACACGTGGTCTAGCAAACACGGGCAGGGAAGGTATATCACTTTCACTGCCCACTGGGTGAACCTTCTGATGGCCGTCAAGCATGTAACCCGTGGCACCCGTGTAGATTTGGTTTTACCGCCATGGATTGCATGCAGGCCTGGCTCTTCTTCTCCTCCTCCTACTCCATCCTCCTCCCTCTCCTCCTCGGCTGACTCCTCCTTTTTTCCGCTGCTAGCGTCTCTTCCGTTGCACCGCCCAAGCTCCCCAGAACCTATTCGACATGCCAGGTGAGACGTTGCCATGCTGTGCTGCGTCTGTTGTACCTGGAAGCCAAGAGCCACACTGGCCCTGCACTCCTTTCAGCTTTGCGTTCACAGGCAGATCAGTGGCTAACACCGCTCAATTTGACAGTTGGTAAAGTGGTGTGTGACAACGGTGCCAATCTGCTTAGCGCATTGAAACAGGGCAAAATTACGCACGTGCCATGCATGGCACACGTCTTAAACTTGATCGTGCAGCGATTTGTTGTCAAATACCCTGGGGTCCAGGACATCTTGCGGCAGGCAAGGAAAATCTCGGCCCATTTCAGAAGATCTTACACGGCCATGGCTCGCCTTGCTGACATTCAGCAGCGACGCAATCTGCCGGTCAGACGTCTTATTTGCGAATGCCCGACGCGATGGAACTCAACCTTCTATATGCTTGATAGGCTGCTCCAGCAGAAAGTGCAGTTAGCGACTACCTGTACGAACTCTGCGGCAGAACAGGTTCTGGGGAGCTTGGTTTTTTTCACCGCGCCAGTAGCTGCTCATGCGCGACACATGCAGACTTCTGCGGCCATTTGATGAGATCACCAAACTGGTCAGTCGCAGCCATGGCGCCATCTGTGACATGGTACCTTATGCCTTCTTTATGGAGCGTGCATTGCGCTGTGTCATTGATCAAGCCGTGGAGGAGCAGGAGCAGGAAGATGAGGAAGTCGCAATGTTGGATGAATTCCCGGAGGGACTACTCTATCTGAGACAAGTCAACAACAGGAGTCTGAAGAGGAGTCAGAGGAGGATGGTGCTTGGGCAGATGAGGAGGAGCAAGAAGAGCATGCTTTAAACCTTTCTGGGATCCCTGTTGTTGTGCGTGGATGGGGAGAGGAGGGTGACATTATCCTGGATGATGAGCAGGAGCCAGGCCACCACACCGCTTCCAGTTTAGTGCAAATGGGGGCCTTCATGCTCCAGTGTTCTAACAGGGACTCCCGTATAAAAAGCATAAGGGTCAAGGACCAGTACTGGGTGGCAACGTATTTAGACCCCCGGTACAAACACAAAATGGTGGAAATGTTACCAACGTCACAGAGGGCTGTCAGAATGGAGCACTTACAGACCTTGCTTCGACAACTGCTGCATTCTGCTTTTGTGTGCTCTGGCAGAGGAGGAATTCCCACTCCCAGAGAAAGAGTTGCAGGTACCAATCCAAACAGCGCCTGAAAGAAGAGGGCGGTTTGAAGATGTGTTGGTGACTTCTGATATGAGGTCATTCTTTCAGGTGACCTGAAGTAACTGATAAATGCAATCTATTATTATTATCAGTTATGTATTACTTTGTCTAGTCCCTATAGTTTAGTTAGTCTATCTATGCTCCAAGCACATGCTATCGTTAATATCACAATACTACCACAATTAGTTATGAAATTAATACACGGCTAAGATCAATCAAATCTCATTTATTTCCCAAGGAAATAAGAAAACTTACATAAGGTATCAATAGAAGTTACCAGAGTACATAACATACAATCAGAGTACAATACAAGCATTATACTTATCCGACCCTCGTGACTGGACCTCCTGATGGAATCAGAGGCCGAACTCATTGATGAAACCCTTTTTGATAAACACACCTCAGCCACACCACACCCCATCGCCCTCCCTCCTTTGCCTGTGGACCAATCAGCGTCTCTGGGGCGTCTCCTCCCCCAGGCTAACTACCTCTGACAGTCCTGCCATAATTGGCCTCTGGGGGCAGTGTTTGCCCATGAATTGTAACTGCTCTGACTGGGTTCACATCTTGTGATTCGATCTCGGACGCCCTTCCCGTTCATTCGTTATTTCTTTGTCCTTACAGACAGGCCGGCGCCGCCATTGTCCTAAATGTCTTTGTGCACACCAGGTGGGCAGACTATAACTCATTCTGCTATGCAGATTCTGTCTGATGCCACATTCCTCTCAAATATCAATATGGCTGAGTTCGGTTGTACAAACAGATGTGTAGAACTTTATATTTATTCCAACATGACCCATCGACAGGTGTCATCTGGATCCAGCATCAGGGAACGCCTAGACCGACAGGTGTCCGACTATATCGGGTTAACGGCCGATGTGGACGCTCTGAGGAGTGATGAACCCCTGGACTACTGGGTGGGCAGGCTCCTGTCCGAAAGGACGTTCAGCGCAGCAGGGGGGATTGTGACCGATAAGTGCACTCGCCTAGCTCACGACAGTGTTGACTACCTGACATTTATAAAAATGAATGAGGCATGGATCTCAGAGGAATTCAACACATGTGACCAGTAGACCATGTATATGCATAACTCTATAAACGATTTTTTTAATCAAGCACACAGACCTTTTTTCTACCTTTGGCTCACTTCCTTTTACAAAAAAAAGCACACCGTACTATATGCCTGTACCCTCCTGTTTGAAGAGGTTGAGAGGTGTCATATTTTTGGGTCCCGCAGCGAGTTGCTGGTATCAGTGCTGCTGTCAGTGCTCTCTATCTCGGTGCTAGTGTCAGTGCTCTCTCTCTCTATCTGGTGTGCTGGTGTGGTCTCAGTGCTCTCTATCTCGGTGCTGGTGTCAGTGCTCTCTATCATGGTGCTGGTGTCAGTGCTCTCTATCACGGTGCTGGTGTCAGTGCTCTCTATCACGGTGCTGGTGTCAGTGCTCTCTATCACGGTGCTGGTGTGGTGTCAGTGCTCTCTATCTCGGTGCTGGTGTGGTCTCAGTGCTCTCTATCACGGTGCTGGTGTGGTGTCAGTGCTCTCTAACTCTGTGCTGATACCAGTGCTCTCTATCACGGTGCTGGTGTGGTGTCAGTGCTCTCTATCTCGGTGCTGGTGTAAGTGCTCTCTATCATGGTGCTGGTGTGGTGTCAGTGCTCTCTATCTCGGTGCTGGTGTGGTCTCAGTGCTCTCTATCATGGTGCTGGTGTGGTGTCAGTGCTCTCTAACTCGGTGCTGGTGTTAGTGCTCTCTATCTCGGTGCTGGTGTGGTCTCAGTGCTCTCTATCACGGTGCTGGTGTCAGTGCTCTCTATCACGGTTCGGGTGATCATCTCCTGCACGATCTTCATAGCCTGCCCTGACCTTTCCTCTCCTCCATGGCCTTCATGCGCTCCTGAATTGGCAAAATTTCACAGATGGAAAAAGAATGCTTGTCGTTGTCGATCCCAGATTCACTTAATACTTTTGTTATGTCAGTGTCCATGTGGTGGGACTATGTGTGCACATCTAGTAAGTATTTTGTGGCTGAAAATATGACCTGTAGGTTTTTAAGGTTCGCCTGCCATTAAAGTCAATGGGGCCCGCCGTGAACTTTACGGTTCGCAAACTTTTGGCCACGTTTGCGGTTCGCGAAACGTCCCGTCGGAAGTTCGTCCATCACTAGTCAGCTTTACAGACGCAGCCTTTTGAACCAATACATCAAATTCCCTTAGTTCTGTTGACAAGGAAATTAATTTTTCTGGTGGCCATTTCTTCTGCCAGAAGAGTATCACAATTAGCGGCCCTCTCTTGTAAAGAACCGAATCTGATAATGCACAAGGATAGAGTGGTGTTACGCCCTCATCCTAGTTTTCTACCGAAGGTGGTCTCAGGTTTTCATCTAAACGAAGATAAATTGTTCTGCCTTCCTTTTTTCCAAATCCCTGCTCTATGGAAGAGAAGTCACTACATTCTTTGGATGTAGTGAGAGCAGTCAAAGCCTATCTGGAAGCGACTGCTCAGGTTCGCAAAACTGATGTTTTGTTTGTGTTGCCAGAGGGTCCTAAGAGAGGACAGGCAGCGTCAAAATCTACCATTGCTAAATGGATTAGACAAGTAATTGTTCAAGTTTATGGTTTGAAGCAAAAGATTCCGCCTTTTCAGATCAAGGTGCACTCCACTAGGGCTATTAGTGCTTTGTGGGCGGTGCATCACCAGGCCTCCATGGCTCAAATCTGCAAGGCCGCAACCTGGTCATCAGTCCATACATTCACCAAATTTTATCAGGTGGATGTGAGAAGGCATGAGGACATCGCCTTTTTGGCGTAGTGTGCTACAGGCAGCGGTACAGGGTCCTCAGGTCTGATTACACCCTATGTTGTGTGGGTCCCCTCCCCTCAGATAGCATTGCTCTGGGACATCCCATCAGTAATTACTGAGTCTCTGTGCCCTGTGATGTACGAGAAAGAAAATAGGATTTTTATAACAGCTTACCTGTAAAATCCTTTTCTTTTGAGGTACATCATGGGACACAGAGGTCCCTCTCCTCTTCTTATATTGCTTTGCTACAAAACTGAGGTACCTCCAGTAGGGGGAGGGGTTATATGTGGGATTGAACTTCCTGTCTAGGGTGTGCCAGTGTCCAATCACCTAGTGATACCTTATAACCCATCAGTAATTACTGAGTCTCTGTGTCCCGTGATGTACCTCAAAAGAAAAGGATTTTTACAGGTAAGCTGTTATAAAAATCCTATTATTAACCACTTCCTTCCCCACCCATAGTCAAATGACGTCGGGAGGGATCTCCCATCCTGGGCGGGCGTCATATGATGTCCTCAGCTTCCCGGCTGTCTAGGGAGCATGCGCCTGCCGGCTCATTCGGGAGCTGATGCGCATGCCCAGTGGCTGCGATGTCCGCCGGGCACCCACAATTGCTGATAACAGAGCAGGGACATGGATCTGTGTGTCTAAACACACAGATCCACGTCCTGTCAGAGGAGAGGAGACCAATCGTGTGTTTCCAGTACAAAGGAACACAGATCGGTCTCCTCTTGTGAGTCCCCTCCCGCTAAAGTTAGAATCACTCCCTAGTTAACACAATTAACCCCTTGATCGCCCCCTAGTGTTAACTCCTTCCCTGCCAGTGACATTTATACAGTAATCAGTACATTTTTATAGCACTGATCGCTGTATAAATGTCAATGGTCCCAAAATAGTGTCAAAAGTGTCGGATATGTCCGGTGCAATGTCACAGTCACGATAAAAATTGCAGCTCACTGCCATTACCAGTGAAAAAAAATGCCATAAATCTATCCCCTATTTTGTAGACGCTATAACTTTTGCTCAAACCAATCAATATACGCTTATTGCGATTTTATTAATTTTTTTCAACAAAAATATGTAGAAGAATACATATCGGACTAAACTGAGGAAAAAAATCTTTTTTTTTTATTGGGATATTTATTATAGCAAAAAGTAAAAAATATTGTGGTCTTTTTTTTCAAACTTGTCACCCTTCTTTTGTTTATAGCACAAGAAATAAAAACCGCAGAGGTGATCAAATACCACAAAAGAAAGCTCTATTTGTGGGGGGAAAAATTATATAAATCATTAATTTGGGCACAGTGTTGCATGACCGCGCAATTGTCATTCAAAATCTGACAGCGCTGAAAACTGAGAATTGGCCAGGGCAGGAGGGGGTTGAAAATGCCCTGTATTAAAGTGGTTAAACTATGATAAAAAATAATTTCCTGACAGACTCCATGGCAGCCTACGTATGGGTTAACCCCGCCTCTCCTACCTCATAGGACCCCACTCCCATAAATCTTTGCTTCTAGTCAGAGACCACGTTCCTTTTTTGTCCTCCTCCTAGGACCAAGGTGTTACCTTATGAAGTTGGATCCAGGCCGGCTGGTTTGTGCTCGAATTTCAGGATGGCGGTTCTTTCTGGAGCCCAATTCACCAGCTATTAGCAGGGTAGGCACGGGCGATTTGATGCGATGCCATGAAGAGCTTACTAACCAGCCATTGGCTGGCAAGCGGCAATTTGGCCAAACGTCCTTGCTATTAGCGGGAAGCCCCCCCATTTATGATGCCCCAGGTGCACTATGAGTACTTCAAGCTCCCAGTACCAGGTCGGATCAGGTGTTGTGCGGGATTGGTAATGTATACACATTTTATCTATGGCAGCAGTTTTTGTGTGTTTGTACCGTTTCTGTCTATGGTCTTCCTGGTTATGGCGCTGGGACGCTCCTGCGTTCCATCTCGCTGCTTCCTGCTTCGCTGGCGAGTCTCGATTGAGATCGAGGCTTGGTTTGCGCAGGCGCGGTCGGGGCAAGATGGCGGCGGCCGCGCATGCGCGCGGGCGTTGTGCGGCGGCGTCAGTCTCGGCGCAAGTACGCTGTGGGCGCCATGACGTCATCACTCGGCGGTAGATTCAAATAGCTGTCAGAGACAGCTATTTGATTGGGATGCTTTTGAGCTCAGGCTGTGATCCCGGTGTCTGCTCTCTGTTTTCTCAAGGTATGTCTCCCTTTTTTTCTCATGGTCAGTTGGGTCTACGCTGTTTTATTATACTCTGCAAGCACTGTATTTGTTTTTACTACCTAGCTGTTTGAGTCTGCTGCTATGGACGTATCGCCACCCCCCAGTGGCCAACCCTTATGCCGCAGGTAGGAATGAATCTTTTTCTTTTCATTCTACCTGTATTGCTTGGGTTAGGATCAGGATGACTTTGTTTTGCATGTTTTTCTTCCCAGCCCTTCCAGGTCTGAACCTCAGTTATCAGCGCATAAAGATTCACAACATCACCATTCCACGTCAAGTTCTAGACATATTAGGTCACCATCCAGAAAGGTCTAAGTCTGAGTCTGGTCGCCATTCTCACCGCCATGCCAGCCGCTCAGAGACAAGAGCCTGCTGGGGATGTAATGCTCAGGTCCCAGAGGGTAAATCCCTCTGTGAGCTATGTTGTGGAAGAGCCATGAAGGAAAGAGGAGCTGGGGACCAGCAAGTGGAAGCTCTGGTCAGGAGAGTAGTTCAGGAATCACTGAATAAAGCAGATTCTGATCAACCGTTTATCCCTCCTTCCGGAACGGCTCTAGCCACTGATGTTTCGGATACAGAGGTTCCTGGTCCCTCTCGTCATAGTCCCTCATTTTCCGGTTCTTCCGACAGTGAAACTGAAGGTTTGGAACCTGGTGCCGGTTTTGACTTTTCCTTAGTTCCGCAGTTGGTCAGGGCGGTCAAGGAGACATTGAGATGGGAAGATCCTGTAGAAGCTCCCTCTAAACAGAGGAAATACCTTAAACATCTCAAAAAGGAGCACCCAAACTTCCCCTTCCTGGGTGAACTTGGCGAAATGATCATGGACGAATGGAGTAAAGTTGAGAGGAAAAACTCCTTGATTTCAAAAATTTCAAAAATGTACCCATTTAAGAGCAATGAGGTGAAACATCTAGAGTCGGCCCCTCTCATTGATGCAGTCTTGATGAGGCTAGTGAGACATGTTACACTTCCTCTGGAAGATACTGTGTCCTTCAGGGATGGCCTAGAAAGAAAGATTGATACGGACTTGAAACGTATTTATATAACAGCAGGTATGGCTTGTAAACCAGCCTTAGCCCTGGCAGCGTTATCAAAAGCTATGGAGGCCTGGACGGATGAAATTGGTGCAATCCTGGGCAGTATGTCCGAAGAGTTGGTCAGGAGATCACCAATACATGAGCTGAGACTCGCTTCGGTTTTCCTGGGGGAGGCGTCCCTTGATATTATTCGCCTTGTAGCACGTGTTATGCTTTCCTCTGTTACGGCAAAACGTGCCCTATGGCTTCGCCCCTGGGTTGCTGATCCTGCCTCCAAACAGGCATGGTGCAGAATTCCCTTTGAGGGATCTTCCCTTTTTGGGAATAAATTGGATTCTGCCATTACACGCGCTACAGGTGGTAAGTCAGGGTTCTTACCCCAGGATCGCCGTCTCCTGGGTCAGAGGAGATCTCAATATAGGTCAGATCCAGAACGCGCTAGAGATGCCCGTCGCTACAGGCCTGGTCGCGAATTTAGAAAAAATTGGAGGAGAAATCAGCCCTCTGGCCAGAAGTCCTCAAAGTCAGCTACATCTGGGGGACGGGAGCCTTCCAAGTCTTTTTGATATAGAGCCTGTCCAGGCGGAGCAGGTTGGGGCCCGGTTACTCCTTTTCCAGCACGTCTGGGCAGCCTCAGTCAAAGACTATTGGACAATCAAAACAGTGTCAGCGGGCCATTCCTGGGTCTTCAGCAGCCCGCCCATACACCGACAGTTCTGCCACACTCAGAAGAAAAGAGACAAATTCTCCTGTCTTATACAGAATCCCTGTTGGCCCAAGGAGCCGCCATTCGGGTTCCAACCGAGGAAAGGTTCAAAGGCATCTACTCCCCCCTTTTCATGGTCCTCAAAAAGAGTGGTTCCTGGAGGCCGGTCATCGACCTGACACACCTGAACACATTTATAAAGAAAGAAAGGTTCAAGATGGAGACATGCTAACAATACGCCAGACGATCCAACCAGGCGATTGGTTTATTTCCATAGACCTGAAAGACGCTTACTTTCATGTTCCTATCGCAAGGGAGTTTCAGAAGTATCTCCGCTTTGCAGTGGGTCAAACACACCTTCAGTTTACATGTCTCCCATTCGGGCTTACAACATCGCCTCGAGTGTTTTCCAAGCTCTTACTGGCTATCGTGGCTCTAATCCGGGTCAAAGGGATTCGTTTGCACCATTACTTGGACGATCTGCTCTTACTCTCTCAAAACAGAGACCATCTCTTGGCACATCGAGATCAGGTCATTTCTACCCTGACGGAATTCGGGTGGCTATTGAACAAGGAGAAAAGTCATCTAATCCCAACTCAGTTCTTAACGTTTCTTGGAGCCCGATTCAACACAGTAAAGAGTACAATCTCCTTACCTCTAGAGAAGATTCCGGTGATTCGCGACAGAATCTATCTTGCAATGTCATCTCCCCTTCTCAGGGCCTCACAGTGTCTGATGATAATAGGTACCATGGTGGCCAAAGCTCCAATGGTGAAGTGGGCGCAATGGAGAATGCGACCCTTTCAGAGGGGCTTTCTCCAACAGTGGGATCCGAACTCCCGAGATCATCTGGTTCAGATAACCCCTTCAATGAGGGAAAGTCTTCCTTGGTGGTTACAGCAGAAGAACCTTCTGAATTTCCATTCAATAGCCCCGGTCTCCTGGGCAACGGTGACAACGGATGCCAGCAGCAGAGGTTGGGGTGCTCTATGCTTGTCGGAAGTAGCCCAAGGCATGTGGGACTTCCCATCCCAGAAGGTAGTCTCAAATGTGCTGGAACTCCGGGCCGCCTTCCGTGCTTTACAGGCTTTTCTCCACCTGACATCAGGATCCTCAGTCCTTCTAAGGATGGACAATACGACGGCTGTTTCTTACATCAAAAGACAAGGGGGCACCCGCAGTCTTTCCTTGCTGAGGGAAGTAAAGCCAATCATGGCTTGGGCCTAGTCAAATCTGTTGAATCTAACGGCAGTCTATCTTCCGGGAATTCAAAATGTCCAGGCGGACTTTCTATCAAGGTTTTCCCTGGACAACAACGAGTGGTCTCTCCACATCGAGGTGTTCAACTGGGTTCTGTCTCTGGGAGTTCTACCAGAGGTGGACCTGTTTGCCTCCCCGTGCAACTTCAAGCTGGAGAAGTATTACACGAGGTGTCGTTGTCCTCAGGCCTTCGGAGTGGATGCACTGACGGACCAGTGGAGGTTCCACAAGGCTTATGCCTTTCCCCCAGTTCCAGTCATTCTCCGATTTCTGTCCAGGCTCAGATGGGAAGAAGTCGAAGTAGTAGCGGTTGTTCCATACTGGCCCAACAGACCATGGTTCCCTCTCTTATTACAACTCAGCTACCAGGATCCAGTTCCGCTCCCTCTCAGGCCGGACCTCTTGTCACAGGGAACAACCTATCACCCTTGCCCATCTCAGCTCCATCTGATGGCTTGGTTTTTGAAAGGGAAAGGCTGGAGGCATTAGGCTGTCCTGACACAGCCATTTCTACTCTACTAAATGCCAGAAGACCAGGTACCAACAAAGTTTATCAGAGGTTTTGGGCAAAATTTGCGGACTATGTGTCTACATCCAACGGCTCGTGTAGAGATCCGAAGATACGGGATGTTATTGGTTTTCTACAAAAGGGTCTAGACTTGTCCCTATCTGTAAGTTCCTTGCGGGTTCAGGTCTCTGCGATCTCTGCATTTTCAGGTATCTCATGGGCCAAGCATCCTCTCACTAGGCAGTTCTTCAAAGGGGCAAGAAGACTCAGACCTCAGAGAAAGCCAAGGTTTCCAAAATGGGATCTTCCTTTCGTTTTGGATTTTTTCTCAGAAATGCATATGGGACAAGCATCTATTAAGGATCTCTCTCTTAAGACTGCTTTTCTTGTGGCCATAACATCGGCCAAAAGGGTCTCTGAGATTAGTTCCCTAGGCTGCAAGGAGCCATTTCTCACCTTTTTCCCAGATCGGGCAGTCCTGATTCCTATGTTAGGTTCAAATCCGAAGGTAACAACCGTTTTTCAAGAAAATCAGGAAATTGTCCTTCCAATTTTACAGGCAGATGAAGACTCCAATATTCATCCTCTAGATGTTGGAGAAGTCTTAAAGCAATACCTAGAAGCCACAGCTCCTTTCCGGAATTCTGACAACTTATTCATCTACTTTTATGGGAAGAATAGAGGTTTACGTGCTTCTTCAAGAACTATAGCATCTTGGATTGCCCAAGCCATCCAAAGGGCGTATAAGGCTAAGGGTCTGGCTCCCCCAGAAGCGGTTACTGCTCATTCTACCAGGAGCGTTTCGACATCGTGGGCAGCTTCCCGTCATGTTTCCCCAGAAGTGATCTGTAAAGCGGCCTCATGGTCGTCGATTAATACTTTTATGACACACTATTGTGTAGAACCGGCTTCCTTGTCTTCGGTTAATTTTGGTTTGAATGTCTTATCTGTTGACGGTGCCAATTAAACCTTCTTTTCTTTAACCAGCAATTGCCCACCCGGGTGTGTATGGCTAGTCATTTCCCATACGTAGGCTGCCATGGAGTCTGTCAGGAAAACTGAAAATTTATATCAAATACGTACCGTAATTTTCCTTTCCTGATGGACTCCATGGCAGCAGGAGTTCCCTCCCATTGCTGGAGTAGGCTAAGTTACGGAACGTGGTCTCTGACTAGAAGCAAAGATTTATGGGAGTGGGGTCCTATGAGGTAGGAGAGGCGGGGTTAACCCATACGTAGGCTGCCATGGAGTCCATCAGGAAAGGAAAATTACGGTACGTATTTGATATAAATTTTCAGTTTTTCTTCAAAATGTTCAGTCTTATTCTATATTTTCATTAAAAAAAAAAAAGTGATTAAATACCACTAAAAAAAAAACCTCTATTTGTGTGAAAAAAAAAATCATTTGGTTACAGAGTTGCATGACCGCGCAATTGTCATTAACCACTTCGCACCGGTAGGATGTCCAGGGACGGCCTCGGCTTTCGGTGGTTATATCTGAATGATGCCTGAGGCCACAGACATCATTCAGATATCTGCATTTTCAGCCGGCGATTCCCTGCACCATAAGAAAGATCATAGCGGCTGTTCCACCACTTGATCGTTCTTAAGGGCGGCAGGAGGGGATGTCCCCCCCCTCCCGCCGCCCTCCGGTGCTTCTACCGACTCACCGATGGTGAGTCAGTCACAGGATCCGCTGGCCCCCGGATGATAACATAGAGATTTCCGGTGGACCAGATGGTCCCCGGAGTCTCTATGATCGTACGGAGGCCGGGCGCGATGTTATGACGTCACGTCCGGCCTCTGCATTCAAAATAACGGTGCCGATTTGGCTGGGAGGCCGTGATCGTTTTTTTGTTTTTTTGGGGATTTTAGGCTTCCCAGCCTAGAGGTGAGATATGGGGTCTTATTGACCCCATATCTCACTGTAAATAGGTACGATCGTGCCATATTCCTATTACAAGGGATGTTTACATTCCTTGTAATAGGAATAAAAGTAATCAATTTTAGTTTTTTTTAAGTGTCAAACAAAAAAAAAAAAGTAAAATTAACAATAAAAATAAAATAAAAATTAAAGTGCCCCTGTCCCTGTGAGCTCATACGCAGAAGCGAACGCATACGTAAGTCCCGCCCACATATGAAAACGGTGTGCAAACCACACATTTGAGGTATCGCCGTGAACGTTAGAGCAAGAGCAATAATTCTAGCACTATACCTCCTCTGTAACACAAAACATGTAACCAGTAAAAAATTTGAAAGCGTCACCTATGGGGATTTTTAAATACCAAAGTTTGGCACTATTCCACGAGCGCGTGCAATTTTGAAGCGTGACATGTTGGGTATCTATTTACTTGGCGTATCTTCATCTATCACATTATGCAAAAAAATTGGGCTAACTTTACTGTTTTTTTTTTTTTTTTTTTTTAAAGCATGAAACTGTTTTTTTCTGAAAAAACACGTTCGAAAAATTGCTGCGCAAATACCGTGCGAGATAAAAAGTTGCAACAACCGCCATTGTATTCTCTAGGGTCTTTGCTAAAAAAATATATAATGTTTGGGGGTTCTATGTAATTTTCTAGCAAAAAAATTATGAATTTTACATGTAGGAGAGAAATGTCAGAATTGGCCTGGATGAAGTGGTTAAAAGAGTGACAGCACTGAAAGCTGAAAATTGGCCTAGGCAGGAAGGGTGTTTAAGCGCCCAGTAAGCAAGTGGTTAACTGTCAAAAGTGTTATATCCCACCTCTATATTACCTTGTTTTGTTATTCTGAAAAATCATTATAATGTTGGTAAATACAGTGGCGTTAAACCCCAAAATAAACATTTTACAACTTACCAATCCACAAAATGGCATTAAACACAAAAGCAAACATTTATTATATTGCAGCTTGCCAATTCTTGATGTGATGTCTGAATTACATTTCTTTTTTAAGCTCTCTATCTTTTATTTTCACCTGTTTATCTGGCCAGCAAGTCTGTTGCTTTTCAACAGAACAAGCTGTCCTGCAAATGTATTAATTAACCACTCTGGAAGATATACCCCCCTTCATGCCTAGGCCATTTTTTTGCTATACAGCACTGTGTTGGTTTAACAGAATTTTATGTAATTTTCCCCCATTCATCTTCCAGGACAGCTATTTAGAGAGATGATTGGCTCTGCTCTCTACAGGAAATACAGATCAGATACAATTTAAAAGGCACACCCCTTCCTCTGACCCTTAGTTGTTTTGTGTTTCCAGACCCTACAGGAGTACACACTCCATTATGTTTGGTATTTTCTTTGGTCTGGTAATTGTGGTTATCAGACCCCTCTACCTTTTTGTAGATACACGGACTGGCTGTGGCTATGTCTGCTGACTGTCATTTTGAGATTTCCTTTGTGGATAGGTTAGTGCATTCGGGAGGCTGCGGGAGGTATCCTGCTCTGTTTTCCCCGCTTCGGGTGCCACAATATAGTGTTCGATGACACACTTCCAGCAGCGTGGTAAAATGGCACCAAAACTGTTAGTAAGGGTTCCATGTTCACTGCCAGTTTGAGTGGCTGTGAGACTTGTTTTTTTTTACACTTACATCGGCGACGGCTGGGCTATTAGTGATTTCTCCTCTCCAGTTTGGCAGCTCACTTGGAGGACTGGGATCTCTTGGCAAAGACTGTAGGTTGTACCTCAGCCCTGCAGAAGGCGGCTTCCTGCCACCATCGGATTGTGATGATACCCCTGCAAATGGAGCACCTACGCTATTTGATTCAGCAGCTACATCCACTTCCAACACTACCCCCCCCCCCCCCCCCCCAAGGTATGTGTCTCCTCTAGCATTCAAAAATGTCAGCAACAGGGGCTGTTTAGGTGGAAGAAACCTGCCATATGTACATTTAGGCCCCTTTCACACCTACGGACCATTCGTCCATTTTTCATCCATCCATTGATGGATGAAAAACGGTCATCAATGTATGTCTATGAAAAATGGATTACAATGGATGATCATCTCTTTTCATCCGTTTTCATCCGCTTCCATTAACATCTGTTTTTTTTTTTTTTAATGAATGAAAGCCCTATTTTTTATCCGTCAAAAAAACAGATTGAAAGAAAAACAGATGTAAACTCACAAATGGTCAGTTTTTCATCTGTTTTTGCCTTGGTTGTTGGGGGCAACTAGTCACTGTGAAGGGGGGGGCAAGGAGAGGGGCAGGAGAGGGGAAGAGCAGTATACACAGTGAGGGGGCAGTCTGCACAGACATGTAACTGCCTTTTTTTCCCTTTATTCTAGAGAACAATACATACAGTGAGGGACTGAATGACAGCCCAGCTATTTTTTTTTTTTTCCTTTTTTTTTTTTTTTGCTACTTCAGCGAATTTTCATGAGGCCCAATCAACTTTACGTTCATTTACGTTATCCTCATCTTCACATCATTGTAGCTTTATATTTTAGTTGATATTACAAAAATTCCTTTATTCAATTTCCAAAAGATAAAACAAACACTATCAAATCTACTCATGCGAGCCTATCTCTCTCCATCTTCTACTTTCCCACCCCCACCCCCCACCCGCCTCCCTCTTCTACCTCACTATGCGGGGAAATTAGATCTACTTCTATTTACCTCCTTATATTCTTATGTGCTCTGCATAGCTCCATGTTTTTTTTAAATTTTTCCACTCTTGCCATTTATCTACTTTCATCAATCCCTTATCATCTTGGCTGTCCCTTCGCCTATCCATACGGTGAGTTTCTTCTACTGCATCGATCCATTCCCAAATTGATGGGCTTTCCTCTTTTTGCCAGTTCTTAGGTATCAATCTTTTTGCAGCGTTTAAGAGATGCGGAACCAGTGACTCTTGATACTTTTTTATTTCCCCTTTGGTGCCATGGAATAAAACTATCCATGGATCCTCTGGGATTGTAATGTTAGTGATTTCTTTTACATAATATAAAATCCTTTTCCAATATTTATTAATTTTTGGACAACTCCACCACAGATGAGTCATTGTTCCCGCCTCTCTACACCTTCTCCAACAGTCCCCTGACTTCCTCGGTTGAAATTTATGTATTTTATCTGGGGTAGCATACCATCTAGAAATACATTTGTAGTTCATTTCTGCTGTATAGCTATCGGCGGCCGACCTGTGTATAAGTTTATAAATTTTCCCCTGAGTGCTTTTATCACATTGTGTGCCCAATTCCTTTTCCCATTTCTGTATAAAAGGCGGGCTCTCCAGCTCCCCTCTCTCGGTCAGGAGCATATACAGCTTGGAGATTATCCCCTTAGAATTATCTGTCACACCTACGAACCATTCGTCCATTTTTCATCCATCCATTGATGGATGAAAAACAGACATCAATGTATGTCTATGAAAAATGGATTACAATGGATGATCATCTCTTTTCATCCGTTTTCATCCGCTTCCATTAACATCTGTTTTTTTTTTTTAATGAATGAAAGCCCTATTTTTTATCTGTCAAAAAAACAGATTGAAAGAAAAACAGATGTAAACTCACAAATGGTCAGTTTTTCATCTGTTTTTGCCTTGGTTGTTGGGGGCAACTAGTCACTGTGAAGGGGGTGGCAAGGAGAGGGGCAGGAGAGGGGAAGAGCAGTATACACAGTGAGGGGGCAGTCTGCACAGACATGTAATCGCCTTTTTTTTTTCCTTTATTCTAGAGAACAATACATACAGTGAGGGACTGAATGACAGCCCAGCTATTAACTATAGAAGAAAAAGCCAACAATTACATTTAAAAGCTGACAGCGACAGTCAGCGTTGGCAAGTGAGGGAGCCTGTCTGTGCAGACTGCCCCTCGCTGTATATACTGCTCTTCCCCTGCCTGGCCCCTCTCATTGCACACACTGTCCCAAAGAGGACCTGTATATTTCCCGATTCTAAGTGCAGAGCCAGAGCTGTTAAATAAAATAAAAAATAAAGACATTCCCCAGTGGAGAGAGATAGAGAATGCATTGTATCTCTTCTTTTAGATCAGCGGAATCAAATTCTGTCTGTAGATGAGCTCAGTTTAACCATTTAAAGACTACATTTTTTTCTGACACGTGTTGCTTACAAGTTAAAATCATTCTTTTTTGATAGAAAATTACTTAGAACTCCCAAACATTATATATATTTTTTAGCAGAGACCCTAGGGAATAAAATGGCAATTGCATGCAATATTTTATATCACACTGTATTTGCGCAGCAGTCTTTCAAAAACATTTCTTTGGGAAAAAAAACTTCCATGAATTATAAAAAAACTAAACAGTAAAATTAGCCCAATTTTTTGGTATAATGTGAAATTCGATGTTTTGCCACGAGGATCGCAATCTTTAGGGCACTTTATCACTGACGCGGGGGGGCATCAGCAGTAAAACGCCACTATTTTTAGCGGCGATTTACCGTCATTTTAGCAGGGCTAGCGGGGCACTTTTAACCCCCGCTAGCTGCCAAAAAAACGTTAAAAGCACGTGAAAAGTGCTGCAGCTGTGCTTTTCCAGCACTTAGGCGGCGCTGCCCATTGAATTCAATATGCAGCGCCTCAAAGATGCTGCGTGTAGGACTGTTTTTTAGCATTCTGCCAGCACACCGCTCCAGTGTGAAAGCACTTGGGCTTTCACACTGGAGTAACAGAAGTGCTTTGCAGGAGCTATTTTTAGCACTATAGCGCATGTAAAAGTGCCTCAGTGTGAAAGCAGCCTTGACAAACCAGTTAAGAAAAAAAATGTAGAAATTGTAGAGCTAGGCTTCCTGTTAGGCCGCGTACACACGCGGGGACTGTTCGGCCAACTTTGTCCGTCAAACAGTTTCGGCAAACAGTCCGCTCAAAATTAGCATGGACGGACATGGCCACACACGACGTACGAACAGTTTGCTGAAACCGTGCGCGATGACGTGAACGGCACGTACGACGGGACGAAAAATACGACGTCCTATACACTGCATTATAACTTTCGGCGTGTAAATCCTTTCTGAGCATGCGCGGAACTTAGTTTGTCGAACAAGCCTACACACGAGGGAACTGTTCGCTGAAACAAGGTTTCAGCGGACAGTTTTTCGGAAATTCCGAAAAACCTTGTTCAGCGGACTGTTCGCTGAAACTGTCCGCTGAACGCCCACACACGGGCGGACTGTCCGCCGAAACACTGTTCAGCGGACAAAGTTGGCCGAACAGTCCCCGCGTGTGTACGCGGCCTTAGTTGTAAGAAACTGCTTTGTGATAATTGTATCTCAGTCATGGCAGGTTCTGAATCAGTGGCCTCTATAAAGGAGTTAATGTCTTCCATGAAGTAGTTTGTTTCCTCCTTTCATTCTTTAGCACTAGACTGGCTGGTTTGGGACTATCCACTTCCAAGTCTGTTGCAGTGGTTCAGAAACCTTTACATTCAGTTTCAGCTAGGTCTTTGCCCCCTTTGGTATTAGCAACTGTTAGCTCAAAGGCTGTCTCTGCTATATTTCTCTTTCCGGGGGAAGATATAGATGAACTTTTAAAAGGAATCTATGCCCCTTGCAGGTCTTTTGTAACCTGCTTTGATTTCCATCCTTCTTGATTAACTGGCTGATGAAATTCCAATTGTCGACCTACTGTAAATAGT
This sequence comes from Lithobates pipiens, assembly GCF_037356315.1. Taxonomy (NCBI): domain Eukaryota; kingdom Metazoa; phylum Chordata; class Amphibia; order Anura; family Ranidae; genus Lithobates; species Lithobates pipiens. The sequence continues at coordinate 186,227,445 of NW_027507784.1, read as the reverse complement.
TTTTTTTGCCTCAAACCAAATTCACAGACCTGCATTGAACGTTGAAAGTCTATGTCTTCTACCAGAGGTTCCCCACCACACTCTATCAGCGATATATAAATCAATACTAGCCCACACTTATAATACTCTTCTAACATTTACTAATCTCTGGTCCAGGGATCTGAGGTTTGAGGTTCCTGTCGGTTACTGGCATACTGCCTTCCAATTTACTCATAAATCCTCAATCTCAGATTACGCTCAAGAGAAAAACTATAAAATGCTATCCAGATGGTATTGCGATCTGACCTACATCAAACGCATCTACCCAACTTCCACGGACACATGTTGGCACTGCCAAATGAAGAGAGGAACATATCTGCCTATCTGGTAGGAATGTGACCATATCCGTCCTTTTTGGTCACAGATATTTCCGATATTCACAGAGGTCTATGATGAGCATAATACTCCTCCTCCCGCCATAGCCTTAGGCCCCTTTCACATAGGCGCCTGTTCTGCCGCTGTTAAAAGCATGTTTTGTTATTTTGAAATTCAGAGAATCCTGGCACAGCGTTCACTTGTAGTTGTACATTGCGATTAGCTGCGTTTACATGTGGCTATGTTTAGCTGCATTGGTACTTTCTTGCCATTTCTGATGTACTTCCTGTTGTTTTTCTTTCCTTGTTGCCGCTGCTATCTGCAGGAGAAATAGTACACTGCGATTACCTGCAGTTATGTGCAGATAGCTGCAATAAATCAGTCCTTGATGCAGTAAAATGTATTTTTTCTAACTGCACCAAACCATATTTTATGAAACCGTTGCTAAATGCACTGTGTGAATGGGGCCATAGGAAAGCATTGTTTGAGTTTATCTGCGGTAGATAACTTGATCTATCCACAGCTAAAAGCTGAATTCTATCCGCCCGTGTGAAAGGGGCCTTATTGTCTATCCTTCTGGGTCCGCTTAAGTCCCAGAAATCTAGCCTTCTTAGATTTTTCCTCTATGCAGCTAGACTGTTAATTTCCAGGCACCGGGGGAAAACTTCCACTCCCTCACTATCTGCTTGGGTAAACAAAACTAATGAAATTATGTTAATGGAGGAAATGCAAGCCAGAGAATGTGATAAGTTGGAAAAATTATCTTTGGTAAATCTTGATGCATTATTACTCCCCTAAGAAATTGGGCAACATCTAGAGAAAGGGAAATTTTTGCCCATTTTTCCTTGCAAAATAGCTCAAACTCTGTCAGATTGGATGGAGATCGTCTGTAAACAGCAAATTTCAAGTCTTGCCACAGATTCTCAATTGGATTTAGGTCTGGACTTTGACTGGGCCATTCTAACACATGCATATGTTTTGATCTAAACCATTCCATTGTAGCTAAGGCTGTATGTTTAGAGTCATTGTCCTGCTGGAAGGTAAACCTCTGCCTCAGTCTTAAAGGGGTTGTAAAGTGATTTTTTTTTTAAATGTTATACTTACCTCCACTGTGCAGCTCGTTTTGCATAGAGTGACCCCAAACCTGCTCTTCTGGAGTCCCTCGGCGGCTGTCTCTGCTTCCTCCCGCAGGTGCTTCTCACGTTCATGTGAGCTCCCTCGCATGGTGAGAAGCATCTGCGGGCACGCTCCCGTGATACAGCCGGCGGCTATAGCCGCTTGCTGTATCACACGGCCCTGCCCCCCGGCGCTCCGTGTCAGTGGATGTGATTGACAGCAGCACGAGCCAATAACTGCGCTGCTTTCCATCCATCCACTCCAGCCAATCAGCGGCCAGGCTGAACGGTGGAAAGAACGTTGGGGGATGAGTGCGGGATTTTCGAGGGGTGAGGTAAGTAAAACGGGGGGCTGGGGGCGCAGGCAGTGTCAGATGTTTTTTCACCTTAATGCATAAAATGCATTAAGGTGAAAAAACATTTACCTTTAAAACCCCTTTAAGGCTTTTGCAGACTCTAACAGGTTTTCTTCTAAGAGTGCCCTTTATTTGGCTCCATCCATCTTCCCATCAACTCTGACCAGCTTTTCCCTGTCCCTGCTGAAGAAAAGCATTCCTACAACATGATGCTGCCACCACCATGTTTCACGGTGATAGTGGATGGTGTGTTCAGGGTGATGTGCAGTGTGTTTTCTGCCATATATAGCATTTTACTTTTAGGCCAAAAAGTACAATTTTGCTCTAATCTGACCAGAGCACCTTCTTCCATGTGTTTGCTTTTTCCCCCACATGGCTTCTCGCACACTGCAAACGGGACTTCTTATGGTTTTCTCTCAACAATGGCTTTCTTCTTGACACTTTTCCATAAAGGCCAGATTTGTGGTGTGCACAACTAATAGTTGTCCTGTGGACAGATTTTCCCACCTGAGCTCTGCATCTCTGTAGCTCTTCCAGAGTTGCCATGGACCTCTTGGCTGCTTCTCTGCTTAATGCACTCCTTGCCCGGCCTGTCAGTTTAGGTGAACGGCCATGCTCTGGTAGGTTTGCAGTTGTACCATACTCTTTCCATTTTCGGATAATGGATTGAACAGTGCTCCATGAAATGTTCAAAGCTTCGGATATTTTTGTATAACCTAACCCTGCTTTAAACTTCGCCACAACTTTATGCCGGACCTGCCTGGTGTGTTCCTTGGCCTTCAGGATACTGTTTATTCACCAAGGTTCTCTAACAAACCTCTGAGGGCTTTACAGAAGAGCAGGATTTATACTGAGAATAAATTTCACACAGGTGGACTCTATTTACTAATTAGGTGATTTATGAAGTTACCGGTAATTGCTTCCACTAGATTTTAGTTAGGGGTATCAGAGTAAAGGGGGCTGAATGCAAATATTCTTTATAAATATTTATTTGTAAAAATTTTGAAAACAATTTATCATTTTCCTTCCACTTCACAATTATGTGCCACTTTGTGTTGGTCTATCACATAAAATCCCAATTAAATTAATTTATGTTTTTGGTTGTAACATGACAAAATGTGGAACATTTCAAGGGGTATGAATACTTTTTCAAGGCACTGTATGTCGAAGTTCTTATGGAGGAGATCCTTCCTGCATGTTTATTTGTGACTGCTTCCAGCAGTTCAACTTTAGTCTCCTGAACCTCCTATAATTTTATGCTGTTTATTTTGGTAAACACTATTTTGTAATGAATCACCCTATTCCCTTTTGGGATCTGTTATTGTGTAACTTATTTACTTTTCATTTGTATTTGCTCTCACTCATTTGAGTGACTGTTTTTTGTAATCTTGTCTGAAAATTTTGTAAATAAAAATCTATTCAACCTTAAAAGCAATCTATACTTCAGAGTAGATTAAGGTTCCAGAACAGACGCCATCAGTCCAGGATAAGATGTACAAGGGTTTGCAAGGACGTAATCTTAGAACTTTTCCAGTCCATCATTCCTTAAAGGATATGATCCTTTCCAAATGGAAAGAACCTGAAAAATACTTTTTCAGTTTAGGGGCCATAAAAGGCGTTTGAAGATTGAATATGTATCTTTAAGTGCCCAAGACTGGATGCCCATCTTTTTTAGGTCTCTAAGAGATCAGACCTTTCTTTTAAGGATTCTGGTGTCTTGGACAGATGGACAGAAAGGCCTGCTGCGGAAGGCCTGGGATGGCTCTGCTCTCTCCCTGGGTCCAGCCATGGCTTCCACGTGCGTTGCTTAGTTCCTTAATGGTTGGGTTCAGAGACTGGATGGTTTACTTTCTTCTAACACACCAGTAGAGGACGTTAGAGATTTCCTCCCTCTGGTCACTAAATCTGTGGCATTCTTGGCTGATGCTGCAGCAGAAACAGTTAAATCAGTGGCCAGAACCTTGGCACTTATTAATTCAGCTAGCCGAGCTATCTGGCTGAACTTCTGGGAGGGGGGCCTTACTTCTAAGAATAATTTGTCTGCCATTCCCTTTGAGGAAAAACTTTTGTTTGGTTCTACCATTTCAGGAAATCCTAACCCGTTTTTCAGAAAAGATTAAGAGAGGTAAACCTTGGGATAAGAGACCTTTTCATAGTTTCCAGAACAAATCTGAATTTTAGTCAGGTGTTCCTCAGACTAAGAAAAAGTGGTCTTTCAATAAAGACAAGGCAAAAGGGGGGCACTCTTTACTCCTTCTGCCCCTTCCAAAGGTTTGCCAGATAGTGGGCAGAAACCACAGAAAATCCTTACATCCTACAGAGTATAAGGCCGCGTACACACGGGCGTCACATGGTATATGTCACATGGGTTGGTCACATGGGTTGATGTCACATGGGGACTATGACATCGTAAGGGGGCGGGGTCACCATGTGACCAACCCATGTGACATATACCATGTGACACCGCCCCATTGTCACTATATAAGTGACTGCACAGCGCGGCTCTGGCATTCCGGCCGGAGAGAGCGACGTGTCAACATCTCCTGGGGAAGAAGAAGAAGAACAAGAAGAAGAAGAAGAACGGAAGGCGGCGACGGCGACAGCGACAGCGGCGACAGAAGACCGGGCCACCGCCTGTAAAAGAGCTACAAGAAGGCGCGGTGGCCCGGCAGAAGAACCGAAGGCGGCGACAGAAGAACGGAAGGCAGCGGCGACAGAAGACCGGGCCACCGCCTGCAAAAGAGCTACAAGAAGGCGCGGTGGCCCGGCAGAAGAACCGAAGAGGGGGACAAGACCCCCGAAGTCGGGAGAAGAGGCCGGCGGCGGGGAGGAAGAAAGCCGGGCTCCTCCGCTAGTAAAAGAGCTACACGAAGATAGCGGAGGAGTCCGGCGAGAAGACCCCCGAAGACGGAAGACCCCCGGAGCTGTGCAATAAAATATTTTTTCTCTGTGTTGTGTTTTTTTTTGTACTTTATTTCACAGGTGAATGGGTAGGGGTACATTGTACCCCATACTCATTCACATAGGGTGGGGGGCCGGTATCCGGGGGCCCCCTTCTTAAAGGGGGCTCCCAGATTCCGATAAGCCCCCCGCCCGCAGACCCCGACAACCAACGGCCAGGGTTGTCGGGAAGAGGCCCTTGTCCTCATCAACATGGGGACAAGGTGCTTTGGGGTGGGGGGGCCGCACGGCCCCCCCTTCCCCAAGGCACCCCCCCATGTTGAGGGCACGCGGCCTGGTACGGCTCAGGAGGGGGGGCGCGCTCGCTCGCCCCCCTTTCCTGGCCGGCCGGGTAGCGTGCTCGGACAAGGGTCTGTTGTGGACTTTGGGGGAACCCCCACGCCGATTTTTTTCGGCGTTGGGGTTCCCCTTTAAGCCCATTCCAGGCGGCGGAGCCCGCGACGTCTCCGTCGCGGGCCCCGCCTACCTTCACACGCGCTCGAAATGAGCAGACTTTCCTCCGAGCGGGAACAGTTTGCTCATTTCGAAAGTAGCCTACACACGGGCGGACTGTTCGCTCAAACACAGTTTCAGCGGACAGTTTTTCGGAATTTCCGAAAGACTTTGTCCGTCAAACTGTCCGCTGAAACTGTCCGCTGAAAGCCCACACACGAGCGGACTGTCCGCCCAAACACTGTTCAGCGGACAAGGTTGGGCGAACAGTCCGCCCGTGTGTACGCGGCCTAAGAGATTACTACAGGTTATGCCCCGTACACACGATCAGACTATCCGACGGACTAGAGACAATCCGCCCGTGTGTTGGCTCCGGCGGACTTTTTTTCCCAAAAGTCCGGCGGACTTAGAAAGAAGTTTTGACTCAAAATTGTCCACCGGACTTTTGAAATGAACGAACTTGCCCGTACAGGGAGAAAAGTCCGTTCACTTTGAACGCGGCTCCAGGTAGCCGGGACTAGCGCAGGAAGTCAATGTCGCCGCCTCCATCGGCGAGATTGATGCCTTGCGAGCCCCGTCACCTGGTGTGGACATAAAGGGGAAGCCCACACCGAAAAAATGGCGTGGGGGTCCCCCCGAAGTCCATATCGGACCCTTATCCGAGCACGTAGCCTGGCCGGTCAGGAAAGGGGGTGGGGACGAGCGAGCCTCCTGTGCCGTACTAGGCCGCATGCCCTCAACATGGGGGGGTGCTTTGGGGAAGGGGGGCCCTGCGGCCCCCCCACCCCAAAGCACCTTGTCCCCATGTTGATGAGGACAAGGACCTCTTCCCGACAACCCTGGCCGTTGGTTGTTGGGGTCTGCGGGCGGGGGGCTTATCGGAATCCGGGAGCCCCCTTTAATAAGGGGGCCCACAGATACCGGCCCCCCACCCTATGTGAATGAGTATGGGGTACAATGTACCCCTACCCAATGACCTGGTGAAAAAAGTGTAAATAAAACACAACACAAGGTTTTAAAATAATTTATTGCACAGCTCCGGGGGTCTTCCGTCTTGGGGGGTCTTCTCGCCAGACTTCTCCGCTATCTTCTGCTAGCTCTTTTACTAGCGGAGGAGCCCGGCTTTCTTCTTCGCCGTTGCTGCGGCCCGGGGGTCTTCTTGTGACTTCAGGGGTCTTGTCCCCCTCTTCGGTTCTTCTTGCCGGGCCTCCGCTTTCTTCTTCTAGCTCTTTTACTAGCGGTAGACCAGTCTTCTGTCGCTGCCTTCTCTTCTTCTTCCTTGAGATGTTGACTCGACGCTCTCTCTGGCCGCAATGACAGGAACGCGTTGTGCGGCGACTTATATAGGGACAATGGGCGAGGTCACCAGGTGATGTCCCCACCCCTTATGCTGTCACAGTCCTGGAGGATGCTGGGACTGTGACATCATAAGGGGGCGGGGTCATCATGTGACATCAACCTAAAGAGGAAGGCAGCGCTGGAGAAAGTGTTGGAATTGGTGAAGTCGGTGACTCCCACGGCAGACATCAAGTATTTGAAGGCCAAAATTGGTAGCCTGAGAGCACATATAATAGGGAGCACAAGAAGATCCAGGATTCCATGAGATCTGGAGTAGCAGCAGATGACGTATACGTCCCCAGGCTATGGTACTACGACAGACTGTTTTTTGTCAGACCAGAGTGAACCCAGGCCATCACCATCTACACTTCCTTCAACATCAGATGTGGCTCCTGAAGTCCAACCTAGGCTTTCCACCCAGGAAGATGTGGAGGAACCCAGCTTGAGCCAGGTATAGCATTGTTCAACATATCTCTTGTCAAAAATTGAATGATGTTAACTAGACATTATTGATCAATAATTTCTAGCTTAACAAAGTGGTTTACCTATAAATGGACAGTAGTGGCCAAAAATGATTGGGACAAGAATGAAAAATGCTGGGGTCAGAATTATAGTCTTTTCTATTTGTTAACATTCAATTTGCAACAGTCATAAGCTCAAAATTGAGTGATGACCAAAAAACTAAAACTATGTACCATTTTCATACACAGGAAAGTCTCAGCCAGGAGAAGGCCATGAAAAGCAGCCTGACAGAATCCCAGGTTCCTCCCCTCCGCCTTTCAACCAAAAGGACCAGGAAGGCGAGGAACCTGGAGGAGTCCGCAACTTCTTTAATTTGCCAGGCTAATGCGGTACTTATCATGACCCCTGGTGGCCCCGAGTTGTTTGGCTGTCTGGCAGCCAGTAAACTGGAACGCATGGAGGAGGGCCAATGCCTTATCTCAAGGGGATGAGGGTCCAACTCACAAACCAAAGCCACATGTGGATCATACTACTCCTCCTCCACCTCCAGCTACATCACCAACACCACGGCCACCCAACCCACCAGAGCAGCATGGAAGGAAGTATTGAGAGTGATGGCCTGGGTTTGGTGTGGTCTGGCAAAAGATGCAGGCTTTTGTAAGACCACAACCTCGGGACATATATGTCATCTGCTGCTGCTCCCGATCTCTCGGAGTCCTTGACCGCATTGTGCCCCCTATTAAATGGACTCCACAGATTACCAGTTTTGACAGTCAAATAATTGATGTCTGTCCTGGGGTACAAAGGCTTTGCAAATTCCAACTGTTTCTCCAGCGTTGCCTTCCTCTTTATTTTGTTAGAAACCCTATTAAATACAGTGGGGCAAAAAAGTATTTAGTCAGCCACCAATTGTGCAAGTTCTCCCACTTAAAAATTTGAGAGAGGACTCTAATTGTCATCATAGGTATACCTCAACTATGAGAGACAAAATGTGGAAACAAATCCAGGCAATCACATTGTCAGATTTTTTAAAGTATTTGGCCGCGTACACACGGGCGGACTGTTCGCCCAACTTTGTCCGCTGAACAGTGTTTGGGCGGACAGTCCGCTCGTGTGTGGGCTTTCAGCGGACAGTTTCAGCGGACAGTTTGACGGACAAGGTTTTTCGGAATTTCCGAAAAACTGTCCGCTGAAACCTTGTTTCAGCGAACAGTCCGCTCGTGTGTAGGCTTGTTCGTCAAACAAAGTTGCGCGCATGCTCAGAAAGGATTTTCACGCCGAAAGCTATAATGCAGTGTATAGGACGTCGTATTTTTCGTCCCGTCGTACGTGCCGTTCACGTCATCGCGCACGGTTTCAGCAAACTGTTCGTCCGTCGTGTGTGGCCATGTCCGTCCATGCTAAGTTTGAGCGGACTGTTTGCCGAAACTGTTTGACGGACAAAGTTGGGCGAACAGTCCGCCCGTGTGTACGCGGCCTTAATTTGCAAATTATGGTGGAAAATAAGTATTTGGTCAATATCAAAAGTTCATCTCAATACTTTATTATATATCCTTTGTTGGCAATGACAGAGGTTAAATGTTTTCTGTAAGTCTTCACAAGGTTGTCACACTCTGTTGCTGGTATGTTGGCCCATCCCTCCATGCATATCTCCTCTAGAGCAGTGATGTTTTGGGGCTCCTGCAACACGGATTTTCAACTCCTCCAAAGGTTTTCTATGGGGTTGAGATCTGGAGAAGGGCTAGGCCACTCCAGGACCTTGAAATGCTTCTTACGAAGCCTCTCCTTCGTTGCCCGGGAGGTGTGTTTGGGTTCAGTGTCATGCTGAAAGACCCAGCCATGTTTCACCCTCGTGTGGTTCTGGGATTTTTGCTCACCGTTCTTGTGATCATTTTGACCCCACGGGGTGAGATCTTGTGTGGAGCCCCAGATCGAGGGAGATTATCAGTGGTCTTGTATGTCTTCCATTTTCTAAGTATTGCTCCCACAGTTGATTTCTTCACACCAAGCTGCTTACCTATTGCAGATTCAGTCTTCCCAGCCTGGTGCAGGTCTACAATTTTGTTTCTGGTGTCCTTCGACAGCTCTTTGGTCTTCAGCATAGTGGAGTTTGGAGTGTGACTGTTTGAGGTTGTGGACAGGTGTCTTTTATACTGATAACAAGTTTAAACTGGAAAGACCTGCTGAAAGACCCAGCCACGTTTCATCTTCAGTGTCCTTGCTGATGGGAGGAGGTTTGCACTCAAAATCTCATGATACATGGCCCCATTCATTCTTTCATGTACACGGATCAGTCGTCCTGTTCCCTTTGCAGAGAAACAGCCCCAAAGCATGATGTTGCCACCCCCATGCTTCACGTTAGGTATGGTCTTCATTGGTTGTAACTCAGCATTCTCTCTCCTCCAAACACGACGAGTTGTGTTTCTAGCAAACAGTTCTAGTTTAGTTTCATCTGACCATATGACATTTTCCCAATCCTCTTCTGGGTCATCCAAATGCTCTCTAGCATTCACACCAAGCTGCTTGCCTATTGCAGATTCAGTCTTCCCAGCCTGGTGCAGGTCTACAATTTTGTTTCTGGTGTCCTTCGACGGCTCTGGTCTTCACTATAGTGAAGTTTGGAGTGTGACTGAGGTTGTGGATAGGTGTCTTTTATACTAATAACAAGTTCAACAAGGTGCCATTAATACATGTAATGAGTGGAGGACAGAGGAGCTTCTTAAAGAAGAAGATACAGGTCTGTGAGAGCCAGAAATCTTGCTTGTTTGTAGGTGACCAAATACTTATTTTCCACCATAATTTGCAAATAAATTCTTTTAAAAAATCAGACAATGTGATTGTCTGGATTTGTTTCCACATTTTGTCTCTCATACTTGAGGTATACCTATGATGACAATTACAGGCCTCTCTCGTGTTTTAAAGTGGGAGAACTTGCACAATTGGTGGCTGACTAAATACTTTTTTGCCCCACTGTATCTAATTTTTTTTGGACAAATACTTGGCTATGTGTTTTACTTAACCACTTCCCACCCGGCCAATGCATATATATGGCCGGGTGGGAGCCGTCTACTCCTGATAGGACGTTCAGGAACGTCCTTCAGGAGTAGCGGGATCGCTCGCGCGCATGCCCACGCAGCGGCGCGATCCCGATGTGCTCGTGTCACCCGGACACGGCACATCTCAGATCGGCAGGAGGGCTCTGTGATTGGCCCTCCTGATCACATGACGGCCATGTCCAATCACGGCCGTCATGTGATGTAAACAAACAGCCGGTTGCTAGGCAATCGGCTCTCCTCTCCTCACACGGAAGTCACCGCTGAGGAGAGGAGAGCAGAACGCTGCAGCCGGCTGATGATCAGTGAGTATGGGCTGCTTTTTACAGCTTTTTACTCACTGATCATCAGTGTACTGTAAACACACAACACACCACACAGTACAAACACAGTCCCCACATATGTCCCCAAAACACACATGTCCCCAAAACATACATGTCCCCAAATAATAAAAACACATGTCCCTAATAATAAAAACATGTCCCCCACATATGTCCCACTAAAATCACATGTCCCAATGATTATCTGCACACATATGTACGTGATCACCTGCACACATATGTACATGATCATTTGCGTACATATGTCCGTGATCACACAAACCAATTATTATACACTTAACGGAATTTTTTTTACCAAAAACATGTAGCAGAATACATTTTGGCTTAAATTTATGACAAAATTTGATTTTATTGGATTTCTTTTCAAATAGAAAAAAGAAAATATTGTTTTTTTTCCAAATTTCCGCTATTTTTGCGCTTATATCGCAAAAAAAAAAAACGGAGTCGTGAATAAATAACACCAAAATAAAGCTCTATTTGTGCGAACAAAATGATAACAATTTCATTTGGGTACAGTGTAGCATGACCGCGCAATTGTCACTGAAAGCGCTAGAGCGCTGAAAGCTGAAAATTGGGCTGGGAAGGAAGGGGGTGAAAGTGCCCTGTATTGTAGTGGTTAAAAAAGGACAGTTTGTGAGTAGGCAGGTACATTTCAAAATTACAATGTCAAATTAACAAAGGACAACATAATTGTATCTTTGAGGTTAAAATATACAAGATATTAATGGTTTTGTAGTAACTTGACACACAAAACGACAAAAAATATTATGGAGATCACTAGAAAAAAAAATTATTATTCTGGAGATCATTAGAAAAAAAACAAAGATTATTCATGAGATCGCCAATAGTTAAAAATCTGTTTGTCAGAACTCTGTGAATATCAGTAGCAGCGCAAAAATTCATTATTCTAGCATTATAAAGAAGAAGAGAATGCGCTGCATTGAGAGATTTCAAAATTTGCCACATGACAAATGTGCTATCTCCATTACGAATGCTAGTTTTACAAGACTTATTGCTTCCGGGTTGGAATTGATTCCGAGCATGCATGAACTTTTGTGCGCGGACTTGTGTACACACGATCAGACTTTCTGACAACAAAGTTTTGTTGACGAAAAATTTGAGAACCTGCTAAGAAACATTTGTTGGCGGATATTCCGACAGCAAATGTTCGATGGAGCATACACAGTCTGACTTTCCGACAACAAGCTCATATCGAACATTTCCCGTTGGAAAATCCAACCGTGTGTACGTGGCAAAAGGCTAATTTCACACTGAATCATTGAAATCAATGGGAAAGCGCTGCTGCAGTGGTGCTTTGCCAGCGGTTTTGACCCTTTTTTGGCTGCTCGCGGGGGTAAAAGTGCCCTGCTAGTGGCCGAACAGCGCTGCTAAAACTCTGCTAAAAATAGTGGCACTCTACCGCCAACGCCCACCCCAGTGGGAAAGTAGCCTTAGGCTGTATTCACAATTTGAATGTGCAAAAAAATCCACGATTTTGAGCGTGTGTTCGCAAAACATGCAAAAACCATGTGCTATGCTTGAAATGCCATTTATTTTTAATTAAATCCCAAATGTGGCAATCAAGATGCACATGGTTCAGGTTTCACACACAGTTGAAATGAATAGGCTGCCCTATGGAACACTACAATGCACAAAAAAGGTACGTATGGATGACACGTACTATAGTGTAAATGGAAGTTTACAGTTGATTTTATTAAGAAAGGAGCCACAGTCTGATTAGAAAAACTGTCTCCTGCTAACATATACTATAGAGAATGACTCGGGTGCTCTCTGCAGTGATCCAACACTCCGCCTGCTGAGTTAGAGCTCTCCAAACAGTAAACTCATACTCCATGCTGATTGGTGAGCTTTAGCTCTGAATCAGCATGGGATGTGTTGAACCTCTGTGGAGAGACCACTGTATCCACACAAACAGCAAGGGTCCTTCTCTGCAGCATGCTGGCAGGGTACAGGATTTTCTGTTCAGACTGCAGCTGCTTAAAAATAAAAAAGTTTATGGAAACAATAATTTGCATGTATTTTGTTTACATGCACCTGAAATGTATTTATCCAAATTAAATGAAACTAAGTTGGGCTTTTATTTTTCAGGACAAGGTTTTGCCTTTTTAGGTCCTAGCAGTACAAATATTGACAAAATGCCAAAACACAGCTGAAATTCAAACTACAATGCAACAAGTGCAACCACAAATGTTACATTGGTTGAAAAGAGAGAAATTACAAAAATGAATGAATTTACATAGACACACAGTAACCGCACACAAGGAGAGTAAGTAATGTACAGTATCAATTTTCACAACCAGACTATTCTGTGGAGGACGTGAATGTCTTACCATTCAGGAGAAAAATTTATTTTAACCACTTACTCACTGGGCACTTCCTAACCAGACCAATTTTCAGCCTTCGGTGCTCTTGCATTTTGAATGACAATTACTCAGTCATGCAACACTGTACCTATATGACGTTTTTGTTTTATTTTCACACAAATATAGCTTTCTTTTGGTGGTATTTAATCACCTCTGGGTTTGTTTGTTTTTTGCTCTATAAAAGAAAAATTCTGTAAATAAAAAAAGCAATTTTCTTTGTTTCTGTTATAAGATTTAGCAAATTAGTCATTTTTCTTCATGCATTTTGGCCAAACTTTATCCTGCTACATATCTTTGGTAAAAATGACCCGAATTGGTGTAAATTATTTGGTCTTTGTGAAAGTTAGAGTGTCCACAAGCTATGGTGCCAATCTCTGAAAATTGATCTCACTTGATATACTGACGGCCTATCTCATTTCTTGAGACCCTAACAAGCCAGGAAAGTACAAATACCCCACAATTGACCCCTTTTGGAAAGTAGACATTCCAAGGTATTTAATAAGAGACATGGTGAGTTTTTTTAAGTTGTAATTTTTTCCCACAATTTTCAAAATCACGTTTTTTTCACAAGATTGTTATATTAGCAGGTTATTTCTCACACACAGCATATGCATACTTCCAATTACACCCCAAAATACATTCTGCTACTCCTCCCGAGTATGGTGATACCAAATGTGTTTGACTTTTACACAGCCTGGAAAAAAAGAAAAGAAGGAGGGCGCACCGACCTAGTGCATTACCACTAGTAAAGCTTTATTCAATTAAAAAACAGAAAAGTGTATACTCACAAAGGAGTATTGATAGAAGGCATAATTAATAGAGAAAAATCCACTGTTCTGAACATCGACAAGCCAGGACCTGAGGTAAAGTGGATCAAACGATACCTCAAGATGACTGCCGCGTTTCAGGGGAGAACCCCTTTAATTTTTAATATAGTTTTCTATGTATTATATATATTATATGTATATGTGCGGCCGCGCACCTCTACTCCCTCCACCCCCCCCTTTTTTTTTTTCAGAACCCCCCCACCCCCCCTCCTGTAGTGGATTCGCAGTACATTTTGTTGTTATATGTGGTGTGTTTTCCTTCCCTGTATATACGCCTTGAATTTATTTTTTATTTTTTCCCAAACGGACGCTGCATTACAAATGGCTGGAAGTAGCGCGTGAAACGCAAATACACCCGCACTTCCAGGCCGTGCTATCGGCGCAGCAGTCTCTCCATATGCGTGCGCCGTAGCGCAAGTGTTGCACCAGGAGGCCTACCTGTACACTCTGGTCCCAATGCTATTAGTGACCAAAGAGATCAATGGGATTGGGAATTGCCCTAGACAGGATAATGTGAGTGAAGCAAATCTACCACCACAGAAAGAGAACAGATCACAAGAGGGAGGAATGAATCCATTTTTGACGACACACCTAAATATGGATGTATCAAAGAAACAACAGGACCCCCCCCCAAAGACCAAGACTCCACGATACATTAGGTGCAGGAAAAAATACTATCAATATTAAAGGATCAAAATTAAATGATGAGATCTCTTTTTTTGTGGAAGGAGCTGCGGGAAGGACAAAACCTGCAGCGCAGAAAAACAGTGTACTTCGACCACTATCACCCCTGAACACCAGGAGGCAACAAAAGCAATGAGAAGAGGGTGCAGGGGAGGGCGTAAAATTACAAAGGAATCCAAAGCATTAGAAAGTAATTCTACAATAAAAATATTCAATTTGTCAAAATGTGAATTCCCAGAATCAGAGCTCAAGTTGCTTAGAAGAGGGTTAAACTATGCTCCAGAGAGTCCCCCTAACCTGTTTGAACTCTTCATCGATCTCAATAAGTTTATACGAAACCTCACTGTAAAGTGCCATTTTAGGCTGAAAGAACTTAATGGAGTAGCCAATGTAAGTGCTGTAATGACTACTCCTACCTCCCCCAGCAAGTTTGGAGATGAAGGCATATTGGAGACCCTAGAGGAGTTATATGTTGAAGGAGGCTGAGTGTCCACCGATGAGATCTCCTCCCTGACCTTTGAAGACAGGACTATTAATACCGGGTTTAGACCAAGATCCTGTTTTTACACCCATTGTAAAAAGGGTAATTTTATACCTACTTTCTATGAGGTGGTGATGGAAGAATTCAGAAGGATTTGTGGAAGCCATACTCGAAAATACAACAAGGGCTACAAAACTTTTCTGGATGGCCCTTTGAGTAGCCTGAGAAAGAATTCGGAAATCATAATGAGAAAAGCAGAAAAGGGGGAGGTTTAGTGATACAAGATAGGGAACAGTATGTGGAGGAAGCGTTGAGACTAATTGGGGACAAGAATACTTATGAGAGGCTCATCTGGGATCCTACGGCTGTTTACAGTATCAAACTTAAAGAACTTCTGGATAGAGCATTATCCAACTAGGTTATCACTAAGAGCGAATACCAATTTCTGTGTTCTAAGCATCCAGTAGTCCCCTACTTCTACCATATTCCAAAATTTCATAAGGATATGGAGAAGCCCCCAGGCAGACCAATCTTCACCGGAATGGATAGCTTGACGATCAATCTCGGCAGCTATATTGATCACTTTCTCCAAGGGCTGGTAACTAATTTGCCATAGTTTATAAAGGATTTTGGCCAAGCCCTCGACATTCTTAGTGCTTATACATGGGAGAAAGGATATAGATGGTTATTGCTAGATGTAGCATCTCTGTCAGGATGCTTCCACCAGCAGTCTCATCCTCCCAGAAGAACCCTGAGACGCAGAAGAATGCTCGTTCCTGTTGCGCACGGAAACCGGGCTGTGGTGCATAGATGTGCGCAAACGCGAACAGGAGCACAAACAGAAGCCGTCGCGCACCCTCATGCATGACGGTGCTTGTGCGCACCCGTGGGCATCCCGGCGCTTGCTCGCACTCGTGCGCGCTAGTGCATGTCAGCACTGCCACCAAACTAGCCTATTTAAGTTCAGCCAACACTTTGCCTGGTGCTGCTTTGTCTTCAGCTCCTGAGTATCCTGTCCCCTGTGAACCTGTGTCCTGATTACCTTTTACCTACCCGGCTCGTCTGACCATCCTTTAAACTCTCCCGGTACCCACCTCGGCATGTCCCGTGACCAATCTCCTGTCTTCTCCCTGGCACCTGCACCACTGATCCAGTTTGACCTGGCTTGCTTCCTGACGACGATCCTGCCTGAACCTTGCACCCGATTCTGCCTGCTGTGTATGACCCTGCCTGTCTGACCTTGCTCCTTGCTGCTGCCGTCTGCACCTGCTACCAACTGTTGGTCTCCTGCTGAAGCTCTCCAGTGTCTCCACCCGCACTTTTGGGACTATCGCTCAGCTGCCACCAAAGACTTCCTGGGCGCTCGTGCGACTCTGCTCTCCAGCGCCTCCTGTTTACTCTATCAAGGGCCTGAGCCAGAGTGGTAAGGGAGACCTTGCTCGTCCATTCAGGCGCTTCTACCAGGTACATGATAGTCTCTGTACACTTCCATCCAGCACGAATTTGGCCTGAAAGCTATTGAGTATTACTTGGCAGAGGCACACCTGTTTAACCCTGTGCAGGCTCAATTTATATACGAATGTATCAAGTTCACGCTGACTCACAATTATTTTACGTTTATGGATGACTTATACAGGCGGGCAAAAGGTACAGTTATGGGGGCTAGGTTTGCTCCTAGTTACGCTACTGGGAGCAGAACTATATTTGGCCCAATAATCCATTTGGAAGGAACCTAATACTGTATTCACGGTATATCGATGATATTATTATCATCTGGAGTGGCACAGATGAAGAATTAGAAGGATTTCTAACAAATTGTGCAGAAAACCCATTTGGAATTACATTTACGCATGTGGTGGATGATGTGTCTTTGGTTTTCCTTGATCTGGAGCTGCGGGCTGATGATGAGGGAAGAATTCACTCAAAAAAAAATATTTTAAGACAAGTCCCGGCAACTCTTACCTTCATGCATGTAGCCACCATCATCCCAGATGGATTTGACATGTTCCTTTCTGCCAGTTCTGTAGACTGAGGCGGACTTGCACCCTTAAACGAGATTATGAGGAACAAAGTCTTGTCCTTAAAGAGTAAATTTAAGGAAAAGGAACATAAGGATGAACATATAGAGGAAGCCTTTCAGAAATATCTGCTGCTGTATAATAACTCTGGGGCTGAGGGAGAGAAAAAGATGGAACCCCAGGGTGATGAACAAGTACAGGTACAATTTTGTATTTGGTGCAATAATAAGGCCCCTGCAATACAAAAAATCCTTAAAAAAAAAGTTGGAGGATACTAGAATCAGATCCTATCCTGAAGACAAGCCTTCCTCCGTGCCAAAATATGGTCTTTAGGAGACCTAAGGACCTGAGGAGCATCATTGCCCCAAGTAGGGTGAAGAACATCAGAAATAATGGCCTTAACCACTTCCCACCCGGCCAATGTACATATACGGCCGGATGGGAGCCCTCTACTTCTGATAGGACGTTCAGGAACGTCCTTCAGAAGGAGGGGGATTGCACGAGCGCATGCCCGGACAGTGGCGCGATCCCAATGTGCTCGTGTCACCCGGACACGGTGCATCTCGGATCGGCAGGAGGGCTCTGTGATTGGCCCTCCTGATCACATGACGGCCGTGTCCAATCACGGCCGTCATGTGATGTAAACAAACAGCCGGTTGCTAGGCAATCGGCTCCTCCTCTCCTCACACAGAAGTCATCGCTGAGGAGAGGAGAGCAGATCGCTGCAGCCGGCTGGTGATCCGTGAGTATGAGCTGTTTTTACAGCTTTTTACTAACTGATCACCAGTCTAGTGTAAACACACATCACCACACAGTGTAAACACACGTCACCACAATACACATGTCACCACACATGTCCCCAAAACACACATGTCCCCAAATAATAAAAAGACCTGTCCCCAAATAAAAAAACACATGTCCCCCACATATGTCCCACTAAAATCACATGTTCCAATGATTATCTGCACACATATGTACGTGATCACCTGCACACATCTGTACATGATCATTTGCGTACATATGTCCGTGATCACACAAACCAATTATTATACACTTAACGGAATTTTTTTTACCAAAAACATGTAGCAGAATACATTTTGGCTTAAATTTATGACAAAATTTGATTTTATTGGATTTCTTTTAAAATAGAAAAAAGAAAATATTGTTTTTTTTCCAAAATTCCGCTTTTTTGGCGCTTATATCGCAAAAAATAAAAAACGGAGTCGTGAATAAATACCACCAAAATAAAGCTCTATTTGTGCGAACAAAATGATAAAAATTTCATTTGGGTACAGTGTAGCATGACCACGCAATTGTCATTGAAAGTGCGAGAGCGATGAAAGCTGAAAATTGGGCTGGGAAGGAAGGGGTCGAAAGTGCCCTGTATTGTAGTGGTTAATAACCCTTGGACAACGGTATTCGATCAAAAGGGCAGCAAAAGATGTGGGAGTACTAGCTGTGGGAATTGTGCACATATGTACCATAGGAAGAAGGATGTAGTAGGCATTGATGGTAGAACCCACAAGATCAAGCATTTTATGAATTGCAGTAGCCCATATGTGGACTTATATATGCACTTTTAAAATAATTATTTTCATTAAAATATATATTTCGATTTTTACTATTTATCGTGTACACCTTTTTGTGGCCGTGTGCCTCTACTGCCTCCACCCCCCCGTAGCGCAAGTGATGGTATCTGCGTGTGCGGAAGTCGCGGGTGGAACGCAGCTACTCCCGCACTTCCTGTTTGGCCATGTGACATGCGTTCCACCCTTTGTAATTGTAGCTGTGGCATTCTGGGGGATCCATTAGGCTGGCCTAGATGCACCCCCCTCTCCTTGATTTTGGCTGCTAGTAGGGGTAAGTGTAGGCTTTTTGTAAATTTTTACTGTATTCAATCACTATTGTTCTATATATGTTGATTTATTTATATATATATATATATATATATATATATATATAATATGGATTTTTTTTCTCAATGGCCATGTTGTGTTTTTCTGCGTACACCCACATAATGTGAGTGGGTGTAGCCTGCGTAGGTGGGTTGGGTGGGGTCTGAGCTGCACGCCCGCACACATTTAGGCTCTGAGGAAAGAGGTTCTCCCCTGAAACGCGTCAGCCATCTTGAGGTATTGTTTGATCCATTTGACGTCAGGTTGTTGATGTTCAGAACAGTGGTTTTTGCTCTATTTATTACGCCTTCTATCAATACTTGTTTGTGAGTATACACTTTTTAAATTGAATAAAGTTTTACTAGTGGTAATGCACTAAGTCAGTGCACCCTCCTTCTTTTCTTTTTTTCCTTTAGTGTATGAATACCCATTATTCAGAGGAGGGCTGCAGGACATCAGGCATTACTATATGAATCTGGTCACACCACGCATCGAGGAACTAGACACCAGATCACAAAGTTGTAAATTTATACGATATTTTTAAAACATAGCATGTATATAGCAAAAATTACACCTCCAAAACACATTCTGCTACTCCTCTTGATACCGCATGTGTCAGACATTTACACAGCCTGGCCACATACATAGGCCCAACACTGAAGTAATAGCTTCAGGAATTCTAGGAGCATAAATTACACATCTCATTTCATCCCTACCTATAACAGTTTTGAAGGTCCTTGAGCACCAGGACAGTGGAATTACCCACAAAATTACCCAATTTTGGAAAGCAAACACCCCAACGTATATTCTGTAAAGGCATGGGCTGGTGAGAGGTACTTGGGTACTCTGATGGGCTGGTGAGAGGTATTTGGGTACTCTGATGGGCTGGAGACAGGTACTCCGGTACTCTGATGGGCTGGAGGCAGGTACTCTGGTACTATGATGGCCTGGTGACAGGTACTCGGGTACTCTGATGGCCTGGTAACAGGTACTCGGGTGCTCAGATGAACTGTGACAATACTCGGGTACTCAGATGGACTGTGACAGATACTAATGTACTCAAACGAACTGTGACAGGTACTCGGGTACTCAGATGGACTGTGACAGGTACTCAGATGGACTGTGACAGGTAGTCTGGTACTCTGATGGACTGTGACAGGTACTCAGATGGATGTTACAGATTCTCGGGTACTCAGATGGACTGTGACAGGTACTCAGATGAATTGTGACAGGTACTCGGGTACTCACATGGACTGTGACAGGTACTCGGGTACTCAGATGGACTGTGACAGGTACTCGGGTATTCAGATATACTGTGACAGGTACTCAGATGTACTGTGATAGGAACTCAGATGAACTGTGACAGGTACTCGGGAACTCAAATGGACTGTGACAGGTAATCGGGTACTCAGATGGACTGTGACAGGTACTCAGTTACTCAGATATACTGTGACAGGTACTCAGATGAACTGTGACAGGTACTCAGATGACTGTGACAGGGGGTACTCAGATGAACTGTGACAGGTACTCGGGGGCTCAGATATACCGTGACAGGTACTTGGGTACTCAGATGCACTGTGACAGGAACTCAGATGAACTGTGACAGGTACTCGGGTACTCAAATGGACTGTGACAGGTATTCGGGTACTCAAATGGACTGTGACAGGTACTCGGATATACTATGACAGGTACTCAGATGAACTGTGACAGGTACTCGGGTATGAAGATGGGCTGTAACAGGTACTCAGGCTGTGACAGGTACTCAGATGGGCTGTGACAGGTCCTCGGATGGGCTGTGACGGGTACTCAGATGGACTGTGACAGGTTCTCAGATGAAATGAGATAGATACTCAGATGAAATGAGACAGATACTCAGATGGGCTGTGACAGGTGCTCAGCTACTTGTGTACTCAGATGAACTGTGACAGGTACTCAGATGGACTGCAACAGGTATTTGGGTACTCAGATGGACTGAGACAGGTACTCGGGTACTCAGATGAACTGTGATAGATACTTGGGTACTCAGATATACTGTGACAGGTACTCAGATGGACTGTGACAGGTACTTGGGTACTCAGATGGACCGTGACAAGTACCTGGGCACTCAGATGGACTGTGATAGGTACTCGAGTACTCAGATGGATTGTGAAAGGTACTCGGGTACTCAGATATACTGTGACAGGTACTCGAGTACTCAAATGGACTGTGACAGGTATTCAGATGTACTGTGACAGGTACTTGGGTACTCAAATGGACTGTGACAGGTATTCAGGTACTCAGATGAACTGTGACATGTACTCGGGTACTCAAATGGACTGTGACACGTACTCGATTACTCAGATGAGCTGTGACAGGTACTCGGGTACTCAGATATACTGTGACAGGTATTCAGATGGACTGTGACAGGTACTTGGGTACTCAGATGGACCGTGACAGGTACCTGGGCACTCAGATGGAACGTGACAGGTACCTGGGCACTCAGATAGACCGTGACAGGTACCTGGGCACTCAGATGGACCGTGACAGGTACCTGGGCACTCAGATGGACTGTGACAGGTACCTAGGCACTCAGATGGACTTTGACAGGTTCTCGGGTACTCAGATTGACTGTGAAAGGTACTCAGGTACTCAGATGGACTGTGACAGATTCTCAGGTACTCATATGAACTGTGACAGGTACTCGGGTACTCAGATGGACTGTGACAGGTACTCAGATGAACTGAGACAGGTACTTGGGTACTCAGATGGACTGTGACAGGTACTCAGGTACTCAGATGGACTGTGACAGGTACTCAGATGGACTGCAACAGGTATTTGGGTACTCAGATGGACTGAGACAGGTACTCGGGTACTCAGATGAACTGTGACAGATACTTGGGTACTCAGATATACTGTGACAGGTACTCAGATGGACTGTGACAGGTACTTGGGTACTCAGATGGACCGTGACAAGTACCTGGGCACTCAGATGGACTGTGATAGGTACTCGAGTACTCAGATGGATTGTGAAAGGTACTCGGGTACTCAGATATACTGTGACAGGTACTCGAGTACTCAAATGGACTGTGACAGGTATTCAGATGTACTGTGACAGGTACTTGGGTACTCAAATGGACTGTGACAGGTAATCGGGTACTCAGATGGACTGTGACAGGTACTCGGGTACTCAAATGGACTGTGACAGGTACTCGAATATACTATGACAGGTACTCAGATGAACTGTGACAGGTACTCGGGTACTCAGATATACTGTGACAGGTATTCAGATGGACTGTGACAGGTACTTGGGTACTCAGATGGACCTTGACAGGTACCTGGGCACTCAGATGGAACGTGACAGGTACCTGGGCACTCAGATAGACCGTGACAGGTACCTGGGCACTCAGATGGACCGTGACAGGTACCTGGGCACTCAGATGGACTGTAACAGGTACCTAGGCACTCAGATGGACTTTGACAGGTTCTCGGGTACTCAGATTGACTGTGAAAGGTACTCAGGTACTCAGATGGACTGTTACAGATTCTCAGGTACTCATATGAACTGTGACAGGTACTCGGGTACTCAGATGGACTGTGACAGGTACTCAGATGAACTGAGACAGGTACTTGGGTACTCAGATGGACTGTGACAGGTACTCAGGTACTCAGATGGACTGTGACAGGTACTCAGATGTACTGTGACAGGAACTCGGGAACTCAAATGGACTGTGACAGGTAATCGGGTACTCAGATGGACTGTGACAGGTACTCGGGTACTCAAATGGACTGTGACAGGTACTCGGATATACTATGACAGGTACTCAGATGAACTGTGACAGGTACTCGGGTACTAAGATGGGCTGTAACAGGTACTCAGGCTGTGACAGGTACTCAGATGGGCTGTGACAGGTCCTCGGATGGGCTGTGACGGGTACTCAGATGGACTGTGACAGGTTCTCAGATGACTGTGACAGGTACTCAGGTACTCAGATGAACTGTGACAGGTACTCGGGGCT
The DNA here is from genome assembly GCF_037356315.1 of Lithobates pipiens. Taxonomy (NCBI): domain Eukaryota; kingdom Metazoa; phylum Chordata; class Amphibia; order Anura; family Ranidae; genus Lithobates; species Lithobates pipiens. The sequence continues at coordinate 186,204,749 of NW_027507784.1, read as the reverse complement.
CAGATATACTGTGACAGGTACTTGGGAACTCAGATGGACTGTGACAGGTACTCGGGTACTCAGATGGACTGTGACAGATACTCGGATATACTGTGACAGGTACTCAGATGAACTGTGACAGGTACTCAGGTACTAAGATGGACTGTGACAGGTACTCGGGTACTCAGATGGACTGTGACAGGTACTCGGATATAATGTAACAGGTACTCGGGTACTAAGATGAGCTGTGACAGGTACTCAGATATACTGTGACAGGTGCTCGTGCACTCAGATGGGCTGTGACAGGTACTCAGATGGGCTGTGACAGGTCCTCGGATGGGCTGTGACAGGTACTCAGATGGACTGTGGCAGGTACTCAGATGAAATTAGACAGATACTCAGATAAAATGAGACAGATACTCATACGGGCTGTGACATGTGCTCAGCTACTTGTGTACTCAGATGAACTGTGACAGATTCTCAGGTACTCAGATGAACTCTGACAGGTACTCAGATGGACTGTGACAGGTATTCGGGTACCAAGATGCACTGTGACAGGTACTCGGGTACTCAGATGAACAGTGACAGGTACTCGAGTACTCAGATGAACTGTGAAAGGTACTCGGGTACTCAGATATACTGAGACAGGTACTTGGGTACTCAGATGAACTATGACAGGTACTCAGATGAACAGTGACAGGTACTCGGGTACTCAGATATACTGTGACAGGTACTCAGATGGACTGTGACAGGTACTTGGGCACTCAGATGGACTGTGACAGCTACTCGAGTACTCAGATGAACTGTGAAAGGTACTCGGGTACTCAGATATACTGAGACAGGTACTTGGGTACTCAGATGAACTATGACAGGTACTCAGATGAACAGTGACAGGTACTCGGGTACTCAGATATACTGTGACAGGTACTCAGATGGACTGTGACAGGTACTTGGGCACTCAGATGGACTGTGACAGGTACTCGAGTACTCAGATGGACTGTGAAAGGTACTCGGGTACTCAGATATACTGTGACAGGTACTTGGGTACTCAGATGAACTATGACAGGTACTCAGATGTACTGTGACAGGTACTCGGGTACTCAGATATATTGTGACAGATACCCGGGTACTCAGATGAACTGTGACAGGTACTCAGATGTACTGTAACAGGTACTCGGGTACTCAAATGGACTGTGACAGGTATTCAGGTACTCAGATGGACGGTGACAGGTACTCAAATGGACTGTGACACGTACTCGGGGACTCAGATATACTGTGACAGATACTCAGATGGACTTTGACAGGTACTTGGGTACTCAGATGGACCGTGACAGGTACCTGGGCACTCAGATGGACCGTGACAGGTACCTGGGCACTCAGATGGACCGTGACAGGTACCTGGGCACTCAGATGGACTGTGACAGGTACCTGGGCACTCAGATGAACCGTGACAGGTACCTGGGCACTCAGATGGACTGTGAAAGGTACTCGGGTACTCATATATGCTGTGAAAGGTACTCGGGTACTCAGATGAACTATAACAGCTACTCAGATGTCCTGTGACAGGTACTCAGATGAACTGTGACAGGTACTCAGTTACTCAGATATACTGTGACAGGTACTCGGGTACTCAGATAAACTGTGACAGGTACTCAGATGTACTGTGACAGGTACTCGGGTACTCAAATGGACTGGGACAGGTAATCAAGTACTCAGATAGACTGTGACAGGTACTCAGATGGACTGTGACAGGTACTCGGGTACTCAGATGGACTGTGAAAGGTACTCAGGTACTCACATATACTGTGACAGGTACTCGGGTACTCAGATGAACTATGACAGGTACTCAGATGTACTGTGACAGGTACTCAGGTACTCGGGTATTCAAATGGACTGTGACAGGTACCTGGGCACTCAGATGGACTGTGAAAGGTGCTCGAGTACTCAGATGAACTATAACAGCTACTCAGATGTGCTGTGACAGGTACTCAGATGAACTGTGACAGGTACTCAGATATACTGTGACAGGTGCTGGTGCACTCAGATGGGCTGTAACAGGTACTCAGGCTGTGACAGGTACTCAGGTGGGCTGTGACAGGTCCTCGGATGGGCTGTGACAGGTACTCGGATATACTGTGACAGGTACTCAGATGAACTGTGACAGGTACTCAGGTACTAAGATGGACTGTGACAGGTACTCAGATGGACTGTGACAGGTACTCGCATATACTGTGACAGGTACTCAGATAGACTGTGACAGGTACTCGGAAATACTGTGACAGGTACTCAGATGAACTGTGACAGGTACTCGGGTACTAAGATGAGCTGTGACAGATACTCAGATGGACTGTGACAGGTACTCAGATATACTGTGACAGGTGCTCGTGCACTCAGATGGGCTGTAACAGGTACTCAGGCTGTGACAGGTACTCAGATGGGCTGTGACAGGTATTCAGATGGACTGTGACAGGTACTCAGATGAAATGAGACAGATACTCAGATGAAATGAGACAGATACTCAGATGGGCTGTGACAGGTGCTCAGCTACTTGTGTACTCAGACGAACTGTGACAGGTTCTCAGGTACTCAGATGAACTGTGACAGGTACCCAGATGGACTGTGACAGGTATTCGGGTACCCAGATGGACTGTGACAGGTACTCGGGTACTCAGATATACTGTGACAGGTACTCAGATGGACCGTGACAGGTACCTAGGCACTCAGATGGACTGTGACAGGTACTCAAGTACTCAGATGGACTGTGAAAGGTACTTGGGTACTCAGATATACTGTGACAGGTACTCAGGTACTCAGATGTACTGTGACAGGTACTCGGGTACTCAGATATACTGTGACAGGTACTTGGGTACTCAGATAGACCGTGACAGGTACCTGGGCACTCAGATGGACCGTGACAGGTACCTGGGCACTCAGATGGACTGTGACAGGTACCTAGGCACTCAGATGGACTTTGACAGGTTCTCGGGTACTCAGATTGACTGTGAAAGGTACTCAGGTACTCAGATGGACTGTTACAGATTCTCAGGTACTCATATGAACTGTGACAGGTACTCGGGTACTCAGATGGACTGTGACAGGTACTCAGATGAACTGAGACAGGTACTTGGGTACTCAGATGGACTGTGACAGGTACTCAGGTACTCAGATGGACTGTGACAGGTACTCAGATGGACTGCAACAGGTATTTGGGTACTCAGATGGACTGAGACAGGTACTCGGGTACTCAGATGAACTGTGACAGATACTTGGGTACTCAGATATACTGTGACAGGTACTCAGATGGACTGTGACAGGTACTTGGGTACTCAGATGGACCGTGACAAGTACCTGGGCACTCAGATGGACTGTGATAGGTACTCGAGTACTCAGATGGATTGTGAAAGGTACTCGGGTACTCAGATATACTGTGACAGGTACTCGAGTACTCAAATGGACTGTGACAGGTATTCAGATGTACTGTGACAGGTACTTGGGTACTCAAATGGACTGTGACAGGTAATCGGGTACTCAGATGGACTGTGACAGGTACTCGGGTACACAAATGGACTGTGACAGGTACTCGGATATACTATGACAGGTACTCAGATGAACTGTGACAGGTACTCGGGTACTCAGATATACTGTGACAGGTATTCAGATGGACTGTGACAGGTACTTGGGTACTCAGATGGACCGTGACAGGTACCTGGGCACTCAGATGGAACGTGACAGGTACCTGGGCACTCAGATAGACCGTGACAGGTACCTGGGCACTCAGATGGACCGTGACAGGTACCTGGGCACTCAGATGGACTGTGACAGGTACCTAGGCACTCAGATGGACTTTGACAGGTTCTCGGGTACTCAGATTGACTGTGAAAGGTACTCAGGTAATCAGATGGACTGTTACAGATTCTCAGGTACTCATATGAACTGTGACAGGTACTCGGGTACTCAGATGGACTGTGACAGGTACTCAGATGAACTGAGACAGGTACTTGGGTACTCAGATGGACTGTGACAGGTACTCAGGTACTCAGATGGACTGTGACAGGTACTCAGATGTACTGTGACAGGAACTCGGGAACTCAAATGGACTGTGACAGGTAATCGGGTACTCAGATGGACTGTGACAGGTACTCGGGTACTCAAATGGACTGTGACAGGTACTCGGATATACTATGACAGGTACTCAGATGAACTGTGACAGGTACTCGGGTACTAAGATGGGCTGTAACAGGTACTCAGGCTGTGACAGGTACTCAGATGGGCTGTGACAGGTCCTCGGATGGGCTGTGACGGGTACTCAGATGGACTGTGACAGGTTCTCAGATGACTGTGACAGGTACTCAGGTACTCAGATGAACTGTGACAGGTACTCGGGGCTCAGATATACTGTGACAGGTACTTGGGAACTCAGATGGACTGTGACAGGTACTCGGGTACTCAGATGGACTGTGACAGATACTCGGATATACTGTGACAGGTACTCAGATGAACTGTGACAGGTACTCAGGTACTAAGATGGACTGTGACAGGTACTCGGGTACTCAGATGGACTGTGACAGGTACTCGGATATAATGTAACAGGTACTCGGGTACTAAGATGAGCTGTGACAGGTACTCAGATATACTGTGACAGGTGCTCGTGCACTCAGATGGGCTGTGACAGGTACTCAGATGGGCTGTGACAGGTCCTCGGATGGGCTGTGACAGGTACTCAGATGGACTGTGGCAGGTACTCAGATGAAATTAGACAGATACTCAGATAAAATGAGACAGATACTCATACGGGCTGTGACATGTGCTCAGCTACTTGTGTACTCAGATGAACTGTGACAGATTCTCAGGTACTCAGATGAACTCTGACAGGTACTCAGATGGACTGTGACAGGTATTCGGGTACCAAGATGCACTGTGACAGGTACTCAGATGAACAGTGACAGGTACTCGGGTACTCAGATATACTGTGACAGGTACTCAGATGGACTGTGACAGGTACTTGGGCACTCAGATGGACTGTGACAGGTACTCGAGTACTCAGATGAACTGTGAAAGGTACTCGGGTACTCAGATATACTGAGACAGGTACTTGGGTACTCAGATGAACTATGACAGGTACTCAGATGAACAGTGACAGGTACTCGGGTACTCAGATATACTGTGACAGGTACTCAGATGGACTGTGACAGGTACTTGGGCACTCAGATGGACTGTGACAGGTACTCGAGTACTCAGATGGACTGTGAAAGGTACTCGGGTACTCAGATATACTGTGACAGGTACTTGGGTACTCAGATGAACTATGACAGGTACTCAGATGTACTGTGACAGGTACTCGGGTACTCAGATATACTGTGACAGATACCCGGGTACTCAGATGAACTGTGACAGGTACTCAGATGTACTGTAACAGGTACTCGGGTACTCAAATGGACTGTGACAGGTATTCAGGTACTCAGATGGACGGTGACAGGTACTCAAATGGACTGTGACACGTACTCGGGGACTCAGATATACTGTGACAGATACTCAGATGGACTTTGACAGGTACTTGGGTACTCAGATGGACCGTGACAGGTACCTGGGCACTCAGATGGACCGTGACAGGTACCTGGGCACTCAGATGGACCGTGACAGGTACCTGGGCACTCAGATGAACCGTGACAGGTACCTGGGCACTCAGATGGACTGTGAAAGGTACTCGGGTACTCATATATGCTGTGAAAGGTACTCGGGTACTCAGATGAACTATAACAGCTACTCAGATGTCCTGTGACAGGTACTCAGATGAACTGTGACAGGTACTCAGTTACTCAGATATACTGTGACAGGTACTCGGGTACTCAGATAAACTGTGACAGGTACTCAGATGTACTGTGACAGGTACTCGGGTACTCAAATGGACTGGGACAGGTAATCAAGTACTCAGATAGACTGTGACAGGTACTCAGATGGACTGTGACAGGTACTCGGGTACTCAGATGGACTGTGAAAGGTACTCAGGTACTCACATATACTGTGACAGGTACTCGGGTACTCAGATGAACTATGACAGGTACTCAGATGTACTGTGACAGGTACTCAGGTACTCGGGTACTCAAATGGACTGTGACAGGTACCTGGGCACTCAGATGGACTGTGAAAGGTGCTCGAGTACTCAGATGAACTATAACAGCTACTCAGATGTGCTGTGACAGGTACTCAGATGAACTGTGACAGGTACTCAGATATACTGTGACAGGTGCTGGTGCACTCAGATGGGCTGTAACAGGTACTCAGGCTGTGACAGGTACTCAGGTGGGCTGTGACAGGTCCTCGGATGGGCTGTGACAGGTACTCGGATATACTGTGACAGGTACTCAGATGAACTGTGACAGGTACTCAGGTACTAAGATGGACTGTGACAGGTACTCAGATGGACTGTGACAGGTACTCGCATATACTGTGACAGGTACTCAGATAGACTGTGACAGGTACTCGGAAATACTGTGACAGGTACTCAGATGAACTGTGACAGGTACTCGGCTACTAAGATGAGCTGTGACAGATACTCAGATGGACTGTGACAGGTACTCAGATATACTGTGACAGGTGCTCGTGCACTCAGATGGGCTGTAACAGATACTCAGGCTGTGACAGGTACTCAGATGGGCTGTGACAGGTATTCAGATGGACTGTGACAGGTACTCAGATGAAATGAGACAGATACTCAGATGAAATGAGACAGATACTCAGATGGGCTGTGACAGGTGCTCAGCTACTTGTGTACTCAGACGAACTGTGACAGGTTCTCAGGTACTCAGATGAACTGTGACAGGTACCCAGATGGACTGTGACAGGTATTCGGGTACCCAGATGGACTGTGACAGGTACTCGGGTACTCAGATATACTGTGACAGGTACTCAGATGGACCGTGACAGGTACCTAGGCACTCAGATGGACTGTGACAGGTACTCAAGTACTCAGATGGACTGTGAAAGGTACTTGGGTACTCAGATATACTGTGACAGGTACTCAGGTACTCAGATGTACTGTGACAGGTACTCGGGTACTCAGATGTACTGTGACAGGTACTCGGGTACTCAAATGGACTGTGACAGGTATTCAGGTACTCAGATGGACTGTGACAGGTACTCGGGTACTCAAATGAACTGTGAAACGTACTCGGTTACTCAGATGAACTGTGACAGGTACTCGGGTACTCAGACATACTGTGACAGGTACTCAGATGGACTGTGACAGGTACTTGGGTACTCAGTTGGACCATGACAGGTACCTGGGCACTCAGATGGACTGTGACAGGTACTCGAGTACTCAAATGGACTGTGAAATGTACTCGGTTACTCACATGAACTGTGACAGGTACTCGGGTACTCAGATATACTCTGACAGGTACTCAGATGGACTGTGACAGGTACTTGGGTACTCAGTTGGACCATGACGTGTACCTGGGCACTCAGATGGACTGTGACAGGTACCTGGGCACTCAGATGGACTGTGAAAGGTACTCGAGTACTCAGATATACTGTGACAGGTACTCGGGTACTCAGATGAACTATAACAGCTACTCAGATGTGCTGTGACAGGTACTCAAATGAACTGTGACAGGTACTCATTTACTCAGATATACTGTGACAGGTACTCGGGTACTCAGATGAACTGTGACAGGTACTCAGATGAAATGAGACAGATACTCAGATGAAATGAGACAGATACTCAGATGGGCTGTGACAGGTGCTCAGCTACTTGTGTACTCAGACGAACTGTGACAGGTTCTCAGGTACTCAGATGAACTGTGACAGGTACCCAGATGGACTGTGACAGGTATTCGGGTACCCAGATGGACTGTGACAGGTACTCGGGTACTCAGCTGAACTGTGACAGGTACTCGGGTACTCAGATATACTGTGACAGGTACTCAGATGGACCGTGACAGGTACCTGGGCACTCAGATGGACTGTGACAGGTACTCAAGTACTCAGATGGACTGTGAAAGGTACTTGGGTACTCAGATATACTGTGACAGGTACTCAGGTACTCAGATGAACTATGACAGGTACTCAGATGTACTGTGACAGGTACTCAGGTACTTAGATATACTGTGACAGGTACTTGGGTACTCAGATATACTGTGAAAGGTACTCGGGTACTCAGATGTACTGTGACAGGTACTCGGGTACTCAAATGGACTGTGACAGGTATTCAGGTACTCAGATGGACTGTGACAGGTACTCGGGTACTCAAATGGTCTGTGAAACGTACTCGGTTACTTAGATGAACTGTGACAGGTACTCGGGTACTCAGATATACTGTGACAGGTACTCAGATGGACTGTGACAGGTACTTGGGTACTCAGTTGGACCATGACAGGTACCTGGGCACTCAGATGGACTGTGACAGGTACCTGGGCACTCAGATGGACTGTAAAAGGTACTCGGGTACTCAGATATACTGTGACAGGTACTCGGGTACTCAGATGAACTATAACAGCTACTCAGATGTGCTGTGACAGGTACTCAGATGAACTGTGACAGGTACTCATTTACTCAGATATACTGTGACAGGTACTCGGGTACTCAGATGAACTGTGACAGGTACTCAGATGTACTGTGACAGGTACTCGGGTACTCAAATGGACTGTGACCGGTATTCAGGTACTCAGATGGACTGTGACAGGTACTCGGGTACTCAAATGGACTGTGAAACGTGCTCGGTTACTCAGATGAACTGTGACAGGTACTCGGGTACTCAGATATACTGTGACAGGTACTCAGATGGACTGTGACAGGTACTTGGGTACTCAGTTGGACCATGACAGGTACCTGGGCACTCAGATGGACTGTGACAGGTACTCGGGTACTCAAATGGACTGTGAAATGTACTCGGTTACTCAGATGAACTGTGACAGGTACTCGGGTACTCAGATATACTGTGACAGGTACTCAGATGGACTGTGACAGGTACTTGGGTACTCAGTTGGACCATGACAGGTACCTGGGCACTCAGATGGACTGTGACAGGTACTCGGGTACTCAAATGGACTGTGACAGGTACTCAGATATACTGTGACAGGTGCTCGTGCACTCAGATGGGCTGTAACAGGTACTCAGGCTGTGACAGGTACTCAGATGGGCTGTGACAGGTCCTCGGATGGGCTGTGACAGGTACTCAGATGGACTGTGACAGGTACTCAGATGAAATGAGACAGATACTCAGATGAAATGAGACATACACTTAGATGGGCTGTGACAGGTGCTCAGCTACTTGTGTACTCAGACGAACTGTGACAGGTTCTCAGGTACTCAGATGAACTGTGACAGGTACCCAGATGGACTGTGACAGGTATTCGGGTACCCAGATGGACTGTGACAGGTACTCGGGTACTCAGCTGAACTGTGACAGGTACTCGGGTACTCAGATATACTGTGACAGGTACTCAGATGGACCGTGACAGGTACCTGGGCACTCAGATGGACTGTGACAGGTACTCAAGTACTCAGATGGACTGTGAAAGGTACTTGGGTACTCAGATATACTGTGACAGGTACTCAGGTACTCAGATGAACTATGACAGCTACTCAGATGTACTGTGACAGGTACTCGGGTACTCAGATATACTGTGACAGGTACTTGGGTACTCAGATATACTGTGAAAATTACTCGGGTACTCAGATGTACTGTGACAGGTACTCGGGTACTCAAATGGACTGTGACAGGTATTCAGGTACTCAGATGGACTGTGACAGGTACTCGGGTATTCAAATGGACTGTGAAACGTACTCGGTTACTCAGATGAACTGTGACAGGTACTCGGGTACTCAGATATACTATGACAGGTACTCAGATAGACTGTGACAGGTACTTGGGTACTCAGTTGGACCATGACAGGTACCTGGGCACTCAGATGGACTGTGACAGGTACCTGGGCACTCAGATGAACCGTGACAGGTACCTGGGCACTCAGATGGACTGTGAAAGGTACTCGGATACTCAGATATACTGTGACAGGTACTCGGGTACTCAGATGAGCTATAACAGCTACTCAGATGTGCTGTGACAGGTACTCAGATGAACTGTGACAGGTACTCATTTACTCAGATATACTCTGACAGGTACTCGGGTACTCAGATGAACTGTGACAGGTACTCAGATGTACTGTGACAGGTACTCGGGTACTCAAATGGACTGTGACAGGTATTCAGGTACTCAGATGGACTATTACAGGTACTCAGATGGACTGCGACAGGTACTCGGGTACTCAGATGGACTGTGAAAGGTACTCGGGTACTCAGATGTACTGTGACAGGTACTCGGGTACTCAGATGAACTATGACAGGTACTCAGATGTACTGTGACAGGTACTCAGGTACTCGGGTACTCAAATGGACTGTGACAGGTACTCGGGTACACAGATGGACTGTGACAGGTACTCAGTTACTCAGATATACTGTGACAGGTACTCAGATGAACTGTGACAGGTACTCGGGTACTAAGATCAGTTGTGAGCAGGTACTCAGATGGACTGTGATAGGTGCTCAGATGACTGTGACGGGTACTCGGGTACTCAGATGAACTGTGACAGGTACTCGGGGGCTCAGATATACTGTGACAGGTACTTGGGTACTCAGATGGACTGTGACAGGTACTCAGATATACTGTGACAGGTACTCAGATGAACTGTGACAGGTACTCGGGTACTAAGATGGACTGTGACAGGTACTCCGGTACTCAGATGGACTGTGACAGGTACTCGGATATACTGTGACAGGTACTCAGTTGAACTGTGACAGGTACTCAGTTACTCAGATATACTGTGACAGGTACTCGGGTACTCAGATGAACTGTGACAGGTACTCAGATGTACTGTGACAGGTACTCGGGTACTCAAATGGACTGTGACAAGTATTCAGGTACTCAGATGGACTGTGAAATGTACTCGGGTACTCAGATGGACTGTGAAAGGTACTCGGGTACTCAGATATACTGTGACAGGTACTCAGATGGACTGTGACAGCTACTTGCGTACTCAGATGGACCGTGACAGGTACCTGGGCACTCAGGTGGACTGTGACAGGTACTAGAGTACTCAGATGTACTGTGAAAGGTACTTGGGTACTCAGATGGACCGTGACAGGTACCTGGGCACTCAGATGGACTGTGAAAGGTACTCGGGTACTCAGATATTCTGTGACAGGTACTCGGGTACTCAGATGAACTATGACAGCTACTCAGATGTGCTGTGACAGGTGCTCAGATGAACTGTGACGGGTACTCAGTTACTCAGATATACTGTGACAGGTACTTGGGTACTCAGATGAACTGTGACAGGTACTCAGATGTACTGTGACAGGTACTCGGGTACTCAAATGGACTGTGACAGGTATTCAGGTCCTCGGATGGGCTATGACAGGTACTCAGATGGACTGTGACAGGTACTCAGATGAAATGAGACAGATACTCAGATGAAATGAGACAGATACTCAGATGGGCTATGACAGGTGCTCAGCTACTTGTGTACTCAGATGAACTGTGACAGGTTCTCACGTACTCTGTGAACTGTGACAGGTACTCAGATGGACTGTGACAGGTATTCGGGTACCCAGATGGACTGTGACAGGTACTTGGGTACTCAGATGTACTGTGCCAGGTACTCGGGTACTCAGATATACTGTGACAGGTACTTCGGTACTCAGATATACTGTGACAGATACTCGGGTACTCAGATGAACTGTGACAGGTACTCAGATGTACTGTGACAGGTACTCGGGTACTCAAATCGACTGTGACAGGTATTCGGGTACCCAGATGGACTGTGACAGGTACTCGGGTACTCAGATGAACTGTGACAGGTACTCGGGTACTCAGATATACTGTGACAGGTACTCAGATGGACTGTGACAGCTACTTGCGTACTCAGATGGACCGTGACAGGTACCTGGGCACTCAGGTGGACTGTGACGGGTACTTGGGTGCTCAGATGGACCGTGACAGTGTACCTCGGCACTCAGATGGACCGTGACAGGTACCTGGGCACTCAAATGGACTGTGAAAGGTACTCGGGTACTCAGATATTCTGTGACAGGTACTCGGGTACTCAGATGAACTCTGACAGGTACTCAGATGTACTGTGAGAGGTACTCGGGTACTCAGATATACTGTGACAGGTACTTGGGTACTCAGATATACTGTGACAGGTACTCGGGTACTCAGATGAACTGTGACAGGTACTCAGATGTACTGTGACAGGTACTCGGGTACTCAAATGGACTGTGACAGGTATTCAGGTACTCAGATGGACTGTGACAGGTACTCAGATGAACTGTGACAGGTACTCGGGTACTCAGATATACTGTGACAGGTACTCAGATGGACTGTGACAGGTACTCGGGTACTCAGATGGACCGTGACAGGTACCTGGGCACTCAGGTGGACTGTGACAGGTACTAGAGTACTCAGATGTACTGTGAAAGGTACTTGGGTACTCAGATGGACCGTGACAGGTACCTGGGCACTCAGATGGACTGTGAAAGGTACTCGGGTACTCAGATATTCTGTGACAGGTACTCGGGTACTCAGATGAACTATGACAGCTACTCAGATGTGCTGTGACAGGTGCTCAGATGAACTGTGACGGGTACTCAGTTACTCAGATATACTGTGACAGGTACTTGGGTACTCAGATGAACTGTGACAGGTACTCAGATGTACTGTGACAGGTACTCGGGTACTCAAATGGACTGTGACAGGTATTCAGGTCCTCGGATGGGCTATGACAGGTACTCAGATGGACTGTGACAGGTACTCAGATGAAATGAGACAGATACTCAGATGAAATGAGACAGATACTCAGATGGGCTATGACAGGTGCTCAGCTACTTGTGTACTCAGATGAACTGTGACAGGTTCTCACGTACTCTGTGAACTGTGACAGGTACTCAGATGGACTGTGACAGGTATTCGGGTACCCAGATGGACTGTGACAGGTACTTGGGTACTCAGATGTACTGTGCCAGGTACTCGGGTACTCAGATATACTGTGACAGGTACTTCGGTACTCAGATATACTGTGACAGATACTCGGGTACTCAGATGAACTGTGACAGGTACTCAGATGTACTGTGACAGGTACTCGGGTACTCAAATCGACTGTGACAGGTATTCGGGTACCCAGATGGACTGTGACAGGTACTCGGGTACTCAGATGAACTGTGACAGGTACTCGGGTACTCAGATATACTGTGACAGGTACTCAGATGGACTGTGACAGCTACTTGCGTACTCAGATGGACCGTGACAGGTACCTGGGCACTCAGGTGGACTGTGACAGGTACTTGGGTGCTCAGATGGACCGTGACAGTGTACCTCGGCACTCAGATGGACCGTGACAGGTACCTGGGCACTCAAATGGACTGTGAAAGGTACTCGGGTACTCAGATATTCTGTGACAGGTACTCGGGTACTCAGATGAACTCTGACAGGTACTCAGATGTACTGTGAGAGGTACTCGGGTACTCAGATATACTGTGACAGGTACTTGGGTACTCAGATATACTGTGACAGGTACTCGGGTACTCAGATGAACTGTGACAGGTACTCAGATGTACTGTGACAGGTACTCGGGTACTCAAATGGACTGTGACAGGTATTCAGGTACTCAGATGGACTGTGACAGGTACTCAGATGAACTGTGACAGGTACTCGGGTACTCAGATATACTGTGACAGGTACTCAGATGGACTGTGACAGGTACTCGGGTACTCAGATGGACCGTGACAGGTACCTGGGCACTCAGATGGACCGTGACAGATACCTGGGCACTGAGATGGACTGTGAAAGGTACTCGGGTACTCAGATATACTATGACAGGTACTCGGGTACTCATATGAACTATGACAGCTACACAGATGTGCTGTGACAGGTACTCAGATGTACTGTGACAGGTACTCGGGTACTCAAATGGACTGTGACAGGTATTCAGGTACTCAGATGGACTGTGACAGGTACTCAGATGAACTGTGACAGGTATTTGGGTACTCAAATGGACTGTGACACGTACTCGGTTACTCAGATGAACTGTGACAGGTACTCGGGTACTCAGATATACTGTGACAGGTACTCAGATGGACTGTGACAGGTACTTGGGTGCTCAGATGGACCGTGACAGTGTACCTTGGCACTCAGATGGACCGTGACAGGTACCTGGGCACTCAAATGGACTGTGAAAGGTACTCGGGTACTCAGATATTCTGTGACAGGTACTCGGGTACTCAGATGAACTCTGACAGGTACTCAGATGTACTGTGAGAGGTACTCGGGTACTCAGATATACTGTGACAGGTACTTGGGTACTCAGATATACTGTGACAGGTACTCGGGTACTCAGATGAACTGTGACAGGTACTCAGATGTACTGTGACAGGTACTCGGGTACTCAAATGGACTGTGACAGGTATTCAGGTACTCAGATGGACTGTGACAGGTACTCAGATGAACTGTGACAGGTACTCGGGTACTCAGATATACTGTGACAGGTACTCAGATGGACTGTGACAGGTACTCGGGTACTCAGATGGACCGTGACAGGTACCTGGGCACTCAGGTGGACTGTGACAGGTACTAGAGTACTCAGATGTACTGTGAAAGGTACTTGGGTACTCAGATGGACCGTGACAGGTACCTGGGCACTCAGATGGACTGTGAAAGGTACTCGGGTACTCAGATATTCTGTGACAGGTACTCGGGTACTCAGATGAACTATGACAGCTACTCAGATGTGCTGTGACAGGTGCTCAGATGAACTGTGACGGGTACTCAGTTACTCAGATATACTGTGACAGGTACTTGGGTACTCAGATGAACTGTGACAGGTACTCAGATGTACTGTGACAGGTACTCGGGTACTCAAATGGACTGTGACAGGTATTCAGGTCCTCGGATGGGCTATGACAGGTACTCAGATGGACTGTGACAGGTACTCAGATGAAATGAGACAGATACTCAGATGAAATGAGACAGATACTCAGATGGGCTATGACAGGTGCTCAGCTACTTGTGTACTCAGATGAACTGTGACAGGTTCTCACGTACTCTGTGAACTGTGACAGGTACTCAGATGGACTGTGACAGGTATTCGGGTACCCAGATGGACTGTGACAGGTACTTGGGTACTCAGATGTACTGTGCCAGGTACTCGGGTACTCAGATATACTGTGACAGGTACTTCGGTACTCAGATATACTGTGACAGATACTCGGGTACTCAGATGAACTGTGACAGGTACTCAGATATACTGTGACAGGTACTTCGGTACTCAGATATACTGTGACAGATACTCGGGTACTCAGATGAACTGTGACAGGTACTCAGATGTACTGTGACAGGTACTCGGGTACTCAAATCGACTGTGACAGGTATTCGGGTACCCAGATGGACTGTGACAGGTACTCGGGTACTCAGATGAACTGTGACAGGTACTCGGGTACTCAGATATACTGTGACAGGTACTCAGATGGACTGTGACAGCTACTTGCGTACTCAGATGGACCGTGACAGGTACCTGGGCACTCAGGTGGACTGTGACAGGTACTTGGGTGCTCAGATGGACCGTGACAGTGTACCTCGGCACTCAGATGGACCGTGACAGGTACCTGGGCACTCAAATGGACTGTGAAAGGTACTCGGGTACTCAGATATTCTGTGACAGGTACTCGGGTACTCAGATGAACTCTGACAGGTACTCAGATGTACTGTGAGAGGTACTCGGGTACTCAGATATACTGTGACAGGTACTTGGGTACTCAGATATACTGTGACAGGTACTCGGGTACTCAGATGAACTGTGACAGGTACTCAGATGTACTGTGACAGGTACTCGGGTACTCAAATGGACTGTGACAGGTATTCAGGTACTCAGATGGACTGTGACAGGTACTCAGATGAACTGTGACAGGTACTCGGGTACTCAGATATACTG
The DNA here is from genome assembly GCF_037356315.1 of Lithobates pipiens. Classification (NCBI taxonomy): domain Eukaryota; kingdom Metazoa; phylum Chordata; class Amphibia; order Anura; family Ranidae; genus Lithobates; species Lithobates pipiens. Next base: position 186,188,793 of record NW_027507784.1, on the reverse strand, counting down.
TGACAGGTACTCAGATATACTATGACAGGTACTCGGGTACTCATATGAACTATGACAGCTACACAGATGTGCTGTGACAGGTACTCAGATGTACTGTGACAGGTACTCGGGTACTCAAATGGACTGTGACAGGTATTCAGGTACTCAGATGGACTGTGACAGGTACTCAGATGAACTGTGACAGGTATTTGGGTACTCAAATGGACTGTGACACGTACTCGGTTACTCAGATGAACTGTGACAGGTACTCGGGTACTCAGATATACTGTGACAGGTACTCAGATGGACTGTGACAGGTACTTGGGTGCTCAGATGGACCGTGACAGTGTACCTTGGCACTCAGATGGACCGTGACAGGTACCTGGGCACTCAAATGGACTGTGAAAGGTACTCGGGTACTCAGATATTCTGTGACAGGTACTCGGGTACTCAGATGAACTCTGACAGGTACTCAGATGTACTGTGAGAGGTACTCGGGTACTCAGATATACTGTGACAGGTACTTGGGTACTCAGATATACTGTGACAGGTACTCGGGTACTCAGATGAACTGTGACAGGTACTCAGATGTACTGTGACAGGTACTCGGGTACTCAAATGGACTGTGACAGGTATTCAGGTACTCAGATGGACTGTGACAGGTACTCAGATGAACTGTGACAGGTACTCGGGTACTCAGATATACTGTGACAGGTACTCAGATGGACTGTGACAGGTACTTGGGTACTCAGATGGACCGTGACAGGTACCTGGGCACTCAGGTGGACTGTGACAGGTACTCGAGTACTGAGATGTACTGTGTAAGGTACTCGGGTACTCAGATATACTGTGACAGGTACTCGGGTACTCAGATGAACTCTGACAGGTACTCAGATGTACTGTGCCAGGTACTCGGGTACTCAGATATACTGTGACAGGTACTCGGGTACTCACATGAACTGTGACAGGTACTCAGATGTACTGTGACAGGTACTCGAGTACTCAAATGGACTGTGACAGGTATTCGGGTACCCAGATGGACTGTGACAGGTACTCGGGTACTCAGATGAACTGTGACAGGTACTCGGGTACTCAGATTTACTGTGACAGGTACTCAGATGGACTGTGACAGCTACTTGGGTACTCAGATGGACCGTGACAGGTACCTGGGAACTCAGGTGGACTGTGACAGGTACTAGAGTACTCAGATGTACTGTGAAAGGTACTCGGGTACTCAGATATACTGTGACAGGTACTCGGGTACTCAGATAAACTCTGACAGGTACTCAGATGTACTGTGAGAGGTACTCGGGTACTCAGATATACTGTGACAGGTACTTGGGTACTCAGATATACTGTGACAGGTACTCGGGTACTCAGATGAACTGTGACAGGTACTCAGATGTACTGTGACAGGTACTCGGGTACTCAAATGGACTGTGACAGGTATTCGGGTACCCAGATGGACTGTGACAGGTACTCGGGTACTCAGATGAACTGTGACAGGTACTCGGGTACTCAGATATACTGTGACAGGTACTCAGATGGACTGTGACAGCTACTTGGGTACTCAGATGGACCGTGACAGGTACCTGGGCACTCAGGTGGACTGTGACAGGTACTAGAGTACTCAGATGTACTGTGAAAGGTACTCGGGTACTCAGATATACTGTGACAGGTACTCGGGTACTCAGATGAACTCTGACAGGTACTCAGATGTACTGTGAGAGGTACTCGGGTACTCAGATATACTGTGACAGGTACTTGGGTACTCAGATATACTGTGACAGGTACTCGGGTACTCAGATGAACTGTGACAGGTACTCAGATGTACTGTGACAGGTACTCGGGTACTCAAATGGACTGTGACAGGTATTCAGGTACTCAGATGGACTGTGACAGGTACTCAGATGAACTGTGACAGGTATTTGGGTACTCAAATGGACTGTGACACGTACTCGGTTACTCAGATGAACTGTGACAGGTACTCGGGTACTCAGATATACTGTGACAGGTACTCAGATGGACTGTGACAGGTACTTGGGTGCTCAGATGGACCGTGACAGTGTACCTTGGCACTCAGATGGACCGTGACAGGTACCTGGGCACTCAAATGGACTGTGAAAGGTACTCGGGTACTCAGATATTCTGTGACAGGTACTCGGGTACTCAGATGAACTATGGCAGCTACTCAGATGTGCTGTGACAGGTACTCAGATGAACTGTGACAGGTACTCGGGTACTCAGATGAACTGTGACAGGTACTCAGATGTACTGTGACAGGTACTCGGGTACTCAAATGGACTGTGACAGGTATTCAGGTCCTCGGATGGGCTGTGACAGGTACTCAGATGAAATCAGACAGATACTCAGATGAAATGAGACAGATACTCAGATGGGCTATGACAGGTTCTCACGTACTCAGATGAACTGTGACAGGTACTCAGATGGACTGTGACAGGTATTCGGGTACCCAGATGGACTGTGACAGGTACTCGGGTACTCAGATGAACTGTGACAGGTACTCAGACATACTGTGACAGGTACTCAGATGGACTGTGACAGGTACTTGTGTACTCAGATGGACTGTGACAGGTACCTGGGCACTCAGGTGGACTGTGACAGGTACTCGAGTACTGAGATGTACTGTGTAAGGTACTCGGGTACTCAGATATACTGTGACAGGTACTCGGGTACTCAGATGAACTCTGACAGGTACTCAGATGTACTGTGCCAGGTACTCGGGTACTCAGATATACTGTGACAGGTACTCGGGTACTCAGATGAACTGTGACAGGTACTCAGATGTACTGTGACAGGTACTCGAGTACTCAAATGGACTGTGACAGGTATTCGGGTACCCAGATGGACTGTGACAGGTACTCGGGTACTCAGATGAACTGTGACAGGTACTCGGGTACTCAGATTTACTGTGACAGGTACTCAGATGGACTGTGACAGCTACTTGGGTACTCAGATGGACCGTGACAGGTACCTGGGCACTCGGGTTGACTGTGACAGGTACTAGAGTACTCAGATGTACTGTGAAAGGTACTCGGGTACTCAGATATACTGTGACAGGTACTCGAGTACTCAGATGAACTCTGACAGGTACTCAGATGTACTGTGAGAGGTACTCGGGTACTCAGATATACTGTGACAGGTACTTGGGTACTCAGATATACTGTGACAGGTACTCGGGTACTCAGATGACCTCTGACAGGTACTCAGATGTACTGTGAGAGGTACTCGGGTACTCAGATATACTGTGACAGGTACTTGGGTACTCAGATATACTGTGACAGGTACTCGGGTACTCAGATGAACTCTGACAGGTACTCAGATGTACTGTGCCAGGTACTCGGGTACTCAGATATACTGTGATAGGTACTCGGGTATTCAGATGAACTGTGACAGGTACTCAGATGTACTGTGAGAGGTACTCGAGTACTCAAATGGACTGTGACAGGTATTCGGGTACCCAGATGGACTGTGACAGGTACTCGGGTACTCAGATGAACTGTGACAGGTACTCGGGTACTCAGATTTACTGTGACAGGTACTCAGATGGACTGTGACAGCTACTTGGGTACTCAGATGGACCGTGACAGGTACCTGGGCACTCGGGTTGACTGTGACAGGTACTTGAGTACTCAGATGTACTGTGAAAGGTACTCGGGTACTCAGATATACTGTGACAGGTACTCGGGTACTCAGATGAACTCTGACAGGTACTCAGATGTACTGTGAGAGGTACTCGGGTACTCAGATATACTGTGACAGGTACTTGGGTACTCAGATATACTGTGACAGGTACTCGGGTACTCAGATGAACTCTGACAGGTACTCAGATGTACTGTGAGAGGTACTCGGGTACTCAGATATACTGTGACAGGTACTTGGGTACTCAGATATACTGTGACAGGTACTCGGGTACTCAGATGAACTGTGACAGGTACTCAGATGTACTGTGACAGGTACTCGGGTACTCAAATGGACTGTGACAGGTATTCGGGTACCCAGATGGACTGTGACAGGTACTCGGGTACTCAGATGAACTGTGACAGGTACTCGGGTACTCAGATATACTGTGACAGGTACTCAGATGGACTGTGACAGCTACTTGGGTACTCAGATGGACCGTGACAGGTACCTGGGCACTCAGGTGGACTGTGACAGGTACTAGAGTACTCAGATGTACTGTGAAAGGTACTCGGGTACTCAGATATACTGTGACAGGTACTCGGGTACTCAGATGAACTCTGACAGGTACTCAGACATACTGTGACAGGTACTCAGATGGACTGTGACAGGTACTTGTGTACTCAGATGGACTGTGACAGGTACCTGGGCACTCAGGTGGACTGTGACAGGTACTCGAGTACTGAGATGTACTGTGTAAGGTACTCGGGTACTCAGATATACTGTGACAGGTACTCGGGTACTCAGATGAACTCTGACAGGTACTCAGATGTACTGTGCCAGGTACTCGGGTACTCAGATATACTGTGACAGGTACTCGGGTACTCAGATGAACTGTGACAGGTACTCAGATGTACTGTGACAGGTACTCGAGTACTCAAATGGACTGTGACAGGTATTCGGGTACCCAGATGGACTGTGACAGGTACTCGGGTACTCAGATGAACTGTGACAGGTACTCGGGTACTCAGATTTACTGTGACAGGTACTCAGATGGACTGTGACAGCTACTTGGGTACTCAGATGGACCGTGACAGGTACCTGGGCACTCGGGTTGACTGTGACAGGTACTAGAGTACTCAGATGTACTGTGAAAGGTACTCGGGTACTCAGATATACTGTGACAGGTACTCGAGTACTCAGATGAACTCTGACAGGTACTCAGATGTACTGTGAGAGGTACTCGGGTACTCAGATATACTGTGACAGGTACTTGGGTACTCAGATATACTGTGACAGGTACTCGGGTACTCAGATGACCTCTGACAGGTACTCAGATGTACTGTGAGAGGTACTCGGGTACTCAGATATACTGTGACAGGTACTTGGGTACTCAGATATACTGTGACAGGTACTCGGGTACTCAGATGAACTCTGACAGGTACTCAGATGTACTGTGCCAGGTACTCGGGTACTCAGATATACTGTGATAGGTACTCGGGTATTCAGATGAACTGTGACAGGTACTCAGATGTACTGTGAGAGGTACTCGAGTACTCAAATGGACTGTGACAGGTATTCGGGTACCCAGATGGACTGTGACAGGTACTCGGGTACTCAGATGAACTGTGACAGGTACTCGGGTACTCAGATTTACTGTGACAGGTACTCAGATGGACTGTGACAGCTACTTGGGTACTCAGATGGACCGTGACAGGTACCTGGGCACTCGGGTTGACTGTGACAGGTACTTGAGTACTCAGATGTACTGTGAAAGGTACTCGGGTACTCAGATATACTGTGACAGGTACTCGGGTACTCAGATGAACTCTGACAGGTACTCAGATGTACTGTGAGAGGTACTCGGGTACTCAGATATACTGTGACAGGTACTTGGGTACTCAGATATACTGTGACAGGTACTCGGGTACTCAGATGAACTCTGACAGGTACTCAGATGTACTGTGAGAGGTACTCGGGTACTCAGATATACTGTGACAGGTACTTGGGTACTCAGATATACTATGACAGGTACTCGGGTACTCAGATGAACTGTGACAGGTACTCAGATGTACTGTGACAGGTACTCGGGTACTCAAATGGACTGTGACAGGTATTCGGGTACCCAGATGGACTGTGACAGGTACTCGGGTACTCAGATGAACTGTGACAGGTACTCGGGTACTCAGATATACTGTGACAGGTACTCAGATGGACTGTGACAGCTACTTGGGTACTCAGATGGACCGTGACAGGTACCTGGGCACTCAGGTGGACTGTGACAGGTACTAGAGTACTCAGATGTACTGTGAAAGGTACTCGGGTACTCAGATATACTGTGACAGGTACTCGGGTACTCAGATGAACTCTGACAGGTACTCAGATGTACTGTGAGAGGTACTCGGGTACTCAGATATACTGTGACAGGTACTTGGGTACTCAGATATACTGTGACAGGTACTCGGGTACTCAGATGAACTGTGACAGGTACTCAGATGTACTGTGACAGGTACTCGGGTACTCAAATGGACTGTGACAGGTATTCAGGTACTCAGATGGACTGTGACAGGTACTCAGATGAACTGTGACAGGTATTTGGGTACTCAAATGGACTGTGACACGTACTCGGTTACTCAGATGAACTGTGACAGGTACTCGGGTACTCAGATATACTGTGACAGGTACTCAGATGGACTGTGACAGGTACTTGGGTGCTCAGATGGACCGTGACAGTGTACCTTGGCACTCAGATGGACCGTGACAGGTACCTGGGCACTCAAATGGACTGTGAAAGGTACTCGGGTACTCAGATATTCTGTGACAGGTACTCGGGTACTCAGATGAACTATGGCAGCTACTCAGATGTGCTGTGACAGGTACTCAGATGAACTGTGACAGGTACTCGGGTACTCAGATGAACTGTGACAGGTACTCAGATGTACTGTGACAGGTACTCGGGTACTCAAATGGACTGTGACAGGTATTCAGGTCCTCGGATGGGCTGTGACAGGTACTCAGATGAAATCAGACAGATACTCAGATGAAATGAGACAGATACTCAGATGGGCTATGACAGGTTCTCACGTACTCAGATGAACTGTGACAGGTACTCAGATGGACTGTGACAGGTATTCGGGTACCCAGATGGACTGTGACAGGTACTCGGGTACTCAGATGAACTGTGACAGGTACTCAGACATACTGTGACAGGTACTCAGATGGACTGTGACAGGTACTTGTGTACTCAGATGGACTGTGACAGGTACCTGGGCACTCAGGTGGACTGTGACAGGTACTCGAGTACTGAGATGTACTGTGTAAGGTACTCGGGTACTCAGATATACTGTGACAGGTACTCGGGTACTCAGATGAACTCTGACAGGTACTCAGATGTACTGTGCCAGGTACTCGGGTACTCAGATATACTGTGACAGGTACTCGGGTACTCAGATGAACTGTGACAGGTACTCAGATGTACTGTGACAGGTACTCGAGTACTCAAATGGACTGTGACAGGTATTCGGGTACCCAGATGGACTGTGACAGGTACTCGGGTACTCAGATGAACTGTGACAGGTACTCGGGTACTCAGATTTACTGTGACAGGTACTCAGATGGACTGTGACAGCTACTTGGGTACTCAGATGGACCGTGACAGGTACCTGGGCACTCGGGTTGACTGTGACAGGTACTAGAGTACTCAGATGTACTGTGAAAGGTACTCGGGTACTCAGATATACTGTGACAGGTACTCGAGTACTCAGATGAACTCTGACAGGTACTCAGATGTACTGTGAGAGGTACTCGGGTACTCAGATATACTGTGACAGGTACTTGGGTACTCAGATATACTGTGACAGGTACTCGGGTACTCAGATGACCTCTGACAGGTACTCAGATGTACTGTGAGAGGTACTCGGGTACTCAGATATACTGTGACAGGTACTTGGGTACTCAGATATACTGTGACAGGTACTCGGGTACTCAGATGAACTCTGACAGGTACTCAGATGTACTGTGCCAGGTACTCGGGTACTCAGATATACTGTGATAGGTACTCGGGTATTCAGATGAACTGTGACAGGTACTCAGATGTACTGTGAGAGGTACTCGAGTACTCAAATGGACTGTGACAGGTATTCGGGTACCCAGATGGACTGTGACAGGTACTCGGGTACTCAGATGAACTGTGACAGGTACTCGGGTACTCAGATTTACTGTGACAGGTACTCAGATGGACTGTGACAGCTACTTGGGTACTCAGATGGACCGTGACAGGTACCTGGGCACTCGGGTTGACTGTGACAGGTACTTGAGTACTCAGATGTACTGTGAAAGGTACTCGGGTACTCAGATATACTGTGACAGGTACTCGGGTACTCAGATGAACTCTGACAGGTACTCAGATGTACTGTGAGAGGTACTCGGGTACTCAGATATACTGTGACAGGTACTTGGGTACTCAGATATACTGTGACAGGTACTCGGGTACTCAGATGAACTCTGACAGGTACTCAGATGTACTGTGAGAGGTACTCGGGTACTCAGATATACTGTGACAGGTACTTGGGTACTCAGATATACTGTGACAGGTACTCGGGTACTCAGATGAACTGTGACAGGTACTCAGATGTACTGTGGCAGGTACTAGGGTACTCAAATGGACTGTGACAGGTATTCGGGTACCCAGATGGACTGTGACAGGTACTCGGGTACTCAGATGAACTGTGACAGGTACTCGGGTACTCAGATATACTGTGACAGGTACTCAGATGGACTGTGACAGCTACTTGGGTACTCAGATGGACCGTGACAGGTACCTGGGCACTCAGGTGGACTGTGACAGGTACTAGAGTACTCAGATGTACTGTGAAAGGTACTCGGGTACTCAGATATACTGTGACAGGTACTCGGGTACTCAGATGAACTCTGACAGGTACTCAGATGTACTGTGAGAGGTACTCGGGTACTCAGATATACTGTGACAGGTACTTGGGTACTCAGATATACTGTGACAGGTACTCGGGTACTCAGATGAACTGTGACAGGTACTCAGATGTACTGTGACAGGTACTCGGTTACTCAAATGGACTGTGACAGGTATTCAGGTACTCAGATGGACTGTGACAGGTACTCAGATGAACTGTGACAGGTATTTGGGTACTCAAATGGACTGTGACACGTACTCGGTTACTCAGATGAACTGTGACAGGTACTCGGGTACTCAGATATACTGTGACAGGTACTCAGATGGACTGTGACAGGTACTTGGGTGCTCAGATGGACCGTGACAGTGTACCTTGGCACTCAGATGGACCGTGACAGGTACCTGGGCACTCAAATGGACTGTGAAAGGTACTCGGGTACTCAGATATTCTGTGACAGGTACTCGGGTACTCAGATGAACTATGGCAGCTACTCAGATGTGCTGTGACAGGTACTCAGATGAACTGTGACAGGTACTCGGGTACTCAGATGAACTGTGACAGGTACTCAGATGTACTGTGACAGGTACTCGGGTACTCAAATGGACTGTGACAGGTATTCAGGTCCTCGGATGGGCTGTGACAGGTACTCAGATGAAATCAGACAGATACTCAGATGAAATGAGACAGATACTCAGATGGGCTATGACAGGTTCTCACGTACTCAGATGAACTGTGACAGGTACTCAGATGGACTGTGACAGGTATTCGGGTACCCAGATGGACTGTGACAGGTACTCGGGTACTCAGATGAACTGTGACAGGTACTCGGGTACTCAGACATACTGTGACAGGTACTCAGATGGACTGTGACAGGTACTTGTGTACTCAGATGGACTGTGACAGGTACCTGGGCACTCAGGTGGACTGTGACAGGTACTCGAGTACTGAGATGTACTGTGTAAGGTACTCGGGTACTCAGATATACTGTGACAGGTACTCGGGTACTCAGATGAACTCTGACAGGTACTCAGATGTACTGTGCCAGGTACTCGGGTACTCAGATATACTGTGACAGGTACTCGGGTACTCAGATGAACTGTGACAGGTACTCAGATGTACTGTGACAGGTACTCGAGTACTCAAATGGACTGTGACAGGTATTCGGGTACCCAGATGGACTGTGACAGGTACTCGGGTACTCAGATGAACTGTGACAGGTACTCGGGTACTCAGATTTACTGTGACAGGTACTCAGATGGACTGTGACAGCTACTTGGGTACTCAGATGGACCGTGACAGGTACCTGGGCACTCGGGTGGACTGTGACAGGTACTAGAGTACTCAGATGTACTGTGAAAGGTACTCGGGTACTCAGATATACTGTGACAGGTACTCGGGTACTCAGATGAACTCTGACAGGTACTCAGATGTACTGTGAGAGGTACTCGGGTACTCAGATATACTGTGACAGGTACTTGGGTACTCAGATATACTGTGACAGGTACTCGGGTACTCAGATGAACTGTGACAGGTACTCAGATGTACTGTGACAGGTACTCGGGTACTCAAATGGACTGTGACAGGTATTCAGGTACTCAGATGGACTGTGACAGGTACTCAGATGAACTGTGTCAGGTACTCGGGTACTCAGATATACTGTGACAGGTACTCAGATGGACTGTGACAGGTACTCGGGTACTCAGATGGACCGTGACAGGTACCTGGGCACTCAGATGGACCGTGACAGATACCTGGGCACTGAGATGGACTGTGAAAGGTACTCGGGTACTCAGATATACTATGACAGGTACTCGGGTACTCATATGAACTATGACAGCTACACAGATGTGCTGTGACAGGTACTCAGATGAACTGTGACAGTTGCTCATTTACTCAGATATACTGTGACAGGTACTCGGGTACTCAGATGAACTGTGACAGGTACTCAGATGTACTGTGACAGGTACTCGGGTACTCAAATGGACTGTGACAAGTATTCAGGTACTCAGATGGACTGTGAAATGTATTCGGGTACTCAGATGGACTGTGAAAGGTACTCGGGTACTCAGATATACTGTGACGGGTACTCGGGTACTCAGATGAACTGTGACAGGTACTCAGATGTACTGTGACAGGTACTCGGGTACTCAAATGGACTGTGACAGGTATTCAGGTACTCAGATGGACTGTGACAGGTACTCAGATGAACTGTGACAGGTATTTGGGTACTCAAATGGACTGTGACACGTACTCGGTTACTCAGATGAACTGTGACAGGTACTCGGGTACTCAGATATACTGTGACAGGTACTCAGATGGACTGTGACAGGTACTTGGGTGCTCAGATGGACCGTGACAGTGTACCTGGGCACTCAGATGAACCGTGACAGGTACCTGGGCACTCAAATGGACTGTGAAAGGTACTCGGGTACTCAGATATTCTGTGACAGGTACTCGGGTACTCAGATGAACTATGGCAGCTACTCAGATGTGCTGTGACAGGTACTCAGATGACCTGTGACAGGTACTCGGGTACTCAGATGAACTGTGACAGGTACTCAGATGTACTGTGACAGGTACTCGGGTACTCAGATGAACTGTGACAGGTACTCGGGTACTCAGATTTACTGTGACAGGTACTCAGATGGACTGTGACAGCTACTTGGGTACTCAGATGGACCGTGACAGGTACCTGGGCACTCGGGTGGACTGTGACAGGTACTAGAGTACTCAGATGTACTGTGAAAGGTACTCGGGTACTCAGATATACTGTGACAGGTACTTGGGTACTCAGATGAACTCTGACAGGTACTCAGATGTACTGTGAGAGGTACTCGGGTACTCAGATATACTGTGAAAGGTACTTGGGTACTCAGATATACTGTGACAGGTACTCGGGTACTCAGATGAACTGTGACAGGTACTCAGATGTACTGTGACAGGTACTCGGGTACTCAAATGGACTGTGACAGGTATTCAGGTACTCAGATGGACTGTGACAGGTACTCAGATGAACTGTGACAGGTATTTGGGTACTCAAATGGACTGTGACACGTACTCGGTTACTCAGATGAACTGTGACAGGTACTCGGGTACTCAGATATACTGTGACAGGTACTCAGATGGACTGTGACAGGTACTTGGGTGCTCAGATGGACCGTGACAGTGTACCTGGGCACTCAGATGGACCGTGACAGGTACCTGGGCTCTCAAATGGACTGTGAAAGGTACTCGGGTACTCAGATATTCTGTGACAGGTACTCGGGTACTCAGATGAACTATGGCAGCTACTCAGATGTGCTGTGACAGGTACTCAGATGAACTGTGACAGGTACTCGGGTACTCAGATGAACTGTGACAGGTACTCGGGTACTCAAATGGACTGTGACAGGTATTCAGGTCCTCGGATGGGCTGTGACAGGTACTCAGATGAAATGAGACAGATACTCAGATGAAATGAGACAGATACTCAGATGGGCTATGACAGGTGCTCAGCTACTTGTGTACTCAGATGAACTGTGACAGGTTCTCACGTACTCAGATGAACTGTGACAGGTACTCAGATGGACTGTGACAGGTATTCGGGTACCCAGATGGACTGTGACAGGTACTCGGGTACTCAGATGAACTGTGACAGGTACTCGGGTACTCAGACATACTGTGACAGGTACTCAGATGGACTGTGACAGATACTTGTGTACTCAGATGGACTGTGACAGGTACCTGGGCACTCAGGTGGACTGTGACAGGTACTCGAGTACTGAGATGTACTGTGTAAGGTACTCGGGTACTCAGATATACTGTGACAGGTACTCGGGTACTCAGATGAACTCTGACAGGTACTCAGATGTACTGTGCCAGGTACTCGGGTACTCAGATATACTATGACAGGTACTTGGGTACCCACATATACTGTGACAGGTACTCGGGTACTCAGATGAACTGTGACAGGTACTCAGATGTACTGTGACAGGTACTCGGGTACTTAGATATACTGTGACAGGTACTCAGATGGACTGTGACAGGTACTTGGGTACTCAGATGGACCGTGACAGGTACCTGGGCACTCAGATGGACCGTGACAGATACCTGGGCACTCAGACGGACTGTGAAAGGTACTCGGGTACTCAGATATACTGTGACAGGTACTCGGGTACTCAGATGAACTATGACAGCTACACAGATGTGCTGTGACAGGTACTCAGATGAACTGTGACAGGTGCTCATTTACTCAGATATACTGTGACAGGTACTCGGGTACTCAGATGAACTGTGACAGGTACTCAGATGTACTGTGACAGGTACTCGGGTACTCAAATGGACTGTGACAAGTATTCAGGTACTCAGATGGACTGTGAAATGTATTCGGGTACTCAGATGGACTGTGAAAGGTACTCGGGTACTCAGATATACTGTGACGGGTACTCGGGTACTCAGATGAACTGTGACAGGTACTCAGATGTACTGTGACAGGTACTCGGGTACTCAAATGGACTGTGACAGGTATTCAGGTACTCAGATGGACTGTGACAGGTACTCAGATGAACTGTGACAAGTATTTGGGTACTCAAATGGACTGTGACACGTACTCGGTTACTCAGATGAACTGTGACAGGTACTCGGGTACTCAGATATACTGTGACAGGTACTCAGATGGACTGTGACAGGTACTTGGGTGCTCAGATGGACCGTGACAGTGTACCTGGGCACTCAGATGGACCGTGACAGGTACCTGGGCACTCAAATGGACTGTGAAAGGTACTCGGGTACTCAGATATTCTGTGACAGGTACTCGGGTACTCAGATGAACTATGGCAGCTACTCAGATGTGCTGTGACAGGTACTCAGATGACCTGTGACAGGTACTCGGGTACTCAGATGAACTGTGACAGGTACTCAGATGTACTGTGACAGGTACTCGGGTACTCAAATGGACTGTGACAGGTATTCAGGTCCTCGGATGGGCTGTGACAGGTACTCAGATGAAATGAGACAGATACTCAGATGAAATGAGACAGATACTCAGATGGGCTATGACAGGTGCTCAGCTACTTGTGTACTCAGATGAACTGTGACAGGTTCTCACGTACTCAGATGAACTGTGACAGGTACTCAGATGGACTGTGACAGGTATTCGGGTACCCAGATGGACTGTGACAGGTACTCGGGTACTCAGATGAACTGTGACAGGTACTCGGGTACTCAGACATACTGTGACAGGTACTCAGATGGACTGTGACAGGTACTTGTGTACTCAGATGAACTGTGACAGGTACTCAGATGTACTGTGACAGGTACTCGGGTACTCAAATGGACTGTGACAGGTATTCAGGTACTCAGATGGACTGTGACAGGTACTCAGATGAACTGTGTCAGGTACTCGGGTACTCAGATATACTGTGACAGGTACTCAGATGGACTGTGACAGGTACTTGGGTACTCAGATGGACCGTGACAGGTACCTGGGCACTCAGATGGACCGTGACAGATACCTGGGCACTCAGATGGACTGTGAAAGGTACTCGGGTACTCAGATATACTGTGACAGGTACTCGGGTACTCAGATGAACTATGACAGCTACACAGATGTGCTGTGACAGGTACTCAGATGAACTGTGACAGGTGCTCATTTACTCAGATATACTGTGACAGGTACTCGGGTACTCAGATGAACTGTGACAGGTACTCAGATGTACTGTGACAGGTACTCGGGTACTCAAATGGACTGTGACAAGTATTCAGGTACTCAGATGTACTGTGAAATGTATTCGGGTACTCAGATGGACTGTGAAAGGTACTCAGGTACTCAGATATACTGTGACGGGTACTCGGGTACTCAGATGAACTGTGACAGGTACTCAGATGTACTGTGACAGGTACTCGGGTACTCAAATGGACTGTGACAGGTATTCAGGTACTCAGATGGACTGTGACAGGTACTCAGATGAACTGTGACAGGTATTTGGGTACTCAAATGGACTGTGACACGTACTCGGTTACTCAGATGAACTGTGACAGGTACTCAGGTACTCAGATATACTGTGACAGGTACTCAGATGGACTGTGACAGGTACTTGGGTGCTCAGATGGACCGTGACAGTGTACCTGGGCACTCAGATGGACCGTGACAGGTACCTGGGCACTCAAATGGACTGTGAAAGGTACTCGGGTACTCAGATATTCTGTGACAGGTACTCGGGTACTCAGATGAACTATGGCAGCTACTCAGATGTGCTGTGACAGGTACTCAGATGACCTGTGACAGGTACTCGGGTACTCAGATGAACTGTGACAGGTACTCAGATGTACTGTGACAGGTACTCTGGTACTCAAATGGACTGTGACAGGTATTCAGGTCCTCGGATGGGCTGTGACAGGTACTCAGATGAAATGAGACAGATACTCAGATGAAATGAGACAGATACTCAGATTTGCTATGACAGGTGCTCAGCTACTTGTGTACTCAGATGAACTGTGACAGGTTCTCACGTACTCAGATGAACTGTGACAGGTACTCAGATGGACTGTGACAGGTATTCGGGTACCCAGATGGACTGTGACAGGTACTCGGGTACTCAGATGAACTGTGACAGGTACTCGGGTACTCAGACATACTGTGACAGGTACTCAGATGGACTGTGACAGGTACTTGTGTACTCAGATGGACTGTGACAGGTACCTGGGCACTCAGGTGGACTGTGACAGGTACTCGAGTACTGAGATGTACTGTGTAAGGTACTCGGGTACTCAGATATACTGTGACAGGTACTCGGGTACTCAGATGAACTCTGACAGGTACTCAGATGTACTGTGCCAGGTACTCGGGTACTCAGATATACTATGACAGGTACTCGGGTACTCAGATATACTGTGACAGGTACTCGGGTACTCAGATGAACTGTGACAGGTACTCAGATGTACTGTGACAGGTACTCGGGTACTCAAATGGACTGTGACAGGTATTCAGGTACTCAGATGGACTGTGACAGGTACTCAGATGAACTGTGTCAGGTACTCGGCTACTCAGATATACTGTGACAGGTACTCAGATGGACTGTGACAGGTACTTGGGTACTCAGATGGACCGTGACAGGTACCTGGGCACTCAGATGGGCCGTGACAGATACCTGGGCACTCAGATGGACTGTGAAAGGTACTCGGGTACTCAGATATACTGTGACAGGTACTCGGGTACTCAGATGAACTATGACAGCTACACAGATGTGCTGTGACAGGTACTCAGATGAACTGTGACAGGTGCTCATTTACTCAGATATACTGTGACAGGTACTCGGGTACTCAGATGAACTGTGACAGGTACTCAGATGTACTGTGACAGGTACTCGGGTACTCAAATGGACTGTGACAAGTATTCAGGTACTCAGATGGACTGTGAAATGTATTCGGGTACTCAGATGGACTGTGAAAGGTACTCGGGTACTCAGATATACTGTGACGGGTACTCAGATGAACTATGACAGGTACTCAGATGTACTGTGACAGCTACTCAGGTACTCGGGTACTCAAAGGGACTGTGACAGGTACACGGGTACACAGATGGACTGTGACAGGTACTCGAGTACTGAGATATACTGTGACAGGTACTCGGGTACTCAGATGAACTGTGACAGGTACTCGGTTACTCAGATATACTGTGACAGGTACTCAGATGGACTGTGACAGGTACTTGGGTACTCAGATGGACCGTGACAGGTACCTGGGCACTCAGGTGGACTGTGACAGGTACTCGAGTACTCAGATATACTGTGAAAGGTACTCGGGTACTCAGATATACTGTGACAGGTACTCGGGTACTCAGATGAACTCTGACAGGTACTCAGATGTACTGTGACAGGTCCTCGGGTACTTAGATATACTGTGACAGGTACTTGGGTACTCAGATATACTGTGACAGGTACTCGGGTACTCAGATGAACTGTGACCGGTACTCAGATGTACTGTGACAGGTACTCGGGTACTCAAATGGACTGTGACAGGTATTCAGGTACTCAGATGGACTGTGACAGGTACTCAGATGAACTGTGACAGGTACTCGGGTACTCAAATGGACTGTGACACGTACTCGGTTACTCAGATGAACTGTGACAGGTACTCGGGTACTCAGATGGACCGTGACAGGTACCTGGGCACTCAGATGGACCGTGACAGGTACCTGGGCACTCAGATGGACTGTGAAAGGTACTCGGGTACTCAGATATTCTGTGACAGGTACTCGGGTACTCAGATGAACTATGACAGCTACTCAGATGTGCTGTGACAGGTGCTCAGATGAACTGTGACGGGGACTCAGTTACTCAGATATACTGTGACAGGTACTTGGGTACTCAGATGAACTGTGACGGGTACTCAGTTACTCAGATATACTGTGACAGGTACTCGGCTACTCAAATGGACTGTGACAGGTATTCAGGTCCTCGGATGGGCTGTGACAGGTACTCAGATGGACTGTGACAGGTACTCAGATGAAATGAGACAGATACTTAGATGAAATGAGACAGATACTCAGATGGGCTATGACAGGTGCTCAGCTACTTGTGTACTCAGATGAACTGTGACAGGTTCTCACGTACTCAGATGAACTGTGACAGGTACTCAGATGGACTGTGACAGGTATTCGGGTACCCAGATGGACTGTGACAGGTACTCGGGTACTCAGATGTACTGTGCCAGGTACTCGGGTACTCAGATATACTGTGACAGGTACTCAGATGGACTGTGACAGGTACTTGGGTACTCAGATGGACCGTGACAGGTACCTGGGCACTCAGGTGGACTGTGACAGGTACTCGAGTACTCAGATGTACTGTGAAAGGTACTCGGGTACTCAGATATACTGTGACAGGTACTCGGGTACTCAGATGAACTCTGACAGTTACTCAGATGTACTGTGACAGGTACTCGGGTACTCAGATATACTGTGACAGGTATTCAGGTCCTCGGATGGGCTGTGACAGGTACTCAGATGGACTGTGACAGGTACTCAGATGAAATGAGACAGATACTTAGATGAAATGAGACAGATACTCAGATGGGCTATGACAGGTGCTCAGCTACTTGTGTACTCAGATGAACTGTGACAGGTTCTCACGTACTCAGATGAACTGTGACAGGTACTCAGATGGACTGTGACAGGTATTCGGGTACCCAGATGGACTGTGACAGGTACTCGGGTACTCAGATGTACTGTGCCAGGTACTCGGGTACTCAGATATACTGTGACAGGTACTCAGATGGACTGTGACAGGTACTTGGGTACTCAGATGGACCGTGACAGGTACCTGGGCACTCAGGTGGACTGTGACAGGTACTCGAGTACTCAGATGTACTGTGAAAGGTACTCGGGTACTCAGATATACTGTGACAGGTTCTCGGGTACTCAGTTGAACTGAGACAGGTACTCAGATGTACTGTGACAGGTACTCGGGTACTTAAATGGACTGTGACAGGTATTCAGGTACTCAGATGGACTATGACAGGTACTCAGATGAACTGTGACAGGTACTCGGGTACTCAAATGGACTGTGACACGTACTTGGTTACTCAGATGAACTGTGACAGGTACTCGGGTACTCAGATATACTATGACAGGTACTCGGGTACTCAGATATACTGTGACAGGTACTCGGGTACTCAGATGAACTGTGACAGGTACTCAGATGTACTGTGACAGGTACTCGGGTACTCAAATGGACTGTGACAGGTATTCAGGTACTCAGATGGACTGTGACAGGTACTCAGATGAACTGTGTCAGGTACTCGGCTACTCAGATATACTGTGACAGGTACTCAGATGGACTGTGACAGGTACTTGGGTACTCAGATGGACCGTGACAGGTACCTGGGCACTCAGATGGACCGTGACAGATACCTGGGCACTCAGATGGACTGTGAAAGGTACTCGGGTACTCAGATATACTGTGACAGGTACTCGGGTACTCAGATGAACTATGACAGCTACACAGATGTGCTGTGACAGGTACTCAGATGAACTGTGACAGGTGCTCATTTACTCAGATATACTGTGACAGGTACTCGGGTACTCAGATGAACTGTGACAGGTACTCAGATGTACTGTGACAGGTACTCGGGTACTCAAATGGACTGTGACAAGTATTCAGGTACTCAGATGGACTGTGAAATGTATTCGGGTACTCAGATGGACTGTGAAAGGTACTCGGGTACTCAGATATACTGTGACGGGTACTCAGATGAACTATGACAGGTACTCAGATGTACTGTGACAGCTACTCAGGTACTCGGGTACTCAAAGGGACTGTGACAGGTACACGGGTACACAGATGGACTGTGACAGGTACTTGAGTACTGAGATATACTGTGACAGGTACTCGGGTACTCAGATGAACTGTGACAGGTACTCGGTTACTCAGATATACTGTGACAGGTACTCAGATGGACTGTGACAGGTACTTGGGTACTCAGATGGACCGTGACAGGTACCTGGGCACTCAGGTGGACTGTGACAGGTACTCGAGTACTCAGATATACTGTGAAAGGTACTCGGGTACTCAGATATACTGTGACAGGTACTCGGGTACTCAGATGAACTCTGACAGGTACTCAGATGTACTGTGACAGGTCCTCGGGTACTTAGATATACTGTGACAGGTACTTGGGTACTCAGATATACTGTGACAGGTACTCGGGTACTCAGATGAACTGTGACAGGTACTCAGATGTACTGTGACAGGTACTCGGGTACTCAAATGGACTGTGACAGGTATTCAGGTACTCAGATGGACTGTGACAGGTACTCAGATGAACTGTGACAGGTACTCGGGTACTCAAATGGACTGTGACACGTACTCGGTTACTCAGATGAACTGTGACAGGTACTCGGGTACTCAGATGGACCGTGACAGGTACCTGGGCACTCAGATGGACCGTGACAGGTACCTGGGCACTCAGATGGACTGTGAAAGGTACTCGGGTACTCAGATATTCTGTGACAGGTACTCGGGTACTCAGATGAACTATGACAGCTACTCAGATGTGCTGTGACAGGTGCTCAGATGAACTGTGACGGGGACTCAGTTACTCAGATATACTGTGACAGGTACTTGGGTACTCAGATGAACTGTGACGGGTACTCAGTTACTCAGATATACTGTGACAGGTACTCGGCTACTCAAATGGACTGTGACAGGTATTCAGGTCCTCAGATGGGCTGTGACAGGTACTCAGATGGACTGTGACAGGTACTCAGATGAAATGAGACAGATACTTAGATGAAATGAGACAGATACTCAGATGGGCTATGACAGGTGCTCAGCTACTTGTGTACTCAGATGAACTGTGACAGGTTCTCACGTACTCAGATGAACTGTGACAGGTACTCAGATGGAGTGTGACAGGTATTCGGGTACCCAGATGGACTGTGACAGGTACTCGGGTACTCAGATGTACTGTGCCAGGTACTCGGGTACTCAGATATACTGTGACAGGTACTCAGATGGACTGTGACAGGTACTTGGGTACTCAGATGGACCGTGACAGGTACCTGGGCACTCAGGTGGACTGTGACAGGTACTCGAGTACTCAGATGTACTGTGAAAGGTACTCGGGTACTCAGATATACTGTGACAGGTACTCGGGTACTCAGATGAACTCTGACAGGTACTCAGATGTACTGTGACAGGTACTCGGGTACTCAGATATACTGTGACAGGTATTCAGGTCCTCGGATGGGCTGTGACAGGTACTCAGATGGACTGTGACAGGTACTCAGATGAAATGAGACAGATACTTAGATGAAATGAGACAGATACTCAGATGGACTATGACAGGTGCTCAGCTACTTGTGTACTCAGATGAACTGTGACAGGTTCTCACGTACTCAGATGAACTGTGACAGGTACTCAGATGGACTGTGACAGGTATTCGGGTACCCAGATGGACTGTGACAGGTACTCGGGTACTCAGATGTACTGTGCCAGGTACTCGGGTACTCAGATATACTGTGACAGGTACTCAGATGGACTGTGACAGGTACTTGGGTACTCAGATGGACCGTGACAGGTACCTGGGCACTCAGGTGGACTGTGACAGGTACTCGAGTACTCAGATGTACTGTGAAAGGTACTCGGGTACTCAGATATACTGTGACAGGTTCTCGGGTACTCAGTTGAACTGAGACAGGTACTCAGATGTACTGTGACAGGTACTCGGGTACTTAAATGGACTGTGACAGGTATTCAGGTACTCAGATGGACTATGACAGGTACTCAGATGAACTGTGACAGGTACTCGGGTACTCAAATGGACTGTGACACGTACTTGGTTACTCAGATGAACTGTGACAGGTACTCGGGTACTCAGATATACTGTGACAGGTACTCAGATGGACTGTGACAGGTATTTGGGTACTCAGATGGACCGTGACAGGTACCTGGGCACTCAGATGGACCGTGACAGGTACCTGGGCACTCAGATGGACTGTGAAAGGTACTCGGGTACTCAGATATACTGTGACAGGTACTCGGGTACTCAGATGAATTATGACAGCTACTCAGATGTGCTGTGACAGGTACTCAGATGAACTGTGACAGGTACTCAGTTACTCAGATATACTGTGACAGGTACTCGGGTACTCAAATGGACTGTGAGAGGTATTCAGGTACTCAGATGGACTGTGACATGTACTCGGGTACTCAGATTGACTGTGAAAGGTACTCGGGTACTCAGATATACTGTGACAGGTGCTCCGGTACTCAGATGAACTATGACAGGTACTCAGATGTACTGTGACAGGTACTCAGGTACTTGGGTACTCAAATGGACTGTGACAGGTACTCGGGTACTCAAATGGACTGTGAAACGTACTCGGTTACTCAGATGAACTGTGACAGGTACTCGGGTACTCAGATATACTGTGACAGGTACTCAGATGTACTGTGACAGGTACTCTGGTACTCAAATGGACTGTGACAGGTATTCAGGTCCTCGGATGGGCTGTGACAGGTACTCAGATGAAATGAGACAGATACTCAGATGAAATGAGACAGATACTCAGATTTGCTATGACAGGTGCTCAGCTACTTGTGTACTCAGATGAACTGTGACAGGTTCTCACGTACTCAGATGAACTGTGACAGGTACTCAGATGGACTGTGACAGGTATTCGGGTACCCAGATGGACTGTGACAGGTACTCGGGTACTCAGATGAACTGTGACAGGTACTCGGGTACTCAGACATACTGTGACAGGTACTCAGATGGACTGTGACAGGTACTTGTGTACTCAGATGGACTGTGACAGGTACCTGGGCACTCAGGTGGACTGTGACAGGTACTCGAGTACTGAGATGTACTGTGTAAGGTACTCGGGTACTCAGATATACTGTGACAGGTACTCGGGTACTCAGATGAACTCTGACAGGTACTCAGATGTACTGTGCCAGGTACTCGGGTACTCAGATATACTATGACAGGTACTCGGGTACTCAGATATACTGTGACAGGTACTCGGGTACTCAGATGAACTGTGACAGGTACTCAGATGTACTGTGACAGGTACTCGGGTACTCAAATGGACTGTGACAGGTATTCAGGTACTCAGATGGACTGTGACAGGTACTCAGATGAACTGTGTCAGGTACTCGGCTACTCAGATATACTGTGACAGGTACTCAGATGGACTGTGACAGGTACTTGGGTACTCAGATGGACCGTGACAGGTACCTGGGCACTCAGATGGGCCGTGACAGATACCTGGGCACTCAGATGGACTGTGAAAGGTACTCGGGTACTCAGATATACTGTGACAGGTACTCGGGTACTCAGATGAACTATGACAGCTACACAGATGTGCTGTGACAGGTACTCAGATGAACTGTGACAGGTGCTCATTTACTCAGATATACTGTGACAGGTACTCGGGTACTCAGATGAACTGTGACAGGTACTCAGATGTACTGTGACAGGTACTCGGGTACTCAAATGGACTGTGACAAGTATTCAGGTACTCAGATGGACTGTGAAATGTATTCGGGTACTCAGATGGACTGTGAAAGGTACTCGGGTACTCAGATATACTGTGACGGGTACTCAGATGAACTATGACAGGTACTCAGATGTACTGTGACAGCTACTCAGGTACTCGGGTACTCAAAGGGACTGTGACAGGTACACGGGTACACAGATGGACTGTGACAGGTACTCGAGTACTGAGATATACTGTGACAGGTACTCGGGTACTCAGATGAACTGTGACAGGTACTCGGTTACTCAGATATACTGTGACAGGTACTCAGATGGACTGTGACAGGTACTTGGGTACTCAGATGGACCGTGACAGGTACCTGGGCACTCAGGTGGACTGTGACAGGTACTCGAGTACTCAGATATACTGTGAAAGGTACTCGGGTACTCAGATATACTGTGACAGGTACTCGGGTACTCAGATGAACTCTGACAGGTACTCAGATGTACTGTGACAGGTCCTCGGGTACTTAGATATACTGTGACAGGTACTTGGGTACTCAGATATACTGTGACAGGTACTCGGGTACTCAGATGAACTGTGACCGGTACTCAGATGTACTGTGACAGGTACTCGGGTACTCAAATGGACTGTGACAGGTATTCAGGTACTCAGATGGACTGTGACAGGTACTCAGATGAACTGTGACAGGTACTCGGGTACTCAAATGGACTGTGACACGTACTCGGTTACTCAGATGAACTGTGACAGGTACTCGGGTACTCAGATGGACCGTGACAGGTACCTGGGCACTCAGATGGACCGTGACAGGTACCTGGGCACTCAGATGGACTGTGAAAGGTACTCGGGTACTCAGATATTCTGTGACAGGTACTCGGGTACTCAGATGAACTATGACAGCTACTCAGATGTGCTGTGACAGGTGCTCAGATGAACTGTGACGGGGACTCAGTTACTCAGATATACTGTGACAGGTACTTGGGTACTCAGATGAACTGTGACGGGTACTCAGTTACTCAGATATACTGTGACAGGTACTCGGCTACTCAAATGGACTGTGACAGGTATTCAGGTCCTCGGATGGGCTGTGACAGGTACTCAGATGGACTGTGACAGGTACTCAGATGAAATGAGACAGATACTTAGATGAAATGAGACAGATACTCAGATGGGCTATGACAGGTGCTCAGCTACTTGTGTACTCAGATGAACTGTGACAGGTTCTCACGTACTCAGATGAACTGTGACAGGTACTCAGATGGACTGTGACAGGTATTCGGGTACCCAGATGGACTGTGACAGGTACTCGGGTACTCAGATGTACTGTGCCAGGTACTCGGGTACTCAGATATACTGTGACAGGTACTCAGATGGACTGTGACAGGTACTTGGGTACTCAGATGGACCGTGACAGGTACCTGGGCACTCAGGTGGACTGTGACAGGTACTCGAGTACTCAGATGTACTGTGAAAGGTACTCGGGTACTCAGATATACTGTGACAGGTACTCGGGTACTCAGATGAACTCTGACAGTTACTCAGATGTACTGTGACAGGTACTCGGGTACTCAGATATACTGTGACAGGTATTCAGGTCCTCGGATGGGCTGTGACAGGTACTCAGATGGACTGTGACAGGTACTCAGATGAAATGAGACAGATACTTAGATGAAATGAGACAGATACTCAGATGGGCTATGACAGGTGCTCAGCTACTTGTGTACTCAGATGAACTGTGACAGGTTCTCACGTACTCAGATGAACTGTGACAGGTACTCAGATGGACTGTGACAGGTATTCGGGTACCCAGATGGACTGTGACAGGTACTCGGGTACTCAGATGTACTGTGCCAGGTACTCGGGTACTCAGATATACTGTGACAGGTACTCAGATGGACTGTGACAGGTACTTGGGTACTCAGATGGACCGTGACAGGTACCTGGGCACTCAGGTGGACTGTGACAGGTACTCGAGTACTCAGATGTACTGTGAAAGGTACTCGGGTACTCAGATATACTGTGACAGGTTCTCGGGTACTCAGTTGAACTGAGACAGGTACTCAGATGTACTGTGACAGGTACTCGGGTACTTAAATGGACTGTGACAGGTATTCAGGTACTCAGATGGACTATGACAGGTACTCAGATGAACTGTGACAGGTACTCGGGTACTCAAATGGACTGTGACACGTACTTGGTTACTCAGATGAACTGTGACAGGTACTCGGGTACTCAGATATACTATGACAGGTACTCGGGTACTCAGATATACTGTGACAGGTACTCGGGTACTCAGATGAACTGTGACAGGTACTCAGATGTACTGTGACAGGTACTCGGGTACTCAAATGGACTGTGACAGGTATTCAGGTACTCAGATGGACTGTGACAGGTACTCAGATGAACTGTGTCAGGTACTCGGCTACTCAGATATACTGTGACAGGTACTCAGATGGACTGTGACAGGTACTTGGGTACTCAGATGGACCGTGACAGGTACCTGGGCACTCAGATGGACCGTGACAGATACCTGGGCACTCAGATGGACTGTGAAAGGTACTCGGGTACTCAGATATACTGTGACAGGTACTCGGGTACTCAGATGAACTATGACAGCTACACAGATGTGCTGTGACAGGTACTCAGATGAACTGTGACAGGTGCTCATTTACTCAGATATACTGTGACAGGTACTCGGGTACTCAGATGAACTGTGACAGGTACTCAGATGTACTGTGACAGGTACTCGGGTACTCAAATGGACTGTGACAAGTATTCAGGTACTCAGATGGACTGTGAAATGTATTCGGGTACTCAGATGGACTGTGAAAGGTACTCGGGTACTCAGATATACTGTGACGGGTACTCAGATGAACTATGACAGGTACTCAGATGTACTGTGACAGCTACTCAGGTACTCGGGTACTCAAAGGGACTGTGACAGGTACACGGGTACACAGATGGACTGTGACAGGTACTTGAGTACTGAGATATACTGTGACAGGTACTCGGGTACTCAGATGAACTGTGACAGGTACTCGGTTACTCAGATATACTGTGACAGGTACTCAGATGGACTGTGACAGGTACTTGGGTACTCAGATGGACCGTGACAGGTACCTGGGCACTCAGGTGGACTGTGACAGGTACTCGAGTACTCAGATATACTGTGAAAGGTACTCGGGTACTCAGATATACTGTGACAGGTACTCGGGTACTCAGATGAACTCTGACAGGTACTCAGATGTACTGTGACAGGTCCTCGGGTACTTAGATATACTGTGACAGGTACTTGGGTACTCAGATATACTGTGACAGGTACTCGGGTACTCAGATGAACTGTGACAGGTACTCAGATGTACTGTGACAGGTACTCGGGTACTCAAATGGACTGTGACAGGTATTCAGGTACTCAGATGGACTGTGACAGGTACTCAGATGAACTGTGACAGGTACTCGGGTACTCAAATGGACTGTGACACGTACTCGGTTACTCAGATGAACTGTGACAGGTACTCGGGTACTCAGATGGACCGTGACAGGTACCTGGGCACTCAGATGGACCGTGACAGGTACCTGGGCACTCAGATGGACTGTGAAAGGTACTCGGGTACTCAGATATTCTGTGACAGGTACTCGGGTACTCAGATGAACTATGACAGCTACTCAGATGTGCTGTGACAGGTGCTCAGATGAACTGTGACGGGGACTCAGTTACTCAGATATACTGTGACAGGTACTTGGGTACTCAGATGAACTGTGACGGGTACTCAGTTACTCAGATATACTGTGACAGGTACTCGGCTACTCAAATGGACTGTGACAGGTATTCAGGTCCTCAGATGGGCTGTGACAGGTACTCAGATGGACTGTGACAGGTACTCAGATGAAATGAGACAGATACTTAGATGAAATGAGACAGATACTCAGATGGGCTATGACAGGTGCTCAGCTACTTGTGTACTCAGATGAACTGTGACAGGTTCTCACGTACTCAGATGAACTGTGACAGGTACTCAGATGGACTGTGACAGGTATTCGGGTACCCAGATGGACTGTGACAGGTACTCGGGTACTCAGATGTACTGTGCCAGGTACTCGGGTACTCAGATATACTGTGACAGGTACTCAGATGGACTGTGACAGGTACTTGGGTACTCAGATGGACCGTGACAGGTACCTGGGCACTCAGGTGGACTGTGACAGGTACTCGAGTACTCAGATGTACTGTGAAAGGTACTCGGGTACTCAGATATACTGTGACAGGTACTCGGGTACTCAGATGAACTCTGACAGGTACTCAGATGTACTGTGACAGGTACTCGGGTACTCAGATATACTGTGACAGGTATTCAGGTCCTCGGATGGGCTGTGACAGGTACTCAGATGGACTGTGACAGGTACTCAGATGAAATGAGACAGATACTTAGATGAAATGAGACAGATACTCAGATGGACTATGACAGGTGCTCAGCTACTTGTGTACTCAGATGAACTGTGACAGGTTCTCACGTACTCAGATGAACTGTGACAGGTACTCAGATGGACTGTGACAGGTATTCGGGTACCCAGATGGACTGTGACAGGTACTCGGGTACTCAGATGTACTGTGCCAGGTACTCGGGTACTCAGATATACTGTGACAGGTACTCAGATGGACTGTGACAGGTACTTGGGTACTCAGATGGACCGTGACAGGTACCTGGGCACTCAGGTGGACTGTGACAGGTACTCGAGTACTCAGATGTACTGTGAAAGGTACTCGGGTACTCAGATATACTGTGACAGGTTCTCGGGTACTCAGTTGAACTGAGACAGGTACTCAGATGTACTGTGACAGGTACTCGGGTACTTAAATGGACTGTGACAGGTATTCAGGTACTCAGATGGACTATGACAGGTACTCAGATGAACTGTGACAGGTACTCGGGTACTCAAATGGACTGTGACACGTACTTGGTTACTCAGATGAACTGTGACAGGTACTCGGGTACTCAGATATACTGTGACAGGTACTCAGATGGACTGTGACAGGTATTTGGGTACTCAGATGGACCGTGACAGGTACCTGGGCACTCAGATGGACCGTGACAGGTACCTGGGCACTCAGATGGACTGTGAAAGGTACTCGGGTACTCAGATATACTGTGACAGGTACTCGGGTACTCAGATGAATTATGACAGCTACTCAGATGTGCTGTGACAGGTACTCAGATGAACTGTGACAGGTACTCAGTTACTCAGATATACTGTGACAGGTACTCGGGTACTCAAATGGACTGTGAGAGGTATTCAGGTACTCAGATGGACTGTGACATGTACTCGGGTACTCAGATTGACTGTGAAAGGTACTCGGGTACTCAGATATACTGTGACAGGTGCTCCGGTACTCAGATGAACTATGACAGGTACTCAGATGTACTGTGACAGGTACTCAGGTACTTGGGTACTCAAATGGACTGTGACAGGTACTCGGGTACTCAAATGGACTGTGAAACGTACTCGGTTACTCAGATGAACTGTGACAGGTACTCGGGTACTCAGATATACTGTGACAGGTACTCAGATGGACTGTGACAGGTACTTGGGTACTCAGTTGGACCATGACAGGTACCTGGGCACTCAGATGGACTGTGACAGGTACTCGGGTACTCAAATGGACTGTGAAATGTACTCGGTTACTCAGATGAACTGTGACAGGTACTCGGGTACTCAGATATACTGTGACAGGTACTCAGATGGACTGTGACAGGTACTTGGGTACTCAGTTGGACCATGACAGGTACCTGGGCACTCAGATGGACTGTGACAGGTACTCGGGCACTCAAATGGACTGTGACAGGTACTCAGATATACTGTGACAGTTGCTCGTGCACTCAGATGGGCTGTAACAGGTACTCAGGCTGTGACAGGTACTCAGATGGGCTGTGACAGGTCCTCGGATGGGCTGTGACAGGTACTCAGATGGACTGTGACAGGTACTCAGATGAAATGAGACAGATACTCAGATGAAATGAGACATACACTTAGATGGGCTGTGACAGGTGCTCAGCTACTTGTGTACTCAGACGAACTGTGACAGGTTCTCAGGTACTCAGATGAACTGTGACAGGTACCCAGATGGACTGTGACAGGTATTCGGGTACCCAGATGGACTGTGACAGGTACTCGGGTACTCAGCTGAACTGTGACAGGTACTCGGGTACTCAGATATACTGTGACAGGTACTCAGATGGACCGTGACAGGTACCTGGGCACTCAGATGGACTGTGAAAGGTACTTGGGTACTCAGATATACTGTGACAGGTACTCAGGTACTCAGATGAACTATGACAGCTACTCAGATGTACTGTGACAGGTACTCGGGTACTCAGATATACTGTGACAGGTACTTGGGTACTCAGATATACTGTGAAAATTACTCGGGTACTCAGATGTACTGTGACAGGTACTCGGGTACTCAAATGGACTGTGACAGGTATTCAGGTACTCAGATGGACTGTGACAGGTACTCGGGTATTCAAATGGACTGTGAAACGTACTCGGTTACTCAGATGAACTGTGACAGGTACTCGGGTACTCAGATATACTATGACAGGTACTCAGATAGACTGTGACAGGTACTTGGGTACTCAGTTGGACCATGACAGGTACCTGGGCACTCAGATGGACTGTGACAGGTACCTGGGCACTCAGATGAACCGTGACAGGTACCTGGGCACTCAGATGGACTGTGAAAGGTACTCGGATACTCAGATATACTGTGACAGGTACTCGGGTACTCAGATGAGCTATAACAGCTACTCAGATGTGCTGTGACAGGTACTCAGATGAACTGTGACAGGTACTCATTTACTCAGATATACTCTGACAGGTACTCGGGTACTCAGATGAACTGTGACAGGTACTCAGATGTACTGTGACAGGTACTCGGGTACTCAAATGGACTGTGACAGGTATTCAGGTACTCAGATGGACTATGACAGGTACTCAGATGGACTGCGACAGGTACTCGGGTACTCAGATGGACTGTGAAAGGTACTCGGGTACTCAGATGTACTGTGACAGGTACTCGGGTACTCAAATGAACTATGACAGGTACTCAGATGTACTGTGACAGGTACTCAGGTACTCGGGTACTCAAATGGACTGTGACAGGTACTCGGGTACACAGATGGACTGTGACAGGTACTCAGTTACTCAGATATACTGTGACAGGTACTCAGATGAACTGTGACAGGTACTCGGGTACTAAGATCAGTTGTGAGCAGGTACTCAGATGGACTGTGATAGGTGCTCAGATGACTGTGACGGGTACTCGGGTACTCAGATAAACTGTGACAGGTACTCGGGGGCTCAGATATACTGTGACAGGTACTTGGGTACTCAGATGGACTGTGACAGGTACTCAGATATACTGTGACAGCTACTCAGATGAACTGTGACAGGTACTCGGGTACTAAGATGGACTGTGACAGGTACTCCGGTACTCAGATGGACTGTGACAGGTACTCGGATATACTGTGACAGGTACTCAGTTGAACTGTGACAGGTACTCAGTTACTCAGATATACTGTGACAGGTACTCGGGTACTCAGATGAACTGTGACAGGTAATCAGATGTACTGTGACAGGATCTCGGGTACTCAAATGGACTGTGACAAGTATTCAGGTACTCAGATGGACTGTGAAATGTACTCGGGTACTCGGATGGACTGTGAAAGGTACTCGGGTACTCAGATATACTGTGACAGGTACTCAGATGGACTGTGACAGCTACTTGCGTACTCAGATGGACCGTGACAGGTACCTGGGCACTCAGGTGGACTGTGACAGGTACTAGAGTACTCAGATGTACTGTGAAAGGTACTTGGGTACTCAGATGGACCGTGACAGGTACCTGGGCACTCAGATGGACTGTGAAAGGTACTCGGGTACTCAGATATTCTGTGACAGGTACTCGGGTACCCAGATGAACTATGACAGCTACTCAGATGTGCTGTGACAGGTGCTCAGATGAACTGTGACGGGTACTCAGTTACTCAGATATACTGTGACAGGTACTTGGGTACTCAGATGAACTGTGACAGGTACTCAGATGTACTGTGACGGGTACTCGGGTACTCAAATGGACTGTGACAGGTATTCAGGTCCTCGGATGGGCTGTGACAGGTACTCAGATGGACTGTGACAGGTACTCAGATGAAATGAGACAGATACTCAGATGAAATGAGACAGATACTCAGATGGGCTATGACAGGTGCTCAGCTACTTGTGTACTCAGATGAACTGTGACAGGTTCTCACGTACTCTGTGAACTGTGACAGGTACTCAGATGGACTGTGACAGGTATTCGGGTACCCAGATGGACTGTGACAGGTACTTGGGTACTCAGATGTACTGTGCCAGGTACTCGGGTACTCAGATATACTGTGACAGGTACTTCGGTACTCAGATATACTGTGACAGATACTCGGGTACTCAGATGAACTGTGACAGGTACTCAGATGTACTGTGACAGGTACTCGGGTACTCAAATGGACTGTGACAGGTATTCGGGTACCCAGATGGACTGTGACAGGTACTCGGGTACTCAGATGAACTGTGACAGGTACTCGGGTACTCAGATATACTGTGACAGGTACTCAGATGGACTGTGACAGCTACTTGCGTACTCAGATGGACCGTGACAGGTACCTGGGCACTCAGGTGGACTGTGACAGGTACTAGAGTACTCAGATGTACTGTGAAAGGTACTCAGGTACTCAGATATACTGTGACAGGTACTCGGGTACTCAGATGAACTCTGACAGGTACTC
Organism: Lithobates pipiens; assembly: GCF_037356315.1. Taxonomy (NCBI): domain Eukaryota; kingdom Metazoa; phylum Chordata; class Amphibia; order Anura; family Ranidae; genus Lithobates; species Lithobates pipiens. Next base: position 186,157,444 of record NW_027507784.1, on the reverse strand, counting down.
AGATGTACTGTGAGAGGTACTCGGGTACTCAGATATACTGTGACAGGTACTTGGGTACTCAGATATACTGTGACAGGTACTCGGGTACTCAGATGAACTGTGACAGGTACTCAGATGTACTGTGAAAGGTACTCGAGTACTCAAATGGACTGTGACATGTATTCAGGTACTCAGATGGACTGTGACAGGTAGTGATGGCCGAACGGTTCGCCCGGCGGTCGTTTCGCGGCGAATTTCCGACTTTCGCCGTCCGCGGGTTCGAACGCCTTTTTCCGTCGTTCGCCCCGGCGGACTTACGTGTTTAATGTATACAAGAACTTTAACCTTTCGTGACACGTTTATCATGTGTTACAGGACAACCAATTGAGACATGACAGCTCATGGACACTTGGACATTCCCCCTAACCTATAAATACACCCGATCCGGTGGCCATTTTACATTCTTTCTTCTGTCACTGTAGGGAAAGGATCCTGTGTGGAGTAGGGACAGAGAAAACGCTAGCTATTTGGTACACAAAAGTTCTTTTCAGGACTGGTATAGGTGTTAGGTCAGCAGCCTGAGTTTCTTTTGTCAGTTTAGATAAAGGGACAGAGCGCTGTATGCTGCTATTTTAGGGACAGCTCAGCCAGATTAGTCTTTCTTCATCATCATCATCATCATCATCATTAGCTGTTACTATCAGGTCCACAAAAGAGCTGTTCCAGCTAATCGTTCCAGCCTACTCTTTTTTGCCAATTTGTATAGGGACAGGCAGGAAGCAGTGTGTCAGGCAGTGAGGATAATTTTAAAGACTTGCTGTTACTATTAGTTCCACAAAGGTTCTTTTCAGGACTGGTATCAGTGGTACGGTAATAGGCTTGTACACGTATAATATTCTTTCTTCCAAATATAGAAAGAATATTATACTTGACTGCTGCCCTTCTGCTGCAGTCTGCTAATCATTCACAACTCACTTGTTCCACAAAGCTCTTTATCAGGACTGGTAACTTGGTCTGTCTAGGGTGCTACGGTACATAGGCTTGGGTGCGGTACAGTCTGCTGTTCTGTAAGGACCGCTATCGGTCCACAATACATAGGGTTGCCGTGCACTACTGCTGACCGCTGCCCTATACTGCAGCAGTCCTTCATTGGTATAGGGACTGACGTACAGTCTGCTAATCACTAACACACAACCTGCTTGGTCCACAAAAGTTCTTATAAGGACTGGTAACTTGGTATAGGGTGCTACGGTACATAGGCCTGAGTGCGTTACAGTCTGCTGTTCTGTAAGGACCGCTATCGGTCCACAATACATAGGGTTGCCGTGCACTACTGCTGACCGCTGCCCTATACTGCAGCAGTCCTTCAGCGGTATAGGGACTGACGCACAGTCTGCTAAACACTAACACACAACCTGCTTGGTCCACAAAAGTTTTTATAAGGACTGGTAACTTGGTATAGGGTGCTACGGTACATAGGCCTGAGTGCAGTACAGTCTGCTGTTCTGTAAGGACCGCTATCGGTCCACAATACATAGGGTTGCCGTGCACTACTGCTGACCGCTGCCCTATACTGCAGCAGTCCTTCATTGGTATAGGGACTGACGTACAGTCTGCTAATCACTAACACACAACCTGCTTGGTCCACAAAAGTTCTTATAAGGACTGGTAACTTGGTATAGGGTGCTACGGTACATAGGCCTGAGTGCGTTACAGTCTGCTGTTCTGTAAGGACCGCTATCGGTCCACAATACATAGGGTTGCCGTGCACTACTGCTGACCGCTGCCCTATACTGCAGCAGTCCTTCATTGGTATAGGGACTGACGTACAGTCTGCTAATCACTAACACACAACCTGCTTGTTCCACAAAAGTTCTTATAAGGACTGGTAACTTGGTATAGGGTGCTACGGTACATAGGCTTGAGTGCGGTACAGTCTGCTGTTCTGTAAGGACCGCTATCGGTCCACAATAGATAGGGTTGACGTGCACCACTGCTGACCGCTGCCCTATACTGCAGCAGTCCTTCAGCGGTATAGGGACTGACGTACAGTCTGCTAAACACTAATACACAACCTGCTTGGTCCACAAAAGTTCTTATAAGGACTGGTAACTTGGTATAGGGTGCTACGGTACATAGGCTTGAGTGCGGTACAGTCTGCTGTTCTGTAAGGACCGCTATCGGTCCACAATAGATAGGGTTGACGTGCACCACTGCTGACCGCTGCCCTATACTGCAGCAGTCCTTCAGCGGTATAGGGACTGACGCACAGTCTGCTAAACACTAACACACAACCTGCTTGGTCCACAAAAGTTTTTATAAGGACTGGTAACTTGGTATAGGGTGCTACGGTACATAGGCTTGAGTGCGGTACAGTCTGCTGTTCTGTAAGGACCGCTATCGGTCCACAATAGATAGGGTTGACGTGCACCACTGCTGACCGCTGCCCTATACTGCAGCAGTCCTTCAGCGGTATAGGGACTGACGCACAGTCTGCTAAACACTAACACACAACCTGCTTGGTCCACAAAAGTTTTTATAAGGACTGGTAACTTGGTATAGGGTGCTACGGTACATAGGCCTGAGTGCGTTACAGTCTGCTGTTCTGTAAGGACCGCTATCGGTCCACAATACATAGGGTTGCCGTGCACTACTGCTGACCGCTGCCCTATACTGCAGCAGTCCTTCATTGGTATAGGGACTGACGTACAGTCTGCTAATCACTAACACACAACCTGCTTGGTCCACAAAAGTTCTTATAAGGACTGGTAACTTGGTATAGGGTGCTACGGTACATAGGCCTGAGTGCGTTACAGTCTGCTGTTCTGTAAGGACCGCTATCGGTCCACAATACATAGGGTTGCCGTGCACTACTGCTGACCGCTGCCCTATACTGCAGCAGTCCTTCAGCGGTATAGGGACTGACGCACAGTCTGCTAAACACTAACACACAACCTGCTTGGTCCACAAAAGTTCTTATAAGGACTGGTAACTTGGTATAGGGTGCTACGGTACATAGGCCTGAGTGCAGTACAGTCTGCTGTTCTGTAAGGACCGCTATCGGTCCACAATACATAGGGTTGCCGTGCACTACTGCTGACCGCTGCCCTATACTGCAGCAGTCCTTCATTGGTATAGGGACTGACGTACAGTCTGCTAATCACTAACACACAACCTGCTTGTTCCACAAAAGTTCTTATAAGGACTGGTAACTTGGTATAGGGTGCTACGGTACATAGGCTTGAGTGCGGTACAGTCTGCTGTTCTGTAAGGACCGCTATCGGTCCACAATAGATAGGGTTGACGTGCACCACTGCTGACCGCTGCCCTATACTGCAGCAGTCCTTCAGCGGTATAGGGACTGACGTACAGTCTGCTAAACACTAATACACAACCTGCTTGGTCCACAAAAGTTCTTATAAGGACTGGTAACTTGGTATAGGGTGCTACGGTACATAGGCTTGAGTGCGGTACAGTCTGCTGTTCTGTAAGGACCGCTATCGGTCCACAATAGATAGGGTTGACGTGCACCACTGCTGACCGCTGCCCTATACTGCAGCAGTCCTTCAGCGGTATAGGGACTGACGCACAGTCTGCTAAACACTAACACACAACCTGCTTGGTCCACAAAAGTTTTTATAAGGACTGGTAACTTGGTATAGGGTGCTACGGTACATAGGCCTGAGTGCGTTACAGTCTGCTGTTCTGTAAGGACCGCTATCGGTCCACAATACATAGGGTTGCCGTGCACTACTGCTGACCGCTGCCCTATACTGCAGCAGTCCTTCATTGGTATAGGGACTGACGTACAGTCTGCTAATCACTAACACACAACCTGCTTGGTCCACAAAAGTTCTTATAAGGACTGGTAACTTGGTATAGGGTGCTACGGTACATAGGCCTGAGTGCGTTACAGTCTGCTGTTCTGTAAGGACCGCTATCGGTCCACAATACATAGGGTTGCCGTGCACTACTGCTGACCGCTGCCCTATACTGCAGCAGTCCTTCAGCGGTATAGGGACTGACGCACAGTCTGCTAAACACTAACACACAACCTGCTTGGTCCACAAAAGTTCTTATAAGGACTGGTAACTTGGTATAGGGTGCTACGGTACATAGGCTTGAGTGCGGTACAGTCTGCTGTTCTGTAAGGACCGCTATCGGTCCACAATAGATAGGGTTGACGTGCACCACTGCTGACCGCTGCCCTATACTGCAGCAGTCCTTCAGCGGTATAGGGACTGACGTACAGTCTGCTAAACACTAATACACAACCTGCTTGGTCCACAAAAGTTCTTATAAGGACTGGTAACTTGGTATAGGGTGCTACGGTACATAGGCTTGAGTGCGGTACAGTCTGCTGTTCTGTAAGGACCGCTATAGGTCCACAATAGATAGGGTTGACGTGCACCACTGCTGACCGCTCACCTATACTGCAGCAGTCCTTCAGCGGTATAGGGACTAAGAGTTTTGTCACAGGGTCATTTAAAAAATGACATGCAGAGGAAGAGGCAGGCCCTTCCGCAGGGGTGGTAGGGGTAGGGCAGGAGCAACAGGCTTGAGCCAAAGTGGGAAGTTGCAGAAGGTGCGTTCAATTACTTTAAAGGATGCACCAGACTTGGTTGAGTGGCTCGCTCAGCCTTACTCTTCTGCACCCTCCTCATCCTCTCGATCTGCACCCTCTTCTTCACTCTCTGCTATGTGCACCCCCAAAGACACTACCACCAACAACACGACCACCACCACCACCACCACATACCTTCCGCTTGAGTCACTGGAATTATTTTCCGATCCATATCAAGAGGACATTTCTGATGCGCAGCCACTCTTGGTATTGGATCAGGAAGAGGAGGTAGCAACAAGCGCTACTCAGCAGTCTGACGCCAGTACCCAGATCAGCCCAAGGAGGAGGTTGGTCCCCGGTGTTGCTGCCTACTCTACTTATAGCGGTGGGGAAGGTGACGTTGATGATGACGTGTCTAGTGATGTCACGTGGGTGCCCACAAGAGAGGAAGAGGAGGGGAGTTCAGAGGGAGATATGGACCAGCAGATAGGGAGGAGAAGCAGCAATGACTTACATTGCACAGCAGGGACAAAGCAGACTGCAAATGTATCAGGAGCGAGTCATCGACCATGTACGGTCACATCTGGCGCTCCCAGGACACCGGCACATGGCTCCGCAGTGTGGGCTTTTTTTAACGTGTCCGCTGCTGACAATAGCGTTGCCATCTGCAATCTTTGCAGTCAACGCGTTAGTCGCGGTAAGCCCAATACTCACCTAGGGACGACCGCCTTAAGAAGGCACATGAGCAGCCATCACCGAGCCCAGTGGGAGCAACGGAACACACAAAGCCACACTGCAGGCTCTCACCGTCCAGCCTCGTCTTCTACTTCTCCTTCTCCTCTCTCCTCACAATTGTCCTCCACTCCACCTTCCATCACGCCAAGCTCACATTTTTCTGCAAAAAGGCAGGCTTCCGTGGGCCTAATGTTTGAGCGTAAAAAAATGATGACGCCGGATAACCCTCTTGCCCAACGGTTGGCGGCTGGCTTGTCAGAACTCATAGCCCGCCAACTACTGCCATATAAACTGGTGGACTCGGAGGCCTTTCGCAAATTTGTGGCCATTGGAACACCACAATGGAAGGTCCCAGGAAGGAAGTATTTCTCAGAGAAGGGCATCCCAGAGCTATATGGCCATGTTCAGCGGCAAGTGAATGTATCTCTGGCACACAGTGTCGGTGCCAAGATACATCTGACCACAGACACGTGGTCTAGCAAACACGGGCAGGGAAGGTATATCAGTTTTACTGCCCACTGGGTGAACCTTCTGACGGCCGTCAAGCATGTAACCCGTGGCACCCGTGTAGATTTGGTTTTACCGCCACGGATTGCATGCAGGCCTGACTCTTCTTCTCCTCCTCCTACTCCATCCTCCTCCCTCTCCTCCTCAGCTGCCTCCTCCTTTTCCGCTGCTAGCGTCTCTTCCACTGCACCGCCCAAGCTCCCCAGAACCTATTCGACATGCCAGGTGAGACGTTGCCATGCCGTGCTGCGTCTGTTGTGCCTGGAAGCAAAGAGCCACACTGGCCCGGCACTCCTTTCAGCTTTGCGTTCACAGGCAGATGAGTGGCTAACACCGCTCAATTTGACAGTTGGTAAAGTGGTGTGTGACAACGGTGCCAATCTGCTTAGCGCATTGAAACAGGGCAAAATCACGCACGTGCCGTGCATGGCACACGTCTTAAACTTGGTCGTGCAGCGATTCCTTGTCAAATACCCTGGGGTCCAGGACATCTTGCGGCAGGCAAGGAAAATCTCGGCCCATTTCAGAAGATCTTACACGGCCATGGCTCGCCTTGCTGACATTCAGCGGCGACACCATCTGCCGGTCAGACGTCTTATTTGCGATTGCCCGACGCGATGGAACTCAACCTTCTATATGCTTGATAGGCTGCTCCAGCAGAAACGTGCAGTTAACGTCTACCTGTATGAACTCTGCGAAAGAAACGGTTCTGGGGAGCTGGGTTTTTTTTCACCGCGCCAGTGGCTGCTCATGCGCGACACATGCAGACTTCTGCGGCCATTTGAGGAGATCACCAAACTGGTCAGTCGCAGCCATGGCGCCATCAGTGACATGGTACCTTATGCCTTCTTTCTGGAGCGTGCATTGCGTCGTGTCATTGATCAGGCTGTGGAGGAGCAGGAGCGGGAAGATGAGGAAGTCGCAATGCTGGATGAATTCCCAGGGGGGGCTACTCTATCTGAGACAAGTCAACAACAGGAGTCTGATGAGGAGTCAGAGGAGGATGGTGCCGGGGCGGATGAGCAGGAGCAAGAAGAGCATGCTTTAAACCTTTCTGGGATCCCTGTTGTGCGAGGATGGGGAGAGGAGAATGAAGAGGACGACATTATCCTGGATGATGAGCAGGAGCCAGGCCACCACACCGCTTCCACTTTAGTGCAAATGGGGGCCTTCATGCTCCAGTGTTTTAATAGGGACCCCCGTATAAAAAGCATGAGGGTCAAGGACCAGTACTGGGTGGCAACGTACTTAGACCCCCGGTACAAACACAAAATGGCGGAAATGTTACCGCCGTCGCAGAGGGCTGTCAGAATGCAGCACTTCCAGGCCTTGCTTCGAGAAATGCTGCATTCTGCTTTTGCGTGCGCTGGCAGAGGAGCAATTCCCACTCCCAGAGAAGGATTTGCGGGTACCAATCCAACAGCGCCTGCAAGAAGAGGCCGGTTTGAAGATGTGTTGGTGACTTCGGATATGAGGTCATTCTTTCAGCCGACCCATCGACAGGTGTCATCCGGATCCAGCATCAGGGAACGCCTAGACCGTCAGGTGTCCGACTACATTGGGTTAACGGCCGATGTGGACGCTCTGAGGAGTGATGAACCCCTAGACTACTGGGTGGGCAGGCTTGACCTCTGGCCAGAGCTTGCCCAATTTGCAATCGAACTGTTGGCTTGCCCCTCATCCAGTGTCCTGTCCGAAAGGACGTTCAGCGCAGCAGGGGGGATTGTGACCGATAAGCGTACTCGCCTAGCTCACCACAGTGTTAACTACCTCACATTTCTAAAAATGAATGAGGCATGGATCTCGGAGGAATTCAACACATGTGATCAGTAGACCATGTATATGTCTATAAACAATTTTTGGAATCAAGCACACAGACCTTCTTAATTCATTTGGCTCACTTCCCTGACCCAAAAAAGCACACCGTACTATATGCCCCTACCCTCCTCTTTGAAGAGGTTGAGCGGTGTCATATTTCTACTGGGGCTGCTTATTATGAGGGGTTCCCACCATCCCTGTGCTGTGCTGACTTCCTCCTGGGTGTTCTTATTATGAGGGGCTCCCACCATCCCTGTGCTGTGCTGACTTCCTCCTGGGGGTTCTTATTATGAGGGGATCACACCATCCCTGTGCTGTGCTGACTTCCTCCTGGGGCTGCTTACGGTGCTGCTGTCAGCGCTGTATGTCACGGAGCTGCTGTCAGCGCTGTATGTCACGGAGCTGCTGTCAGCGCTGTATGTCACGGAGCTGCTGTCAGCGCTGTATGTCACGGAGCTGCTGTCAGCGCTGTATGTCACGGAGCTGCTGTCAGCGCTGTATGTCACGGAGCTGCTGTCAGCGCTGTATGTCACGGAGCTGCTGTCAGCGCTGTATGTCACGGAGCTGCTGTCAGCGCTGTATGTCACGGAGCTGCTGTCAGCGCTGTATGTCACGGAGCTGCTGTCAGCGCTGTATGTCACGGTGCTGCTGTCAGCGCTGTATGTCACGGAGCTGCTGTCAGCGCTGTATGTCACGGAGCTGCTGTCAGCGCTGTATGTCACGGAGCTGCTGTCAGCGCTGTATGTCACGGAGCTGCTGTCAGCGCTGTATGTCACGGAGCTGCTGTCAGCGCTGTATGTCACGGAGCTGCTGTCAGCGCTGTATGTCACGGAGCTGCTGTCAGCGCTGTATGTCACGGAGCTGCTGTCAGCGCTGTATGTCACGGTGCTGCTGTCAGCGCTGTATGTCACGGAGCTGCTGTCAGCGCTGTATGTCACGGAGCTGCTGTCAGTGCTGTATGTCACGGAGCTGCTGTCAGCGCTGTATGTCACGGAGCTGCTGTCAGCGCTGTATGTCACGGAGCTGCTGTCAGCGCTGTATGTCACGGTGCTGCTGTCAGCGCTGTATGTCACGGAGCTGCTGTCAGCGCTGTATGTCACGGAGCTGCTGTCAGCGCTGTATGTCACGGAGCTGCTGTCAGCGCTGTATGTCACGGAGCTGCTGTCAGCGCTGTATGTCACGGAGCTGCTGTCAGCGCTGTATGTCACGGTGCTGATGTCAGTGCTCTGTATTACGGTGCTGCTGTCAGTGCTCTGTATCTCCTGCACCCTCTTGTTTGCCTACCCTGGTCCCTGACCTTCCCTCTCCTCCATTGCCTTCATTAGCTCCATAGTCCTGAATTGTCAGAACAATTTCCCAAATAAAAAAAAAATGCTTGTAGTTATCGATCCCAAATTCACCTCATACATGTATTATGCTATTGTCCAGGTGGTGGGACTACGTGCTACCCCCTAATAATTACCCCGTGGCCGCAAATTCGACCTAAAGGTTTGCGAAATTCGCCTCCCATTGAAGTCAATGGAGCCCGCGGCGAACGGTCGTTTTCGCGAACGTTTGTGTCCGTTCGCGTTTCGCGTTCGCGAAACGTCCCGTCGGAAGTTCGTCCATCACTAGTGACAGGTACTCAGATGAACTGTGACAGGTATTTGGGTACTCAAATGGACTGTGACACGTACTCGGTTACTCAGATGAACTGTGACAGGTACTCGGGTACTCAGATATACTGTGACAGGTACTCAGATGGACTGTGACAGGTACTTGGGTGCTCAGATGGACCGTGACAGTGTACCTTGGCACTCAGATGGACCGTGACAGGTACCTGGGCACTCAAATGGACTGTGAAAGGTACTCGGGTACTCAGATATTCTGTGACAGGTACTCGGGTACTCAGATGAACTCTGACAGGTACTCAGATGTACTGTGAGAGGTACTCGGGTACTCAGATATACTGTGACAGGTACTTGGGTGCTCAGATATACTGTGACAGGTACTCGGGTACTCAGATGAACTGTGACAGGTACTCAGATGTACTGTGACAGGTACTCGGGTACTCAAATGGACTGTGACAGGTATTCAGGTACTCAGATGGACTGTGACAGGTACTCAGATGAACTGTGACAGGTATTTGGGTACTCAAATGGACTGTGACACGTACTCGGTTACTCAGATGAACTGTGACAGGTACTCGGGTACTCAGATATACTGTGACAGGTACTCAGATGGACTGTGACAGGTACTTGGGTGCTCAGATGGACCGTGACAGTGTACCTTGGCACTCAGATGGACCGTGACAGGTACCTGGGCACTCAAATGGACTGTGAAAGGTACTCGGGTACTCAGATATTCTGTGACAGGTACTCAGGTACTCAGATGAACTATGGCAGCTACTCAGATGTGCTGTGACAGGTACTCGGGTACTCAGATGAACTGTGACAGGTACTCAGATGTACTGTGACAGGTACTCGGGTACTCAAATGGACTGTGACAGGTATTCAGGTCCTCGGATAGGCTGTGACAGGTACTCAGATGAAATGAGACAGATACTCAGATGAAATGAGACAGAAACTCAGATGGGCTATGACAGGTGCTCAGCTACTTGTGTACTCAGATGAACTGTGACAGGTTCTCACGTACTCAGATGAACTGTGACAGGTACTCAGATGGACTGTGACAGGTATTCGGGTACCCAGATGGACTGTGACAGGTACTCGGGTACTCAGATGAACTGTGACAGGTACTCGGGTACTCAGACATACTGTGACAGGTACTCAGATGGACTGTGACAGGTACTTGGGTACTCAGATGGACCGTGACAGGTACCTGGGCACTCAGGTGGACTGTGACAGGTACTCGAGTACTGAGATGTACTGTGTAAGGTACTCGGGTACTCAGATATACTGTGACAGGTACTCGGGTACTCAGATGAACTCTGACAGGTACTCAGATGTACTGTGCCAGGTACTCGGGTACTCAGATATACTGTGACAGGTACTCGGGTACTCACATGAACTGTGACAGGTACTCAGATGTACTGTGACAGGTACTCGAGTACTCAAATGGACTGTGACAGGTATTCGGGTACCCAGATGGACTGTGACAGGTACTCGGGTACTCAGATGAACTGTGACAGGTACTCGGGTACTCAGATTTACTGTGACAGGTACTCAGATGGACTGTGACAGCTACTTGGGTACTCAGATGGACCGTGACAGGTACCTGGGAACTCAGGTGGACTGTGACAGGTACTAGAGTACTCAGATGTACTGTGAAAGGTACTCGGGTACTCAGATATACTGTGACAGGTACTCGGGTACTCAGATAAACTCTGACAGGTACTCAGATGTACTGTGAGAGGTACTCGGGTACTCAGATATACTGTGACAGGTACTTGGGTACTCAGATATACTGTGACAGGTACTCGGGTACTCAGATGAACTGTGACAGGTACTCAGATGTACTGTGACAGGTACTCGGGTACTCAAATGGACTGTGACAGGTATTCGGGTACCCAGATGGACTGTGACAGGTACTCGGGTACTCAGATGAACTGTGACAGGTACTCGGGTACTCAGATATACTGTGACAGGTACTCAGATGGACTGTGACAGCTACTTGGGTACTCAGATGGACCGTGACAGGTACCTGGGCACTCAGGTGGACTGTGACAGGTACTAGAGTACTCAGATGTACTGTGAAAGGTACTCGGGTACTCAGATATACTGTGACAGGTACTCGGGTACTCAGATGAACTCTGACAGGTACTCAGATGTACTGTGAGAGGTACTCGGGTACTCAGATATACTGTGACAGGTACTTGGGTACTCAGATATACTGTGACAGGTACTCGGGTACTCAGATGAACTGTGACAGGTACTCAGATGTACTGTGACAGGTACTCGGGTACTCAAATGGACTGTGAAAGGTATTCAGGTACTCAGATGGACTGTGACAGGTACTCAGATGAACTGTGACAGGTATTTGGGTACTCAAATGGACTGTGACACGTACTCGGTTACCCAGATGAACTGTGACAGGTACTCGGGTACTCAGATATACTGTGACAGGAACTCAGATGGACTGTGACAGGTACTTGGGTGCTCAGATGGACCGTGACAGTGTACCTTGGCCCTCAGATGGACCGTGACAGGTACCTGGGCACTCAAATGGACTGTGAAAGGTACTCGGGTACTCAGATATTCTGTGACAGGTACTCGGGTACTCAGATGAACTATGGCAGCTACTCAGATGTGCTGTGACAGGTACTCAGATGAACTGTGACAGGTACTCGGGTACTCAGATGAACTGTGACAGGTACTCAGATGTACTGTGACAGGTACTCGGGTACTCAAATGGACTGTGACAGGTATTCAGGTCCTCGGATGGGCTGTGACAGGTACTCAGATGAAATCAGACAGATACTCAGATGAAATGAGACAGATACTCAGATGGGCTATGACAGGTTCTCACGTACTCAGATGAACTGTGACAGGTACTCAGATGGACTGTGACAGGTATTCGGGTACCCAGATGGACTGTGACAGGTACTCGGGTACTCAGATGAACTGTGACAGGTACTCAGACATACTGTGACAGGTACTCAGATGGACTGTGACAGGTACTTGTGTACTCAGATGGACTGTGACAGGTACCTGGGCACTCAGGTGGACTGTGACAGGTACTCGAGTACTGAGATGTACTGTGTAAGGTACTCGGGTACTCAGATATACTGTGACAGGTACTCGGGTACTCAGATGAACTCTGACAGGTACTCAGATGTACTGTGCCAGGTACTCGGGTACTCAGATATACTGTGACAGGTACTCGGGTACTCAGATGAACTGTGACAGGTACTCAGATGTACTGTGACAGGTACTCGAGTACTCAAATGCACTGTGACAGGTATTCGGGTACCCAGATGGACTGTGACAGGTACTCGGGTACTCAGATGAACTGTGACAGGTACTCGGGTACTCAGATTTACTGTGACAGGTACTCAGATGGACTGTGACAGCTACTTGGGTACTCAGATGGACCGTGACAGGTACCTGGGCACTCGGGTTGACTGTGACAGGTACTAGAGTACTCAGATGTAGTGATGGACGAACTTCCGACGGGACGTTTCGCGAACGCGAAATGCGAACGGACCCAAACGTTCGCGAAACCGACCGTTCGCCGCGGGCCCCATTGACTTCAATGGGAGGCGAACTTTGCAAACCTTCATGTCGAATTTGCGGCCACGTGGTAATTATTAGGGGGTAAAACGTAGTCCCACCATCTGGACAATGACATAATACATGTATGAGGTGAATTTGGGATCGATAACTACAAGCATTTTTATTTTATTTGGGAAATTGTTCTAACAATTCAGGACTATGGAGCTAATGAAGGCAATGGAGGAGAGGGAAGGTCAGGGACCAGGGTAGGCAAAGAAGAGGGTGCAGGAGATGATCACCAGCAGCGTGACATACCGGAATGACACATGCACCGTGATAGAGGCATCTGACAGCAGCACCGTAATACAGAGCACTGACAGCAGCACCGTGACATACAGCGCTGACAGCAGCACCGTGACATACAGCGCTGACAGCAGCACCGTGACATACAGCGCTGACAGCAGCACCGTGACATACAGCGCTGACAGCAGCACCGTGACATACAGCGCTGACAGCAGCACCGTGACATACAGCGCTGACAGCAGCACCGTGACATACAGCGCTGACAGCAGCACCGTGACATACAGCGCTGACAGCAGCACCGTGACATACAGCGCTGACAGCAGCACCGTGACATACAGCGCTGACAGCAGCACCGTGACATACAGCACTGACAGCAGCACCGTAAGCAGCCCCAGGAGGAAGTCAGCACAGCACAGGGATGGTGTGATCCCCTCATAATAAGAACCCCCAGGAGGAAGTCAGCACAGCACAGGGATAGTGTGATCCCTTCATAATAAGAACCCCCAGGAGGAAGTCAGCACAGCACAGGGATATCATAAGCAGCCCCAGTAGAAATATGACACCGCTCAACCTCTTCAAAGAGGAGGGTAGGGGCATATAGTACGGTGTGCTTTTTTGGGTCAAGGAAGTGAGCCAAATGAATTAAGAAGGTCTGTGTGCTTGATTAAAAAAATAGTTTATAGACATATACATGGTCTACTGGTCACATGTGTTGAATTCCTCCGAGATCCATGCCTCATTCATTTTTAGAAATGTGAGGTAGTTAACACTGTGGTGAGCTAGGCGAGTACGCTTATCGGTCACAATCCCCCCTGCTGCGCTGAACGTCCTTTCGGACAGGACACTGGATGAGGGGCAAGCCAACAGTTCGATTGCAAATTGGGCAAGCTCTGGCCAGAGGTCAAGCCTGCCCACCCAGTAGTCTAGGGGTTCATCACTCCTCAGAGCGTCCACATCGGCCGTTAACCCAATGTAGTCGGACACCTGACGGTCTAGGCGTTCCCTGATGCTGGATCCGGATGACACCTGTCGATGGGTCGGCTGAAAGAATGACCTCATATCCGAAGTCACCAACACATCTTCAAACCGGCCTCTTCTTGCAGGCGCTGTTGGATTGGTACCCGCAAATCCTTCTCTGGGAGTGGGAATTGCTCCTCTGCCAGCGCACGCAAAAGCAGAATGCAGCATTTCTCGAAGCAAGGCCTGGAAGTGCTGCATTCTGACAGCCCTCTGCGACGGCGGTAACATTTCCGCCATTTTGTGTTTGTACCGGGGGTCTAAGTACGTTGCCACCCAGTACTGGTCCTTGACCCTCATGCTTTTTATACGGGGGTCCCTATTAAAACACTGGAGCATGAAGGCCCCCATTTGCACTAAAGTGGAAGCGGTGTGGTGGCCTGGCTCCTGCTCATCATCCAGGATAATGTCGTCCTCTTCATTCTCCTCTCCCCATCCTCGCACAACAGGGATCCCAGAAAGGTTTAAAGCATGCTCTTCTTGCTCCTGCTCATCCGCCCCGGCACCATCCTCCTCTGACTCCTCATCAGACTCCTGTTGTTGACTTGTCTCAGATAGAGTAGCCCCCCCTGGGAATTCATCCAGCATTGCGACTTCCTCATCTTCCCGCTCCTGCTCCTCCACAGCCTGATCAATGACACGACGCAATGCACGCTCCAGAAAGAAGGCATAAGGTACCATGTCACTGATGGCGCCATGGCTGCGACTGACCAGTTTGGTGATCTCCTCAAATGGCCGCAGAAGTCTGCATGTGTCGCGCATGAGCAGCCACTGGCGCGGTGAAAAAAAACCCAGCTCCCCAGAACCGTTTCTTTCGCAGAGTTCATACAGGTAGACGTTAACTGCACGTTTCTGCTGGAGCAGCCTATCAAGCATATAGAAGGTTGAGTTCCATCGCGTCGGGCAATCGCAAATAAGACGTCTGACCGGCAGATGGTGTCGCCGCTGAATGTCAGCAAGGCGAGCCATGGCCGTGTAAGATCTTCTGAAATGGGCCGAGATTTTCCTTGCCTGCCGCAAGATGTCCTGGACCCCAGGGTATTTGACAAGGAATCGCTGCACGACCAAGTTTAAGACGTGTGCCATGCACGGCACGTGCGTGATTTTGCCCTGTTTCAATGCGCTAAGCAGATTGGCACCGTTGTCACACACCACTTTACCAACTGTCAAATTGAGCGGTGTTAGCCACTCATCTGCCTGTGAACGCAAAGCTGAAAGGAGTGCCGGGCCAGTGTGGCTCTTTGCTTCCAGGCACAACAGACGCAGCACGGCATGGCAACGTCTCACCTGGCATGTGGAATAGGTTCTGGGGAGCTTGGGCGGTGCAGTGGAAGAGACGCTAGCAGCGGAAAAGGAGGAGGCAGCTGAGGAGGAGAGGGAGGAGGATGGAGTAGGAGGAGGAGAAGAAGAGTCAGGCCTGCATGCAATCCGTGGCGGTAAAACCAAATCTACACGGGTGCCACGGGTTACATGCTTGACGGCCGTCAGAAGGTTCACCCAGTGGGCAGTAAAACTGATATACCTTCCCTGCCCGTGTTTGCTAGACCACGTGTCTGTGGTCAGATGTATCTTGGCACCGACACTGTGTGCCAGAGATACATTCACTTGCCGCTGAACATGGCCATATAGCTCTGGGATGCCCTTCTCTGAGAAATACTTCCTTCCTGGGACCTTCCATTGTGGTGTTCCAATGGCCACAAATTTGCGAAAGGCCTCCGAGTCCACCAGTTTATATGGCAGTAGTTGGCGGGCTATGAGTTCTGACAAGCCAGCCGCCAACCGTTGGGCAAGAGGGTTATCCGGCATCATCATTTTTTTACGCTCAAACATTAGGCCCACGGAAGCCTGCCTTTTTGCAGAAAAATGTGAGCTTGGCGTGATGGAAGGTGGAGTGGAGGACAATTGTGAGGAGAGAGGAGAAGGAGAAGTAGAAGACGAGGCTGGACGGTGAGAGCCTGCAGTGTGGCTTTGTGTGTTCCGTTGCTCCCACTGGGCTCGGTGATGGCTGCTCATGTGCCTTCTTAAGGCGGTCGTCCCTAGGTGAGTATTGGGCTTACCGCGACTAACGCGTTGACTGCAAAGATTGCAGATGGCAACGCTATTGTCAGCAGCGGACACGTTAAAAAAAGCCCACACTGCGGAGCCATGTGCCGGTGTCCTGGGAGCGCCAGATGTGACCGTACATGGTCGATGACTCGCTCCTGATACATTTGCAGTCTGCTTTGTCCCTGCTGTGCAATGTAAGTCATTGCTGCTTCTCCTCCCTATCTGCTGGTCCATATCTCCCTCTGAACTCCCCTCCTCTTCCTCTCTTGTGGGCACCCACGTGACATCACTAGACACGTCATCATCAACGTCACCTTCCCCACCGCTATAAGTAGAGATCTCGGAGTAGGCAGCAACACCGGGGACCAACCTCCTCCTTGGGCTGATCTGGGTACTGGCGTCAGACTGCTGAGTAGCGCTTGTTGCTACCTCCTCTTCCTGATCCAATACCAAGAGTGGCTGCGCATCAGAAATGTCCTCTTGATATGGATCGGAAAATAATTCCAGTGACTCAAGCGGAAGGTATGTGGTGGTGGTGGTGGTGGTCGTGTTGTTGGTGGTAGTGTCTTTGGGGGTGCACATAGCAGAGAGTGAAGAAGAGGGTGCAGATCGAGAGGATGAGGAGGGTGCAGAAGAGTAAGGCTGAGCGAGCCACTCAACCAAGTCTGGTGCATCCTTTAAAGTAATTGAACGCACCTTCTGCAACTTCCCACTTTGGCTCAAGCCTGTTGCTCCTGCCCTACCCCTACCACCCCTGCGGAAGGGCCTGCCTCTTCCTCTGCATGTCATTTTTTAAATGACCCTGTGACAAAACTCTTAGTCCCTATACCGCTGAAGGACTGCTGCAGTATAGGTGAGCGGTCAGCAGTGGTGCACGTCAACCCTATCTATTGTGGACCTATAGCGGTCCTTACAGAACAGCAGACTGTACCGCACTCAAGCCTATGTACCGTAGCACCCTATACCAAGTTACCAGTCCTTATAAGAACTTTTGTGGACCAAGCAGGTTGTGTATTAGTGTTTAGCAGACTGTACGTCAGTCCCTATACCGCTGAAGGACTGCTGCAGTATAGGGCAGCGGTCAGCAGTGGTGCACGTCAACCCTATCTATTGTGGACCGATAGCGGTCCTTACAGAACAGCAGACTGTACCGCACTCAAGCCTATGTACCGTAGCACCCTATACCAAGTTACCAGTCCTTATAAGAACTTTTGTGGACCAAGCAGGTTGTGTATTAGTGTTTAGCAGACTGTACGTCAGTCCCTATACCGCTGAAGGACTGCTGCAGTATAGGGCAGCGGTCAGCAGTGGTGCACGTCAACCCTATCTATTGTGGACCGATAGCGGTCCTTACAGAACAGCAGACTGTACCGCACTCAAGCCTATGTACCGTAGCACCCTATACCAAGTTACCAGTCCTTATAAGAACTTTTGTGGACCAAGCAGGTTGTGTATTAGTGTTTAGCAGACTGTACGTCAGTCCCTATACCGCTGAAGGACTGCTGCAGTATAGGGCAGCGGTCAGCAGTGGTGCACGTCAACCCTATCTATTGTGGACCGATAGCGGTCCTTACAGAACAGCAGACTGTACCGCACTCAAGCCTATGTACCGTAGCACCCTATACCAAGTTACCAGTCCTTATAAGAACTTTTGTGGAACAAGCAGGTTGTGTGTTAGTGATTAGCAGACTGTACGTCAGTCCCTATACCGCTGAAGGACTGCTGCAGTATAGGTGAGCGGTCAGCAGTGGTGCACGTCAACCCTATCTATTGTGGACCGATAGCGGTCCTTACAGAACAGCAGACTGTACCGCACTCAAGCCTATGTACCGTAGCACCCTATACCAAGTTACCAGTCCTTATAAGAACTTTTGTGGACCAAGCAGGTTGTGTATTAGTGTTTAGCAGACTGTACGTCAGTCCCTATACCGCTGAAGGACTGCTGCAGTATAGGGCAGCGGTCAGCAGTGGTGCACGTCAACCCTATCTATTGTGGACCGATAGCGGTCCTTACAGAACAGCAGACTGTACCGCACTCAAGCCTATGTACCGTAGCACCCTATACCAAGTTACCAGTCCTTATAAGAACTTTTGTGGAACAAGCAGGTTGTGTATTAGTGTTTAGCAGACTGTACGTCAGTCCCTATACCGCTGAAGGACTGCTGCAGTATAGGTGAGCGGTCAGCAGTGGTGCACGTCAACCCTATCTATTGTGGACCGATAGCGGTCCTTACAGAACAGCAGACTGTACCGCACTCAAGCCTATGTACCGTAGCACCCTATACCAAGTTACCAGTCCTTATAAGAACTTTTGTGGAACAAGCAGGTTGTGTGTTAGTGATTAGCAGACTGTACGTCAGTCCCTATACCGCTGAAGGACTGCTGCAGTATAGGTGAGCGGTCAGCAGTGGTGCACGTCAACCCTATCTATTGTGGACCGATAGCGGTCCTTACAGAACAGCAGACTGTACCGCACTCAAGCCTATGTACCGTAGCACCCTATACCAAGTTACCAGTCCTTATAAGAACTTTTGTGGAACAAGCAGGTTGTGTATTAGTGTTTAGCAGACTGTACGTCAGTCCCTATACCGCTGAAGGACTGCTGCAGTATAGGTGAGCGGTCAGCAGTGGTGCACGTCAACCCTATCTATTGTGGACCGATAGCGGTCCTTACAGAACAGCAGACTGTACCGCACTCAAGCCTATGTACCGTAGCACCCTATACCAAGTTACCAGTCCTTATAAGAACTTTTGTGGACCAAGCAGGTTGTGTATTAGTTTTTAGCAGACTGTACGTCAGTCCCTATACCGCTGAAGGACTGCTGCAGTATAGGGCAGCGGTCAGCAGTGGTGCACGTCAACCCTATCTATTGTGGACCGATAGCGGTCCTTACAGAACAGCAGACTGTACCGCACTCAAGCCTATGTACCGTAGCACCCTATACCAAGTTACCAGTCCTTATAAGAACTTTTGTGGAACAAGCAGGTTGTGTGTTAGTGATTAGCAGACTGTACGTCAGTCCCTATACCGCTGAAGGACTGCTGCAGTATAGGGCAGCGGTCAGCAGTGGTGCACGTCAACCCTATCTATTGTGGACCGATAGCGGTCCTTACAGAACAGCAGACTGTACCGCACTCAAGCCTATGTACCGTAGCACCCTATACCAAGTTACCAGTCCTTATAAGAACTTTTGTGGAACAAGTGAGTTGTGAATGTTTAGCAGACTGCAGCAGAAGGGCAGCAGTCAAGTATAATATCCTTTCTATATTTGGAAGAAAGAATATTATACATGTACAAGCCTATTACTGTACCACTGATACCAGTCCTGAAAAGAACCTTTGTGGAACTAATAATAACAGCAAGTCTTTAAAATTACCCTCACTGCCTGACAACACTGCTTCCTTCCTGTCCCTATACAAATTGGCAAAAAAAGAGAACGATTAGTGGTTACTGGAACAGCTCTTTTGTGGACCTTGATAGTAACAGCTAATGATGATGATGATGATGATGATGATGAAAGACTAATCTGGCTGTCCCTGTAGCATACACCGTCCTTTCCCTTTCTCTAAACTAACAAAAGACACTCAGGCTGCTGCAAGAATCAGCAGCACAGCAAACCTATCAACACCTAACACCTATACCAGTCCTGAAAAGAACTTTTGTGTACCAAATAGCTAGTGGTTTATCTCTCCCTACTCCACACAGGAACCTGTCCCTATCTTAACAGAAGAAAGAATGTAAAATGGCCACCGGATCGGGTGTATTTATAGGTTAGGGGGAATGTACAAGTGTCCATGTGCTGTCATGTCTCAATTGGCTGTCCTGTATCACATGATAAACGTGTCACCAAAGGTTAAAGTTCTTGTATACATTAAACACGTAAGTCCGCCGCGGCGAACGACGGAAAAAGGCGTTCGAACGTGCGGACCGCGAATGTCGGAAATTCGCCGCGAAACGACCGCCGGGCGAACCGTTCGGCCATCACTACTCAGATGTACTGTGAAAGGTACTCGGGTACTCAGATATACTGTGACAGGTACTCGGGTACTCAGATGAACTCTGACAGGTACTCAGATGTACTGTGAGAGGTACTCGGGTACTCAGATATACTGTGACAGGTACTCGGGTACTCAGATGACCTCTGACAGGTACTCAGATGTACTGTGAGAGGTACTCGGGTACTCAGATATACTGTGACAGGTACTTGGGTACTCAGATATACTGTGACAGGTACTCGGGTACTCAGATGAACTCTGACAGGTACTCAGATGTACTGTGCCAGGTACTCGGGTACTCAGATATACTGTGATAGGTACTCGGGTATTCAGATGAACTGTGACAGGTACTCAGATGTACTGTGAGAGGTACTCGAGTACTCAAATGGACTGTGACAGGTATTCGGGTACCCAGATGGACTGTGACAGGTACTCAGGTACTCAGATGAACTGTGACAGGTACTCGGGTACTCAGATTTACTGTGACAGGTACTCAGATGGACTGTGACAGCTACTTGGGTACTCAGATGGACCGTGACAGGTACCTGGGCACTCGGGTTGACTGTGACAGGTACTTGAGTACTCAGATGTACTGTGAAAGGTACTCGGGTACTCAGATATACTGTGACAGGTACTTGGGTACTCAGATGAACTCTGACAGGTACTCAGATGTACTGTGAGAGGTACTCGGGTACTCAGATATACTGTGACAGGTACTTGGGTACTCAGATATACTGTGACAGGTACTCGGGTACTCAGATGAACTCTGACAGGTACTCAGATGTACTGTGAGAGGTACTCGGGTACTCAGATATACTGTGACAGGTACTTGGGTACTCAGATATACTGTGACAGGTACTCGGGTACTCAGATGAACTGTGACAGGTACTCAGATGTACTGTGACAGGTACTCGGGTACTCAAATGGACTGTGACAGGTATTCGGGTACCCAGATGGACTGTGACAGGTACTCGGGTACTCAGATGAACTGTGACAGGTACTCGGGTACTCAGATATACTGTGACAGGTACTCAGATGGACTGTGACAGCTACTTGGGTACTCAGATGGACCGTGACAGGTACCTGGGCACTCAGGTGGACTGTGACAGGTACTAGAGTACTCAGATGACTGTGAAAGGTACTCGGGTACTCAGATATACTGTGACAGGTACTCGGGTACTCAGATGAACTCTGACAGGTACTCAGATGTACTGTGAGAGGTACTCGGGTACTCAGATATACTGTGACAGGTACTTGGGTACTCAGATATACTGTGACAGGTACTCGGGTACTCAGATGAACTGTGACAGGTACTCAGATGTACTGTGACAGGTACTCGGGTACTCAAATGGACTGTGACAGGTATTCAGGTACTCAGATGGACTGTGACAGGTACTCAGATGAACTGTGACAGGTATTTGGGTACTCAAATGGACTGTGACACGTACTCGGTTACTCAGATGAACTGTGACAGGTACTCGGGTACTCAGATATACTGTGACAGGTACTCAGATGGACTGTGACAGGTACTTGGGTGCTCAGATGGACCGTGACAGTGTACCTTGGCACTCAGATGGACCGTGACAGGTACCTGGGCTCTCAAATGGACTGTGAAAGGTACTCGGGTACTCAGATATTCTGTGACAGGTACTCGGGTACTCAGATGAACTATGGCAGCTACTCAGATGTGCTGTGACAGGTACTCAGATGAACTGTGACAGGTACTCGGGTACTCAGATGAACTGTGACAGGTACTCAGATGTACTGTGACAGGTACTCGGGTACTCAAATGGACTGTGACAGGTATTCAGGTCCTCGGATGGGCTGTGACAGGTACTCAGATGAAATGAGACAGATACTCAGATGAAATGAGACAGATACTCAGATGGGCTATGACAGGTTCTCACGTACTCAGATGAACTGTGACAGGTACTCAGATGGACTGTGACAGGTATTCGGGTACCCAGATGGACTGTGACAGGTACTCGGGTACTCAGATGAACTGTGACAGGTACTCGGGTACTCAGACATACTGTGACAGGTACTCAGATGGACTGTGACAGGTACTTGTGTACTCAGATGGACTGTGACAGGTACCTGGGCACTCAGGTGGACTGTGACAGGTACTCGAGTACTGAGATGTACTGTGTAAGGTACTCGGGTACTCAGATATACTGTGACAGGTACTCGGGTACTCAGATGAACTCTGACAGGTACTCAGATGTACTGTGCCAGGTACTCGGGTACTCAGATATACTGTGACAGGTACTCGGGTACTCAGATGAACTGTGACAGGTACTCAGATGTACTGTGACAGGTACTCGAGTACTCAAATGGACTGTGACAGGTATTCGGGTACCCAGATGGACTGTGACAGGTACTCGGGTACTCAGATGAACTGTGACAGGTACTCGGGTACTCAGATTTACTGTGACAGGTACTCAGATGGACTGTGACAGCTACTTGGGTACTCAGATGGACCGTGACAGGTACCTGGGCACTCGGGTGGACTGTGACAGGTACTAGAGTACTCAGATGTACTGTGAAAGGTACTCGGGTACTCAGATATACTGTGACAGGTACTCGGGTATAGTGATGGACGAACGTTTCGCCCGGCGGTCGTTTCGCGGCGAATTTCCGACTTTCGCCGTCCGCGGGTTCGAACGCCTTTTTCCGTCGTTCGCCCCGGCGGACTTACGTGTTTAATGTATACAAGAACTTTAACCTTTCGTGACACGTTTATCATGTGTTACAGGACAACCAATTGAGACATGACAGCTCATGGACACTTGGACATTCCCCCTAACCTATAAATACACCCGATCCGGTGGCCATTTTACATTCTTTCTTCTGTCACTGTAGGGAAAGGATCCTGTGTGGAGTAGGGACAGAGAAAACGCTAGCTATTTGGTACACAAAAGTTCTTTTCAGGACTGGTATAGGTGTTAGGTCAGCAGCCTGAGTTTCTTTTGTCAGTTTAGATAAAGGGACAGAGCGCTGTATGCTGCTATTTTAGGGACAGCTCAGCCAGATTAGTCTTTCTTCATCATCATCATCATCATCATCATTAGCTGTTACTATCAGGTCCACAAAAGAGCTGTTCCAGCTAATCGTTCCAGCCTACTCTTTTTTGCCAATTTGTATAGGGACAGGCAGGAAGCAGTGTGTCAGGCAGTGAGGATAATTTTAAAGACTTGCTGTTACTATTAGTTCCACAAAGGTTCTTTTCAGGACTGGTATCAGTGGTACGGTAATAGGCTTGTACACGTATAATATTCTTTCTTCCAAATATAGAAAGAATATTATACTTGACTGCTGCCCTTCTGCTGCAGTCTGCTAATCATTCACAACTCACTTGTTCCACAAAGCTCTTTATCAGGACTGGTAACTTGGTCTGTCTAGGGTGCTACGGTACATAGGCTTGGGTGCGGTACAGTCTGCTGTTCTGTAAGGACCGCTATCGGTCCACAATACATAGGGTTGCCGTGCACTACTGCTGACCGCTGCCCTATACTGCAGCAGTCCTTCAGCGGTATAGGGACTGACGCACAGTCTGCTAAACACTAATACACAACCTGCTTGGTCCACAAAAGTTCTTATAAGGACTGGTAACTTGGTATAGGGTGCTACGGTACATAGGCCTGAGTGCGTTACAGTCTGCTGTTCTGTAAGGACCGCTATCGGTCCACAATACATAGGGTTGACGTGCACTACTGCTGACCGCTGCCCTATACTGCAGCAGTCCTTCAGCGGTATAGGGACTGACGCACAGTCTGCTAAACACTAACACACAACCTGCTTGGTCCACAAAAGTTCTTATAAGGACTGGTAACTTGGTATAGGGTGCTACGGTACATAGGCCTGAGTGCAGTACAGTCTGCTGTTCTGTAAGGACTGCTATCGGTCCACAATACATAGGGTTGCCGTGCACTACTGCTGACCGCTGCCCTATACTGCAGCAGTCCTTCAGCGGTATAGGGACTGACGCACAGTCTGCTAAACACTAATACACAACCTGCTTGGTCCACAAAAGTTCTTATAAGGACTGGTAACTTGGTATAGGGTGCTACGGTACATAGGCCTGAGTGCAGTACAGTCTGCTGTTCTGTAAGGACCGCTATCGGTCCACAATACATAGGGTTGCCGTGCACTACTGCTGACCGCTGCCCTATACTGCAGCAGTCCTTCATTGGTATAGGGACTGACGTACAGTCTGCTAATCACTAACACACAACCTGCTTGGTCCACAAAAGTTCTTATAAGGACTGGTAACTTGGTATAGGGTGCTACGGTACATAGGCCTGAGTGCAGTACAGTCTGCTGTTCTGTAAGGACTGCTATCGGTCCACAATACATAGGGTTGCCGTGCACTACTGCTGACCGCTGCCCTATACTGCAGCAGTCCTTCAGCGGTATAGGGACTGACGCACAGTCTGCTAAACACTAATACACAACCTGCTTGGTCCACAAAAGTTCTTATAAGGACTGGTAACTTGGTATAGGGTGCTACGGTACATAGGCCTGAGTGCAGTACAGTCTGCTGTTCTGTAAGGACCGCTATCGGTCCACAATACATAGGGTTGCCGTGCACTACTGCTGACCGCTGCCCTATACTGCAGCAGTCCTTCATTGGTATAGGGACTGACGTACAGTCTGCTAATCACTAACACACAACCTGCTTGGTCCACAAAAGTTCTTATAAGGACTGGTAACTTGGTATAGGGTGCTACGGTACATAGGCCTGAGTGCAGTACAGTCTGCTGTTCTGTAAGGACTGCTATCGGTCCACAATACATAGGGTTGCCGTGCACTACTGCTGACCGCTGCCCTATACTGCAGCAGTCCTTCAGCGGTATAGGGACTGACGCACAGTCTGCTAAACACTAATACACAACCTGCTTGGTCCACAAAAGTTCTTATAAGGACTGGTAACTTGGTATAGGGTGCTACGGTACATAGGCCTGAGTGCAGTACAGTCTGCTGTTCTGTAAGGACCGCTATCGGTCCACAATACATAGGGTTGCCGTGCACTACTGCTGACCGCTGCCCTATACTGCAGCAGTCCTTCATTGGTATAGGGACTGACGCACAGTCTGCTAAACACTAATACACAACCTGCTTGGTCCACAAAAGTTCTTATAAGGACTGGTAACTTGGTATAGGGTGCTACGGTACATAGGCCTGAGTGCAGTACAGTCTGCTGTTCTGTAAGGACCGCTATCGGTCCACAATACATAGGGTTGCCGTGCACTACTGCTGACCGCTGCCCTATACTGCAGCAGTCCTTCATTGGTATAGGGACTGACGTACAGTCTGCTAATCACTAACACACAACCTGCTTGGTCCACAAAAGTTCTTATAAGGACTGGTAACTTGGTATAGGGTGCTACGGTACATAGGCCTGAGTGCAGTACAGTCTGCTGTTCTGTAAGGACTGCTATCGGTCCACAATACATAGGGTTGCCGTGCACTACTGCTGACCGCTGCCCTATACTGCAGCAGTCCTTCAGCGGTATAGGGACTGACGCACAGTCTGCTAAACACTAATACACAACCTGCTTGGTCCACAAAAGTTCTTATAAGGACTGGTAACTTGGTATAGGGTGCTACGGTACATAGGCCTGAGTGCAGTACAGTCTGCTGTTCTGTAAGGACCGCTATCGGTCCACAATACATAGGGTTGCCGTGCACTACTGCTGACCGCTGCCCTATACTGCAGCAGTCCTTCATTGGTATAGGGACTGACGTACAGTCTGCTAATCACTAACACACAACCTGCTTGGTCCACAAAAGTTCTTATAAGGACTGGTAACTTGGTATAGGGTGCTACGGTACATAGGCCTGAGTGCAGTACAGTCTGCTGTTCTGTAAGGACTGCTATCGGTCCACAATACATAGGGTTGCCGTGCACTACTGCTGACCGCTGCCCTATACTGCAGCAGTCCTTCAGCGGTATAGGGACTGACGCACAGTCTGCTAAACACTAATACACAACCTGCTTGGTCCACAAAAGTTCTTATAAGGACTGGTAACTTGGTATAGGGTGCTACGGTACATAGGCCTGAGTGCAGTACAGTCTGCTGTTCTGTAAGGACCGCTATCGGTCCACAATACATAGGGTTGCCGTGCACTACTGCTGACCGCTGCCCTATACTGCAGCAGTCCTTCATTGGTATAGGGACTGACGTACAGTCTGCTAATCACTAACACACAACCTGCTTGGTCCACAAAAGTTCTTATAAGGACTGGTAACTTGGTATAGGGTGCTACGGTACATAGGCCTGAGTGCAGTACAGTCTGCTGTTCTGTAAGGACTGCTATCGGTCCACAATACATAGGGTTGCCGTGCACTACTGCTGACCGCTGCCCTATACTGCAGCAGTCCTTCAGCGGTATAGGGACTGACGCACAGTCTGCTAAACACTAATACACAACCTGCTTGGTCCACAAAAGTTCTTATAAGGACTGGTAACTTGGTATAGGGTGCTACGGTACATAGGCCTGAGTGCAGTACAGTCTGCTGTTCTGTAAGGACCGCTATCGGTCCACAATACATAGGGTTGCCGTGCACTACTGCTGACCGCTGCCCTATACTGCAGCAGTCCTTCATTGGTATAGGGACTGACGCACAGTCTGCTAAACACTAATACACAACCTGCTTGGTCCACAAAAGTTCTTATAAGGACTGGTAACTTGGTATAGGGTGCTACGGTACATAGGCCTGAGTGCAGTACAGTCTGCTGTTCTGTAAGGACCGCTATCGGTCCACAATACATAGGGTTGCCGTGCACTACTGCTGACCGCTGCCCTATACTGCAGCAGTCCTTCATTGGTATAGGGACTGACGCACAGTCTGCTAAACACTAATACACAACCTGCTTGGTCCACAAAAGTTCTTATAAGGACTGGTAACTTGGTATAGGGTGCTACGGTACATAGGCCTGAGTGCAGTACAGTCTGCTGTTCTGTAAGGACCGCTATCGGTCCACAATACATAGGGTTGCCGTGCACTACTGCTGACCGCTGCCCTATACTGCAGCAGTCCTTCATTGGTATAGGGACTGACGTACAGTCTGCTAATCACTAACACACAACCTGCTTGGTCCACAAAAGTTCTTATAAGGACTGGTAACTTGGTATAGGGTGCTACGGTACATAGGCCTGAGTGCAGTACAGTCTGCTGTTCTGTAAGGACTGCTATCGGTCCACAATACATAGGGTTGCCGTGCACTACTGCTGACCGCTGCCCTATACTGCAGCAGTCCTTCAGCGGTATAGGGACTGACGCACAGTCTGCTAAACACTAATACACAACCTGCTTGGTCCACAAAAGTTCTTATAAGGACTGGTAACTTGGTATAGGGTGCTACGGTACATAGGCCTGAGTGCAGTACAGTCTGCTGTTCTGTAAGGACCGCTATCGGTCCACAATACATAGGGTTGCCGTGCACTACTGCTGACCGCTGCCCTATACTGCAGCAGTCCTTCATTGGTATAGGGACTGACGTACAGTCTGCTAATCACTAACACACAACCTGCTTGGTCCACAAAAGTTCTTATAAGGACTGGTAACTTGGTATAGGGTGCTACGGTACATAGGCCTGAGTGCAGTACAGTCTGCTGTTCTGTAAGGACTGCTATCGGTCCACAATACATAGGGTTGCCGTGCACTACTGCTGACCGCTGCCCTATACTGCAGCAGTCCTTCAGCGGTATAGGGACTGACGCACAGTCTGCTAAACACTAATACACAACCTGCTTGGTCCACAAAAGTTCTTATAAGGACTGGTAACTTGGTATAGGGTGCTACGGTACATAGGCCTGAGTGCAGTACAGTCTGCTGTTCTGTAAGGACCGCTATCGGTCCACAATACATAGGGTTGCCGTGCACTACTGCTGACCGCTGCCCTATACTGCAGCAGTCCTTCATTGGTATAGGGACTGACGTACAGTCTGCTAATCACTAACACACAACCTGCTTGGTCCACAAAAGTTCTTATAAGGACTGGTAACTTGGTATAGGGTGCTACGGTACATAGGCCTGAGTGCGTTACAGTCTGCTGTTCTGTAAGGACCGCTATCGGTCCACAATACATAGGGTTGCCGTGCACTACTGCTGACCGCTGCCCTATACTGCAGCAGTCCTTCAGCGGTATAGGGACTGACGCACAGTCTGCTAAACACTAACACACAACCTGCTTGGTCCACAAAAGTTTTTATAAGGACTGGTAACTTGGTATAGGGTGCTACGGTACATAGGCCTGAGTGCAGTACAGTCTGCTGTTCTGTAAGGACCGCTATCGGTCCACAATACATAGGGTTGACGTGCACTACTGCTGACCGCTGCCCTATACTGCAGCAGTCCTTCAGCGGTATAGGGACTAAGAGTTTTGTCACAGGGTGATTTAAAAAATGACAGGCAGAGGAAGAGGCAGGCCCTTCCGCAGGGGTGGTAGGGGTAGGGCAGGAGCAACAGCCTTGAGCCAAAGTGGGAAGTTGCAGAAGGTGCGTTCAATTACTTTAAAGGACGCACCAGACTTGGTTGAGTGGCTCACTCAGCCTTATTCTTCTGCACCCTCCTCATCCTCTCGATCTGCACCCTCTTCTTCACTCTCTGCTATGTGCACCCCCAAAGACACTACCACCAACAACACCACCACCACCACATACCTTCCGCTTGAGTGCAAATGGGGGCCTTCATGCTCCAGTGTTTTAATAGGGACCCCCGTATAAAAAGCATGAGGGTCAAGGACCAGTACTGGGTGGCAACGTACTTAGATCCCCGGTACAAACACAAAATGGCGGAAATGTTACCGCCGTCGCAGAGGGCTGTCAGAATGCAGCACTTCCAGGCCTTGCTTCGAGAAATGCTGCATTCTGCTTTTGCGTGCGCTGGCAGAGGAGCAATTCCCACTCCCAGAGAAGGATTTGCGGGTACCAATCCAACAGCGCCTGCAAGAAGAGGCCGGTTTGAAGATGTGTTGGTGACTTCGGATATGAGGTCATTCTTTCAGCCGACCCATCGACAGGTGTCATCCGGATCCAGCATCAGGGAACGCCTAGACCGTCAGGTGTCCGACTACATTGGGTTAACGGCCGATGTGGACGCTCTGAGGAGTGATGAACCCCTAGACTACTGGGTGGGCAGGCTTGACCTCTGGCCAGAGCTTGCCCAATTTGCAATCGAACTGTTGGCTTGCCCCTCATCCAGTGTCCTGTCCGAAAGGACGTTCAGCGCAGCAGGGGGGATTGTGACCGATAAGCGTACTCGCCTAGCTCACGACAGTGTTAACTACCTCACATTTCTAAAAATGAATGAGGCATGGATCTCGGAGGAATTCAACACATGTGATCAGTAGACCATGTATATGTCTATAAACAATTTTTGGAATCAAGCACACAGACCTTCTTAATTCATTTGGCTCACTTCCCTGACCCAAAAAAGCACACCGTACTATATGCCCCTACCCTCCTCTTTGAAGAGGTTGAGCGGTGTCATATTTCTACTGGGGCTGCTTATTATGAGGGGTTCCCACCATCCCTGTGCTGTGCTGACTTCCTCCTGGGTGTTCTTATTATGAGGGGCTCCCACCATCCCTGTGCTGTGCTGACTTCCTCCTGGGGGTTCTTATTATGAGGGGATCACACCATCCCTGTGCTGTGCTGACTTCCTCCTGGGGCTGCTTACGGTGCTGCTGTCAGCGCTGTATGTCACGGAGCTGCTGTCAGCGCTGTATGTCACGGAGCTGCTGTCAGCGCTGTATGTCACGGAGCTGCTGTCAGCGCTGTATGTCACGGAGCTGCTGTCAGCGCTGTATGTCACGGAGCTGCTGTCAGCGCTGTATGTCACGGAGCTGCTGTCAGCGCTGTATGTCACGGAGCTGCTGTCAGCGCTGTATGTCACGGAGCTGCTGTCAGCGCTGTATGTCACGGTGCTGCTGTCAGCGCTGTATGTCACGGAGCTGCTGTCAGCGCTGTATGTCACGGAGCTGCTGTCAGTGCTGTATGTCACGGAGCTGCTGTCAGCGCTGTATGTCACGGAGCTGCTGTCAGCGCTGTATGTCACGGAGCTGCTGTCAGCGCTGTATGTCACGGTGCTGCTGTCAGCGCTGTATGTCACGGAGCTGCTGTCAGCGCTGTATGTCACGGAGCTGCTGTCAGTGCTGTATGTCACGGAGCTGCTGTCAGCGCTGTATGTCACGGAGCTGCTGTCAGCGCTGTATGTCACGGAGCTGCTGTCAGCGCTGTATGTCACGGTGCTGCTGTCAGCGCTGTATGTCACGGAGCTGCTGTCAGCGCTGTATGTCACGGAGCTGCTGTCAGCGCTGTATGTCACGGAGCTGCTGTCAGCGCTGTATGTCACGGAGCTGCTGTCAGCGCTGTATGTCACGGAGCTGCTGTCAGCGCTGTATGTCACGGTGCTGATGTCAGTGCTCTGTATTACGGTGCTGCTGTCAGTGCTCTGTATCTCCTGCACCCTCTTGTTTGCCTACCCTGGTCCCTGACCTTCCCTCTCCTCCATTGCCTTCATTAGCTCCATAGTCCTGAATTGTCAGAACAATTTCCCAAATAAAAAAAAAATGCTTGTAGTTATCGATCCCAAATTCACCTCATACATGTATTATGCTATTGTCCAGGTGGTGGGACTACGTGCTACCCCCTAATAATTACCCCGTGGCCGCAAATTCGACCTAAAGGTTTGCGAAATTCGCCTCCCATTGAAGTCAATGGAGCCCGCGGCGAACGGTCGTTTTCGCGAACGTTTGTGTCCGTTCGCGTTTCGCGTTCGCGAAACGTCCCGTCGGAAGTTCGTCCATCACTACTCGGGTACTCAGATGAACTCTGACAGGTACTCAGATGTACTGTGAGAGGTACTCGGGTACTCAGATATACGGTGACAGGTACTTGGGTACTCAGATATACTGTGACAGGTACTCGGGTACTCAGATGAACTGTGACAGGTACTCAGATGTACTGTGACAGGTACTCGGGTACTCAAATGGACTGTGACAGGTATTCAGGTACTCAGATGGACTGTGACAGGTACTCAGATGAACTGTGACAAGTATTTGGGTACTCAAATGGACTGTGACACGTACTCGGTTACTCAGATGAACTGTGACAGGTACTCGGGTACTCAGATATACTGTGACAGGTACTCAGATGGACTGTGACAGGTACTTGGGTGCTCAGATGGACCGTGACAGTGTACCTGGGCACTCAGATGGACCGTGACAGGTACCTGGGCTCTCAAATGGACTGTGAAAGGTACTCGGGTACTCAGATATTCTGTGACAGGTACTCGGGTACTCAGATGAACTATGGCAGCTACTCAGATGTGCTGTGACAGGTACTCAGATGAACTGTGACAGGTACTCGGGTACTCAGATGAACTGTGACAGGTACTCAGATGTACTGTGACAGGTACTCGGGTACTCAAATGGACTGTGACAGGTATTCAGGGCCTCGGATGGGCTGTGACAGGTACTCAGATGAAATGAGACAGATACTCAGATGAAATGAGACAGATACTCAGATGGGCTATGACAGGTGCTCAGCTACTTGTGTACTCAGATGAACTGTGACAGGTTCTCACGTACTCAGATGAACTGTGACAGGTACTCAGATGGACTGTGACAGGTATTCGGGTACCCAGATGGACTGTGACAGGTACTCGGGTACTCAGATGAACTGTGACAGGTACTCGGGTACTCAGACATACTGTGACAGGTACTCAGATGGACTGTGACAGATACTTGTGTACTCAGATGGACTGTGACAGGTACCTGGGCACTCAGGTGGACTGTGACAGGTACTCGAGTACTGAGATGTACTGTGTAAGGTACTCGGGTACTCAGATATACTGTGACAGGTACTCGGGTACTCAGATGAACTCTGACAGGTACTCAGATGTACTGTGCCAGGTACTCGGGTACTCAGATATACTATGACAGGTACTTGGGTACTCACATATACTGTGACAGGTACTCGGGTACTCAGATGAACTGTGACAGGTACTCAGATGTACTGTGACAGGTACTCGGGTACTCAAATGGACTTTGACAGGTATTCAGGTACTCAGATGGACTGTGACAGGTACTCAGATGAACTGTGTCAGGTACTCGGGTACTCAGATATACTGTGACAGGTACTCAGATGGACTGTGACAGGTACTTGGGTACTCAGATGGACCGTGACAGGTACCTGGGCACTCAGATGGACCGTGACAGATACCTGGGCACTCAGATGGACTGTGAAAGGTACTCGGGTACTCAGATATACTGTGACAGGTACTCGGGTACTCAGATGAACTATGACAGCTACACAGATGTGCTGTGACAGGTACTCAGATGAACTGTGACAGGTGCTCATTTACTCAGATATACTGTGACAGGTACTCGGGTACTCAGATGAACTGTGACAGGTACTCAGATGTACTGTGACAGGTACTCGGGTACTCAAATGGACTGTGACAAGTATTCAGGTACTCAGATGGACTGTGAAATGTATTCGGGTACTCAGATGGACTGTGAAAGGTACTCGGGTACTCAGATATACTGTGACGGGTACTCGGGTACTCAGATGAACTGTGACAGGTACTCAGATGTACTGTGACAGGTACTCGGGTACTCAAATGGACTGTGACAGGTATTCAGGTACTCAGATGGACTGTGACAGGTACTCAGATGAACTGTGACAGGTATTTGGGTACTCAAATGGACTGTGACACGTACTCGGTTACTCAGATGAACTGTGACAGGTACTCGGGTACTCAGATATACTGTGACAGGTACTCAGATGGACTGTGACAGGTACTTGGGTGCTCAGATGGACCGTGACAGTGTACCTGGGCACTCAGATGGACCGTGACAGGTACCTGGGCACTCAAATGGACTGTGAAAGGTACTCGGGTACTCAGATATTCTGTGACAGGTACTCGGGTACTCAGATGAACTATGGCAGCTACTCAGATGTGCTGTGACAGGTACTCAGATGACCTGTGACAGGTACTCGGGTACTCAGATGAACTGTGACAGGTACTCAGATGTACTGTGACAGGTACTCTGGTACTCAAATGGACTGTGACAGGTATTCAGGTCCTCGGATGGGCTGTGACAGGTACTCAGATGAAATGAGACAGATACTCAGATGAAATGAGACAGATACTCAGATGGGCTATGACAGGTGCTCAGCTACTTGTGTACTCAGATGAACTGTGACAGGTTCTCACGTACTCAGATGAACTGTGACAGGTACTCAGATGGACTGTGACAGGTATTCGGGTACCCAGATGGACTGTGACAGGTACTCGGGTACTCAAATGGACTGTGACAGGTATTCAGGTACTCAGATGGACTATTACAGGTACTCAGATGGACTGCGACAGGTACTCGGGTACTCAGATATACTGTGACAGGTACTTGGGTACTCAGATATACTGTGACAGGTACTCGGGTACTCAGATGAACTGTGACAGGTACTCAGATGTACTGTGACAGGTACTCGGGTACTCAAATGGACTGTGACAGGTATTCAGGTACTCAGATGGACTGTGACAGGTACTCAGATGAACTGTGACAGGTATTTGGGTACTCAAATGGACTGTGACACGTACTCGGTTACTCAGATGAACTGTGATAGGTACTCGGGTACTCAGATATACTGTGACAGGTACTCAGATGGACTGTGACAGGTACTTGGGTGCTCAGATGGACCGTGACAGTGTACCTTGGCACTCAGATGGACCGTGACAGGTACCTGGGCACTCAAATGGACTGTGAAAGGTACTCGGGTACTCAGATATTCTGTGACAGGTACTCGGGTACTCAGATGAACTATGGCAGCTACTCAGATGTGCTGTGACAGGTACTCAGATGAACTGTGACAGGTACTCGGGTACTCAGATGAACTGTGACAGGTACTCAGATGTACTGTGACAGGTACTCGGGTACTCAAATGGACTGTGACAGGTATTCAGGTCCTCGGATGGGCTGTGACAGGTACTCAGATGAAATGAGACAGATACTCAGATGAAATGAGACAGATACTCAGATGGGCTATGACAGGTTCTCACGTACTCAGATGAACTGTGACAGGTACTCAGATGGACTGTGACAGGTATTCGGGTACCCAGATGGACTGTGACAGGTACTCGGGTACTCAGATGAACTGTGACAGGTACTCGGGTACTCAGACATACTGTGACAGGTACTCAGATGGACTGTGACAGGTACTTGTGTACTCAGATGGACTGTGACAGGTACCTGGGCACTCAGGTGGACTGTGACAGGTACTCGAGTACTGAGATGTACTGTGTAAGGTACTCGGGTACTCAGATATACTGTGACAGGTACTCGGGTACTCAGATGAACTCTGACAGGTACTCAGATGTACTGTGCCAGGTACTCGGGTACTCAGATATACTGTGACAGGTACTCGGGTACTCAGATGAACTGTGACAGGTACTCAGATGTACTGTGACAGGTACTCGAGTACTCAAATGGACTGTGACAGGTATTCGGGTACCCAGATGGACTGTGACAGGTACTCGGGTACTCAGATGAACTGTGACAGGTACTCGGGTACTCAGATTTACTGTGACAGGTACTCAGATGGACTGTGACAGCTACTTGGGTACTCAGATGGACCGTGACAGGTACCTGGGCACTCGGGTGGACTGTGACAGGTACTAGAGTACTCAGATGTACTGTGAAAGGTACTCGGGTACTCAGATATACTGTGACAGGTACTCGGGTACTCAGATGAACTCTGACAGGTACTCAGATGTACTGTGAGAGGTACTCGGGTACTCAGATATACTGTGACAGGTACTTGGGTACTCAGATATACTGTGACAGGTACTCGGGTACTCAGATGAACTGTGACAGGTACTCAGATGTACTGTGACAGGTACTCGGGTACTCAAATGGACTGTGACAGGTATTCAGGTACTCAGATGGACTGTGACAGGTACTCAGATGAACTGTGACAAGTATTTGGGTACTCAAATGGACTGTGACACGTACTCGGTTACTCAGATGAACTGTGACAGGTACTCGGGTACTCAGATATACTGTGACAGGTACTCAGATGGACTGTGACAGGTATTTGGGTGCTCAGATGGACCGTGACAGTGTACCTGGGCACTCAGATGGACCGTGACAGGTACCTGGGCTCTCAAATGGACTGTGAAAGGTACTCGGGTACTCAGATATTTTGTGACAGGTACTCGGGTACTCAGATGAACTATGGCAGCTACTCAGATGTGCTGTGACAGGTACTCAGATGAACTGTGACAGGTACTCGGGTACTCAGATTAACTGTGACAGGTACTCAGATGTACTGTGACAGGTACTCGGGTACTCAAATGGACTGTGACAGGTATTCAGGTCCTCGGATGGGCTGTGACAGGTACTCAGATGAAATGAGACAGATACTCAGATGAAATGAGACAGATACTCAGATGGGCTATGACAGGTGCTCAGCTACTTGTGTACTCAGATGAACTGTGACAGGTTCTCACGTACTCAGATGAACTGTGACAGGTACTCAGATGGACTGTGACAGGTATTCGGGTACCCAGATGGACTGTGACAGGTACTCGGGTACTCAGATGAACTGTGACAGGTACTCGGGTACTCAGACATACTGTGACAGGTACTCAGATGGACTATGACAGGTACTTGTGTACTCAGATGGACTGTGACAGGTACCTGGGCACTCAGGTGGACTGTGACAGGTACTCGAGTACTGAGATGTACTGTGTAAGGTACTCGGGTACTCAGATATACTGTGACAGGTACTCGGGTACTCAGATGAACTCTGACAGGTACTCAGATGTACTGTCCCAGGTACTCGGGTACTCAGATATACTATGACAGGTACTTGGGTACTCAGATATACTGTGACAGGTACTCGGGTACTCAGATGAACTGTGATAGGTACTCAGATGTACTGTGACAGGTACTCGGGTACTCAAATGGACTGTGACAGGTATTCAGGTACTCAGATGGACTGTGACAGGTACTCAGATGAACTGTGTCAGGTACTCGGGTACAGATGGACCGTGACAGATACCTGGGCACTGAGATGGACTGTGAAAGGTACTCGGGTACTCAGATATACTATGACAGGTACTCGGGTACTCATATGAACTATGACAGCTACACAGATGTGCTGTGACAGGTACTCAGATGATCTGTGACAGTTGCTCATTTACTCAGATATACTGTGACAGGTACTCGGTACTCAGATGAACTGTGACAGGTACTCAGATGTACTGTGACAGGTACTCGGGTACTCAAATGGACTGTGACAAGTATTCAGGTACTCAGATGGACTGTGAAATGTATTCGGGTACTCAGATGGACTGTGAAAGGTACTCGGGTACTCAGATATACTGTGACGGGTACTCGGGTACTCAGATGAACTGTGACAGGTACTCAGATGTACTGTGACAGGTACTCGGGTACTCAAATGGACTGTGACAGGTATTCAGGTACTCAGATGGACTGTGACAGGTACTCAGATGAACTGTGACAGGTATTTGGGTACTCAAATGGACTGTGACACGTACTCGGTTACTCAGATGAACTGTGACAGGTACTCGGGTACTCAGATATACTGTGACAGGTACTCAGATGGACTGTGACAGGTACTTGGGTGCTCAGATGGACCGTGACAGTGTACCTGGGCACTCAGATGGACCGTGACAGGTACCTGGGCACTCAAATGGACTGTGAAAGGTACTCGGGTACTCAGATATTCTGTGACAGGTACTCGGGTACTCAGATGAACTATGGCAGCTACTCAGATGTGCTGTGACAGGTACTCAGATGACCTGTGACAGGTACTCGGGTACTCAGATGAACTGTGACAGGTACTCAGATGTACTGTGACAGGTACTCGGGTACTCAGATGAACTGTGACAGGTACTCGGGTACTCAGATTTACTGTGACAGGTACTCAGATGGACTGTGACAGCTACTTGGGTACTCAGATGGACCGTGACAGGTACCTGGGCACTCGGGTGGACTGTGACAGGTACTAGAGTACTCAGATGTACTGTGAAAGGTACTCGGGTACTCAGATATACTGTGACAGGTACTCGGGTACTCAGATGAACTCTGACAGGTACTCAGATGTACTGTGAGAGGTACTCGGGTACTCAGATATACTGTGAAAGGTACTTGGGTACTCAGATATACTGTGACAGGTACTCGGGTACTCAGATGAACTGTGACAGGTACTCAGATGTACTGTGACAGGTACTCGGTTACTCAGATGAACTGTGACAGGTACTCGGGTACTCAGATATACTGTGACAGGTACTCAGATGGACTGTGACAGGTACTTGGGTGCTCAGATGGACCGTGACAGTGTACCTGGGCACTCAGATGGACCGTGACAGGTACCTGGGCTCTCAAATGGACTGTGAAAGGTACTCGGGTACTCAGATATTCTGTGACAGGTACTCGGGTACTCAGATGAACTATGGCAGCTACTCAGATGTGCTGTGACAGGTACTCAGATGAACTGTGACAGGTACTCGGGTACTCAGATGAACTGTGACAGGTACTCAGATGTACTGTGACAGGTACTCGGGTACTCAAATGGACTGTGACAGGTATTCAGGTCCTCGGATGGGCTGTGACAGGTACTCAGATGAAATGAGACAGATTCTCAGATGAAATGAGACAGATACTCAGATGGGCTATGACAGGTGCTCAGCTACTTGTGTACTCAGATGAACTGTGACAGGTTCTCACGTACTCAGATGAACTGTGACAGGTACTCAGATGGACTGTGACAGGTATTCGGGTACCCAGATGGACTGTGACAGGTACTCGGGTACTCAGATGAACTGTGACAGGTACTCGGGTACTCAGACATACTGTGACAGGTACTCAGATGGACTGTGACAGATACTTGTGTACTCAGATGGACTGTGACAGGTACCTGGGCACTCAGGTGGACTGTGACAGGTACTCGAGTACTGAGATGTACTGTGTAAGGTACTCGGGTACTCAGATATACTGTGACAGGTACTCGGGTACTCAGATGAACTCTGACAGGTACTCAGATGTACTGTGCCAGGTACTCGGGTACTCAGATATACTATGACAGGTACTTGGGTACTCACATATACGGTGACAGGTACTCGGGTACTCAGATGAACTGTGACAGGTACTCAGATGTACTGTGACAGGTACTCGGGTACTCAAATGGACTGTGACAGGTATTCAGGTACTCAGATGGACTGTGACAGGTACTCAGATGAACTGTGTCAGGTACTCGGGTACTCAGATATACTGTGACAGGTACTCAGATGGACTGTGACAGGTACTTGGGTACTCAGATGGACCGTGACAGGTACCTGGGCACTCAGATGGACCGTGACAGATACCTGGGCACTCAGATGGACTGTGAAAGGTACTCGGGTACTCAGATATACTGTGACAGGTACTCGGGTACTCAGATGAACTATGACAGATACACAGATGTGCTGTGACAGGTACTCAGATGAACTGTGACAGGTGCTCATTTACTCAGATATACTGTGACAGGTACTCGGGTACTCAGATGAACTGTGACAGGTACTCAGATGTACTGTGACAGGTACTCGGGTACTCAAATGGACTGTGACAAGTATTCAGGTACTCAGATGGACTGTGAAATGTATTCGGGTACTCAGATGGACTGTGAAAGGTACTCGGGTACTCAGATATACTGTGACGGGTACTCGGGTACTCAGATGAACTGTGACAGGTACTCAGATGTACTGTGACAGGTACTCGGGTACTCAAATGGACTGTGACAGGTATTCAGGTACTCAGATGGACTGTGACAGGTACTCAGATGAACTGTGACAGGTATTTGGGTACTCAAATGGACTGTGACACGTACTCGGTTACTCAGATGAACTGTGACAGGTACTCGGGTACTCAGATATACTGTGACAGGTACTCAGATGGACTGTGACAGGTACTTGGGTGCTCAGATGGACCGTGACAGTGTACCTGGGCACTCAGATGGACCGTGACAGGTACCTGGGCACTCAAATGGACTGTGAAAGGTACTCGGGTACTCAGATATTCTGTGACAGGTACTCGGGTACTCAGATGAACTATGGCAGCTACTCAGATGTGCTGTGACAGGTACTCAGATGACCTGTGACAGGTACTCGGGTACTCAGATGAACTGTGACAGGTACTCAGATGTACTGTGACAGGTACTCTGGTACTCAAATGGACTGTGACAGGTATTCAGGTCCTCGGATGGGCTGTGACAGGTACTCAGATGAAATGAGACAGATACTCAGATGAAATGAGACAGATACTCAGATGGGCTATGACAGGTGCTCAGCTACTTGTGTACTCAGATGAACTGTGACAGGTTCTCACGTACTCAGATGAACTGTGACAGGTACTCAGATGGACTGTGACAGGTATTCGGGTACCCAGATGGACTGTGACAGGTACTCGGGTACTCAGATGAACTGTGACAGGTACTCGGGTACTCAGACATACTGTGACAGGTACTCAGATGGACTGTGACAGGTACTTGTGTACTCAGATGAACTGTGACAGGTACTCAGATGTACTGTGACAGGTACTCGGGTACTCAAATGGACTGTGACAGGTATTCAGGTACTCAGATGGACAGTGACAGGTACTCAGATGAACTGTGTCAGGTACTCGGGTACTCAGATATACTGTGACAGGTACTCAGATGGACTGTGACAGGTACTTGGGTACTCAGATGGACCGTGACAGGTACCTGGGCACTCAGATGGACCGTGACAGATACCTGGGCACTCAGATGGACTGTGAAAGGTACTCGGGTACTCAGATATACTGTGACAGGTACTCGGGTACTCAGATGAACTATGACAGCTACACAGATGTGCTGTGACAGGTACTCAGATGAACTGTGACAGGTGCTCATTTACTCAGATATACTGTGACAGGTACTCGGGTACTCAGATGAACTGTGACAGGTACTCAGATGTACTGTGACAGGTACTCGGGTACTCAAATGGACTGTGACAAGTATTCAGGTACTCAGATGGACTGTGAAATGTATTCGGGTACTCAGATGGACTGTGAAAGGTACTCAGGTACTCAGATATACTGTGACGGGTACTCGGGTACTCAGATGAACTGTGACAGGTACTCAGATGTACTGTGACAGGTACTCGGGTACTCAAATGGACTGTGACAGGTATTCAGGTACTCAGATGGACTGTGACAGGTACTCAGATGAACTGTGACAGGTATTTGGGTACTCAAATGGACTGTGACACGTACTCGGTTACTCAGATGAACTGTGACAGGTACTCGGGTACTCAGATATACTGTGACAGGTACTCAGATGGACTGTGACAGGTACTTGGGTACTCAGATGGACCGTGACAGGTACCTGGGCACTCAGATGGACCGTGACAGATACCTGGGCACTCAGATGGACTGTGAAAGGTACTCGGGTACTCAGATATACTGTGACAGGTACTCGGGTACTCAGATGAACTATGACAGCTACACAGATGTGCTGTGACAGGTACTCAGATGAACTGTGACAGGTGCTCATTTACTCAGATATACTGTGACAGGTACTCGGGTACTCAGATGAACTGTGACAGGTACTCAGATGTACTGTGACAGGTACTCGGGTACTCAAATGGACTGTGACAAGTATTCAGGTACTCAGATGGACTGTGAAATGTATTCGGGTACTCAGATGGACTGTGAAAGGTACTCGGGTACTCAGATATACTGTGACGGGTACTCGGGTACTCAGATGAACTGTGACAGGTACTCAGATGTACTGTGACAGGTACTCGGGTACTCAAATGGACTGTGACAGGTATTCAGGTACTCAGATGGACTGTGACAGGTACTCAGATGAACTGTGACAGGTATTTGGGTACTCAAATGGACTGTGACACGTACTCGGTTACTCAGATGAACTGTGACAGGTACTCGGGTACTCAGATATACTGTGACAGGTACTCAGATGGACTGTGACAGGTACTTGGGTGCTCAGATGGACCGTGACAGTGTACCTGGGCACTCAGATGGACCGTGACAGGTACCTGGGCACTCAAATGGACTGTGAAAGGTACTCGGGTACTCAGATATTCTGTGACAGGTACTCGGGTACTCAGATGAACTATGG
Organism: Lithobates pipiens; assembly: GCF_037356315.1. Lineage (NCBI taxonomy): Eukaryota > Metazoa > Chordata > Amphibia > Anura > Ranidae > Lithobates > Lithobates pipiens. The sequence goes on along the minus strand of NW_027507784.1, from coordinate 186,116,149 downwards.
CAGCTACTCAGATGTGCTGTGACAGGTACTCAGATGACCTGTGACAGGTACTCGGGTACTCAGATGAACTGTGACAGGTACTCAGATGTACTGTGACAGGTACTCTGGTACTCAAATGGACTGTGACAGGTATTCAGGTCCTTTGATGGGCTGTGACAGGTACTCAGATGAAATGAGACAGATACTCAGATGAAATGAGACAGATACTCAGATGGGCTATGACAGGTGCTCAGCTACTTGTGTACTCAGATGAACTGTGACAGGTTCTCACGTACTCAGATGAACTGTGACAGGTACTCAGATGGACTGTGACAGGTATTCGGGTACCCAGATGGACTGTGACAGGTACTCGGGTACTCAGATGAACTGTGACAGGTACTCGGGTACTCAGACATACTGTGACAGGTACTCAGATGGACTGTGACAGGTACTTGTGTACTCAGATGAACTGTGAAAGGTACTCAGATGTACTGTGACAGGTACTCGGGTACTCAAATGGACTGTGACAGGTATTCAGGTACTCAGATGGACAGTGACAGGTACTCAGATGAACTGTGTCAGGTACTCGGGTACTCAGATATACTGTGACAGGTACTCAGATGGACTGTGACAGGTACTTGGGTACTCAGATGGACCGTGACAGGTACCTGGGCACTCAGATGGACCGTGACAGATACCTGGGCACTCAGATGGACTGTGAAAGGTACTCGGGTACTCAGATATACTGTGACAGGTACTCGGGTACTCAGATGAACTATGACAGCTACACAGATGTGCTGTGACAGGTACTCAGATGAACTGTGACAGGTGCTCATTTACTCAGATATACTGTGACAGGTACTCGGGTACTCAGATGAACTGTGACAGGTACTCAGATGTACTGTGACAGGTACTCGGGTACACAAATGGACTGTGACAAGTATTCAGGTACTCAGATGGACTGTGAAATGTATTCGGGTACTCAGATGGACTGTGAAAGGTACTCAGGTACTCAGATATACTGTGACGGGTACTCGGGTACTCAGATGAACTGTGACAGGTACTCAGATGTACTGTGACAGGTACTCGGGTACTCAAATGGACTGTGACAGGTATTCAGGTACTCAGATGGACTGTGACAGGTACTCAGATGAACTGTGACAGGTATTTGGGTACTCAAATGGACTGTGACACGTACTCGGTTACTCAGATGAACTGTGACAGGTACTCGGGTACTCAGATATACTGTGACAGGTACTCAGATGGACTGTGACAGGTACTTGGGTGCTCAGATGGACCGTGACAGTGTACCTGGGCACTCAGATGGACCGTGACAGGTACCTGGGCACTCAAATGGACTGTGAAAGGTACTCGGGTACTCAGATATTCTGTGACAGGTACTCGGGTACTCAGATGAACTATGGCAGCTACTCAGATGTGCTGTGACAGGTACTCAGATGACCTGTGACAGGTACTCGGGTACTCAGATGAACTGTGACAGGTACTCAGATGTACTGTGACAGGTACTCTGGTACTCAAATGGACTGTGACAGGTATTCAGGTCCTCGGATGGGCTGTGACAGGTACTCAGATGAAATGAGACAGATACTCAGATGAAATGAGACAGATACTCAGATGGGCTATGACAGGTGCTCAGCGACTTGTGTACTCAGATGAACTGTGACAGGTTCTCACATACTCAGATGAACTGTGACAGGTACTCATATGGACTGTGACAGGTATTCGGGTACCCAGATGGACTGTGACAGGTACTCGGGTACTCAGACGAACTGTGACAGGTACTCGGGTACTCAGACATACTGTGACAGGTACTCAGATGGACTGTGACAGGTACTTGTGTACTCAGATGGACTGTGACAGGTACCTGGGCACTCAGGTGGACTGTGACAGGTACTCGAGTACTGAGATGTACTGTGTAAGGTACTCGGGTACTCAGATATACTGTGACAGGTACTCGGGTACTCAGATGAACTCTGACAGGTACTCAGATGTACTGTGCCAGGTACTCGGGTACTCAGATATACTATGACAGGTACTCGGGTACTCAGATATACTGTGACAGGTACTCGGGTACTCAGATGAACTGTGACAGGTACTCAGATGTACTGTGACAGGTACTCGGGTACTCAAATGGACTGTGACAGGTATTCAGGTACTCAGATGGACTGTGACAGGTACTCAGATGAACTGTGTCAGGTACTCGGCTACTCAGATATACTGTGACAGGTACTCAGATGGACTGTGACAGGTACTTGGGTACTCAGATGGACCGTGACAGGTACCTGGGCACTCAGATGGACCGTGACAGATACCTGGGCACTCAGATGGACTGTGAAAGGTACTCGGGTACTCAGATATACTGTGACAGGTACTCAGATGTACTGTGACAGGTACTCGGGTACTCAAATGGACTGTGACAGGTATTCAGGTACTCAGATGGACTGTGACAGGTACTCAGATGAACTGTGTCAGGTACTCGGGTACTCAGATATACTGTGACAGGTACTCAGATGGACTGTGACAGGTACTCGGGTACTCAGATGGACCGTGACAGGTACCTGGGCACTCAGATGGACCGTGACAGATACCTGGGCACTGAGATGGACTGTGAAAGGTACTCGGGTACTCAGATATACTATGACAGGTACTCGGGTACTCATATGAACTATGACAGCTACACAGATGTGCTGTGACAGGTACTCAGATGATCTGTGACAGTTGCTCATTTACTCAGATATACTGTGACAGGTACTCGGTACTCAGATGAACTGTGACAGGTACTCAGATGTACTGTGACAGGTACTCGGGTACTCAAATGGACTGTGACAAGTATTCAGGTACTCAGATGGACTGTGAAATGTATTCGGGTACTCAGATGGACTGTGAAAGGTACTCGGGTACTCAGATATACTGTGACGGGTACTCGGGTACTCAGATGAACTGTGACAGGTACTCAGATGAACTGTGACAGGTACTCAGATGTACTGTGACAGGTACTCGGGTACTCAAATGGACTGTGACAGGTATTCAGGTACTCAGATGGACTGTGACAGGTACTCAGATGAACTGTGACAGGTATTTGGGTACTCAAATGGACTGTGACACGTACTCGGTTACTCAGATGAACTGTGACAGGTACTCGGGTACTCAGATATACTGTGACAGGTACTCAGATGGACTGTGACAGGTACTTGGGTGCTCAGATGGACCGTGACAGTGTACCTGGGCACTCAGATGGACCGTGACAGGTACCTGGGCACTCAAATGGACTGTGAAAGGTACTCGGGTACTCAGATATTCTGTGACAGGTACTCGGGTACTCAGATGAACTATGGCAGCTACTCAGATGTGCTGTGACAGGTACTCAGATGACCTGTGACAGGTACTCGGGTACTCAGATGAACTGTGACAGGTACTCAGATGTACTGTGACAGGTACTCGGGTACTCAGATGAACTGTGACAGGTACTCGGGTACTCAGATTTACTGTGACAGGTACTCAGATGGACTGTGACAGCTACTTGGGTACTCAGATGGACCGTGACAGGTACCTGGGCACTCGGGTGGACTGTGACAGGTACTAGAGTACTCAGATGTACTGTGAAAGGTACTCGGGTACTCAGATATACTGTGACAGGTACTCGGGTACTCAGATGAACTCTGACAGGTACTCGGGTACTCAGATGAACTGTGACAGGTACTCGGGTACTCAGATTTACTGTGACAGGTACTCAGATGGACTGTGACAGCTACTTGGGTACTCAGATGGACCGTGACAGGTACCTGGGCACTCGGGTGGACTGTGACAGGTACTAGAGTACTCAGATGTACTGTGAAAGGTACTCGGGTACTCAGATGAACTGTGACAGGTACTCAGATGTACTGTGACAGGTACTCGGGTACTCAAATGGACTGTGACAGGTATTCAGGTACTCAGATGGACAGTGACAGGTACTCAGATGAACTGTGTCAGGCACTCGGGTACTCAGATATACTGTGACAGGTACTCAGATGGACTGTGACAGGTACTTGGGTACTCAGATGGACCGTGACAGGTACCTGGGCACTCAGATGGACCGTGACAGATACCTGGGCACTCAGATGGACTGTGAAAGGTACTCGGGTACTCAGATATACTGTGACAGGTACTCGGGTACTCAGATGAACTATGACAGCTACACAGATGTGCTGTGACAGGTACTCAGATGAACTGTGACAGGTGCTCATTTACTCAGATATACTGTGACAGGTACTCGGGTACTCAGATGAACTGTGACAGGTACTCAGATGTACTGTGACAGGTACTCGGGTACTCAAATGGACTGTGACAAGTATTCAGGTACTCAGATGGACTGTGAAATGTATTCGGGTACTCAGATGGACTGTGAAAGGTACTCGGGTACTCAGATATACTGTGACGGGTACTCGGGTACTCAGATGAACTGTGACAGGTACTCAGATGTACTGTGACAGGTACTCGGGTACTCAAATGGACTGTGACAGGTATTCAGGTACTCAGATGGACTGTGACAGGTACTCAGATGAACTGTGACAGGTATTTGGGTACTCAAATGGACTGTGACACGTACTCGGTTACTCAGATGAACTGTGACAGGTACTCGGGTACTCAGATATACTGTGACAGGTACTCAGATGGACTGTGACAGGTACTTGGGTGCTCAGATGGACCGTGACAGTGTACCTGGGCACTCAGATGGACCGTGACAGGTACCTGGGCACTCAAATGGACTGTGAAAGGTACTCGGGTACTCAGATATTCTGTGACAGGTACTCGGGTACTCAGATGAACTATGGCAGCTACTCAGATGTGCTGTGACAGGTACTCAGATGACCTGTGACAGGTACTCGGGTACTCAGATGAACTGTGACAGGTACTCAGATGTACTGTGACAGGTACTCTGGTACTCAAATGGACTGTGACAGGTATTCAGGTCCTTTGATGGGCTGTGATAGGTACTCAGATGAAATGAGACAGATACTCAGATGAAATGAGACAGATACTCAGATGGGCTATGACAGGTGCTCAGCTACTTGTGTACTCAGATGAACTGTGACAGGTTCTCACGTACTCAGATGAACTGTGACAGGTACTCAGATGGACTGTGACAGGTATTCGGGTACCCAGATGGACTGTGACAGGTACTCGGGTACTCAGACGAACTGTGACAGGTACTCGGGTACTCAGACATACTGTGACAGGTACTCAGATGGACTGTGACAGGTACTTGTGTACTCAGATGGACTGTGACAGGCACCTGGGCACTCAGGTGGACTGTGACAGGTACTCGAGTACTGAGATGTACTGTGTAAGGTACTCGGGTACTCAGATATACTGTGACAGGTACTCGGGTACTCAGATGAACTCTGACAGGTACTCAGATGTACTGTGCCAGGTACTCGGGTACTCAGATATACTATGACAGGTACTCGGGTACTCAGATATACTGTGACAGGTACTCGGGTACTCAGATGAACTGTGACAGGTACTCAGATGTACTGTGACAGGTACTCGGGTACTCAAATGGACTGTGACAGGTATTCAGGTACTCAGATGGACTGTGACAGGTACTCAGATGAACTGTGTCAGGTACTCGGCTACTCAGATATACTGTGACAGGTACTCAGATGGACTGTGACAGGTACTTGGGTACTCAGATGGACCGTGACAGGTACCTGGGCACTCAGATGGACCGTGACAGATACCTGGGCACTCAGATGGACTGTGAAAGGTACTCGGGTACTCAGATATACTGTGACAGGTACTCGGGTACTCAGATGAACTATGACAGCTACACAGATGTGCTGTGACAGGTACTCAGATGAACTGTGACAGGTGCTCATTTACTCAGATATACTGTGACAGGTACTCGGGTACTCAGATGAACTGTGACAGGTACTCAGATGTACTGTGACAGGTACTCGGGTACTCAAATGGACTGTGACAAGTATTCAGGTACTCAGATGGACTGTGAAATGTATTCGGGTACTCAGATGGACTGTGAAAGGTACTCGGGTACTCAGATATACTGTGACGGGTACTCAGATGAACTATGACAGGTACTCAGATGTACTGTGACAGCTACTCAGGTACTCGGGTCCTCAAAGGGACTGTGACAGGTACACGGGTACACAGATGGACTGTGACAGGTACTCGAGTACTGAGATATACTGTGACAGGTACTCGGGTACTCAGATGAACTGTGACAGGTACTCGGTTACTCAGATATACTGTGACAGGTACTCAGATGGACTGTGACAGGTACTTGGGTACTCAGATGGACCGTGACAGGTACCTGGGCACTCAGGTGGACTGTGACAGGTACTCGAGTACTCAGATATACTGTGAAAGGTACTCGGGTACTCAGATATACTGTGACAGGTACTCGGGTACTCAGATGAACTCTGACAGGTACTCAGATGTACTGTGACAGGTCCTCGGGTACTTAGATATACTGTGACAGGTACTTGGGTACTCAGATATACTGTGACAGGTACTCGGGTACTCAGATGAACTGTGACAGGTACTCAGATGTACTGTGACAGGTACTCGGGTACTCAAATGGACTGTGACAGGTATTCAGGTACTCAGATGGACTGTGACAGGTACTCAGATGAACTGTGACAGGTACTCGGGTACTCAAATGGACTGTGACACGTACTCGGTTACTCAGATGAACTGTGACAGGTACTCGGGTACTCAGATGGACCGTGACAGATACCTGGGCACTCAGATGGACTGTGAAAGGTACTCGGGTACTCAGATATTCTGTGACAGGTACTCGGGTACTCAGATGAACTATGACAGCTACTCAGATGTGCTGTGACAGGTGCTCAGATGAACTGTGACGGGGACTCAGTTACTCAGATATACTGTGACAGGTACTTGGGTACTCAGATGAACTGTGACGGGTACTCAGTTACTCAGATATACTGTGACAGGTACTCGGCTACTCAAATGGACTGTGACAGGTATTCAGGTCCTCGGATGGGCTGTGACAGGTACTCAGATGGACTGTGACAGGTACTCAGATGAAATGAGACAGATACTTAGATGAAATGAGACAGATACTCAGATGGGCTATGACAGGTGCTCAGCTACTTGTGTACTCAGATGAACTGTGACAGGTTCTCACGTACTCAGATGAACTGTGACAGGTACTCAGATGGACTGTGACAGGTATTCGGGTACCCAGATGGACTGTGACAGGTACTCGGGTACTCAGATGTACTGTGCCAGGTACTCGGGTACTCAGATGAACTCTGACAGGTACTCAGATGTACTGTGACAGGTACTCGGGTACTCAGATATACTGTGACAGGTATTCAGGTCCTCGGATGGGCTGTGACAGGTACTCAGATGGACTGTGACAGGTACTCAGATGAAATGAGACAGATACTTAGATGAAATGAGACAGATACTCAGATGGGCTATGACAGGTGCTCAGCTACTTGTGTACTCAGATGAACTGTGACAGGTTCTCACGTACTCAGATGAACTGTGACAGGTACTCAGATGGACTGTGACAGGTATTCGGGTACCCAGATGGACTGTGACAGGTACTCGGGTACTCAGATGTACTGTGCCAGGTACTCGGGTACTCAGATATACTGTGACAGGTACTCAGATGGACTGTGACAGGTACTTGGGTACTCAGATGGACCGTGACAGGTACCTGGGCACTCAGGTGGACTGTGACAGGTACTCGAGTACTCAGATGTACTGTGAAAGGTACTCGGGTACTCAGATATACTGTGACAGGTTCTCGGGTACTCAGTTGAACTGAGACAGGTACTCAGATGTACTGTGACAGGTACTCGGGTACTTAAATGGACTGTGACAGGTATTCAGGTACTCAGATGGACTATGACAGGTACTCAGATGAACTGTGACAGGTACTCGGGTACTCAAATGGACTGTGACACGTACTTGGTTACTCAGATGAACTGTGACAGGTACTCGGGTACTCAGATATACTGTGACAGGTACTTAGATGGACTGTGACAGGTATTTGGGTACTCAGATGGACCGTGACAGGTACCTGGGCACTCAGATGGACCGTGACAGGTACCTGGGCACTCAGATGGACTGTGAAAGGTACTCGGGTACTCAGATATACTGTGACAGGTACTCGGGTACTCAGATGAATTATGACAGCTACTCAGATGTGCTGTGACAGGTACTCAGATGAACTGTGACAGGTACTCAGTTACTCAGATATACTGTGACAGGTACTCGGGTACTCAAATGGACTGTGAGAGGTATTCAGGTACTCAGATGGACTGTGACATGTACTCGGGTACTCAGATTGACTGTGAAAGGTACTCGGGTACTCAGATATACTGTGACAGGTGCTCCGGTACTCAGATGAACTATGACAGGTACTCAGATGTACTGTGACAGGTACTCAGGTACTTGGGTACTCAAATGGACTGTGACAGGTACTCGGGTACACAGATGGACTGTGACAGGTACTCGGGTACTGAGATATACTGTAACAGGTACTCGGGTACTCAGATGAATTATGACAGGTACTCAGATATACTGTGACAGGTACTTGGGTACTCAGATGTACTGTGACAGGTACTCGGGTACTCCAATGGACTGTGACAGGTATTCAGGTACTCAGATGGACTGTGACAGGTACTCAGATGAACTGTGACAGGTACTTGGGTACTCAGATGAGCTGTGACAGGTACTCGGGTACTCAGATGAGCTGTGACAGGTACTCAGATGGACTGTGACAGGTCGTCAGATATACTGTGATAGGTGCTCAGATGGACTGACAGGGTATTTGGGTACTCATATGGGCTGTGACAGGTACTCGTGTACTCAGATGGGCTGTGACAGGTACTCAGATGGGCTGTGACAGGAACTCGGATGGGCTGTGACAGGTACTCAGATGAACTGTGACAGATACACGGGTACTCAGATGAATTGTGACAGGTTTTCAGGTACTCAGATGAACTGTGACAGGTACTCAGGTGGACTGTGACAGGTACTCAGGTAATCAGATGGACTGTGACAGGTACTCGGGTACTCAGATGGACTGTGATAGGTAATAATTATAATAATAATAATACATTTTATTTATAGTGCCCTTTTCATCAAAAGATCTCAAAGTGCTACAGGTTAAAAATAAAAAATAATAATGAGAAGTTTATACACTTAAACAAACATCTAATAAAGGTACTCAGATATACTGTGACAGGTACTCAGATGGACTGTGACAGGTACTTGGGTACTCAGATGGACCGTGACAGGTACCTGGGCACTCAGATGGACTGTGACAGGTACTCGGGTACTCGGATGGACTGTGAAAGGCACTTGGGTACTCAGATATACTGTAACAGGTACTCAGGTACTCAGATGTAGTGTGACAGGTACTCAGGTCCTCGGGTACTCAAATGGACTGTGACAGGTACTCGGGTACACAGATGGACTGTGACAGGTACTTGGGTACTCAGTTGAACTATGATAGGTACTCAGATGTACTGTGACAGGTACTCGGGTACTCAGATATACTGTGTCAGGTACTCGGGTACTCAGATGAACTGTGACAGATACTCAGATGTACTGTGACAGGTACTCGGGTACTCAAATGGACTGTGACAGGTATTCAGGTGCTCAGATGGACTGGGACAGGTACTCGAGTACTCAGATGAGCTGTGACAGGTACTCAGATATACTGTGATAGGTGCTCAGATGGACTGACACGGTATTCGGGTACTCAGATGGGCTGTGACAGGTACTCGGGTACTCAGATGGACTGTGACAGGTACTCGTGCACTCAGATGGGCTGTGACAGGTACTCGGGTACTCAGGCTGTGACAGGTACTCAGATGGGCTGTGACAGGTACTCAGATAAACTGTGACAGATACTCGGGTACTCTGATTAATTGTGACAGGTTTTCAGGTACTCAGATGAACTGTGACAGGTATTCGGGTACTCAGATGGACTGTGACAGGTATTCAGGTACTCAGATGGACTGTGACAGGTACTCAGGTACTCAGATGGACTGTGACAGGTACTCAGATGGACTGTGACAGGTAATAATTATAATAATAATAATACATTTTATTTATAGTGCCCTTTTCATCAAAAGATCTCAAAGTGCTACAGGTTAAAAAGAAAAATGAGAAGTTTATACAATGAAACAAACATCTAAAAATGGAGAAAAAGCTTTGCTAAAAATAAATGTCTTAAGACTTTTTTTTAAAACAGTCAGTGGATTGAGGAGCCCTCAAGGTACCAGGTTGGGCATTCCACAGGTGTAGGGCAGCTGCACTAAATGCCCTGTCTCCCATTGTCCCAAGTCTAGTTCTGGGTATATGAAGAAGGTTTGAGTGTGTGGAGCGGAGGGGACGTGTTGTGTTTTGAGAAGTTCTTTGAGGTAGAGGGGGGCATGTCCATGGATGCATTGGTGTTTCAGGAGAGAAACCTTGTACTCAATCCTGGTAGAGACAGGAAGCCAGTGGAGAATGGGAGTAATGTGCTCATGTTTCCACACTCTCTTCAGGATCCTTGCTGCAGAGTTTTGGATGTACTGAAGCCTCTGCAGACTCTTTCTAGGAATCCCAATAAGAAATTACAGCAGTTCAGTCTGGAGGAGACAAAGGCATGAACCAGCTTTTTTGCATCTGGGAGGGAGAGAATGGGACGGAGTGGTAGAAAGAGGTCTTGCATAGGTGATTTATATGGGCTTCAAAAGTGAGTTTTTACACCAAGATTTCTGACAGTTGATGAGGGGGGGATATTAGAACCAGAAAAAGTGATACTGGCTATGAATGATGATTTGGTTTTGTAAGGAGTGCCAATCAGGATGACTTCAGTTTTGGAACTGTTTAGTTGAAGAAAGTTGTGCTCCATCTATACCTGTATCTCCTCCAAACAGGTGGTAAGTACTGATAGGGATGACTGAAGATGGGATTTCAGCTGTTGCATTTACATATAGCTGTGTGTCATCAGCATAGCAGTGGAATGAAATTTTGTGGCAGCTGATAATTTGGCCAAGGGGGTGAGGTAGAGGATGAAGAGGATGAGGCAAAGGACTGACCCCTGGGGGACACCGCAAGTAACTTCATATGGATTTGGGAGGGAGATATATTCTGTCCGGTTTGTGAGATATGATTTGAACCAACTGAGGGCTGTGTCATTTAGTCCAGCTGTGAGGTGAAGCCGGTCTAAAAGAATACCATGGTCAACAGTATGTGGCAGAAAGGTACAGGAGGACAAGGAGGGAGGGAGAGCCAGCATCGGATGATAGGAGGAGGTCGTTTGTAACTCTGACGAGGGCAGTCTCTGTGCTGTGAGCAAAACGGAAACCTGACTGAAATTTTTCAAAGAGGTTATTATGTGTGAGGTGGTCTTGATGGTGAAAGGCAACTACTTTCTCAAGTACTTTTGATATAAAGGGGAGATTGGAGATGGGCCTATAGTTGTATAGGACTTCCGGATCAAGAATGTTTTTTTTGAGCAATGGTCTGATAATGGCATTTTTTAAAACAAGGGGAACGTGACCAGTTTGGAGAGAATGATTTATAGCAGCGGTGATCAGGGGACTCAGGACAGTAATAAGAGTTTTTACCAGGTAAGTTGGGAGATCAGGTCAAGGGGACAAGTAGATGGTTTCATCTTCCTGATGATGTTCTGCACCTTTTCTGATGACACTTCAGGAAAGAAATTTAGGGGTTGGGAGACGATATATGTTGGGCGAACATTTTGGGTGGGAGGACCAGAAAGGACAGAGCGAATATGTACAATTTTTGATGTGAAAAAATCCATGAATTTATTGCACTGCTCTTCTGTAAGGGCAGTAATTGGAGGGGATTTTGGTTTAAGAAGGTGATTTAAAGTGGAGAAGAGCTGCTTTGAATTTCCTGGGCTATTTTGATAGCATTGGAGTAGAACTGTGACCTTGCCTTTTTGAGGGACTGTGTATATTTTTGTTGTTGCTCCCAGTAAATTTGTTTGTGGACAGTGAGACCAGAGGCTTTGAAGCGCTGCTCAAGGACCCGCCCCGCTGCCTTCATCTTACGATGCTCATCTGGGAACCAGGGAGCTGAGCAAGTGACGGTAACTGTTCTTGTTTTAACAGGGGCATGGAGGTCCAAGAGGCTGCTAAGTTGACTGTTGTAGTAATCCACTGCTTCGTCGGCTGATGAGAAGTGTGTGGAAAGATGCTGAAAGTCTGCTGCCAAGAGTTCTGGGTTTGTTTTTTAGGTGTCTGAAACAGATATTGCGCTTTGGCTTGTAGAGGCTGGATGGGGATGGCAAATACATGGAAATGGCCTTGTGATCAGACACACCCAGGTCATACACCTGCAGGTTGGTGAGAGGAACAGAGTTTGTAATGACCAGATACAAAGTATGCCCCCTGGTGTGTGTGGGGATATCAACAAGTTGTTTTAAATTAACACAATCCAGTAGTTGAAGAAATTCAGCTGCAATACGGCAGGAGGAGGTGTCAATGTGGATGTACATATCGCCCAAGATTATAACATTGGCAGAGGATGTGCAGAAAGTGAGAAGGGTTTGACATCTCACTGAGAAATTATGAGTTTGGTTTTGGTGGTTGATAGATGAGGAGGAACAGCACAGGGGAAGGGGACTTACATTTAAATGCAAGGCATTCAAATGAAGACAGTTCAGGTAATGGTTGCAGAGATAGCTCCAGATCGCTGCGATAGATGATTGACAGGCCCCTACCACGCCCTGTGGAGGTAGCTATATCCTTGGGGAAAGATCTAATTTAAAGAGGAAAAGGTATTTGGTTGATGCCAAGTCTCTAATGCACATATAGTATAGACATTTATCCAGCATATGATCATGAATGAAGCAGGATTTGTTTGTAATAGACTGTGCATTTAAGAGTTCAATGTTGCTACTTGATGATGCAACAAGTCTTTGCACCAGCTGTAGCAGACTAGAGTCCACTCCATGTTTCCCATTCAACTCACTGAAAGGTATTGCCATAGAGACATCCAAACTACATATCTAATAGAAGACAGCACTCTGATGACTTGTGCATGGAGCGACAGTTCACATTGCTGACCAGAGAGCCGGGATGGTATGGCTTGTCTGTGAACAGACAAACTTTCTGCGGGAACTTCTATGGATGTAGCGTGGACGGTGGAGAAGTCCTAGTTGTTTAACCACTTGCCGACCGCCGCACGACGATATACGTCGGCAGAATGGCACGGGCAGGCATATGGGCGTATATATAAGTCCCTGCCTGCCCGCGGGTGGGGGGCCCGATCGGGCCCCCCCCGGTGCCTGCGGCGGTCGGCATTCCTTCGAGAGCGATCCGGGATGAGGGGGCAGCCATTCATTCATGGCCACCCCCTCGCGATCGCTCTCGACGAATGGAAATCCCCCGTGACATCACTTCCTCTCCTGTAATGTAAACACAGGAGAGGAAGTGATGTATTCTCTCCTCCGTGTCGGTATTTTTCGTTCCGACACGGAGGAGAGCGGATCGGTGAGTTGCACCAACACTCTACACACACAGTAGAACATGCCAGGCACACTCACACCCCCCCTTTACCCCCCGATCACCCCCACAATTACCCCTGCCCCCCAGTCACAGTGACACCAATGTCATTTATTTTTTATTTTTTATTTTTTGCATTGGTGTCATTTGTGACTGTAATAACTGTTAGGGCAGTTAGAGTTAGCCCCCTTTAGTTCTAATGTACCCCCCTAACCCCCCCAATAAAGGTTTAACCCCGTGATCACCCCCCGTCGCCAGTGTCACTAAGGCTGGGTTCACATTGCAGCGGTTTATGAGAACGAATGTGATTCGCACCGCACTGCAGTGCAAATCACATCCGATCTCTGTGCGATTCGAGTTCAGCCATTCGCCGCACCCGCCGCACCCGCCACACCCGCCGCACCCGCCGCAAATTCGCACGGGACCCTTTTTTTGGCCCGCAGCAGAATCGGATCGCATGGGTGTTCACACCATGCGATCCGAGTTTGCAGATCGCACTGCGATATGCGAACTGATCTGGGGGTGTCAGTAACATTTCACTGACACTCCCAGCAGTTCGCATAGGGCAGTGTGAACTGCCGCCGGGAGGCATGCAATGCGGGAACCCGCCGCGGATTCGCGGCGTTTCCGCATCGCTCCAGTGTGAACCCAGCCTAATAAGCGATCATTTTTCTGATCGCCGTATTAGTGTCACAGGTGACGCTAGTTAGGCAGGTAGGTATTTAGGTTCGCCGCAGCTTTTTATAGCGCCAGGGACCCCCATATACTACCGCATAAAGCCCCCTGATTGCCCCCTAGTTAACCCTTTCACCTGTGATCACCATATAACTGTTACAGGTGACGCTGGTTGGTTAGTTATTTTTTTATAGTTTCAGGGCACCCGCCATTTATTACCTAATAAAGGTTTAACCCCCTGATCACCCGGCGGGTGTCATTTGTGACTAATAACTGTTAGGGCAGTTAGGGTTAGCCCCCTTTAGTTCTAAGGTACCCCCCTAACCCCCTCAATAAAGGTTTAACCCCGTGATCACCCCCCGTCGCCAGTGTCACTAAGGCTGGGTTCACATTGCAGCGGTTTATGAGAACGGATGTGATTCGCACCGCACTGCAGTGCAAATCACATCCGATCTCTGTGCGATTCGAGTTCAGCCATTCGCCGCACCCGCCACACCCGCCGCACCCGCCGCAAATTCGCACGGGACCCTTTTTTTGGCCCGCAGCAGAATCGGATCGCATGGGTGTTCACACCATGCGATCCGAGTTTGCAGATCGCACTGCGATATGCGAACTGATCTGGGGGTGTCAGTAACATTTCACTGACACTCCCAGCAGTTCGCATAGGGCAGTGTGAACTGCCGCCGGGAGGCATGCGATGCGGGAACCCGCCGCGCATTCGTGGCGTTCCCGCATCGCTCCAGTGTGAACCCAGCCTAATAAGCGATCGTTTTTCTGATCGCTGTATTAGTGTCACAGGTGACACTAGTTAGGCAGGTAGGTATTTAGGTTCGCCGCAGCTTTTTATAGCGCCAGGGACCCCCATATACTACCGCATAAAGCCCCCTGATTGCCCCCTAGTTAACCCTTTCACCAGTGATCACCATATAACTGTTACAGGTGACGCTGGTTGGTTAGTTATTTTTTTATAGTTTCAGGGCACCCGCCATTTATTACCTAATAAAGGTTTAACCCCCTGATCACCCGGCGGGTGTCATTTGTGACTAATAACTGTTAGGGCAGTTAGGGTTAGCCCCCTTTAGTTCTAAGGTACCCCCCTAACCCCCCCAATAAAGGTTTAACCCCGTGATCACCCCCCGTCGCCAGTGTCACTAAGGCTGGGTTCACATTGCAGCGGTTTATGAGAACGGATGTGATTCGCACCGCACTGCAGTGCAAATCACATCCGATCTCTGTGCGATTCGAGTTCAGCCATTCGCCGCACCCGCCACACCCGCCGCACCCGCCGCAAATTCGCACGGGACCCTTTTTTTGGCCCGCAGCAGAATCGGATCGCATGGGTGTTCACACCATGCGATCCGAGTTTGCAGATCGCACTGCGATATGCGAACTGATCTGGGGGTGTCAGTAACATTTCACTGACACTCCCAGCAGTTCGCATAGGGCAGTGTGAACTGCCGCCGGGAGGCATGCGATGCGGGAACCCGCCGCGCATTCGTGGCGTTCCCGCATCGCTCCAGTGTGAACCCAGCCTAATAAGCGATCGTTTTTCTGATCGCTGTATTAGTGTCACAGGTGACACTAGTTAGGCAGGTAGGTATTTAGGTTCGCCGCAGCTTTTTATAGCGCCAGGGACCCCCATATACTACCGCATAAAGCCCCCTGATTGCCCCCTAGTTAACCCTTTCACCAGTGATCACCATATAACTGTTACAGGTGACGCTGGTTGGTTAGTTATTTTTTTATAGTTTCAGGGCACCCGCCATTTATTACCTAGTCTCACTAGTGTACCCCTAAATTTAGGGGTGTCTACTTTCCAAAATGGGGTCATTTGGGGGGGGTTTGTGCCATATATAGAGAGAGAGAGAGAGAGAGAGAGAGAAAGATAATATAGTATAGCTCTATATATAATCAAAAGTATTGGGACACCTGCCTTTACACGCACATGAACTTTTATGGCATCCCAGTCTTAGTCCGTAGGGTTCAATATTGGTTGCCCCCCCCCCCCCCCTGCAGCTATTACAGCTTCAACTCTTCTGGGAAGGCTGTCAAAAAGGTTTAGAAGTGTGTCTATGGAAATGTTTAACTATTCTTCCAGAAACACATTTGTGAGGTCAGGCACTGATGTGGTCGAGAAGGCCTGACTTCGCACTCTCCGCTCTAATTCATCACAAAGGTGTTCTCTCCAGTTGAGGTCCGGACTCTTTGAATTTGGCCCCTTAGTTCCAGTGATGGTAAGGTGTCAGCATATCAAGACATTTTGGACAATTTCATGCTCCCAACTTTGTGGGAACAGTTTGGGGATGAACCCTTCCTGTTTCAACATGAATGTGCACCAGTTCACAAAGCAAGGTCCAAAAAGACCTGGATGAGCAAGTTTGGGGTGGAGGAACTTGACCCGATAGAACACCTTTGGAATGAATCAGAGCGGAGATTGCGAGCCAGGCCTTCTCGTCCATATTAGTTCCTGACCTCACAAATGCCCTCCTTTAAGAATGGTCAAACATTCCCATAAACACACTTTTAAACCTTGTGGACAGTCTTCCCAGAAGAGTTGAAGCTGTTCTAACTGCAAAGGGTGGGCATAACTATTGACCCCCCTAAAGTCAGCACTTTGTAGAGCCACCTTTTGCGGCTATCACAGCTCCAAGTCACTTTGGATAAGTCTCTATGAGCTTGCCACATCTTACCACTGGGATTTTGGCCCATTCCGCTTTTCAAAACTGCTCCAGCTCCTTCAAGTTGGATGGTTTGCGCTTGTGAACAGCAACGTCTGACCACAGATTTTCTATTGGGTCGAGGTCTGGGCTTTGACTAGGTCATTCCAACACATTTACATGTTTCCCCTTAAACCACTCAAGTGTTGCTTTAGCAGTGTGTTTGGGGTCAGGTTAGTAAGGTTGAATAAAGACACCAGTCCATCCAGTTCAACCCGAGTGAGTGTGGGTGCGTGTCTCCAATTGTCCCTAACCCTGTACATCACACACTCACATCAGTCCTTACCCTCAGTCCAAGGTCCCCATTCATATACTAGGGCCAATTTTTGGACAGAAGCCAATTAACCTACCAGCATGTCTTTGCAGTGTGGGAGGAAACCGGAGTACCCAGAGGAAACCCTTCTTCTAGCCTCAAATCATACACAGGTTGTACAGGTTTTGCTCAAGAATATCCCTGTATTTAGCACCATCCATCTTTCCCTCAACTCTGACCAGTTTCCCAGTCCCGACTGCTGAAAAACATCCCTACAGCATGATGCTGCCACCACCATGTTTCACTGTGGGGATGGTGTTCTTTGGGTGATGTGATGTGTTGGGTTTGTGCCACACATAGTGTTTCCTTTGATGGCCAAAAAGTTAAATTTTAGTCTCATCAGACCAGAGCACCTTCCTCCATACATTTTGGGCGTCTCCCACATGCCTTTTCGCAAACTCAAAACGTGATATTTTGTTTTTGCTGAAAGTAATGGCTTTCTTCTGGCCATTCTGCCATAAAGTCCAACTCTATGGAGCGTACGGCTTATTGTCGTCCTATGTACAGATACTCCAGTCTCTGCTGTGGAACTCTGCACCTCCTCCAGGGTTACCTTAGGTCTCTGTGCTGCCTCTCTGATTAATGCCCTCCTTGCCTGGTCCATGAGTTTTGGTGTGTGGCTGTATCTTGACAGGTTTGCTGTTGTGCCATGCTCTTTCCATCTGGTTATGATAGACTTGATGGTGCTCCTAGGGATCATCAAAGATTTGGATATTTTTTTATAACCTAACCCGGACTTGTACTTCTCAATAACATTGTCCCTTATCTCACAAAAGTGAGTACACCGCTCACATTTTTGTAAATATTTTATATATTTTCATGTGCCACTGAAGAAATGTCACTTTGCTACAATGTAAAGTAGTGAGTGTACAGCTTGTATAACAGTGTAAATTTGCTGTCCCCTCAAAATAACTCAACACAAAGCCAATAATGTCTATACTGCTGACAACAAAAGTGAGTACACCCCTAAGTGAAAATGTCCAAATTGGACCCAATTAGCCATTTTTCCTCCCCATATAATGTGACTCGTTAGTGGTACAAGGTCTCAGGTGTGAATGAGGAGCAGATGTGTTAAATTTGGTGTTATAGCTCTCACTCTGTCATACTGGTCACTGGAAGTTCAACATGGCACCTCATGGCAAAGAACTCTCTGAGGAGCTGAAAAAAGAATTGTTGCTCTACATAAAGATGGCCTAGGCTATCAGAATATTGCCAAGACCCTGAAACTGAGCTGCAGCACGATACAGACCATACAGTGGTTTAACTGGACAGGGTCCACTCAGAACAGGGCTCGCCATGGTCGACCAAAGAAGTTGAGTGTATATGCTCAGCATCATATCCAGAGGTTGTCTTTGGGAAATAGATTTATGAGTGCTGCCAGCATTGCTGCAGAGGTTGAAGGGGTGGGGGGTCAGCCTGTCAGTGCTCAGACCATACGCCACACACTGCATTGAATTGGTCTGCATTGCTGTCACACCAGAAGGAAGCCTCTTGTAAAGATGATGCATCTTGTAAAGATAATGCCCTCAAACAGTTTGCTGAAGAGAAGCAGACTAAAGACATGGATTACAAGCTATACACTGACTACTTTACATTGTAGCAAAGTGTCATTTCTTTAGTGTTGTCACATAAAAAGATATAATAAAATATTTTAAAAAATCTGAGGGTTGTACTCACTTTTGTGAGATTATGTGTGTGTGTGTGTGTATATATATATATATATATATATTATAGTAAAAAAACGACAGGACGCGTTCTCCAATGCAAAAATGTATTTATATCAAATGCTCTTCAAGACATAAAATGGTTACATGCTACTGTACAGTTACGAGCATACCATGCTCTTCATCAGGCATTGTGCAATGATCTACTACCAGCCACATACTTTTATACTAACAATACAGGGTGTAGCCTCACAGGTGTATCACATTAATTCAATTACCACTAATCCCAAAAGAAACAAAATTTAACCCTTACCTCGAACCTACTCCACACTTAGCACTACACTTCATTAGCACATAATCATTACTCATCTAAACATCAAAATTCTCAAGTGTAAGGAGAGATTCAGTTATTATATCAGTTGTATAGTAATAATGTTAAACATCATTAAAGGATCAAAAGGAGTAATAAAATAAGAAAAACTAGACAAAAAATACACACAACAGTGGAAAAAATTTCAAAACACAGCCCTATACTTCATTCAGACTGTCAGTCAGCCCAAATCCTTCACCGGATATATTCCATATTCATGTCCTGTATATTCCATTCAGCCTGTAAGGAAGCATGAAATATATTTCTCACAAGCTTATAAAAATACCGTATTTGCTAGCGTATAAGACGACCCCCTATTTTTCCAGTGAAAACTTACGATTTGGGCTATACTCGCTGTATAAGACTACCCCCTTCCGATGCAACATCATTAAAAAAAAAAACATCAGACTTAACATCAGATTTGATTTAAACACGGTCATTTTAATAAACCATCAGAAACATCAAAAAAAAACAACAGACTTAACATCAGATTTGATTTAAACACGGCTATTTGAATGAACCATCAGAAACATTAAAAAAAAACCATCAGAATTAACTTCAGATTTGATGATTGAATAATTTTAATGAAAATGGTTGACTTTCTGGTACTTAAAATCCTTCAAAATCCTCTTCATGTTCATCCTCTGACATCATAAGTTCATCAATGACATCTTGTGGTACATTTGTAAGACAATCATCACATGGATCCAATTCCACATCAGATGGTGTGGCTTCAGCTTCGGCTTCCTCTTCATCTTGCCACAAGTCATCGTCCTCCATACCATCCAATGAATTTGATATGCCACACTTCTTGAAAGACTTGATGACTTTTTCTGCATCAATATCATTCCAGGCTTTTATGACAAAGGTGCACAAAACATCCAACTGTGGAGCATGCATCTTTCCTCCTTTTGTGAATGACTTTTCGCCGCTAACCATCCACTCATTCCACTGTTCGCGAATACGATCTTGAAATGGCTTGTTTAGGCACACATCCAGTGGCTGTACCAACGATGTCAATCCCCCAGGAATAACCGCTGCATCAGTGTTTATTCTTTTAAGCCTTTCCTTTGTGCTGGGAGTTAAATGAGCCCTGAACATATCCCACACCAGTAGACTACGTTCTCGACGAAGTCCACCTGGTCGTCTACTCCATACATGTTCAAGCCATAGCTTTACCCCTTCTTCATCCATCCAGCCTTTTTCATTCACATGTACAAAAACTCCAACGGGGAACTTGATTTTCGGCATTGTTTTTCTTTTGAAAATAATCATGGGTCTTAGTTTGGCAGCATCAGCTGTACATGCTAGTACCACAGTAAAACTGGACTTCTCATGTCCTGTTGTTTTAACCACTTTTAGACCGGACCATTTTGCTGGTAAATGACCAGAGGTCTTTTTACAATTTGGCACTGCGCTGCTTTAACTGGTAATTGCGCGGTCATGCAATGTTGTACCCAAACAAAATTTGCGTCCTTTTCTTCCCACAAATAGAGCTTTCTTTTGATGGTATTTGATTGCCTCTGCGATTTTTATTTTTTGCGATATAAACGTAAAAAGACTGCAAATTTTGAAAAAAAATGATATTTTCTACTTTTTGTTATTAGAAAAATCCAATAAACTCAATTTTAGTCATACATTTAGGCCAAAATGTATTCAGCCACATGTCTTTGGTAAAAAAAAAGTCAATAATTGTATATTTATTGGTTTGCGCAAAAGTTGTCACATCTACAAACTAAGGTACGTTTTCTGGAATTTACGCAGCTTTTAGTTTACGACTGCCTATCTCATTTCTTGAGGTGCTAAAATGGCAGGGCAGTACAAAACCCCCCCCAAATGACCCCATTTTGGAAAGTAGACCCCCTAAGGAAATTGATAAGTGGCATGTTGAGCCCATTTAATATTTTATTTTTTTGCCTCAAGCGATTGAATAATGACAAAAAAAATTTTTTTACATTTTTTTTACACAAAGTTGTCACTAAATGATATATTGCTCACACATGCTATGGGCATATGTGAAATGACACCCCAAAATAAATTCTGCTGCTTCTCCTGAGTACGGGGATACCACATATGTGGGACTTTTTGGGAGCCTAGCCGCGTACGGGGCCCCGAAAACCAAGCACTGCCTTCAGGCTTTCTAAGGGCGTAAATTTTTGATTTCACTTCTCACTACCTATTACAGTTTTGAAGGCCATAAAATGCCAAGATGGCACAAAACCCCCACAAATGACCCCATTTTAGAAAGTAGATACCCCAAGCTATTTGCTGAGAGGCATGTTGAGTCCATGGAATATTTTATATTTTGCCACAAGTTGCGGGAAAATTACAAACTTTTTTTTTTTTTTCACAAAGTTGTCACTAAATGATATATTGCTCACGCATGCCATGGGCATATGTGAAATGACACCCCAAAATAAATTCTGCTGCTTCTCCTGAGTACGGGGATACCACATGTGTGGGATTTTTTGGGAGCCTAGCCGCGTATGGGGCCCCGAAAACCAAGAACCGCCTTCAGGTTTTCTAAGGGCGTAAATATTTGACTTCACTCCTCACTACCTATTACGGTTTTGAAGGCCATAAAATGCCAAGATGGCCCAAAACCCCCACAAATGACCCCATTTTAGAAAGTAGACACCCCAAGCTATTTGCTGAGAGGCATGTTGAGTCCATGGAATATTTTATATTTTGCCACAAGTTGCGGGAAAATTACAAACTTTTTTTTTTTTTTTTTTTTTCACAAAGTTGTCACTAAATGATATATTGCTCACGCATGCCATGGGCATATGTGAAATGACACCCCAAAATAAATTCTGCTGCTTCTCCTGAGTACGGGGATACCACATATGTGGGACTTTTTGGGAGCCTAGCCACGTACGGGGCCCCGAAAACCAAGCACCGCCTTCAGGCTTTCTAAGGGCGTTACAGTTTTGAAGGCCATAAAATGCCAAGATGGCACAAACCCCCCCCCAAATGACCCCATTTTGGAAAGTAGACACCCCTAAATTTAGGGGTACACTAGTGAGACTAGGTAATAAATGGCGGGTGCCCTGAAACTATAAAAAAATAACTAACCAACCAGCGTCACCTGTAACAGTTATATGGTGATCACTGGTGAAAGGGTTAACTAGGGGGCAATCAGGGGGCTTTATGCGGTAGTATATGGGGGTCCCTGGCGCTATAAAAAGCTGCGGCAAACCTAAATACCTACCTGCCTAACTAGCGTCACCTGTGACACTAATACAGCGATCAGAAAAACGATCGCTTATTAGGCTGGGTTCACACTGGAGCGATGCGGGAACGCCACGAATCCGCGGCGGGTTCCCGCATCGCATGCCTCCCGGCGGCAGTTCACACTGCCCTATGCGAACTGCTGGGAGTGTCAGTGAAATGTTAATGACACCCCCAGATCAGTTCGCATATCGCAGTGCGATCTGCAAACTCGGATCGCATGGTGTGAACACCCATGCGATCCGATTCTGCTGCGGACCAAAAAAAGGATCCCGTGCGAGTTTGCGGCGGGTGCGACACGAATTCAGCCATACTATCTGTATACTATCTGTATGGCTGAACTCGAATCGCACAGAGATCGGATGTGATTTGCACTGCAGTGCGGTGCAAATCACATCCGTTCTCATAAACCGCTGCAATGTGAACCCAGCCTTAGTGACACTGGCGACGGGGGGTGATCACGGGGTTAAACCTTTATTGGGGGGGTTAGGGGGGTACCTTAGAACTAAAGGGGGCTAACCCTAACTGCCCTAACAGTTATTACAGTCACAAATGACACCCGCCGGGTGATCAGGGGGTTAAACCTTTATTAGGTAATAAATGGCGGGTGCCCTGAAACTATAAAAAAATAACTAACCAACCAGCGTCACCTGTAATAGTTATATGGTGATCACTGGTGAAAGGGTTAACTAGGGGGCAATACACTAATACAGCGATCAGAAAAACGAACGCTTATTAGGCTGGGTTCACACTGGAGCGATACGGGAACGCCACAAATCCGCGGCGGGTTCCCGCATCGCATGCCTCCCGGCGGCAGTTCACACTGCCCTATGCGAACTGCTGGGAGTGTCAGTGAAATGTTAATGACACCCCCAGATCAGTTCGCATATCGCAGTGCGATCTGCAAACTCGGATCGCATGGTGTGAACACCCATGCGATCCGATTCTGCTGCGGGCCAAAAAAAGGGTCCCGTGCGAATTTGCGGCGGGTGCGATGCGAATTCAGCCATACTATCTGTATGGCTGAACTCGAATCGCACAGAGATCGGATGTGATTTGCACTGCAGTGCGGTGCGAATCACATTCGTTCTCATAAACCGCTGCAATGTGAACCCAGCCTTAGTGACACTGGCGACGGGGGGTGATCACGGGGTTAAACCTTTATTGGGGGGGTTAGGGGGTACATTAGAACTAAAGGGGGCTAACCCTAACTGCCCTAACAGTTATTACAGTCGCAAATGACACCAATGCAAAAAAAATAAATAAAAATAAATAAATGACATTGGTGTCACTGTGACTGGGGGGCAGGGGTAATTGGGGGGGTGATCGGGGGGGTGTGAGTGTGCCTGGCATGTTCTACTGTGAAGTGTCGTGTTGGTGCAACTCACCGATCCTCTCTCCTCGGTGTCGGAACTAAAAATACCGACACAGAGGAGAGATTACATCACTTCCTCTCCTGTGTTTACATTACAGGAGAGGAAGTGATGTCACGAAGGATTTCTATTCGTCGGGAGCGATCGCGAGGGGGTGGCCATGAATGAATGGCCGCCCCCTCATCCCGGATCGCTCGCGAACGAATACCGACCGCCGCAGGCACCGGGCGGGGGCCCGATCGGGCCCCCGACCCGCGGGAAGGCAGGGACGTACAGGTACGCCCATATGCCTGCCCGTGCCATTCTGTCGACGTACATCGTCGTGCGGCGGTCGGGAAGTGGTTAATTAACACAGTTTTGGCACCTTTTGAATTGACTGTTTTATTTCCAACCATATCAAAAATTCATAGAAGTTTCATCCATATTTCCGATCTGACTTAACGCATAGCCATGTTTCTTGCGCTGTTCTATTACATATCGATGGAAATTACTTACTTTGCCGTCAAGATCTGCAGGTAATTTTTGTGCAATTTTGGTCTTTTGCCTCAGTACCAGATTATGCCTTTCCAAGAACCTAGAACACCAGGATATAGTGGCCTTAAATCATTTGCTGTGATCTGGGTTAGATTTGGCCCACTGAAGTGAAAAAATCCGTATGCTGTTTCGTGGCACTACAAAACCATTGTGACAATGCTCATGCACCATGTTTGCTACATGCTTCTCGAGTTCTAGCCAATGTGGGGTGCCTCTTCTTAATGCACACTTAGCCCTTGGCATACTCTTTAATGCATCTTCCTTTGCTCTCCAGTCTCGGACCATCTTTTCCGTTACTCCATATTGTCTTGCAGCAGCGCAGTTATTATTTTCCTTGGTAAAATTTACAACCTTGAGCTTGAAACTGGCTTCATGTTTCCTTCTCCTTGCTGGAGCCACGCTGGGGCCCTGTCTATCAGCCATTTCACACAACAGGGAATCTGAAATCTGTCAGGTATTGTAATCTGTCAGGTATTACGGTATTCATTTTATGAAATCAAAAAGGAAACTGTAAACTACAAGTCCCAGAGATCCCAAAATTGGTAGGTGGCAACAATGACTCTCCTCCAAAGCACCATAAATCTTTTTTATGAAGGGAAGATCTGGAGCTGGATGTGCAGTACAGGATGTTGGCTACCGGTATACACAGTATATGATGCTTTGTTACCGTATGTACAGTAGCACCAGGTACTCACAGTATATGATGCTTTGTAATATACCGTACAGTAGCGCCAGATAGACACAGTATATGCTTTGTAATTCCGGTACAGTAGCGCCAGGTACACACAGTATACGGTAATATGATGCTTTGTTGGTACGGTAGGTACAGTACGGTATATACCGGTATGATGCTTCGTTAGTAGGTACAGTATATATGATGCTTTGTTAGTATGTACAGTACCGTATATGATGCTTTGTTGGTAGGTACAGTAGGGTATGATATATGATGCTTTCTTACTGCTTGTCAAGTTGTCACTGAGTATGATGCTTTGTTAGTTGGTATGTTACAGTATACCTATATGATGATTTGTCACTGCTTGTCAAGTTGTCCCTTAGAAACAGCATCTATTACTTCCTCCCTGGTAACTCTTTTGATGAAGGGCTTTTAAATGTGAAAAGTACAGTACAGTATACCGGTATTTTTTTTGTATGGTAACGATACACAGACTTAATACAGTGTGCATACAGTGTGCAACACTGAGCCAATCACGGCAGGCAATGCATTTTACTAATCTGTTGATGGATGCAAAGCCTGCTCGGATTGGCTGTGACATCATCAGCCCGACTCGGATTGGCAGAGGCTGTACTCCAATCCGAGCAGGCTTAACAGGCTTTGCATTCAGCAACAGAGTGCATCGCCCTCCAGGATTGGCTGAGCAGCGCACACTGGACACGACGGGCTTCATATATTACACTTGGCGGCATCTCGAGCACCCGGAGGCTGAGCGGCGCACACATGTATGGATACAGCAGCCACAGCATCTCGAGCACCCGGCGGCTGAGCGGCACACACCGTGTATGGCCACAGCATTACTGACCACCCGGCGGCTTCCACTTGGCGGCATGTCAATCACCCGGAGGCTTCTTCACCAGGTACAGAGCACACATACACATTGTGGCCTCTTCACCTGGCATATAAGACGACCCCCCGTTTTTGGCTGTGTAGATCTGGTGTAAAAAGTCGTCTTATACACCGGCAAATACGGTAGGTATAAATCATAATCCCTATTCATTCCTTCTGGGTGCATGGATCTCAATTTATATATCCACCACCCTCCCTTTGTTTCAATTTAAGTATCCCGTCACACCTTCTCTGATCTCTAAGTATCTCCTCTAGAATCATAAATCTCAAATCTGAATCACTATGGCCCTGTTCAAAAAAAATGCCTAGAGAATGGCAAACCTGGCTGCCTATGTCTAATAGTGCTGTGATGCTGGGCAATCCTTTCTTTAATTTTTTTGTGTGGTCTCACCAACGTATATTAAATTGCAGGGACATTTTACCGAAAGATATAAATTACATAAGAGGATTGAGTGTCAAAATCTTTTACCATAATTCTTTTCCCACTATCTGGATGGATATAATGGTCACCCTTCCTTAATAAATTACATTGGATACAATTCAAGCAAGGAAAACAACCATTTCTCTTTTTACCCAAAAATGTCATTTTCAACTAATGTTCCCTCGGCCGATATTCAGACCTTACTAATGTATCTCTAATTGTCCCATTCCTCCTATACGCTTTCATTGGTATCTGCCGAAATTCTTCTGAGTGTAAGCCCATCTAAGCAATAGCCAGTGCTTTTTGATAACTTTGAAAATATCCTCACTATAACTGTGGAATTAAAAAATAAAAGGTAGTCTCCTCACCTCACGTTTGTGTGTGCCTCTATCTGCCTTATTCTCATCCTGTGAAAGTTTCCTACATCCCCGTGTAATAATATTTTCAGGGTATCCCCACTCTCTAAACTTGTGACACAAATCATCCAATCTGACCTTTATCACAGTCATATGACTAACAATGCATTTTACCCTACAGAATTGACTCCTCACAATCGATCATGTGGTGGATGAAAGCCATGTGGTGGATGTCCAAAAAAGGAACAGAATTGCCCACAAATTCACTTTAAATTGGATCTCTGGACAGAAATCATTGATCATTGTATCAAATCTTTTCAAAGACTCAATGTTGCCCCGCCATATGACAAAAATATTGTCAATAAAGCTCCACCAGGTGGTGCAATGCATTTTAAATAAATCATGAGAAAATATATATTGATGTTCAAAGCCATTCATAAAAGCGCAGGCATATGGCGGGGCAACATTAGAGCCCATCACAACTCCTTTGAGCTGCATGAAGAACTGGTCCTTGAATAAAAAATAATTGTTAGACAAGACAATCTGAAATAACTTTTCAAACAGTAATAGTTGTGACTCTGAGAATTTCTCACTCTCCCTGATCAATTTCATAGCCGCACCAATCCCTGCTGAAGGCAGGATGGATGTGTACAGGCTCACAACATCCCAGGTAACCAGCAGTTCATTGCTTTGACACAGGAAAACCTCTTTCAGTTTGTGCAAAAAATCACCAGTGTCTCTGATGTATGACCTGGTGTTTCTCACCAGAGGGAACAGAATTTTGTCCAAAGATTGTGCTGAAGGGACAAAAATTGACTGAGACAATGGGACGTCCAGGAGGAGATTGGTTATCCTTATAGATTTTTGGCAGGGTGTACATGACAGGAATCCTAGTGTGGGTAGGCAACAAAAAATCAAAAAGGTCCTAGGTGATAACTCCTTCCTTCAGTGCAGGTTTAAGAACACCTTCAAGCTTTTTCCTTATGGCCCCAAGTGGGGTCATAAGTCCCCCTTTTTTTTATATCAATTGATCATTTAACTGGTTGTTGATCTCTTGCTCATACAATTGAGGATCCATGATGACCACCACTCCCCTTTGTCAGTGGGTTTCACTATAACATCATCACATTTACCAAGCTCCTGCAGAGGTATCCTTTCTTTATCTGATAGATTATTGGACAAATGATCCAGATAGTCAATATGGGAAGTGTACAAAAGTCTCCACTGGGGCGTAAGTGGTGGGTGGTACAGATTTAGATTTCACTTACAGACCTACGGTTTTGCAATCTGAGACACCAGCTGCATCCCCAAAAATAAATGGTTTATGAATAAAGTGCTCTTTGCATCTACTATTGCGGAACAATCTACGGTATATAGATCTTGATCTAATTGAAACGTGTTTAAATAAAACCGTGATACTAGACTTTTGGCACAACCATACTGAGGAGGTAATACTAATATTGCTTGTGAAGCCTTTAAAGCAATGCTCAGAGGAATCTTTATTAGAGAAATTCAAGCGATTAAACGCAACACCAATGCTCAGAGGGAGGATATGGGATGGTTGGCAGGAGACTCTGAGAAGGCCTTTGCTGAAAACCCCACTGACAGTAACAAAAAGGCGTGGTTGGACGCTCAGGAGGATTTGAAATTCATGACTGTTTCTGCAGCGGAAAACAAGAGATTTTTTAACAGGTTGGCCTTTTATGAGGAGGGGGAACACACGGGTCACCTCCTAGCCAAAATAACCCATGCACGGTTAATGTCCCCATCTATTGGAGCATTGTGCACTCAGATAATGTTCACTCTACTAAATTATTACTCCACTCTATATGAATCTAAACAAAACTATACCACAGATTCCCTCAATTGGTATCTGGATAATGTACAACTTCCTCACATGTCTTCCTCCTCTAGGAAACTATTGGATGCTCCCTTAACTCTGAAGGAGCTGCAGATGGCGACCGGTGAGTTTCCCAATTCCAAGGCCCCAGGGGATGACGGTATACCTATAGAGGTTTATGAACAATATACAGAATGCATACTACCCAGACTGCTGAAAGTGTTCAATGCAGCTAGAAAAAAGGGGGAGCTCCCTCAATCTATGTCTAGAGCCACAATTGTGCTAATTTTGAAGCCTTGTAAAGACCCCTTGACCCAGGTTCCTATCGCTCTATTTCCCTTTTGCAAAATTATGTCAAGATTTTAGCAAAAGGTTTAGTGCTTTGCCTTAACAAAGTAATCTTGTCAATTATTCATTCGGACCAATCCGGTTTTATGCCTCAAAAATCAACAGCCATTAATTTGCAACGGCTTTTCCTCAATATCCAGTCTCCAGCGGATAATGGTGGAAACAGGGCATTACTCTCCCTCAGCGCTCATAAAGCTTTTGATAGCATTGAGTGGGAGTGGGACTATCTTTGCGCAAAAATAAGGCTTTGGTGACAGGTTTATCTTGAGGGTCCAGTTGCTGTATTCTAAGCCTATAGCACACATCAAAGAGGGAGGGCAGGTTTCTCAGAGTTTCAAACTATACAGAGGTACAAGGAAGGGGTGCCCCCTAACCCCTCTGTTGTTTGCCCTGGCCAAAGAGCCCTTCGTCTATACAGGGTTTTAGATATGGGGAACTGCAAGAAAAAATAATGATGCATGATGATTATACAATGCTATTCCTTGCAGGAGGCAATGATGGTGATAAGAGAGTTTGGGGATTACTCAGGTCTCATTAAAAATTGGACTAAATCCTTCCTTATGCTGCTGGATGTGACACCTGATCCATCGGAGCGAACCACACAGGACATCCCACTGTCAGGCTCATTAAGAATCTTGAGTATACAGGTGACCCCCCCACCCGCTAGACTATATCAAACTTAACTTATCCCCTTTGCTGAATCGCCGTAGAGATAAGGTTAAAGTGTGGAGTAAGCTTAAGATATCTCTTGCAGGATGGGTAAACCTTATAAAAATTATGATGATGCCACAGTTACTTTATGTACTGCATAACACCCTCAACTTTTAGGGCACTCCTTTGGCAATCTAAACCAGCAAGAATAAAAGTTGAGCAGTTACAGCATCCAAAAGAAGCTGGAGGATTGGCGCTGCCTAATCCCTTGGCTATATTATTTAGCCTCCCAGTTACAACATATAGCGAGGGCAGTGAACCCCCAACAGGCTTCACATTTGAATTCTTCCACACTACTCACGTTTTTAACAGGGTCCAGGGTGGCAGATGGTCTGGAGGCCTTGCATTTTAGCAAGTCTAGCAAGTTTAGCAACAGGCTCTACCCTACTTATGCACTCATGCAAAAAGTCTGGAACAAGGCGAGAACAATGCAAGGGGTACAGGGATTCACTAAATACAGTCCCATATGGAATAACAACCACTTCTCTGAATTAGCAAAACTGCCCTATGGCGCAAAGTGGCTACAGTTTGGCCTCTCTCATTTATCCAAATTTTCCGGAAGGTAAAACTGAGGCCCTTTTCAGAGCTTAGAGAGGCCTTTAGGCTTCCAGCTTCAATGCATTTTATTACATGCAGCTTCAGCACACGATAAGGGCACAGGGGGATGGGGACCAATGGTCCTTGGATCCCACACCTATATTTAAATACTTATTTGAGGTTACAACATACAAAGGATTTATTTCCTGTAGCTATGCCATGCTTCTCGGCCTTTTCCACGGTGACACCCCTCTTAAGGTGGTGCTGCGGTGGGAAAGAGATGTGGGCGCTTTCGAGGAGGAGCCAGTTGGAGGAAACCCTACAGGCGGTTCCCCAGTGCTCCCTGAAAGTGGCTCAGCGTTTGTCTCAGCTGTACATTCTGCTAAGAGTGCATTATACACCTGCCAGATTGGCCACTATGGGGGTAAGATCAGATCCCTCATGCACTAGATGCAATAGAGAACATGGAGATCTGATACATCTCCTCTGGAGATGCCCGAAGCTCCACAGGTACTGGATGCAGGATGCAGGTCCTAGCTACTATTAATAAGGTCTTCCAAGCCAAGATACCTCCTGAACCTAAGATATAGTAGTATACTAGACTCACTACCCTTGGAGGATACTCCCAGACAGGCTATAGCAAGGGCCCTTTTCCAGGCCCGAAAGTTAATACTGAGACACTGGAAATCCACTGAACCCCCCACACTACAGGGGTGGATCACCCAAATGGGTGATACTATTCACTTGGAAAAGATCATAAATCAGCACAGGGGTAAAAGAGGTAAATTTGACAAACTGTCATCCCAATGGTTAGATATTCCCGGACTAGCTCCACTAGACCTGGTGTATGACCGATTGTTCTGAGGATTGATTCAATGTTTACCATTGTTTTTACTTTACTATTGTATGAGGAAAATGAATATCTATATGTGCACCACTGAGAGTGGGCTAATACCAGTTTTTGTCTACAAATGGTTAGATGCTGATACCAGAATTGGTGGAATTTGTAGTATATATGTGCTTTGTTCTGATCCGTGTACATGTACCCTCAATGCTCAATAAAACTTTTTTGTTCAATAAAAAAAAAAGAAACGTGTTTAAATGACTTTTAGGACAAAATGAAAGACCACAGTTAAACTGTCCTACCTCCTCTGGCGAAAGGACCTGTCTTGAAATGTTAGGAATCAGACTTCTCGCATCCGACCCCGTTTGCCTCATATGTTACGAGACCGTTTTGAACCCGCCGAATCCTCTCTGTTCAGCCGAGAACGAGTTTGCATCCGGGGATACCCTCCACGACGGCCTTGGGTCCTAGTGGATGATAGGCTCAGCAATGGCATGCAATGCCAAGCTGCTGCTAACAAAGCAAACAGAATATTGGCATGCATTAAAAAGGGGATTAGCGCTAGGGATAAAGCGATAATTCTCCCACTCTACAAGACTTTGGTCCAGCCGCACCTAGAGTATGCTGTCCAGTTCTGGGTACCAGTCCTCAGAAAGGATGTATTGGAAATGGAGCGAGTACAAAGAAGGGCAACAAAGCTAATAAAGGGTTTGGAGGATTTTAGTTATGAGGAAAGGTTGCGAGCACTGAACTTATTCTCTCTGGAGAAGAGACGCTTGAGAGGGGATATGATTTCAATTTACAAATACCATACTGGTGACCCCGCAATGGGGATAAAACTTTTTCGCAAAAAGGAGTTTAACCACTTCAGCCTGGACCATTTGGCAGCTCAATGACCGGACTTTTTACAATTTGGCACTGTGCTACTTTAACTGGTAATTGCGTGGTCATGCAATGTTATACCCAAACGAAATTTGCGTCCTTTTGTTCATACAAATAGAGCTTTCTTTTGATGGTATTTGATTGCCTCTGTGATTTTTAGCGATATAAACTGAATTTTTTTTTACAAAAAGTTGTCACTAAATTATATATTGCTCACACATGCCATGATTATATGTGGAATTACACCCCAAAACACATTCTGCTACTCCCGAGTACGGGGATACCACATGTGTGTGACTTTTTGGGAGCCTAGCCACGTATGGGGCCCCGAAAACCAATCACCACCTTCAGGATTTCTAAGGGCGTACATTTTCTATTTCACTCCTCACTACCTATCACAGTTTTGAAGGCCATAAATGCCAAGATGGCACAAAACCTTCACCATCTCCCCATCCTTTATAACCAGATGTCCATCCTCATTCTTTATGGGGCCAATATGGTCTGTCCTCCTTTTTTACTGTTTATATACTTAAAGAATTTCTTGGGATTTGTTTTGCTCTCCTCTATCTTCGTTCCATCTTAGCTGCCCTAATTGCACCCTTACATATCTTGTTGCATTCTTTGTAAAGTCTAAGTGCTGATGATGATCCCTCAGCCTTGTATTTTTTTGAAGGCCTTTTTCTTTGCTTTTTGATCTAATTGGGTCAGTGGACCAATATGACCGCAACTCACTCTGTTTAGTTGTGCCCATGTCAAGGGATAG
Source organism: Lithobates pipiens (assembly GCF_037356315.1). Classification (NCBI taxonomy): domain Eukaryota; kingdom Metazoa; phylum Chordata; class Amphibia; order Anura; family Ranidae; genus Lithobates; species Lithobates pipiens. The sequence continues at coordinate 186,083,477 of NW_027507784.1, read as the reverse complement.
GCCCAGAAAGGTCTTAAATTCGGAAACTGTAATTGGTTTCCAATTCCTGGCAAGGGAGGACTGGGGATTAGCGGCGATGTATTGACCAGCATACAAATTGCTGTGGTCCACAATAGATCTATAGAGATCTTCGGTGAAAAACAGCAAATAAAAATCAAGTGATGTAAGTGAATGGGGGAAGTACGAGTGCTGCAGAAGTGGTGGGCTCCCAATTAGGATTGGTGAATTCTGCAGGAAGGACACTATGGGCACGACGGGCCTGTCTTTGTCTTCTTAGTGGCAGCGGGACACTACTTGTGTTTGCCACCTCGCCAGCTTGACCTGCACTTATGGGACTCGCCACGTCACCACGTGTTATTGCAGTGCTGGTTTGACTACGACTAGGGTATACTAGGCCGCTGGTGCTTGCCAGTTCACCAGAAGGAATAGCGGCGCTAGTACTTCTCTGCTCCATAGGAGAGCCCAGCAGTTCTTGTACCTCAACAGCAGAAGATCGGGGTCTGGTACACCTGATCTTGGCAGGGACAACTCTGTCGTCAGAGCTATCTGTCATGGAGCCGCTGTTCGTATTCTGAGCCTGAATCTGACAGATGAGTTGACTTCCTCTTTACTATCTGTCATGCTCAGAAACATATAGGCCTCTTCACTAGTGTACCTTCGATTTGCCATTTTGGGCTCTAAATTTACTGGTAAACTAGTGAGACTCCCAGGTAAAAAAAAAAAAGCTTCTAGGCAGTCAGCAACTGTATCAAAACGCTACCAAAAAACTGTTAGCGATCGCAGGGATCAGGCCTGAACTCTGCGAACGCTGCAGTTATGTGTGTTTTAAGTGACAGTGATCGATCGATACTGCACTTGGGCAGAGGGGCAAAACGCAGGTGCTAGAAGGTATCTGGGCTGATCCCGCTAACACTGCATTTTTTGGGAACCCTAAACTGCTGGGGACGCTAGTAAAGATCTGATCAGATATGGATCCGTTCAGATACTATACCACTAAGGGAGGCGTATACTGCGTGCGTGGGTGTTAGCGGTACTGGCACTGATATGACACTGCCTGGGGCGATGCAGACCCTATCTGGCGATAAAACCTAACTGATATCACCCGCCAGGCGATCAGGGGGTTAAACCTTTATTGGGTAATAAATGGCAGGTATAAAAAACAAACTAACCAGCGTCACCTGTAACACTTATATGGTGATCACTGGTGAAAGGGTTAACTAGGGGGCAATCAGGGGGTTAAAACCTTTATTAGGTAGTATATGGGGGGTACCTGAAGCTATAAAAAGCGGACGCTGAACCTAAATACTTACCTGGCTAACTAGCGTCACCTGTGACACTAATACGATGATCAGAACAAAGATCCTTTCCGCATGCACTCGCATTCCTCATGTACTCGCAGCCCACGTGTACTCACAGTCCACGTACACATGCAGCACTCGTGTACTCACTACCCACGTGTGGTCACAATACACAGGTACACACAATACTCAGGTACCAACAATACACACACACTACTCAGATACACACAACACTCAGGTACTCCCAACACTCAAGTGCACACAATACACAGGAACTCAATACCCCCTCTACCCTTCCTGTCACCCATCGATTCTTTTCTAGTGCATGCACCTCTTTGCCTCCACCTGCCTCTGTGCTGACCCCTGCCAGTATCTGCCGGGTACATTCCCAGCTCTCCATGAGTATGGAGGGTCTTCTCAGTGCTGACAGTTGCTTCCTTAGATTCAGAACCTGGGATTTCAGGGAAACAATGTGCTTAATTTTGAACAGCCGCATTCGCCCTCGATTGGATGATCAAGGAATGCATACATGCTGCAAGATGTACACCGAGTCACATCTCCACACCCGCTGGGCATCGTACCTACAAATTTAATGAGGATTGGGGATTATACCCTGCCCAAATTAACTAACAAAAATAGTAAATTATACACTGCGCTTTAAAATATTCCACAATAAATGCGTGCTGAAAATTAAAACAAACACATGTAGTGTTAATGTGACGTAAGTGACATATGTGACATAGATGTGATATAACAAAAATAAAACGATAAATATGCCAATTAAAACATTAATAATGATGTGCTCATGTGCATCCAAGTGCTTTGTAACACAGATATAAGTGTCCGGTGGTATATAGGGAACAACACTAGTCCCACTTTAAATAGCAAAAAGTGCTATTGTGCAAAAAAACAAGTCTTTTTTATAAACAATGCTGTGACAGTCCTGTTGAAAAAACAGTTCATATGTGTGGTATACAGTAATAGCACAGCTGACATGCTTATAAATCCATGCGTCTAGAAATTATTGACAGGTGTTGCAGATCATGCATTTGTGCTCTCATTCCAGTGACCCCCTAGATCAGTGATGGCGCACCTTGGCACCCCAGATGTTTTGGAACTACATTTCCCATGCACTCTGCAGTGTAGTGTAGCATCATGGGAAATGTAGTTCCAAAACATCTGGGGTGCCAAGGTTCACCATCACTGGGGTTAACCAGTGGGTGGCAGTGTAGGGGTTAAGTGTTCCTAGGGGTGTGTTACTAACTGTTGGGGGCTGGGCTTTCTTTTAGTGAACACTGATCTCTGCTCCAATCACATGGAGTAGAGATCAGCGTCACTTGTTGCTAGGCAAAATAGGGAGATGCTGTTTACAACGGCATCTCCCAGTTCAGCCGTCCCGCGAGACGTGCCAAGGTTCACCATCACTGCCCTAGGTATTGAATGCTCACCTTGGAGCATGTGACTAAGCAATTACGCTCAGTCAATAAATGCTTGTGAAGCACCCCTGGGTTCTATAATGGTGACAGGGTCCTGGGCTTCCCACGCAGTATCTCGGGAATAATGGGAAATAAAAAGCCTTGATAGTGTGATATCGATTTAAACGTTTTATTAAACAAATAAGAACAATCCCCCAATGGAGCATACACCATTCCAAAACCAGCCGCTGTAATATTTCATGCTATGACGCACCTGGTACATGTGAGTACCCCATTGGGGGATTGTTATTCCCGAGATACTGCATGGGAAGCCCAGGATCCTGTTAACATTATAGAACCCAGGGGTGATTCACAAGCGTTTATTGACTGAGCGTAATTGCTAAGTCACATGCTCCAAGGTGAGCATTCAATACCTAGGGGGTCCCTGGAATAAGATCAGCAACATCTGTCAATCATTTCTAGACGCATGGATTTATAAGCATGTCAGCAGTGCTATTACTGGATACCACGCATATGCACTTTTTTTCAACAGGACCGTCACAGCATTGTTTATAAAAAGACTTGTTTTTTTGCGCATAGCACATTTTGCTATTTAAAGTGGGAGTAGTGTTGTTCCCTATATACCACCGGACACTTATATCTGTGTAGCACTAACCCTGCTGCTGATTTTATTGGGCTTACAGTTACCTTCTTGACCTCATGTATGTCTAGGGGTTTCCCGAAGTTGATGGCCCAAGAATTGCAGAAACTGACGCCAGATCTGCTTGAGAGATTTTTATTTGCAAAACACATATAAAATAAACAACACAGAGTCTCTCAATAAGGATCAGAGGGTTTCAGGTAGAAAGTTCAGGTACTTTTGGAACTTCGTCAAAACAGGTAGTCTCTCACTATAACAATCCAGAGAATAGCCATTCACAACTGGATCCTCACCCTTATCGGATAGACCTCGTCTCACTAGGCCTAGCAGCCGATAGCGTGCTCAGATAAAGCGAAGTCTCTGCCACAGACTTGTATATGGAACGGTTGAATAAAGTCTCTGCCACAGACTTGTTGTTGAACACTTGTAGTAAAGCCTCTGCCACAGACTTGTTATAGAACACTTGTAGTAACCGAAGGATGTAGACCAATTTAGAGAGCTCTCGTACGGTACAAGTATCTTGCAGCCAGCCCGGCGATACCGTATGAGTGTAGATTCACTTGGGTTCTTTCAACTAAGCCTCCAGGCTCTTTCTGAGAAGCCAGCCTTCAGCGTGGCCTTCTCCTGAAGAGTCCTCCCCTGAATGCTTCTTCAATTGCTGGGCCTCTCCACAGAGGAGACGGCACCGGACCACCTCCGAATCCTCCTTCCAGTTACTTGGCCTCGAGCTAGCCAGCCCCGAGACTCAGAATTGGATGGATCCGCACCCCAGGCCATGAGAGCCACGGGGGCTGGTCAGGAGGACCAAAAACGTACACTCAATGCACCCAGCTGAACTGCGTTCTCACACCTGCCAGAGATGACAGCACCACACACAGCGCGTGCTCTTCAGGAGCCGACACTACGTCTGTGTTACAAAGCACTTGGATGCACATGAGCACTTTATTATTAATATTTTAATTTACATATTTATTTTTGTCATATTACATCTATGTCACTTACGTCACATTAATGCCGCGTACACACGGTCGAACTGTTTGACGTACTTAGTCCGTTGAAACACATTTCAGCGGACAATCCGCTCGTGTGTGGGCTTCAGCGGACTTTTTCAGCGTGCAGTCCGGAGTACTAAGAATTTCGGATTTTCCAAAAATCTGTCCGTCGTACTTTGGTTTCAGCGGACAATACGGTCGTCAGTATGCTAGTTCGACGGACTAAGAATGGCGCATGCCCAGAAAGGATTTACACGGCGGAAGGGTGCTTTGCTGTGTCTTGGACTTCCTATTTCTAGTCCCGTCGTACGTGCTGTACACGTCATCGCGCAAGCTTTCGACGGACTGTTTGTGCATCCGTGTGTGGTCAAGTCCGTTCAGTGGAAAGTACGACGGATTGTCCGTCGGATTGTATGACGGACTAAGTACGTCAAACAGTTCGACCGTGTGTACGCGGCATTAACACTACATGTGCTTTTTTTTATTTTTCAGCACGCATTTATTGTGTAATATTTTAAAACGCAGCATATAATTTACTATTTTTGTCTATGTGCATGAGATTATGAGATGTGTGTAATGCTTGCAGCTGGTTAGTGATATCTATTAGGCTTTGGGTCGATTGAGGCTCTCAGGAATTGTATTATTTTCCAAATAAACTAACAACTAGCTTCCTGATACTAATACTCAACAATACACAGGCACTCAACAATACAACACACAGGTACTTACAGTCCACGTGCGCACACAGCCCACATGCACTCGCAGCCCACATGTACATTCAGTCCAAGTGCACTCCCAGCCCATGAGCACTCGTAGTCTACATGCACTGGCAGTCCATGTGCACTCACAGTCCACATGCACTTGTAGCCCACGTGCACTCGCAGCCCACATGCACTCACAATACACAGGTGTAGGTGCATAAATGACAAGACCAACAGCGCGTGAATATGAACCTAATGATGACACAACCCTAGTGTATGCAGTGAGTGAGCCTGAGAAACCTGCAGTGCCAAGACAAGTAAATAAAAAGGAGCACTCAGGGCTGAGGTACCAACAGACCATGGTGGTTAGTAGTACAGGTGTAATGGTGAACGTGCATGTAAGACATATAGTATACGGGCGAGGAGATTCTGGGATGACAGTCAATTAAAAACAAATCCTCAACCCGTATGGATCCGTAGACGTGACAGACCCTGGATGTGAGCACTAGAAATACTATGAACAAAATGCTACAACAGGAATGCTATGAATGAAATACTATGACAGAAAAAACAGAGACAGGTAGCCAAACCTCAGCCTGTATGGATCCATAGATGTGACAGATCCTGGATGTGAGCACTAGCGAACAGAAATGCTACGACAGGAAAATGCTACGAATGAAAAGCTACGACTGGAAAAACGTTATGAATGAAATGCTAAGAATGAAACGCTATGACAGGAAGAAACTACGACCACAGGAAAATGCTACGACAGGAAAGTGCTACAACAGGAAGAAAAGCTACGACTGGAAAAAAAAAAGCTACGACAGGAAAACAATATGAATTAAATGCTTCGACAGGAAAGTGCTACAACAGGAAAGTTACAACAGAATGCTACCAACGAAAGCTATGATAGAACACACTAGTGACAGACCTGCTATGACAGACCCATTTGACAGAGCACGCTGCCGACAGAACCGCTATGACAGAACATGCTGCTTGGCCGAGCTGTTGTGACAGAATATGCCAATGACAGAACTGCTATGACAAATACACTAATGACGGAACACGCTGACAGAAACACGCAATGGCAGAACACGCAATGACAGAAACAAAACAAGATGTCATGTGAACATAGTCAAGATTTCATTCATTTTTTCACACAGAAAATGCGCCAATGTTAAACCACAAAACAGGTATTTCCCTGTATTACTTCCCCATCCTTGTCAAGGCTGCTCATCCATCCCTGACTGCAGGCAATGTGCGATCACATGTAAACAGCTGCGGAGCCTGTCATTGATTTGCATGGCTGATTGGCTGCAGCTCATGAACTCCTGGCTGCACAGGCCACAGAAATTCTGATCTGGGTGTTGTATAGCTCTGGACAGCCATGTGAATGAGTAAAAAGATAAAGTTGGTTGCAGTTTTATTAGGCCGGACATTGTGAATCGGTGGATGTTTGTACTGGAATGAAGTCAGGAAGCTCTGCTTCCCCATTTAAAAGCCAGAGGACACCCCCCCCAAAACCAACCACGGCAAACACTGAGGGAAGTGGATGGATGTTACACCCCCCCATGCTGGCATGTCTAGGGAGAAGAGGGATGACGGGTGCCCCCCCCAGTGTGAGCACAGGGGAAAGCAGGCGGTGCTCCCTCAAAGATACCAGATAGAGCATGTAACGAGGGCAGGCGTCAGACATCCCCCCTCTGGTGTGAGCACCAGGAGAGGCACGCGGGCGGCCTCCTTGTGATGCCGGATCTGCATGGGGAGACAGGAGCTGACGGGCGGCCGATCACCCCCCTGGCATTCGCACCGGGATGCCAGATCTGCATGGGGAGAGAGGAGCTGGCGGGTGGCCGATCACCCCCGGTGTTAAACAGCGGGAGAAGCGGATGGGCGGCCCCCTCGCGACGCTAGATTTACCCTTTGTTGAAAAGAAGGTGGGTGGGCGGTCTCCTTGGTGGTGCACCGAGAGAGGAACCATCACTACTGTTTGCAGCGGACCGTCGCTCAGCAAGGACCCGGAAGTGACATGTGGCAGCCTAACCTGGAAATGAGCCGATAAAGGATCTGGTGGAGGAGGAGGGATATATAGCCCTTGGACTCCTTCTACAAATCCAGACTAGCCTGCGGCCAGCCTTCCAACATATATATATATGCATAAATAATACCCTTTTAAAAAAAGAGGTGGGGGGGGGGGGTGTCATGATTTAGCTTGCAGTTTTCATGCCTGTGTAATTCTTACCTCCTTGCTGCAGTGCTTCGCCTAGACCTCAGATTCCTTTCACATGTGTTTGGATTCTGAGCTCACCTATGGGCATCACCTGTTATTCTGTGGGCTTATATCTCCTTTCCCTTCCATCACTTCCTGGCCAGCGTTTCAGTTTGCTTCCCTATATATACATGTGCTCGGTGCAGCCAGCGTTCACAGTTCTCCGAGTTCCTGTTTCCCGTGTGCCAACCCTGGTTTCATCTACCGTCTGTGCTTGCCTGACACTTGCCCTGACCCTGGCTTGTTTCCTGGATTTCCTTCTGTCTCCTGCCTTTGTATTCTGCACTCACTGGTGGTAGTGCATCCTTAGCACTATCCGTACCTGGGGGCGGTGACCTGGTGCTAGCTTGTTGCAAGTTCATCCCCACCATTATGACCCGGCTGGGGCTTATACTCCACTCCCTAGGGAACCCCTAGTTGGAGATCTACAAGGGCTCACTATCACAGGCACCTGAAAGGGTGGAGACTGCAGAGGGTGTTTCAGCAGGAGGCAGAGAAATAACAGTACACTGCTTCCCACTGAAAAGCTGGGCAGGGGGGCGTGTCAGCACACGTCAGCACAAGTTTGACCACGGGAGTACTGGCAGGTTGTGTAGAATGCAAAGAAAAAATGGACTACGCTGGGATGATATGCTTTCAAACCAAGCATGGTCAGTTTGAAAGAGGAAAGCCAGGGAATTGGCAGGGCCACCATGTATTTCACACAAAGGAAGTAATGCAAAGAGAACAGAATACTTTTTCATATAAGTTCATGGTAACACAGACACAGATCAGAAATATGAAATGTTGGAGTAACATAAGTCCTATATATCAGTGCATTAGGCAATTTATGCTGCTCATGATGGGGTTTTGTATGTGTTAATTGCTTCCTGGGTCACAGATTTAAACTTTTTCAACCATGCCTGTGCAATCCTCCAGCAAAAATAAGTTGGCGTTCATTGTTTGTCAGTTGGTTTAGGCAATTTCACCCTTAATTTAACATCAATAATGTTGGCAAGTTTAGCAGTGTTAAGAATTAGTTTGTACTGCTGCTTATTGAAATTAAAAATATTAAACGGCTTATATTTTTGTATATAAAATAATAAACTGTTTTACATTTTTTACACATTCAACTTTTATCATTTAAAATGTTAAATATAACAAAAGAGAAAAAAGCAAATAAAAACTTTATTATTGAAGGTGCTAAATAATACATCAAAGCCCATTTATGCAGTTATAGAGATGATATTAACATGTTCATAAATGTTAACAATTGAAATATTCCATTGTTATTGTACAATAACTATATAAAAATAATCAAATGTGTTCTTTCATGGTATTGTACATAGTGTTCAATTAACTGCACATTTTAAGACATCCATGCATTATTAGAATAACACCATTTCAGATTATACTGGATCTTACTTACAACCTTCCACACAATGTTAATATAATGGTATATTTGATATTGTTTATAAATTATTTTGGAAACTGACATCTGAATTGAGCTTTCCCAATATAAAATATGGTAAGATGATATGTAAAACTATCAACTTTGTACAAAACATTTGTTAAATTCCTGCTCAAAATTTTACTCATGGCAGCACAGCACATCTTCTTTATTAATAGTCTTAATGGCCTCAGAATTGCCAAACAAATGAAATGATCAGTGCTATTCAGTTTTTCATTTTTTTTTTACCTAAGGTACCTTTCTGGCCTCCAATGACGTGTTGTTAGTTTACATAACTTGACCACAGCATACATAACTTTGTACACTGCAATATGCTTTTTATAGGGATCATGTCTCAAAATCATACATAGGTTGTTTATTTAATAAAGATGGTAATCAAACATATTTTATGACTTTTTAATTATTGTCATATGATGGACCAAAAAATATGTATAATACCTTTTTTGTAGAAAAAAAGACTCTTGAGAAAAAGTTCTACAAAATAATTAAAATAAATCAACAACATTTTCTTTTTCTTCAATAACTGAATGAATATTTGCTTTAAAACAGGGCTGCATCCAATAGGAAAAAAAATAGATCAGAAAAAAATGCAGTGCTAATCTGTACAGTATAGTATATAAAGGAACACATTCAAGATTCCTATGAATGTGAAAAATAATTTACGAACCTGAAAATATTAAGTAATCGTGTCAGCATTAAAAATTTTTTTAAAGCACATGATTTAATGCATCAGAGATGCAAATAATAAATAAGATAAATATTTTACAATAACATTTAGTATTTGTGGATCTGACAAATGATGTGATTTAAAACAGTACTATTAACATACATGTTTAAGTGTAGAAAGCAACCACACACCTGTGCCTCCTGGGAAATATACATTGATACAGAAAATGTGCAGTTTTTTTTTGCATGTGTCACATCAGTTAAAACTGCTGATAGTTGCATTAAAAGAGTTTGCAGATTTAAACATGCATCACATTTGACACAAGTTTAGTAAATCTGACTTGGTATGTTTGCTCTTGGCTAGTGTAACTAAAATTAAGATGCATAGCATGCAAGCATCTTAACATTACCTGCAAAACTGGAATGCATTATAATGTGTATATCTGTCACTTCCACTTAGTGCAGTTTATCTGTTTTGTCCCAGTAGGATTACAGATGTAACAGAAGAAAGTATGTTATAGTGTAAAATTATATTGTTCATTGCAAGATATTTTTCCTTTCAATTATGTTGTACAAAACATATTCTTCAGACTTGTGCAGGAACAGTGACATACTAGAGTCTCAGGTTTGCAGAATTTGGCAGATCATAACTGAAACAGTCTGTTTTCCAAAGTTGAACTTGAAGTTTTGGAGTAGTTATGCCAGCTTTGCAAACCTTCCATTTGATAAAGGTGCTTTAAAAAGTCATAAATAGATGGAATTACTCAAGGCCAAATGTACTTGTTTCCTCAACTGCAGTTAACATCTTCTCATAAAGCATAGAAAATGAAGGATATGGTGGAAGATCTAGTCGGTTGAAACAGGTATGGGCCCTGAAAAAAAAAGAAAAAAAATGTTATTTCATATTGTGCTACAGAAATGGCAGACATAGATTAAAGTCATGCTTCTGGTAATAAATAATCACCTGTAGAACAATTGTCCAACTAGTAAGTTAAAAAAGTAAAGTCCATATAAATTCAAGTTCTGCACTATCCACATGATTAAGGGCCAGTGTCAAGGGTTGTGTGATAACCAAATGCAGCAGGTGTTTTATAACAGCTTGAGACACTCCTAAGGTCACTCAAGAATTCATTGTAGGTGTAGTTGATCTGAACTGCTGCTTTTGCATACCCATAGACTTGTACAGGAAGTTCTGACATATTTTTTGACTCTAGTTGAACGCCAAGCAGCTATTAAAAACACAATTTAATCCAGTTATTTTTGTTTAAGCATGAAATGTATTTTTTAAATGCAGCTAAGGTAAGTACCTGAATTTGACTTAATATCAGCTCCATGTGCTTCTCTGCATGACAGGACTAAAAGAGGCAGTGGCAGCACTTGGAGCCAATCTGCAAGCCAAAGTAATGGCAACCAGAAAAATAACTGGATGGGTTCTTACTATAATTTCTGCAATACAGAAAGTGCCAAGTTGAAGTCCCATGGAGTCAACAGAATCCTGACTGGTGCAATAATATGTTTGACGCCTTGCACAAAGGCACACACCAAGGAATGTAAAGCAAACAGTCTGAGTGTGGGTGCTTCTTGCAAACTGTAGTCTCACCAGCAATCGGTCTGCTGTGTCCTATAATCCCACAAGGAAAGCTTTGTTGTAATCTGCAGTTCCACAAGGCACCGCTACAATCTGGCCTGCTGGAACCAGTAGTCCCTTAAGAACCCACAATGCTACTCCCACATTAGGATCCATGAGCGCTATGCCCCACTTGTAACATCAATGGCTACACTGGGCATGTGCTTAGTCAGTCCTGAGTTAATTGAGGGGGTGAAGAAAAATTCTCTGCCTCCTACTTTTAGTGTCCAGGAGGCTGTATAGTTAGCAAAAAATCACCTACACAGTGTAAAAGAAAAAATTCCTTTTCCACCCAAGAAGGGGGAACCAGCAATGACTACATCGGTTACCCAAGGACACTCACCAGTCTGCCATAGGACCCCCAAAGGGTAGTCCAATCCTCACCTATCACAGCCGGTCAAAAGGGCCTTCAAGGACTCGACTCTTCAGCTGCAGATCACAAAGGATTCTGCAGGGTCCAGTTCTGACCGGCATAGTTACAGGCCATCCATCATGTCCACAGGAGGGTACGAGTACATTCCACTGAGAGTAGATAAGCCATAGGAAAAAGCTAGTTTCCTAAACCCAGGTAGAACTGGTGAGAAGCTAGCTACTTTTTCATGCAGAGACTGCATATGGCCATCACCTACGACAGTAGCAAAAAACAAAAAAACTGAAGCCTTGCCTAATGGGGAAGAGTTTTGCCAAGAAAGGAATTTCCTGACTTTTTTGTCAGCGTCCAATCACCTGAAGATGGCAGCAAAACCCTACTATCATGTATATGAAGATGCTCTTTGTCCCTTACGATAATGAAATCTACTGTCGGTAAATTTGATATTATGGGGTTGATTTACTAAAAGTAATATGCATTCTACAGAAGTTTATATTGTTAATTAGCATACATTAATTCTTCTGATGATATCCTTATTACATGCAAGTAAGATATCTAGAATTAACATACCATTAAGGGCCATTACATTTTTTTAATTCTTTTTTGAGATGTTATACCAAAGAGCAAGGTTAATTGCATGAACAGTATTATTACAGCCACAGTTTTTTTTAAATGATAGGAAAAAAAATCTATTGAAGCGATTTTAAATATTATCAGCTTAAAAATGAGTAAAACTTGAGAATCAAATTTAAGCAAAATCTGCAGTGAGGAGGTATAGAAGCTGCCATTTGTCCTCTCCCATTGAAAATATTAGTTTCCTATAAAGTTGTCTCCACTATTTACCCTCTGCATGATTTATTGCTGAAGACCATGTACAAATAATCTGATAATTGAAGTATAATTTTATGCAGTCATCTTGTTTTAATACCTTGGAAGAGCTGTGATTTTTCCCCACTTCTCCACACAGAAACGTCTTGGCCCATTGCTGCCTCTGAGGGAGGCAAAACCTTCATATGGGATACTGGAAGTACCTGTAACAAACTACCAAAACAAAGACATTTCAAATTACAACTTGCTTAAACAAAGATATATACAAATTACCATGGATACCTACTGTACATAACGCATAGGATTAATTTACCTCATCTATATACCGTGTGTGTGCATAAATACACACACACATCTGTTATGTCATCCTAATGACTGTGACATCATAGTTAGTATAGAGGCCCCCTGGACCTTTTAAACAAAAGACTGATTTCTTGTCCATCACATTGTTTGTGGGCTAGACTGTGGTAAGTAGGAGTAAAAAACAAAAATATGCCCTGGCATCACAGGTCAGTGGGAGTAAATAAAAATTCCCTTGCATTGGTACAAGGGAAGGGAATAAATGTCTGTGTCAGTGGGAAGAAGGGTTCCCCTTTGTCAGTGGGAAGAAGGGATCCCCTGTGTCAGTGGGAAGAAGGGTTACCCTGTGTCAGTGGGAATAACTGCTCCTCAATAGCACTTACCTTGCATGCTCCATGTCCCGTGCTTCCCCTCTGGATGAGGTCACATCTTGAACTATATAGGCACTATCGGGAAGGAGATCACTCCACCCATTGCTTCCTGTTATATTGCCGGTTGCTAAATAACTCTGAAAAAAATAGCTACCCCACTACAGCTTGCAGTGAGAAAGCACTTCATGCAGCATCTTCTCATTGCAGGGACCAGTGTAAAGCATGAGTGGGTAAGTCACTTGTGAAACTGAGAGATCTGTGTGTGGCAAAGAAAACATGACTGTTCTGTATGTTTGCAAGTATTCCATGGGTAGGTAACCCCTCTCACTATAATATACAGTGTATGGATAGAAAGAATTGAAGCAATACTAAAAAATATAATTTACCATAAAGAGAAGGCAGAAATAGCAAGATGACACCGTTATTGTACTTACCTGTAACAAACGGAGACGCTGCTCATTGTTAAACCTTTCAACAGCAGCCCAAAACCATCTGATGACAATGTGATTGTCATGGTAGCCTGAGAAGAATTAGAACATGAGAAGAGAATCAATTTGCTGTTCTCTGATCGCTCAATTTTCAATTGAACACAAAGTCTACCTTATGTAAAACTGGATAATCACTATTGTCCCCCTAAAGCTGTCAACAGTGATGAAAGGAGAGAGATCTGTCAGCTTTAATCTTTTTTCATCTCTTTCTATCTGAAAATGCTGATTCTGACAAAGTTTGTTAGACATCATACCCGGTTTTGTGAAATGGCTCAGAACACTACACTGCCATTCATTTTCTATGTAATTTACGATGTGCAATTGGTCGGGAAATAAGCAAAAGCAGAATTCTGTAGAAAGTCCAACTTTAAAGTGATATTAAAGTCTTTTTTTTTGTTTTTCGAAAATGAAAAATAGGTTATACTTATCCGCTCTGTGCAATGATATTGAGAGGTTCCTTAACTCCTCCTTGGCAGTCCCCTGCTAGCACTATCCACTTCTTCCTCTGAGTGCCCCCTTAGCACGCAGTGTTCTATAGGGCAGTGGTCATCAAACCTGTCCTCAGGGCCCACTAACAGGCCAGGTTTTATGTATTACCTTGGGGAGATGCAGACTAGAATACCGCAATCACTGAGCAGCAAATAATATCACCTGTGATGTATTTAAGTTATCTTACAAACCTGGCCTGTTAGTGGGCCCTGAGGACAGGGTTGATGACCGCTGCTATAGGGGCATCCACGTGTGCTCCGGATCTGGGCTGTGTGCGTCTATAGACACGCAGAGCTTTATATTTTCTGCGGTCTTCTTTGAGACAAGGAATTTAGAAAAGCGTTGCTGCAAAATAGCAGTGAGTTATTTTACCTTAATGCACAGAATGCATATTAGGGTAAAAAAATAGGATTTTTTTTCATCATACTTAGACCATAGGCCTGAATGACCAATTGATGGACCCAATTGGCAATGGAAGCTTTGGAAGCTGCCTGCCCTTCTTGGGTCCCTTTGGTAAAACATAAAAGGAGTCTGAGCCACAGATCTCCACAGATCTAGACAAATAAACCTTGACTGCCCGGACAACGTCCAAAGAATACAGTCTCTCTTCTGCTGAGCTAGGCTGAGAGAAAAAGGAAGGCAAAATAATGTCCTGATTTAAATGAAAGGGCGATACCACTTTTGGCAAAAAGGGTGGAACAGGTCATAACATGACCCTGTCGTGGTGAAGGATCAAGTATGGTTCTCTGCACGAATGGGCCGCCAACTCAGACACCCTTCTAGCGGAGGCGATTGCCACCAAGAAGGCTAGCTTGTGTGACAGCAAGCCTAATGTAATTGCATTTATCGGCTCAAATGGTTGTTTCTGTAACACAGTTCAAGTCCCAAGGACACATAGGTGACCTAATGGGGGAAAGCAAGTGAGTTGCCTCTTGCATAAAGGTTTGGACCGGTGAATGGGAGGTTAAAGGCCTTTGGAAGAATAATGATAGGGCTGAAACTTGACCTCTGATTGTACTCAAAGCTAATTTGATTTCCACAGCTGACTGTAGAAAAGAGAGAATTCTCCTAATCACGTATTTCCGAGTATGCCATTTTTTGGCTTCACACCAAGCAATATAATGCCGCGTACACATGACCAGACTTTGAGGGACTAAGTCTGACAGACTTTCGACGGAGTTCTGACAGAGTTCTGACAGAGTTCTGACAGAGATCTGACAGAGATCTGACAGAGATCTGACAGAGATCTGACAGAGATCTGACAGAGATCTGACAGAGATCTGACAGAGATCTGACAGAGATCTGACAGAGATCTGACAGAGATCTGACAGAGATCTGACTGACTTTCTGAATGAACGGACTTGGCCACACACAATCACACCAAAGTCCGACGGATTCGAATGTGATGACGTACGACTGGACTAGAATAAGGAAGTTCATAGGCAGTAGCCAATAGCTGCCCTCGCATCGGTTTTTGTCCGTCGGACTAGCACACACACGAGCGGATTTCTCAGTAGGAACTGGGTCCGGCAGAGTTCTGTTGGAAAAATTTGAAACATGTTCCATTTCTAAAGTCTGTCAGACTTTTGCAAATCAAAAGTCTGCTGCAGCCCATACACGTTCGAATAGTCTGCCGGAATCTTTCCGTCAGACTTTTGATGTTGAAAAGTCTGGTCGTGTGTACGGGGCATAAGTCTTCCAGACCTTATGATAGATCTTCCTAGTGATAGCTTTTCTAGCATTCATTAGGACACCACTGGTCCCAAGATTTTTGTGATTTTAGTGTTGCGCAATAGAAAATAGAGGAAGAAAAGGAAAGGGAGACGGAAGAGAGGGGGGGGGAGAGAGGGGGGGAAAGGGGAAAGAGGGGAGAATGTGCAAAGTGCTTGATAAATTATTGAAGTGCGTGATAGCAAATATATAAAAATACCATAAAGGTAAAACTATCAATCATAAATGAATGCCTAAGCTCACAAATAGTAAAAATCAAGAAGGCATTGCCGAATTGCCAATATAGTATACCAAATGTGAAAATAAAGTGATAAGGTGATAATCCAAGATATATAACTAAAAGTGTACAATTTTTAAATAATCACATAAGCATATTTCCATGTGACATGCCAAGTGAACAATCAAATGTCAATAAACCCAATAACTATATACACAACATACGTAATCCATGCAGTGCTTATAAGTGAAAATGATGCTAGCAGCAATATAAAACGTAACAATTGCAAATAAAAAAATTGTGCAAAAATGAATCAAATGGGTAAAGTGCTAATAGTCAATATAAACTATTCAATGCAGTGAACATGCTGTGTTCAAAGGGAGGGCACTTTGCTTCAAACTCCAGTGACTCATGCAGGCATACAGATGCAGTGACTTTTTCCTCCTATTATCCAGTGAGTGGACGGATGTGCCCTTACCTCACGGCTGTGAGGTTACAGCCTTAATCAAATATTGGTGAATAGCTTGCTTCAATTCCTAGGGTAGGTATGCCTCACAAAATAAAGAGATGATATCCCATAGTGCATCAGTTTGAACAGATTCAATTTATTAAGTAAAACGTCAGGGTACTCACATTTGAGGAGTAAATAAATGCAGTATATACAGAGCAACGAGCGGTGCGTTCCAGCGTTCTTCCTGCTCTGTATATACTGCATTTATTTACTCCTCAAATGTGAGTACCCTGACGTTTTACTTAATAAATTGAATCTGTTCAAACTGATGCACTATGGGATATCATCTCTTTATTTTGTGAGGCATACCTACCCTAGGAATTGAAGCAAGCTATTCACCAATATTTGATTAAGGCTGTAACCTCACAGCCGTGAGGTAAGGGCACATCCGTCCACTCACTGGATAATAGGAGGAAAAAGTCACTGCATCTGTATGCCTGCATGAGTCACTGGAGTTTGAAGCAAAGTGCCCTCCCTTTGAACACAGCATGTTCACTGCATTGAATAGTTTATATTGACTATTAGCACTTTACCCATTTGATTCATTTTTGCACAATTTTTTTATTTGCAATTGTTACGTTTTATATTGCTGCTAGCATCATTTTCACTTATAAGCACTGCATGGATTACGTATGTTGTGTATATAGTTATTGGGTTTATTGACATTTGATTGTTCACTTGGCATGTCACATGGAAATATGCTTATGTGATTATTTAAAAATTGTACACTTTTAGTTATATATCTTGGATTATCACCTTATCACTTTATTTTCACATTTGGTATACTATATTGGCAATTCGGCAATGCCTTCTTGATTTTTACTATTTGTGAGCTTAGGCATTCATTTATGATTGATAGTTTTACCTTTATGGTATTTTTATATATTTGCTATCACGCACTTCAATAATTTATCAAGCACTTTGCACATTCTCCCCTCTTTCCCCTTTCCCCCCCTCTCTCCCCCCCCCTCTCTTCCGTCTCCCTTTCCTTTTCTTCCTCTATTTTCTATTGCGCAACACTAAAATCACAAAACTCTTATCGCTTAGGGAGTAGGTTAAGCTCCTCTTCAGTGTTTGCAGCATTTTTTCATTTCCCCCTGTCTGGTTGGCTGGCGCAGAGGTATCTTATATAACAATTAACTGGTCCCAAGATGCCACAGTCCTTTAACACCCTTGCTTCAATAGCCATGCCGTCAAATTTAGAGACTGTAAATTGGGATGGAATATAGGACCTTGAGACAGTAGATCGGGGTGACGTGGAAGCATCTATGGCCTGTCTATTGTCAGTCTCATGATCTCCAGGAACCAAGGCCTTCTGGCCCAGGTTGGTGCCACCAGAATGACTGGAACTCCCTCTTTCTGAATCCTGCACAACAAATGTGGAAGGAGAGGGATCAGAGGGAAAGCATAAACCATGGAACTACCAGAGGATCTTCTCCAATTGCCAGAGGATCTCTTGTTCCGGACACAAACTGCTGTAGCTTGTTGTTGAATCTGGATGCCAGTAGGTCGAGCTCCGGCCATCCGCAACATTAGCAAATTTCCTGGAACACCCTTGGGTGTAGGGACCAATCCCCCAAGCAGATCTGCTGGTGGCTGAGATAATCTGCCTTCCAGTTCTCTACTCCTGGATATGGACTGCCAATAGAATCAGCAAATGTCCCTCTGCCCAGGCTAGTATGTGGTTCAAAAAGTCAAATGTGAAAAAAAGGGGAAAAAACTGTGCTAAGATAACATATAATTATGATGATGATATCTATCATATGTACGAAGCAGCGATTCTTCTGTGCAACATCAAACAGAAAAAATATATGGAAAAAATTATAGAACCGTGCTAGACCAGTGACTTAAACTAATACAACCCATGAATTAATAAATCGAGTACTGGGCTTGGTGAAGAGCCAAAAGACTTAATGTGCATGTGAAATTAATAAATGAATATATTAACATAATCTTGCAATATCAAATAGTCAACCAAAAATTAATGAAAATAAAAAGTCCAATATGAGTTGTTAATAAATATTAGTAATTAATGTACAATCCAAGCAAAGAAAGTCTTGATATGGCCAACAGTGAAATGTGACATCCACCCCTGCCAAACTCAAAGATAAAGTCCATCCATATGTGAAGAAATATCTTCAATCACTGGATAGTAAGAGACTGTGTTGAATCCACCACCTTTAGAAAGAATTACTACTTACCAGACATCCGTGATCCTCCAGTACAGAGGATCAGGAAAAGCATATAGTATAGGCACAGCTTGCTCCCGGACACTTCCAATACACTTGCTAATCTCCAAATGTCCGCATTGGTAAAAAGACCCAAACAAGGATACTCGTAGCATGCAAAAGCTTCAATAGTGTAAAACCTTTAGTTTATTGGACAAGTTAAAAAGTATCACACTTACACTATTACATCAATATGAATGCCTAAAGTCCGAAGTGCCAGCTGGCGCTCGTTCAGACAAACGTGTCCTTCTGGCTGCTCAAACAATAACACGAGGTGTTGTCAGTGTGTCGCTCCACCCTACGAGTTTCGTAAGAGAATTACGTCAACCAGGGGCACTCCTTCAGAGCTGAACAACTACTGGTACCACCTTGGTAGTTTATATAGGCCACTGCAGTGGCATTGTCAGACTGAACTCTGATAGGGCAGTCCTGAAGCTCCACCCTCCAGGACCATAAGGCCAGTTGAACTGCCCATAATTCCAGGACGTTGATGGGCAAAATCTGTTCTGTCCTTGACCATTTCCCCTGAGCTGTGAGCCCTTCTAGGGTCGCTCCTCAGCCTGAGAGACTGGCATCTGTAGTCACTACTCTCCAGGTTACCGGGAGGAAGGATTTTCACTTTCGCAGGTTCTGATACTGCAACCACCAGTTTAGGCTTAAGCGTGCCTGAGCAGATAAGAACATTGGATGATCCAGGGCTTGTCCTCTCCTGTTCCAAGCCAACAAGATGTCTTGTTGTAGAGACCTGGAATGGAACTGGGCATAGGGCACCGCCTCGAAGGAGGATACCAGCCTCCCTAGAAGACTCATACGGTGCCGAATGGAGGGTTGTCTGGTGCCCCTTATGTGACACACCTGATCCTTCAGGGCACACATCCTTGCGGGTGGCAAGAATTCTCTTGCTTGGACCGTATTTAGGATCAGATCTAAATACTTATACTTTGAGCTGGTTCTCAAGGTTGACTTTTCGGCATTTATGATCCAGCCTAAGCTTTCCAAATACCGCACTGTGCATGTTATTCTCTGTTCTAGAGCCTGTAGTGAGTGATCTCTGAGCAAAAGATCATCCAGATACCCAAGCACCACAATCCCTTGGGCCTTTAAAAAGCCCCAGTACTGGTGCTAGGACCTTTGTGAACACCCGGGGAGCTGTAGCAAGCACGAAGGGTAGAGCCACAAACTGAAAATGACATTCCTCTACTGCAAATTGCAGGAACCTCTGATAAGGCTGAAAGATAGGTACGTGTAAATACCTGTCCTTTATATCGATGGAGGCTAGAAAGTCTCCCATCTGTAGTAAGGCTACTACTGAGCAGACAGACTCCACCCAAAAGGACTGGTTCAGGGATCTTTGGTCTAATATGGGCCTTGTGTCCCCGTTCGGTTTTCGAACCATAAATATGTTTGAGTAAAACCCTATGCCCCTTTCGGTTACAGGAACCTCTACAATCACTCCTTGATGCAGTAAATAATGTAGTGCCTGAAGCAATAAGTCTCTTTTTGGAGGATCCAAGGGAACGCTGGATCCTAAAAACCTCTGAGGGGTAACCCCCCACAACTCTAGCTTGTAACCGTGGGATATAGTTGAGGGGACCCACTCATCCTGAACTATTGTTCTCCAAATGTCCACAAAGTGCAGCAGCCTTCCCCCCACCCAATGGAGTGGGGGCGTCCCCTCAAAAGGAGGGCTTGGTGCTGGGTTTATAAGAATTTTGGACTCAGGGCTTTTTCTGGCCCTGGCCTTGTGGCTTTCCCCTGGCCCTAGCGCCCTGTTGGCGGCTGAACTGCCTTGGCGCTGAGACATTTGAGGAAGCAGTCCCTAAGGTTTCAAATGAAGGACGCCTGGTGCTTTTCTTCACAGGAAGTAGAAAACTCTTCCCTCCGGAAATCTTTTGGATATATTTGTCCAAATGATCACCAAATAAACATTCCCCATAAAAAAGGGGAAACCCGACAATAACTTCTTACAAGGATGCTCGGCTGACCAGTTCTACAGCCACAAAATCCTACGTACAGACAAGAGAGCCAAACGAGAAACCTGCTGTATTGAATCCTTTAAAGGCATTAACAGCAAAACACATCGCTATAGGAATATGTGCCTTATTTTCAGGCAGATCATCATCCTGGTTAGGCCTGCAGGATGTCTGATCCTTTACAGACTGGAAGATACCAACTGCTGCAACAGCTGGCCGAATAGCTGAACTGGCCAAAGAAAAGGAAGCCTTTAATAATGACTCCAATTTCTTGTCAACAGGGTCTTTCAAGCCTTTTGCGTTATGTACTGGACACATTTTTTGTTTAAGGAAGAGACTGTTGCATCTACGGCTGGCATGCTCCATTTCTTAAACTTTTCTTCCATGGGATATAAAAGGGAAAACATCTTAGGAGGAACAAAAATCCTGTCAGGATGTTCCCAATCAGCATACACCGCCTGTTCCAACAGAGGGTGTAAAGGGAAAGGGATCCCAAAGAGGACCAGGGAGGCTCAGTAACATCTGCAAGAGGCAAAACGAACAATTTCAGTAAGAGTCAGGATCAAAGGCCTCTGTGATTGAGAGGCAGAAACCAGCTGGATAGCTTCTTGGCCAGATTGGCTTGAAGCAGACTCACCCACCAGGCCAACCACAGAATCCTGAGCTTTAAGCTCTTCCTCATCCTCAAACCATTCCTGCTCCAGACTAGGAGGCTCCAGGGAGGGGGATCTGTCATGCTTCTTGCCACTCTGCGGGATGGAGGCAATCATGCCAACAATCCTGTGCTCTAACCGGCTAGGGCTGAGGACAGTTCATCCTTAGTGATAAAGGGTGAAACAGCAGCGTTGACTGTAGGCACAATCCCAGATAGGCGCAGTGGCTCCGATTGCCCGGAAGCCTCTGGTCCCTCACTGGATACAACACTAGGGATACGACTAGGTTCATCAGGAACTACTGATGACATATCCTGCTCCTCTTTTTTTAAGACATTTATTAGCTACAAAAAGGGAGTACCTGGGTGAAGTATTAACACACCTCAGAAGAGAGACCCTTTAATTGGGCTCACCAAGCCCCTATGCAACAATCCTGCTAAGCACCTTTAGCCTGCCAAGCAACACCTGGTGACTCACGTGACCCGGGTAAGGAGAAATGAACCACTACAAAGGCCTGGTTCAGCACATGCACCATGGCGTACCAAGAAGAAATGGCGCACTGTCTTGCGCCACCATACAGGTAAAAAACAGCCAGACACAAGCAAAAAAAGGTACACTCTGTAAACACCCACAGCTAGCCCCAAAACTCCCCCGTATGGTCACAGCACACAGGTGTCCAGCCTCTAGCTAGCTTGACTGAATTTTACAATCACTGGGGCACCCCACAATATTAAATAAAGGGGTTTCACTTACCCGTCCAGGCGCAGGGCAACTTAGAAATTAAGAGCTCACTCTTCACGGCAGGTTCCTGTCACTTGAGGACCTTCAAGGACTGGGTACCCTTTTCATGTTTAGGGACCACTCCCTTGGTGTACAGCACCCAGCAGGAATGCCTTAGGGCTGTGGTGTCCAGGATTCCACTTTGCAGGGTCCAGCACCCGGAGGCCACATTACAGGCAAAAAAACCTTGCAGGATCTTGAGACTTCTTTGCTAGGCTCGGGTACCATTTATCTAAGCATATTAAGCCTGTGTCAAATAGATCCGATCGATCAATACCTTGATTCATTTAAGAACCGTTTGTGGGACTAAAGACCTGAAGCTTAGAGAGCTCAAACAACTATCAAACATTCAGCTTGCAGACACCGGTAAAAAAAACAGAAGTACTTCCTGTATGGGAGGGGTTATATAGGGGATCACTTCCTGTCTAAAGACCTTTGGTCTACCAGTGTCCATTCACCTGGAGATGAAGTATAACCCAGCAGGTAATGAATATTAGCCTGTCCCATAATGTATAAAAAAAAGAAAATAGACTTTAGAACCACTTTAATTAATTTAATAAATATCACCAATAGGCAGAGTCCCTTTAAATGAAAAAGCATTTACCTCCTCTGTACTCAGTATTATTTCTCCAGTCTCCTAAGTCAATCTCTGCTGTTCCTGCAATAACCAGTTCAAGCTCCCTTGCATCAAATACAGATACCAGACGAGCATCTACCACCTAAAAAGAAAAGAAAAATTTTTTTTTTTTATTAGGGCTGCCTATTAAAAATACTTCTACTTGAATTGCAAGCATACAATGCAAAATATTATCATCAGCTAAGTCAGCTGCCGGTTCAAGCATCTGGGTAGATCCCGACCTTAAAGTCATAATTAATCCAGGGCCTGTATGGGCTGAGTGACGTCAGCCGACAACGAACGAATGAGCTTCACTCCTGTGATCCATAAGAGAAGTAAAAAAATAAAAAAAAATAAAAAGCTTTGGCCATACTAAGCAACCAAAATAGCAACATAACAGAGTACAAGCTGAGCAGATAAGTCCCACGCAGGGGATCAATACAAATAGAAAAACATATGGTTACAGAAGTAGCACACTTTTTTGAGTTAGTCAAAGCAAAACTGTTAACGAGTGTCTGGGCACCGTGACCCAGGGCTGAGTGGAACAGGAGGCGTGGGGTTTCCCATCCTTTAGTAGAAGAAAAAATTTGAGAAAGAAAAAAATAAGCAGGGACGGTAAAGCTCAGGGGCGGGCCTGAATAAGTTATGGGGAGGGGTAAAGAGGGAAGTGGAAAAAAAAGGGGGTGGGGGGAATGGGATGGGGGGGGCTGAGGGTGTTGAGGAGGGAAAGGAGAAGAGAATAGCGGGAGAGGAGGCAGATAAATAGTCATGATGAAGAGAATAAAAAGGTAGACAAGACTAAGTAAGGGGTGAAGAAAGTACCTGCGAGCTGGATGGCATGCTACAGCAGTCCAGGATACCCAGACCGGTCGGGGGCAGAGTGGGGAGAGCATAAGAGGGCCATACTCCTCCCTTAACCCTTTTGTCAACAGACTGTGAAACCCTAGATTGCTTAGGAGATATATATACAACGCACGTCTGTTCATGAGGATTGAATTACTAAAAGAGTGCATTTTTCAGTTAGCAAGAAGCGCTTCAATTTTCCAAATGTTTTTCAACTTCTAAGTATATGATTTTGTGTTTAAAGTAACAAAGATTCACATAGCTATGTGAAAAACTGATTCCTTTAATACAATCCCCCATAGTGTGGTTCTCAAGCACAACTGCCTCCTGTACAATCCCAGCAATGGACACAGATGGGACAAACAAGCTTTGTAGTTCATCATTGGCAGGAGTGGTCAGGCATTCTCACAGGCTCTCCAAAGGAATCTATGTGAGGATGTCATAAGTAACACTGTCAGCGCTAATCACAGGCAGTGAGACATTGCCCGATGCGCGGCTGCAGAGATCGGGAAATGTGTCACTGCCTGTGATTAGGGCAGCGCTGCGCCGACCTCCTGGAAGGCTCTGCACATGGAGTGTGCGAACACGCCGGAGCTCATCCCTAACCACAATCTATATATAGCTAAAAAGATTTTGTGTACTTTCTGTCTTTGGTGTCAATGCCAGACCCTGCTCTGTAGATTGGTTGGTGATAACTGGATTACAGCATCAGTGCTTGATAAAATGTAAAAAAAAAAACATTAAGGCTTCATGCACACAGGGTCTTAAAAAAAACAATCTGCAAAGCCACTACCAACGCCAGGAAAAAGCAGCTGTAAAAACGTGCTTTTAGTAGCTTTTTGCATTGGCGTTAATGCATGTTTAACGGAGCTAGCTTTTTCCAGCGTTTCTCTGCCTCTATTCAAACTCAATGGTTCCCTATGGGAGCCCATTGATTTGAATAGAAGATGCACCATACAGACCACCGACCAGGGTTGGTGGGGAAGAGGTGCTAGAATTATTGCTCTCGCTCCAACGATCGAGGCGATACATCACATATGTGGTTTGAACAAAGTTTTCATATGCGGGCATGACTGCGTTTGCTTCTGCACGTGACCTCGGCAGGACGGGGCACTTTAAATGTTCTTTTTCTTATTTATTTTACTTTTTATTTTACACTGTCCTTAAAAAAACAAAAAACAAAAAAAAACAAAAAAACAAACTTGGGTCACTTTATTCCTGTTACAAGGAATGTAAACATCCCAAAAAAGCATGAAAGGACCTCTTTTTTTTTTTTTTTTAATTCTTTATTTTCATAATATAGTGATACAATTTTCCATATCTATACACTTACACACCTACATCTTATGTTTAACACCATGCCATTCATAATTTAATCGTGCTTAATTTCTTCTATTACATTACCATATTTCCTTATATTCACTATTATATATATTTTTTTCCTTTACCTGGGATAGCCCTGGTTATTTGTCTTTAAAGCGGGATTCCACCCTAAAGTGGAACCTCCGCTGATCGGATCCCCCCCCCCCTCCGGTGTCACAATTGACACCTTTCAGGGGGGAGGGGGGTGGAGATACCTGTCAAAGACAGGTATTTTCACCCACTTCCGGGCATAGACTCCCACGGGAGTCTACGCCATTTCCTGCCCTGCCGCGCTGTCTGCTGGGACACACACGGGTCCCAGTGACAGCGCGGAGATTTCCTATTGCGCGGCGCGGTTCGCGCATGCGCAGTAGGGAACCGGGAAGTGAAGCCGATTCGCTTTAGTTCCCGATTCCCTCACCTCGAATGGCGGCGGCAGCAGCCGAGGCCCGAGCGGTCGATCGGCCTCGGCTGCCGGCATCGCTGGAACCCGGGACAGGTGAGTGTCCATTTATTAAAAGTCAGCAGCTGTAGTATTTATAGCTGCTGGCTTTTAATACTTTTTTTTGGGCGGAATCCCTCTTTAAGAAGAAAAAAAAAAAAAAAAAAAAAGCATACCAAAAAAGAAAGAGAAAGAGGAAAAGGACAAAAAAAAACGATTTTCTTAGTTTCTTCCTCCTCCCCCTCCATCTCCCCCCTCCCCCACCCCTCCCAGATATTACCGACCCTCCCACAGATATTTAAATACCAGAAAACATTGAGATTAATCTTTGTTTTGACCCTGTGTTATGACCCAACTAGTATATCTCTCCCCTTAACCCTGTCCAGAAAAAAAACATGGAAGGGTTTTCATGTCCACATTCTAGTCCAGGATCAGAATGGTAAAACAGGGATATTATAGAGACAGAATGACCCCGGACCAAAATGTGGACATAACAGACAAGAGAGAGGGGGGAAAAAAAAAGTAAAAAAATAAATAAAAGGGAACCCCCCTAATGGTTTTGTTCCCTATATATAATATAGGGTTTCCACACTTCATGATACCTCTCCTCTTGCTCTCTCAATATCATAGTCAAATTTTCCATTTGTTGGATCTCCGATACCCTGCTCATCTCCATTGTGATTTGGTTGGAGCCACCGTGGTTTTC
Source organism: Lithobates pipiens (assembly GCF_037356315.1). Taxonomy (NCBI): domain Eukaryota; kingdom Metazoa; phylum Chordata; class Amphibia; order Anura; family Ranidae; genus Lithobates; species Lithobates pipiens. The sequence continues at coordinate 186,057,490 of NW_027507784.1, read as the reverse complement.
CATAAAACTGGAATGCATGCTTTTGCTGCTGTAAGCAAATGCCTTAACCACCTTCAGACCGGACCATTTTGCTGGTAAATGACCAGAGGTCTTTTTACAATTTGGCACTGCGCTGCTTTAACTGGTAATTGCGCGGTCATGCAATGTTGTACCCAAACAAAATTTGCGTCCTTTTCTTCCCACAAATAGAGCTTTCTTTTGATGGTATTTGATTGCCTCTGCGATTTTTATTTTTTGCGATATAAACGTAAAAAGACCGCAAATTTTGAAAAAAAATGATATTTTCTACTTTTTGTTATTAGAAAAATCCAATAAACTCAATTTTAGTCATACATTTAGGCCAAAATGTATTCAGCCACATGTCTTTGGTAAAAAAAAAGTCAATAATTGTATATTTATTGGTTTGCGCAAAAGTTGTCACATCTACAAACTAAGGTACGTTTTCTGGAATTTACGCAGCTTTTAGTTTACGACTGCCTATCTCATTTCTTGAGGTGCTAAAATGGCAGGGCAGTACAAAACCCCCCCAAATGACCCCATTTTGGAAAGTAGACACCCTAAGGAAATTGATAAGTGGCATGTTGAGCCCATTGAATATTTTATTTTTTTGCCTCAAGCGATTGAATAATGACAAAAAAAAATTATTTTTTTTTTTTTTACACAAAGTTGTCACTAAATGATATATTGCTCACACATGCTATGGGCATATGTGAAATGACACCCCAAAATAAATTCTGCTGCTTCTCCTGAGTACGGGGATACCACATATGTGGGACTTTTTGGGAGCCTAGCCGCGTACGGGGCCCCGAAAGCCAAGAACCGCCTTCAGGTTTTCTAAGGGCGTAAATATTTGACTTCACTCCTCACTACCTATTACAGTTTTGAAGGCCATAAAATGCCAAGATGGCACAAAACCCCCACAAATGACCCCATTTTAGAAAGTAGACACCCCAAGCTATTTGCTGAGAGGCATTTTGAGTCCATGGAATATTTTATATTTTGCCACAAGTTGCGGGAAAATTACAAACTTTAATTTTTTTTTATTTTTTTTCCACAAAGTTGTCACTAAATGATATATTGCTCACACATGCTATGGGCATATGTGAAATGACACCCCAAAATAAATTCTGCTGCTTCTCCTGAGTACGGGGATACCACATATGTGGGACTTTTTGGGAGCCTAGCCGCGTACGGGGCCCCGAAATCCAAGAACCGCCTTCAGGTTTTCTAAGGGCGTAAATATTTGACTTCACTCCTCACTACCTATTACAGTTTTGAAGGCCATAAAATGCCAAGATTGCACAAAACCCCCACAAATGACCACATTTTAGAAAGTAGACACCCCAAGCTATTTGCTGAGAGGCATGTTGAGTCCATGGAATATTTTATATTTTGCCACAAGTTGCGGGAAAATTACTAACTTTTTTTTTTTTTTTTCACAAAGTTGTCACTAAATGATATATTGCTCACGCATGCCATGGGCATATGTGAAATGACACCCCAAAATAAATTCTGCTGCTTCTCCTGAGTACGGGGATACCACATATGTGGGACTTTTTGGGAGCCTAGCCGCGTACGGGGCCCCGAAATCCAAGCACCGCCTTCAGGCTTTCTAAGGGCGTTACAGTTTTGAAGGCCATAAAATGCCAAGATGGCACAAACCCCCCCCCAAATGACCCCATTTTGGAAAGTAGACACCCCTAAATTTAGGGGTACACTAGTGAGACTAGGTAATAAATGGCGGGTGCCCTGAAACTATAGAAAAAATAACTAACCAACCAGCGTCACCTGTAACAGTTATATGGTGATCACTGGTGAAAGGGTTAACTAGGGGGCAATCAGGGGGCTTTATGCGGTAGTATATGGGGGTCCCTGGCGCTCTAAAAAGCTGCGGCGAACCTAAATACCTACCTGCCTAACTAGCGTCACCTGTGACACTAATACAGTGATCAGAAAAACGATCGCTTATTAGGCTGGGTTCACACTGGAGCGATGCGGGAACGCCACGAATGCGCGGCGGGTTCCCGCATCACATGCCTCCCGGCGGCAGTTCACACTGCCCTATGCGAACTGCTGGGAGTGTCAGTGAAATGTTAATGACACCCCCAGATCAGTTTGCATATCGCAGTGCGATCTGCAAACTCGGATCGCATGGTGTGAACACCCATGCGATCAGATTCTGCTGCGGACCAAAAAAAGGGTCCCGTGCGAGTTTGCGGCGGGTGCGGCGGGTGCGACACGAATTCAGCCATACTATCTGTATGGCTGAACTCGAATCGCACAGAGATCGGATGTGATTTGCACTGCAGTGCGGTGCGAATCACATCCGTTCTCATAAACCGCTGCAATGTGAACCCAGCCTTAGTGACACTGGCAACGGGGGGTGATCACGGGGTTAAACCTTTATTGGGGGGGGTTAGGGGGGTACCTTAGAACTAAAGGGGGCTAACCCTAACTGCCCTAACAGTTATTACAGTCACAAATGACACCCGCCGGGTGATCAGGGGGTTAAACCTTTATTAGGTAATAAATGGCGGGTGCCCTGAAACTATAAAAAAATAACTAACCAACCAGTGTCACCTGTAACAGTTATATGGTGATCACTGGTGAAAGGGTTAACTAGGGGGCAATCAGGGGGCTTTATGCGGTAGTATATGGGGGTCCCTGGCGCTATAAAAAGCTGCGGCGAACCTAAATACCTACCTGCCTAACTAGCGTCACCTGTGACACTAATACAGCGATCAGAAAAACTATCGCTTATTAGGCTGGGTTCACACTGGAGCGATGCGGGAACGCCATGAATCCGCGGCGGGTTCCCGCATCGCATGCCTCCCGGCGGCAGTTCACACTGCCCTATGCGAACTGCTGGGAGTGTCAGTGAAATGTTAATGACACCCCCAGATCAGTTCGCATATCGCAGTGCGATCTGCAAACTCGGATCGCATGGTGTGAACACCCATGCGATCCGATTCTGCTGCGGGCCAAAAAAAGGGTCCCGTGCGAATTTGCGGCGGGTGCGACACGAATTCAGCCATACTATCTGTATGGCTGAACTCGAATCGCACAGAGATCGGATGTGATTTGCACTGCAGTGCGGTGCGAATCACATTCGTTCTCATAAACCGCTGCAATGTGAACCCAGCCTTAGTGACACTGGCGACGGGGGGTGATCACGGGGTTAAACCTTTATTGGGGGGGTTAGGGGGGCACATTAGAACTAAAGGGGGCTAACCCTAACTGCCCTAACAGTTACTACAGTCACAAATGACACCAATGCAAAAAAAAAAAAAAAAAAAAAAAAAAAGCAATTGGTGTCACTGTGACTGGGGGGGCAGGGGTAATTGGGGGGTGATCGGGGGTAAAGGGGGGGTGTGAGTGTGCCTGGCATGTTCTACTGTATGTGGGGTGTGTTGGTGCAACTCACCGAACCTCTCTCCTCGGTGCCGGAACGAAAACTACCGACATGGAGGAGAGAATACATCACTTCCTCTCCTGTGTTTACATTACAGGAGAGGAAGTGATGTCACCGGACATTTTCATTCGCCGGGAGCGATCGAGAGGGGGTGGCCATGAATGAATGGCCGTCCCCTCGTCCGGGATCGCTCCCGAACGAATACCGACCGCCGCAGGCATCGGGCGGGGGCCCGATCGGGCCCCCGACCGGGGGGCAGGCAAGGACGTACATGTAAGCCCTTATGCCTGCCCGTGCCATTCTGGCTGGAGGGGGAGCATAAGTGTTTTTTTCCACAAACCCTCACCTCATTGGGGCGTTTTTGTGCTTTTTTTTTTTTTTTTTTACACTTTTTCGAAAGGCGACTTTTGTGCTCTTAAAAACACGAGTTTGGTGGGTTTTTTTTTCCTGTAAGCCCATATGCCTGTAAACTCCTGAAAATGCCATATAGTGTGCATGGACACATTGGCTAACATGGAGGGGAGTTTCCATGTAGATAAAAATGAGAGCTCAAAAAATCTCAAAAGCCTGTAGGAGCCGCTTCTTTGAGATGCAGTGTGCATGAACCCTTACACTGTGGTTAGCTGCAACTATCACAATCAGTTAACTGCAATGTAACTTTAATGGCCCATGCACACAGTTTGTAAGTTTGGGAGGATGTCCATGCAGGTGCTACGTACAGCTGCCCCATAGAAATAAATGGCTGTACGCAGTTGTGTGTGCATACATTGGTACTTACATAAAACTGCATAGACCCAAAATTCTGAACACAGACACAGACTGTCTGTACATATTCACTGGTTGATGCAAATACCATTGTATGCCCGCATAGAACTGCGTACAGCCATGCATGTCTATGGGGTGGCAGCATGCAGCACCTGCAAAAACATGCCTAGATTCATGCTGTATGCCCGAAGGTGGCTTTGTGTATGTCTTTATTACTTTTTTGATTAACTGCAGCAAACCTGAAAGTAAAACAAATGTATATAGCAACAAAAAGGTTCCTATTTAAAGTGCACCTGTGCTAACTGCTCAGACTATGGACATTAAACTATTTACATATTATTAAAGCAGATTAACAGTTTTTTTTTTTTCTTGAAAAACACCCCATGTTGTTCACACCAAAACCTATAGGAAGCGGCTTTAGTATCTAATGTAGGTTTTTAAAATGTTATTTATTAAAAAAAATTACTTAGCAGTCCCCGCCGAGCGCATTCCCATCTTGAATGTGGGCAGCCCAAACCCACTGGTAAGTCTTTCCAGGATATTGTGCTGCTGGCTACCCAGCATGCACCTCCCGATCGTCCGCATGCGCATAAACACCATAGCAATGCTACAAGCAGTGGTGCATTGTCTCCTGGGATTGATGACAATCATATTCCAGGAGTCATTGTGTGCCCGGATATTACGTACCTCGCTGCAGGTAAGTACTGCTGAAGGATAACAACAAAAAAAAGGTGTTTTCGCTGCTTGAAACAAACAAAAAAAAAACACTCCATTGGGAATACAGGAACTTATCACAAACACGGGGGGGTTGATAAAATGCCTGGAACACCACTTTAACAAGCACTAAAAGGCCTTTAAAACAAACCACCCCTGACCTCTGTAGCTACTTTTATTGTAATTATATTTTCATAGATCTTCGAAGATCACAACAGACTCTAAAGTAATAGCTTAGAAACCCCTGCTGTGTGTCACATTAGAGGGCTGGCAGACTGCCAAGATCGGCCCTCAGAGAAAAAAAAGCTAAGATTTCATTGCTTCAGTTTTCCTCTTCGCAATGCTTATAGATACAGAGATTAATGAGGCATGACCAAAGCAACGCTGACACACACACGCACACACACACACACACACACACACACACACACACACACACACACACACACACACACACACACACACACAAGCCGCCTGTTAAAAACTACCGCAATACTACTTAACCCGACTCACGGGGCTTGCCACCGCCGGCCGCCTCTTACAGGGCAATGTACAGGTACGTGATTCTGCCTGTATGAGCCCTTCTGCCGACGTATATCGGCGTGAGGCGGTCGGCAAGTGGTTAATATCATGGAGCATCGAACAGAAAAAATGGGAATGCCCAGATGTGATGGCAACACTGGAAGTGTGCAGCAACATGACCAGGAACTGCAATAGGCAGATCTTGCTACTGCAGGCTCCAAAAAAGTAGATAGGACTGTGGCTCACTAGACTGCAACTAAAAAAAACATTTATGGACATAATAAAATTTAATACAATTAATTTAGTCAGAAGTAATAAAGTACAGCAGCACAGTTCTTATACCCGCATTAGAAAAAATATTTTATAAAGTAGGAAGGTAGGTTTGGTTATAATAAAGTATTTTATTTCCACGCAAACCTATCAAAAAAGTATTTAAATTGCAACCAAGCAAGCAGATTATGGCTTCTCTGTCATATAAATGACAGATCATTATTCAGACTGCAAGTACACACTTTACCTCATAAAAGCCCCGCACCAGGCTCTCCGTCTGCTGTACAACGCCCCTTTCAATTCGCCATTTCACCATTTTTTCAATGTATTCTTTCTTGTTCTTCTCAGTTACGGGAATGTTTGCTCCTCCTGGCTTAAGCTCTCTCTCTGTAATCTTTCCAAACAAGGGATATGTATTTGAATAATAACTAAAATAAAGGAGCATATATTCAAGCCGAACTCCAGACAGATATGAAAAACATATTTTTTGCAGTTATGCATTTATTATCAATAAATGTATTTTAAATGCAAACCTAAATATGTCCCAATATCAGTCTCCTGTAGTCATATCTGTAATAGAATGGAGACTGGGAAAAGGAGCCATTGGATTGGCTGAGAATGAGGAGGTCACCAACCTGACTGTCCTGTCTGACATCCTCAGGTCCGGCTGGACAAAAGTAACTGATTATTCAGCAGGTAAATAGATCCCATTTTTATATTTCAACTGCAAATTTAGACTGGAGTTCAGCATTAAAGATTTTCTTTATAATTCAAAATATAATATAAAATGTATGGTATTACAATACATTTATGTCAGCAACTATAAATAGCCAGCACAACAAATATCATACAGATATGAATGTTTGCATTGTTATATTAATAAAGCCTTGTACACACGATCGGATTTTCGGCAGACAAAGCGTCAGACTTTTGTCCGAAGGGCGTGTGCCGTGAACTAGTCTTGCATACGAACGGTACACAATTGACGGCCAACAAACACGAATGTAGCGACGTACTACGTAACATTTCAGCTCATGAGTGCAACCCTTTGGGCACCTTCTGCTAATGTCGTGTTTGGTGAGCATTGATTTCGAGCATACGTGTTTGTACTTTGGACTTTTGTGTGACGGACTTGTGTACACACGATAGGAAAATCTGACAACAGACCGTTGTCCACCGAAAAATTAACAAACTTGCCATACAACATTTGTTGGCGGAAAGTTGGACAACAATTATCTGATGGAGTGCAGTCTGCCATCCCACAATTCCCTGCCGAAAATCCGATTGTGTGTACGAGGCTTAAGAGTTTATTCACACTATGTGTTGCAGTGACACAATGTGTTATCGTGAGTTGAGAAGTAGTATTGTACCTGTTGCACTCTTTACAGGCTCGTCCACAGTTTGTTTAGGGTGCTGTGTTGAATTTCTGGGTGGCGCCACCATACAATCATTGTAAAATGGGGATCTTCACCAGTACACAGTGAAAGATCCTGCGAGGCTCCGAATTGTTGGCCTGTGATGCCTGATACTTAACATGAATAAAGGACAGAATTATCACAATACTAAAATGTGCTGTGAAGATCCCTATTTTATTGTGAGTGGAGGTGCCCTGCATTCATTTGGAATGGGCTGGCAGCTCACCTTAATGTACGAGGAAATGGACATCTTTTTTTTAATTTAATAAACACACCATAACACAAGGCTAACTAACAGAGGTGTGCCTTTGGGTTCCACTTCTTATATATGGCTCTGCAATGTGGATCGTGTGTTAACATGCACTGAAGTAACACAGTAATGTACATGTTTATATAGTTTTATTTATAGCTATTAAAGTTCCAGCTGATTTCCTGGAATCTACAAAGGCTACAACAATGTTTTTTACTGGGCTGAAAAGTCTAATCTGTAAAAAAGGGAAAAAGTGACTTGTCCTGTTTTACCTATTCTTGGCAACTCAAGCATATTCTACGGAAGTCATAGAGTGTCTACGACAATCTAGAATTCTGCCTCTCCTCTGCCCCACCGATGTTTGTGCTTGCCTCAAACGTATGTACCTACTGGAAACTGGAATTGTACACACTCTCTATGAATTCCCGGAATTTTTTTTCATTACCAAGAACAGGTAAAACAAGACAAGGCACCCTATCTATACAGGCAACATATCCTTGAGGCAACTGAGCTACTACATACCCATTGCTGTAGCTATCACACAGACAGTCCAGCTGCCAAGGAGTTTTGTAGCTGGGTAGGTGGAGCCTTATGAGGATTCGGAGACACTAGTTCTTGATCAGGTTCTCTCAGCTTGTGAATGACAGCAGACAGTAAATGAAATCCACAGCCAGTAGACAGCCTATTAGCCATAGAATCCACCCACTGCCTGCTGTCGATGACAAGAAGGGATCCAACCTGATCAGGAGCTAGTCCCTCAGCTTCCCCTTCAGGCCCTGCCCACTGTCAGCATCACTGGTTGCTAAAAGTCTACAGAGTCCTTGACAGCCACTGACAAATGAGGAAAGGGTAGTGACGGCAAAGATGTTGCTCTGCTAAACAGTGTACAGAGACAGGTACTCTGGTCTAAAAGTAGAACTATAGGCAAACCTTTTTTTCATTTTGGATAGAATAAGAGAGGGTTATAAATCCTGTCATATTTTCTTTGGCTTCTTTGTCCCCTTGGGGAGATTTCCCTTCACTTCCTGTCCCATAGCCAAACAAGAAGTGAGGTGAAATCCCTGCAAATTAAATGAATTCCTTGGGGAACCCCAGCTCACCAAAACTAGTGTCCCCATTGGAATTTTCCCTATTTCTTTTATGACAACAATCCCAAATTTGGCATCTTTTACTTTCACTTTCAAAGATAATAGTACACAGGACAAATAGAGAGTGAATCTCCCTAGCAGTGGCACAGACAGCAATCCAAGCTGACTGGTGTTCTAATCCCTCTCCAGTCTGTATAAAACAACAAAAAAAAGTTTTGCCTTTAGTTATACTTTAAGCCTAGTACACACAATGAGAAAATCGGATAAAAAAAACCCACTGCCTTCAAAGTGATCACATGATAATCCGATCATTAGCAATACAGCTTTCGAGAGCCGATCATGGCAGTTAATGCAAAATTATCTGGATGGACAAACATGAAACAGAACAAACGATATTCGCTTAATCAGTAAAGTGTTCATCTGAAAAAAATTGGATGACCAAGACCACGCATGCTCAGAAATGAAAGAATACATTACATTCTCCTAACTTGAGTAACCTCTTCATTTTCGATATGAGATTAGCATGCAATAAACATGGACAATCATTTGTCCAATATTCTCATCATTTGTACAAGGCTTTAATTACCTCCAACTTAGCTATTTACGAATTGGAGATAATTCTTTAGAATTTGGTGCAACCATGGCCACCCTTTGTAAAAGTGGTGCTAGTAAAGACTTCCAAAATCTATTGCGTGTTTTGGAAAAACTAGCAAAATTGGCAGCAGGCTTTTGTGAATCTGATGCAGGACTTTTTGAAGCCATACCAGCAGAAAAGTTGTCCAAATACTTTACTTCATTGCCCTCACTGTAACAACAAGTGGTTAAAATGTTGGTTATCTCTATATAATCATATGACATTAGGACCAGAGTTAATAAGAAAAATATACCTGCCCAAATACTTCTTCATTCACAGTGAACGTAAGGTCCAGCATATCATGGATATCATTGTCCTTCATCCACTGCAGGCTCTGGTGAAATTCTTCATCCAGATATTCCAAATCACTCAAATCACAAAGTCTACAAAGGTGTAAGATTGAAGATTTAACATATGAATTCCAACATTACCCCTTAATCTAGATATGTGTTCATTAAACATTTTCCAAAATACAGTCTTTATCAATAGCGTAATCGTGTCTTTACATTAGCTTCCTAGTGAGCTGATCAGGGTTCTGGTGCATTGCACATTGGTGTCAGTCAGGAAGATTACTTACAAAAGAGTAAGGAAAGGAAGGGATGACCTCATTATGTGCTACTGCACCTTCATTCTCCAATGTTGAGATCCTGAAATTGTTCTTTCCTGAGTTCTTTAATTTTCAAGGGAAAAACTTTATGATAAAATATAAATCCCATTATAGTCTATATTACATTCAGGAATCATAATCTTCCATACTGCACTATACATGATTCCACACACTTTGTTAAAGCGGTTCTGCACACATTTTATTATCGTACTGCGATTGTTTTTGCTACCGTCCACACATTGCTTAATGCAATGTGTCATTTTTATTTATCCTACCTGTCGTTATCTTTATTTTTTTCTCTTCATCCCCTGCGGCTATGGGCGGTCTTTATGCGGGGATCAGCATCACTTCCGCTGATCCCCACACTGTCTCCTGGGATCGCGTCCAAGTAATCCCAGGACACATTGCGTCTTAGACTGGCGAAATCTCGCGAGATTTCGCGGATGTGACGTCATCACGCCGTTATCCTGACAAGATTCTGGATTTGCACCGCTTGTAGCTGTAGCTACAGAGCATGCGCGGGAAACTGAAAAGCATGCTAGTTCCTAGCAAAGACTGGAAAGAGGAAGTTATTGCTTGTGAGCTTCAAATGCCCACAAAAAAAATGAGATTTGCCAAACACTAAAAATAAAAAAGTAAAATTTGGAGGAAATACTGACATGTTGCACTGAGAAATGCTGGAAAAGTAAGCATATTTATTTCAATAGATACATTTTAAAGCTTAAACAGAAAAAAAAAAAAAATCATGAGTGCAGAACCGCTTTAAGAAGGTGGCCCTTTTTTTCAAAGAGGCTGTAAGTGATCATTAACTCCCTGTTTAAAGCTAAACTCCAGGAATTCAGGCACTTTCTAAAATGCATGCCACATCATGGCCTTACCACTTTCATTTACATTTTACATTTTTACCGAACACCTGGAGTATAGCCATCACTGTACTTCCCATGCTCTGGTACTGGACTTTCTGGTATCATCTTCTATAGCTGCAGTGTCCTATGCAGCAGCTCTCCCTTATCCTCCCCTCATCTTGCCCAATCAATAGGCACTATGTATTATTGAACCCATTCACAAAATATAAAGCCTTCTGTAAATGGATAGCGGGGGGGGGGGGGGGGGGGGGCATAGCTTGTCTTTTCAATCTGTAGCGCTGTAATTTTCTGCAAAATGCAATGCAATATGGCAACCTGGGGGCAATCTGTATACAGCTGATATACAGAATGCCCCCCAGATATATAGTTTCCTGCTTGTGTGATTGGCTTACAATTTGATAATTGTAGGTCCAAGCCAAGTTTGATCAGTGTTTGGTATTTTTTTATTATTGAAACATAATATTTTCTATACTGTGGAGAATTTTTTTTTTTTTAGTACAAGACAATTTATTATGCAGCATTATACTTTAACCACTTTCAGACCGGACCATTTTGCTGGTAAATGACCAGAGGTCTTTTTACACTTTGGCACTGCGCTGCTTTAACTGGTAATTGCGCGGTCATGCAATGTTGTACCCAAACAAAATTTGCGTCCTTTTCTTCCCACAAATAGAGCTTTCTTTTGATGGTATTTGATTGCCTCTGCGATTTTTATTTTTTGCGATATAAACGTAAAAAGACCGCAAATTTTGAAAAAAAATGATATTTTCTACTTTTTGTTATTAGAAAAATCCAATAAACTCAATTTTAGTCATACATTTAGGACAAAATGTATTCAGCCACATGTCTTTGGTAAAAAAAAAGTCAATAATTGTATATTTATTGGTTTGCGCAAAAGTTGTCACATCTACAAACTAAGGTACGTTTTCTGGAATTTACGCAGCTTTTAGTTTACGACTGCCTATCTCATTTCTTGAGGTGCTAAAATGACAGGGCAGTACAAAACCCCCCCAAATGACCCCATTTTGGAAAGTAGACCCCCTAAGGAAATTGATAAGAGGCATGTTGAGCCCATTGAATATTTTATTTTTTTGCCTCAAGCGATTGAATAATGACAAAAAAAAAATTTTTTTTTTTTTTTTACACAAAGTTGTCACTAAATGATATATTGCTCACACATGCTATGGGCGTATGTGAAATGACACCCCAAAATAAATTCTGCTGCTTCTCCTGAGTACGGGGATACCACATATGTGGGACTTTTTGGGAGCCTAGCCGCGTACAGGGCCCCGAAAACCAAGCACCGCCTTCAGGCTTTCTAAGGGCGTCAATTTTTGATTTCACGCCTCACTACCTATTACAGTTTTGAAGGCCATAAAATGCCAAGATGGCACAAAACCCCCACAAATGACCCCATTTTAGAAAGTAGACACCCCAAGCTATTTGCTGAGAGGCATGTTGAGTCCATGGAATATTTTATATTTTGCCACAAGTTGCGGGAAAATTACAAACTTTTTTTTTTTTTTTTTTTTTTTCACAAAGTTGTCACTAAATGATATATTGCTCATGCATGCCATGGGCATATGTGAAATGACACCCCAAAATAAATTCTGCTGCTTCTCCTGAGTACGGGGATACCACATATGTGGGACTTTTTGGGAGCCTAGCCGCGTACGGGGCCCCGAAAACCAAGCACCGCCTTCAGGCTTTCTAAGGGCGTAATTTTTTGAGTTCACTTCTCACTACCTATTACAGTTTTGAAGGCCATAAAATGCCAAGATGGCACAAAACCCCCACAAATGACCCCATTTTAGAAAGTAGACACCCCAAGCTATTTGCTGAGAGGCATGTTGAGTCCATGGAATATTTTATATTTTGCCACAAGTTGCGGGAAAATTACAAACTTTTTTTTTTTTTCACAAAGTTGTCACTAAATGATATATTGCTCACGCATGCCATGGGCATATGTGAAATGACACCCCAAAATAAATTCTGCTGCTTCTCCTGAGTACGGGGATACCACATATGTGGGACTTTTTGGGAGCCTAGCCGCGTACGGGGCCCCAAAAACCAAGCACCGCCTTCAGGCTTTCTAAGGGCGTTACAGTTTTGAAGGCCATAAAATGCCAAGATGGCACAAACCCCCCCCCCCAAATGACCCCATTTTAGAAAGTAGACACCCCTAAATTTAGGGGTACACTAGTGAGACTAGGTAATAAATGGCGGGTGCCCTGAAACTATAAAAAAATAACTAACCAACCAGCGTCACCTGTAACAGTTATATGGTGATCACTGGTGAAAGGGTTAACTAGGGGGCAATCAGGGGGCTTTATGCGGTAGTATATGGGGGTCCCTGGCGCTATAAAAAGCTGCGGCGAACCTAAATACCTACCTGCCTAACTAGCGTCACCTGTGACACTAATACAGCGATCAGAAAAACGATCGCTTATTAGGCTGGGTTCACACTGGAGCGATGCGGGAACGCCACGAATGCGCGGCGGGTTCCCGCATCGCATGCCTCCCGGCGGCAGTTCACACTGCCCTATGCGAACTGCTGGGAGTGTCAGTGAAATGTTAATGACACCCCCAGATCAGTTCGCATATCGCAGTGCGATCTGCAAACTTGGATCGCATGGTGTGAACACCCATGCGATCCGATTCTGCTGCGGACCAAAAAAAGGGTCCCGTGCGAGTTTGCGGCGGGTGCGACACGAATTCAGCCATACTATCTGTATAGCTGAACTCGAATCGCACAGAGATCGGATGTGATTTGCACTGCAGTGCGGTGCGAATCACATCCGTTCTCATAAACCGCTGCAATGTGAACCCAGCCTTAGTGACACTGGCGACGGGGGGTGATCACGGGGTTAAACCTTTATTGGGGGGGTTAGGGGGGTACCTTAGAACTAAAGGGGGCTAACCCTAACTGCCCTAACAGTTATTAGTCACAAATGACACCTGCCGGGTGATCAGGGGGTTAAACCTTTATTAGGTAATAAATGGCGGGTGCCCTGAAACTATAAAAAAATAACTAACCAACCAGCGTCACCTGTAACAGTTATATGGTGATCACTGGTGAAAGGGTTAACTAGGGGGCAATCAGGGGGCTTTATGCGGTAGTATATGGGGGTCCCTAGCGCTATAAAAAGCTGCGGCGAACCTAAATACCTACCTGCCTAACTAGCGTCACCTGTGACACTAATACGGCGATCAGAAAAATGATCGCTTATTAGGCTGGGTTCACACTGGAGCGATGCGGAAACGCCGCGAATCCGCGGCGGGTTCCCGCATCGCATGCCTCCCGGCGGCAGTTCACACTGCCCTATGCGAACTGCTGGGAGTGTCAGTGAAATGTTACTGACACCCCCAGATCAGTTCGCATATCGCAGTGCGATCTGCAAACTCGGATCGCATGGTGTGAACACCCATGCGATCCGATTCTGCTGCGGGCCAAAAAAAGGGTCCCGTGCGAATTTGCGGCGGGTGCGGCGGGTGTGGCGGGTGCGGCGGGTGCGGCGAATGGCTGAACTCGAATCGCACAGAGATCGGATGTGATTTGCACTGCAGTGCGGTGCGAATCACATTCGTTCTCATAAACCGCTGCAATGTGAACCCAGCCTTAGTGACACTGGCGACGGGGGGTGATCACGGGGTTAAACCTTTATTGGGGGGGTTAGGGGGGTACATTAGAACTAAAGGGGGCTAACCCTAACTGCCCTAACAGTTATTACAGTCACAAATGACACCAATGCAAAAAAAAAAAAAAAAAAAAAAAAAATGACATTGGTGTCACTGTGACTGGGGGGCAGGGGTAATTGGGGGGGTGATCGGGGGGTAAAGGGGGGGTGTGAGTGTGCCTGGCATGTTCTACTGTGTGTGGGATGTGTTGGTGCAACTCACTGATCCGCTCTCCTCCGTGTCGGAACGAAAAATACCGACACGGAGGAGAGAATACATCACTTCCTCTCCTGTGTTTACATTACAGGAGAGGAAGTGATGTCACCGGGGATTTCCATTCGTCGGGAGCGATCGCGAGGGGGTGGCCATGAATGAATGGCCGTCCCCTCGTCCGGGATCGCTCCCGAACGAAAACCGACCGCCGCAGGCACCGGGCGGGGGCCCGATCGGGCCCCCGACCCGCGGGAGGCAAAGGACGTACATATATGTGCTTATGCCTGCCCGTGCCATTCTGATGACGTACATCGGCGTGAGGCGGTCGGCAAGTGGTTAATAATAGAAAAATGGTTTCAGACACACCTATATACTATATGCTGTGCACTGTGTTGTACCTGTATAGCAGTGGCGGAACTATCAGGGTTGCAACAGTCGCACTTGGGATCGGGCCCTGGCATTCCTCCACTGCAGGCCCCAGGTGGGTTGCTAGTCCCATGGCTCTGAGCAGAGAGTGTATCTCTCATACAGCTCAGAGCCGACAGTTCTCCCTGCTCCCTCCTCCATCCCTCCTTCCTCTCTTGCATGGGATTAGAGAGGAGACAGATGATCTGCAACTTCCCCCCCTTCCCCTCTCCTCCTGTGTGCTTTGCGGGAAGTCAAGTGTGAAGCTAACAAGCTCACACCTCCCACGGTACACATACAGGAGAGCAGTGGGGGAGAAAGAGCAGATTGGCCGTGTTATTCCGTGCGAGAGAGGAAGGAGGGAGGATGGAGGGGGGGGGGGGGGGCAGGGAGAACTGTCGGCTCTGAGCAGTATGAGAGACAAGCTCTCCGCTCAGAGCCATGCTGAGGAGGCAGGTAACGTTGATGAGCACCGATTGGCTGCCCTGATAGGCAGAGCTGATAGGAGGCATTGATGGCCACTAATGGTATACTGATAGGCACTGGTAGGTGGCATTGAAGAGCAATGATATGTGGCACGGATAAGCAGTGCGGCACTGATGGGCATTAATGAGCACTGATAGGCAGCACGCATATGCTGCACTGATGAGCACCAATGGGCACTAATGGGCAGTATTGATGGGCACTGATAGACATTGAGCACTGATAGGTGCTGATAGGCATCATTGATGAGCACTGATGGGAGGCACTGATGGGCATGAAGCACTGATAGATGGCACTGATGGACACTGATAGGCGGCATTGATAGGTGGCACTAGTAGGCAGCATTTATGGGCACTTCTAGGTGGAACTGAGGGTCACAGATAGGCATTATTGATAAACACTGATAGGCGGCACTGAAATTGAGCACTGATAGGGAGTATTGATGAGCACTGATAGGTGGTACTGATAGGCAGCACTGATGAGCAATGACAAGCGGCACTGAAATGCAGCACTGATCGGTGGCACCGATAGGCAGCATCGATGGACACCAATAGGTGGTATTGATGATCACCGATAGGTGGCACTTATACGCAGCACTGATTATCAGTGTAAACAATTTACTGACATTCTTGGCAGTTAACGCCTCTCCTTTCCTTACACAGACACAGTGTGAGAGGAAAAGGCTGACGATACCCAGCAAGTCTGTTTATATGTGATCAGCTAATCACATGGTAAAGGGCTGCCATGATTGCGCTGGATGCACGTCCCAGGGGGCATATGGGAGGCAGAGTTCTGGGAGGATATCCATGGACACCCAAAATTGGAAGCCTGGGGGGTCAGAGGGACACATCATGGTTTCTTGCATCGGGCCCTGAAGGTTCTAGTTACGCTCCTGCTATATAGTATGCTTCAGCAACTAAATTGTGCAACTATAATAATGTTTATAATGTAGCAATGTTTACCATAATTAACTGTCTTATGTGTTCGCAGTTCTTCATTATCAGCACTCCCAGTAAGTGCGCACCTGGAGCGGACAACATCCCCTTTAGTATGCCACTGGTGCTAAGTTTAAAGCCTTGTAACTTAAGTATCAGATCACCAATCAGAAATTCTATCAATATCTACAACTACGGCATGCCTTGAATGCTCAAACTGAATCCAGAAAATGATCTCTGACACCCATTTCCCTGAAAAAAAAAATTGCACACTCAAAAGATGTTTGATGTGCCAGGGTGCACAAGGTGATGTACTGCTCATGCTTTTGAAGTGTCCCAAGCTTTTTCAATCGACAATGCTATAACATGACCTATAAGTGATCGCTACAGACCCCTTTGTTTGTATACTGGAGACATTGGACAAAGAGGAGTACTTTCTAGAAATCCATGAGATCCATGGCTGTCTGACCCTGGACTGGTCTCTTTGTCTCTTGTCACCCAACAACTACTTCAATATTGATAAATGTCAAATTTGAAAGTGATTGAAGAATAAACTGAGCCAGTATTCCCATAAAGTTACATGTTGAGTCGGCTACAAATAAGAGGTACTGCTGGGATTCAATCTATGCATATCTTGCAGTGGATAATAGTTACCAGTTTTGTTGAAACAAAAAAATGATACATAGCACTCATGTAAGACCTCAAAGAAATTATCTTAATCGTGTTGGTTAAACATCAACACATGTTGTTCAGAATGAAGAGTCACTTTATATGGATTTGTTTTACAAATAAATCATGTAAGGGCTCATGCACACTGCAGCTATAAAAAAATAAAAATAAGCTGCTTTTACAGCCATTTGAGCTTTTATTTCTCTGCCTAAGCTTAAAAAAGCTTGTGCTTTTTTTTGTGCTCTTTTGTGCATTTTTGAGCATAAGCGTTTTTTTCACAAACCCCCCTTCAGCTAATTTTAAAAAAAATTTGTGCTTTTTTTTTTTTTTTGCACTTTTTCTGCTCGAAAACTCCTCCCTAAAATGAGAGTTTGGTGGGGGGGATTTTTCTGCCTGTAAGCCCATATGCCTGTAAACTCCTGAAAAAGCCATAGTGTGCATGGACACATTGGCTAACATGGAGGGGAGTTTGCAGGGCAGAAACAAAAATGAGAGCTCAAAAGCCTGTAGGAGCAGCTTCTTTGAGATGCAGTGTGCATGAGCCTTATGCAGCCAATATAGATGCAAACAAAATTCTCAAGTGTCAGAAATATACTTTTTGAATAACTTACATTCGTAGAAGTGCCTTATAAAATGGACGTGTGAAAAAGGCATCTAGTAGATACTGATGTATAAGTGCAAGACCCAAGATTCGGCCACTGAATCTAAACCTGAAAAATAAACATTAAACAATAATTAAATCCCTATTACATATAAACAGATAGTGGGGCAAAACGGGGAGTAGAGGTATAGTGTACATGTTCTAGCATGAACCTTACATAGATAAGTTGTCAAAGAAAAAAAAAGTAAAATTTGAACTAGGTGCAAAAACACACTTAACTTCAGAAAGTTAATCCACATGTCATCATCACCCACGTTATTGGTAGCAAAGATGGAAAGAAATGCCTTTATTATTTCTACTGCATTTGGCAAAAACTGGAATATGCGAATTACACTTTGTGCCTATGTGCACCTACAGTTATTTTTGTAGATCATCTTGAGGGACCAATTTTTTAAAGATACAACATTTTAATTAGTTTAATGCAAATAATCTTGTGTGTTTATATGTAAAAAAAATAAAATAAAAAATGTCCATAATTTATAAAAATAAATTCACATGAGAGGTATACCCCTGCCTCTGCCGAAAGCATAGATGATGCAGTGATAGCAGAATGCCAGCATCGCTGTGAGATGGTGAAGACAGCTGACAAGCCAGGATGTCCAGCTACAAGCCCAGGTTTTACCCTCCTCTGATGCACAATAGGATGCACAATAGGATGCAGAGGAACTGGTGCCCAACTAATCACCCATAAGGGGATCAATGTGCGTGAGGCAGATGCACACAATGTTGTCCAGTGCCGTGCTTTTCCTAATGTAGGGAAGGGTTCCCACTGGTCCTCAGTGGTGAAGACACATTAGTAGCTCAGTACAGAGGTGTTGAAGCTTGTGGGCCCCGATGCAAAAGTTGACCTGCCCCCCCCCCCCACCACTTACACAATGTGTGCAAATACACCCACCGCATGCCAAGATACTCAAAGTGGCTTAAGAGTTTAGAGTTCTTCCTTACATTATAGGACAGAGATCACCCCTAAGAGAATCAGGGGACAGGGACCCCTGTCAGGTCATTTGGCAGAGCTCCTTTCTCATTCCAGCACTGTAAACAGCCCCCCCCCCCCACCCCACAATACACAGGGCTAAAATCACATTCCTTTACACACAGTCTATCAGCCTTCACAGGGTGTATCTGGTTTTTATGTTGCCATTCTGACCTGTGAAATCCTCTGGTCAGAACAGCAGTGTAGTTGCAGTAGGCAAATACACCCTGTGAAGATCTTGGCTGACTGTCTGTATTGTAAAGGAATGTGATCAGCCCTGCGGAGGAGGTGCAGTATAGAGTGCTGTATTGGGAAAGAAGCTCAGCAGTGGGCATAGCATCCAGAGCAGAGGGAGTGGTCAGGGGGTTGGGGGGGGGCAAAGCCATGTGACATGAAATCTGCAGCCCCTCAAGAGGTGTTAAGGGATTTGTTTTAGCAACTTCTGAAGGTTTCTCTGTCAGTGTTGGCAGGTGTTGGGGGAAGGGCACCTCCCGGAGGTGCATGTCTTTTCCCCAGTTGTCAGGGAAGTGGGGTAAGAGGACATCCCCGGGTGTGGGGAGGGGAGTAAAGACTGAGCACTGTCTTGCCTCACCAGTGACGTTGGTCCCATCGTGGCTACAGGACGGCACTCTCCTCTTAACTCACTGAGCTCGGTTACCATTCCATGTTGCCAGCACACAGCACAGACACTTCCCCATCCTGGGCTGTTCTCACCCCATGCTCCTCTCCATTCAAGAAATGGATAACAGCTTCTCCCCAGCCAATGACAACAGAGGTGTGTGGACTGTGGAAGGCAAAGTGGAAGCTCAGTACTGGAGCATGGCTGTGGGACCCTAGGGCAGATTGGAGCTGGACTTTGTGGAGTTTATGATAATATGACAGGGAGGCTGCAGGGGCCCTCTGGAGCTAGGGGCGGGTTACGATTGTGACCCCCTGCAACCCCTTATGCTACACCCATGGCTCAATAGTGTAAAATAGTGTCTGACCCAGGAGACCAGCCGAAAGTGAAATCCCATTTTGTAAGACCAGAAGGCAGCTCCGGAGAGATTCTCCCAGGAGAGAAACCCATTTGATAGAGGGGGAAGAGTCTTTGCCAGCAGAGTCCTAGCAGATACCCAGTCCATAAAAGTAGACATGCTAGACTAATCAGAAACTAAGTCCACAACAGCAGAGGCAATGGCTAAGGTAGGCCAATAAATAAAAAGGAGAGAATGGTCCTTCAATACCTGCCCCTCCTGCAAGAGAGGAAAGGAGGGAGATATACTGTCCACTAGGATCTCTGAAGCTTACTCTTTATACAAGGGGTCCTTGTGTACAAACTGTACAACACTGACCATTCAGAACCCTAACAGAGTGAGGGAAGTCCAGGCTTGTTCCAGTCGGCCTAGTAAACAAGAAGGCCCCTCTGTGGAGGGGAGACACTGAGGGTTACCAGGTACCAATTGGTTAATTTCCATGTTCTAGGGAAAGAGAAACTCTGAGACAGAGAGAGGTGGTACTCATAGGGCCAGCTCTGGAACCCTAGCTGGCACAGAGTCTGGAACAAGGGATCCGGGGTGGGAGAACCCAAGATTTCCTGAGGAGAAGGCTGCCATGGCTGAGGAACTAGCCAGAGTATCTAAGAGGACGCTCTCTGCACCTAAATGCCTAAAAGCCAAGCTTCCCATGGACACGGAAGGATTTAAAACACATCCCACTTGTAGCATTGAGGGCATACCTGCAGAAGGGTTGTCAGTGGACTTGGCCAGTCAGTGGTTGGTTTGTGACTTTTAACCCTGTGGGCAGTCTAAGAGACATGCTCTGGGGTCCTAGGGGTACCTACTGCAGAAGTAGACAAAGGAAAAGGGTGGAGCTCAGCTGACCTTTCTTGGGAGCTCCTGTACAGAAACAGGAGCATGCTCTAGCCTCCAACAGGACTTATGAATGTGGAATCCAAGGTAGACCTGAAGAGACAACATTATTTGAAGGCCAGTTGAGTCAGATGCCCTTTATAAAAGGCAACTGGACTCCAGTACTTTAACCAGAGTGTTCTGCACATCTGTAAGCAGAGAAGACCACATGCAGGACTGAAGTTTAGATGCTTGTAGCAGACCATCACAACCGAAGCTCAAGATTTCAGACACCTTCTCCACCCATTTAATTAAAGAGGGTACTACCTGGCAGAGAAGAGGTTCCCTCTTTAAGGGATCCACCCCATACTGCCACAGTTTGGTACATTGAGGTCACAGGCAACAATGGAGCAGAGCCTGCTAGGGTAAAATTGGGACTTGGGGAGAAAGTATAACTGATGAACAGCAGGATAGCTATGGTTTTCTACTGACAGATACAGTAGAAAAAAACGATTGGGTACAGACAACTGTTTAACAAATTCACTCTTACAGGGGAATAGTTCTGACACACTCAGGTGGGGATCAGGACCCTTTAGGGTGCTTCCAGCCTACACAGAGGAAAATCTGGTATAGCAGATGTAACAGAAAAGTCTGTACATCTGCAGGAGCTCTCAAAGACCACAGGCTGGAGACAGAAGGCCGATACTTCAAATGCAGGGTAGTGTGCACTACTTAATAAGGGGGTGAAAAATTACCCCTTATAATTCTGAAGAGATAGCAGGAGATGGTGGTTCCTCAAAAGCAGGCTCATCAGAGACAGACTGTTGGTATTCTGAACCTGGGTCAGAGATGGTCACAGCATCCGGTAGCCTGGCCTGTACCAAGGCCTCTGGAAGGTCTTTGAGTGACTTTTGTAGAGGCCCGTGACTCCTGAGTTGAAGGAGATTCCAATGATGTAGATCCCATAACTACAGGGTCAGTGGAATCCAGATTTCAGGTGTTGGCTCCCTCAGAAAGACCAAGTAGATGCCACAAGAACCACTTGGAGACAATGGGCTGGGGCCACACACAGTAGCAGGACTGACCCCCTCTGCGTGTATGTACAGATATGCTGTAGCTGAGTTGCAATGACTCAGGTGCTTAAAAACTCAAGCAGCTCCTGCTGCTAAGAGTCAGATGGCAGGATGTGACCAGGTCACTGTAGTAGGAACAAGCCAGAGATTGGAGTTTCACATAATGCTTTGCAAAGCAGAAGCAGCAGGGGGGATATGCATCCTCTATACTGAACGGTTACTCCTTACCGTGGTAACAACCAACAGTGGTGGGAAATATAAAAGGCACCCACTGGTACTTTAGCAAGGTAGCTTCTGGTTCTTAATGCCAACCAGCCTTAGGCCCCATTCAATCAGGGCAGATTCTGTTCCAATTAGGAGAGGATCAGCTTACAGATCCCCTGCTGATTGGAGTACAGCGATCAAATCACACATCCATGTCCGCTCAGTTTTTGCAGAGTGGACATTGAAAGAGCCCGTTCTGCTCTATGGGCATTCAGGAATAAACAGACTCTCCTGTCCATTTACACATGACTACCTCCATTCTGCTCTGCCTAAACAGAAGAGGATGGATCCCCCCCCTTTTTTTGGTGGACCGGATCGGACCTGGAGGTAGGCGGGTATAAATGTAAACAGTTTACACCCGCAAGTCTATAGGAATGCATGGACCATCCAGTCAGGTCTGACTGTCACGGATGGCCTTACCAACAAAATGAGTCTTTAAAGACAAGGTCACATCTGAGCCTGTGCTACGGTTCTGTACCTGGATAGTGCTCCTTGGCTAACTAACACAGTACATTCAGGTAAACAGGAATATAGGAGCACATCGCATTTCAGATACACGTGTATTTTTCTGTATGTGCAAAAGTTATAATGAGGGAAATATGCATGTATTGCAGACATTATATTTTTGTTTATTTTTTCAGAGATTCACTTTGACTCTTCAAAGGAAAAACAATTGGTCTGCAGTCTCCACCCACTAATGGTGCAACAGTGAGATCCCAGGGACTGCTGCACCTCAAACTTTAAGAGCATCTCAATCAGTGGGGAAAAGAATTAACCTTATTATATTTAGAAGCATGGGGCACATTATTTAGATTTTAACTTACACTTACTAAGAACAGGAATAAAATAGAACTTACCATTCATGATGATTGTCAACGAATGCAGACATTGGACTTATTTGTACCGTATAAGTGTCATTTGCAGAATATTCAAATAAACCATAATAAGGATTAAATAATTCTCTTGAGACAAGAAAGAAAAATTCCCTAGATGGCCCACTGTAGTCCAACCTTAGAAAAAAATAAAAAAAAAATAAAAAAAAGAAAATAACTGAAGAAAGCTATTTAACTACATTTAAAGTGGAACTCCTGTCAAAATGAAAAGTACAGCTCTTTTTGGATTGCTAAATGTTTTGTTCTAAAACAACCATCTAATTCTGACATCTTTATTTTGTGCAATTTATTCCCTGTCATGTAGCCACAATCCCATTTAATCACCTCAATACAGTGCACTTACACCCCCTTCCTGACCAGACCAATTTTCAGCTTTCAGCGCTCTCACAGTTTGAATGACAATTACTCAGGCATCCAACACTTTACCCATATGAAACTTGCGTCCTTTTTTCCACACAAATAGAGCTTTCTTTTAGTGGTATTTAATCACTAGTGGGTTTTTTATTTTTTGTGCTATAAATAAAATAAAACGTAAATTTTGTGAAAAAAATGCCTTTTTCTTTGTTTCTGTCATAAATTTTTGCTAATTAGTAATTTTTCTTCATAAATTTTGGCCAAAATTTATACTGTTACCTATCTTTGGTAAAAAATAACCCACATTAGTATATATTATTTGGTCTTTGTGAAAGTTATAGAGTCTACAAACTATGGTGCCAGTCGCTGAAAATTGATCACATCTGATCAGACCTTCAGTACATCAGGTGTACCTCATTTCTTGAGACACTAAAGTCAGGAAAGTACAAATACCCCCCAAATGACCCCTTTTTACAAAGTAGACATTCCAAGGTATTAAGTAAGTAGCATGGTGAGTTTTTTTAAGTTGTCATTTTTTCCCACAATTCTTTGCAAAATGAAGATTTTTTTTTATTATTTTTTTTTTACAAAATTGTCATATTATCAGGTTATTTCTCACACACAGTAAAAACAGGGGTGAACAGTGGCGCTAGATATGGTGATAACATAAAATTATATAGCAACTGGAATATAGGTATACATAAAATGTGTGTGAATAAGCACACATAATATTAAAACATTTGTTAAAACATAATGTCCATAAATGATCCGAGATCTTGTATGATTAGCACCTGGAGGCAGCTCCCTTAGAGTGAAGCGATGAGCTCTGTGTAGAAATGGGAACAGAGGGGCGCCAGACTGAGTGCAGTATAAATCATATATTTAATAAAAACAAGTAGTAACTCACAGGTTAAATTAGATGAGTTCAGTATGTGGTGAAAATCGCCAGTCCTGGAGTCTCATAAAAGTCTTCCCTTTGCAGCTTGGGGCACTGGTGTGATCTTACAGGGATCCAGAGAATGCTGGGAACCAGGAGGCAGGAAACAAGAAGCAGCTGGTCGTGACTTCACAGGAACAGGAAATGTGATTATTCACAGTGGCAAGGAATGGTAATGCATTTCAAAGCTACAGCTTCTTCATCAGACTATGATTGGCTGGCAAACCTGGCAGTCTTATATTACAGAGGAAATAGAAACAGAGAGATCTGATGGGCTGGCCAGCCCGTCAATCAAATACACAGATTCAAAGAGGTAGATGGCTGGAGACCGAAGTGAATGTAAATATGAGTAAGAAGCTAGCTGATTAATAGTGCGAGATAAGTTTATAACGTTTGCAGAAATCGATCAATTCACTAATTGATTAAATACATAAATATAAAATGTATAAATATACCTCAAATTTAAAATGAATACATTTTTATAAATAAATTAACTAAAAAATGAATTAAGAAAATTATTAGCAATTTGGAAATCAATTGATTATTATAAATTATAATGAATTAATAAAATGGTGAGAATGGAGGAAAGAGAGGACTCTATGCTAAGTATAATATTAAGGTTCCAAGTTATATCATGACCAAAAATACTTCTCAAAAGGATAAAATCGAATCTTCAGATAATAAATGGTTAATGGATAATGCTGGTGATACCCACTGTGTATATATGTGTGCACACATATAGTCATACATATACACACACACACAAATATAATAACAGCTCATGCATACCCACATACCCGCACGTACGTGCAGTTGTAAACATGTACATGTGCAACAAACGCATGTATATACGTGAGTATATACAAACATCTTTCTGTCCCAATACTCTCTAGAGGGAACATAATATTGTATAAAAAAGGGGAAGAGGAAAAAAAAAGGAGGAAAAATGGGGTGGTAAAAAAAATAATAATAATAAAAAAAAAAAAAAAAAGGCGGTGCCAAATTTGTGTTTGTTGCCCAAATGAGCTATTTAGTGGATAAAACTGGGTATCCATTCACCAGTAACCAGGCAACCCACTGAGGCATGACCAGGGGAAAAAAAAAAAAAAATCACACCAGCACCTGATTAAATAACAGTGCTGATTTCGATCTCCTCGTTCATTCCTCTAGGCGACATAGTATCCAAAGTGAAAATCCAATACGTTTCCTGACGACACAGTCTTTTGAAACGTTCTGCTGGGGTAAATTTATCTGGAATTGATTCAAGGACCAAAATTTTTAGATCCTTGGATGATTGTTTATGATATTCTAGAAAGTAGCGGGGGACACTGTGTTTAGGGAGACCAGCATCGACAAATCTGCGATGTTCCCCAAATCTGGCTCTAAGGGCTCTGATTGTACGGCCCACATATAGCATGCCACAAGGGCAAGCTAGACAGTAAACCACAAACATGGAAGAACAGTTATGGAAGGTGTTGAATGTGTATGTCTTACCCTTATGAGCAAAGCATTTCTGACCATGTTCAATATGAGCACAAGTCAGGCACAGGGATTTTTTACACTGAAACATGCCCACCAGAGGAATGAGTGTTAGTTGAATGTTAGGAGATGGGTACCATCCCGGATATACGAAGGGAGGGCCTGGGCCAGAGGTTGGAGGAATTGATCGATGTAGAGAGAATAACTGGTGGTAATACTCTCCATGGATGCCACAATAACTCAATATCACAACAAACACTGGAAAATGGAGAGCGTTTTCAAAAAACACTGGTCTATACTACAGCAAGACCCACACCTAAAAACCACTATTCCTACAGTGCCACAATTTGCCTATAGGAAGGCTCCAAATATAAAAGGGAAAATCGCTCCTAGCAAAATTAAATCTACCCAATCTATTTCCAATAACATTCAACTAACACTCATTCCTCTGGTGGGCATGTTTCAGTGTAAAAAATCCCTGTGCCTGACTTGTGCTCATATTGAACATGGTCAGAAATGCTTTGCTCATAAGGGTAAGACATACACATTCAACACCTTCCATAACTGTTCTTCCATGTTTGTGGTTTACTGTCTAGCTTGCCCTTGTGGCATACTATATGTGGGCCGTACAATCAGAGCCCTTAGAGCCAGATTTAGGGAACATCGCAGATTTGTCGATGCTGGTCTCCCTAAACACAGTGTCCCCCGCCACTTTCTAGCATATCATAAACAATCATCCAAGGATCTAAAAGTTTGGGTCCTTGAATCAATTCCAGATAAATTTCCCCCAGCAGAACGTTTCAAAAGACTGTGTCGTCAGGAAACGTATTGGATTTTCACTTTGGATACTATGTCGCCTAGAGGAATGAACGAGGAGATCGAAATCAGCACTGTTATTTAATCAGGTGCTGGTGTGATTTTCCCCTGGTCATGCCTCAGTGGGTTGCCCGGTTACTGGTGAATGGATACCCAGTCTTATCCACTAAATAGCTAATTTGGGCAACAAACACAAATTTGGCACCACCCTTTTTTTTTACCACCCCTTTTTGTTTTTACCACCTCCTTTTTCCTCTTTTTTTTCTTCTTCCCCTTTTTTATACAATATTATGTTCCCTCTAGAGAGTATTGGGACAGAAAGATGTTTGTATATACTCACGTATATACATGCGTTTGTTGCACATGTACATGTTTACAACTGCACGTACGTGCGGGTATGTGGGTATGCATGAGCTGTTATTATATTTGTGTGTGTGTGTATATGTATAACTATATGTGTGCACACATATATACACAGTGGGTATCACCAGCATTATCCATTAACCATTTATTATCTGAAGATTCGATTTTATCCTTTTGAGAAGTATTTTTGGTCATGATATAACTTGGAACCTTAATATTATACTTAGCATAGAGTCCTCTCTTTCCTCCATTCTCACCATTTTATTAATTCATTATAATTTATAATAATCAATTGATTTCCAAATTGCTAATAATTTTCTTAATTCATTTTTTAGTTAATTTATTTATAAAAATGTATTCATTTTAAATTTGAGGTATATTTATACATTTTATATTTATGTATTTAATCAATTAGTGAATTGATCGATTTCTGCAAACGTTATAAACTTATCTCGCACTATTAATCAGCTAGCTTCTTACTCATATTTACATTCACTTCGGTCTCCAGCCATCTACCTCTTTGAATCTGTGTATTTGATTGACGGGCTGGCCAGCCCATCAGATCTCTCTGTTTCTATTTTCTCTGTAATATAAGACTGCCAGGTTTGCCAGCCAATCATGGTCTGATGAAGAAGCTGTAGCTTTGAAATGCATTACCATTCCTTGCCACTGTGAATAATCACATTTCCTGTGAAGTCACGACCAGCTGCTTCTTGTTTCCTGCCTCCTGGTTCCCAACATTCTCTGGATCCCTGTAAGATCACACCAGTGCCCCAGGCTGCAAAGGGAAGACTTTTATGAGACTCCAGGACTGGCGATTTTCACCACATACTGAACTCATCTAATTTAACCTGTGAGTTACAACTTGTTTTTTATTAAATATATGATTTATACTGCACCCAGTCTGGCGCCCCTCTGTTCCTATTTCTCACACAAAGCATATGCATACAACAAATTACACCCCAAAATACATTCTGCTACTCTTCCCGAGTACAGCCTAGCCACATACAGAGCACCAACATTGATGTAGTACCTTCAGACGTTCTACGAGCAAAGATTACACATCTCATTTCTCAACCACCTATTACATTTTTGAAGGCCCTGGAGTATCAGGACAATGGAATTTCCCATAAAATGACCCCATTTTGGAAAGCAGACACCCCAACGTATAATCTGTGAGGCATAATGAGTCTTTTGAATGGTTAATTTTTTTCCAGAAGTTTTTGGAATATGTGGAAAAAAAATTAAAACGCATTGTCAATTTATAAGATATTTCTAACACATAGCATGTATATAGCAAAAATGACACCCCAAAATACATTCTGCTACTCTTCCAGAGTATGGCGATACCACATGTGTAGGACTTTTACACAGCGTGGTCACATAGAGAGGCCGAACATTGAAGTAGTACCTTCAGGCATTCTAGGAGCATAAATGACATCTCATTTCATTCCTACCCATCACACTTTTGAAGGTCCTGGACCACCAGGACAGTGAAATTACCCACAAAATGACCCCATTTTGGAAAGCAAACACCCCAACGTATATTCTATGAGACATGGGCTGCAAATAGGTACTCGGGTACTCTGATGGGCTGGAGATAGGTACTCTGGTATTCTGATGGCCTGGTGACAGGTACTCGGTTACTCTGATGGCCTGGTGGCAGGTACTCAGGTACTCCGATGGCCTGGTGACAGGTACTCGGGTACTCTGATGGCCTGGTGACAGGTACTCGGGTACTCTGATGGCTTGGTGACTGGTATTTGGGTACTCTGAAGGGCGGTGACAGGTACTCATATGGACTGTGACAGGTACTCGGGTACTCAGATGAACTGTGGCAGGTACTCAGATGAACTGTGAAAGGTACTCGGGTACTCAGATGGACCGTGACAGGTACTCGAGTACCCTCATGGACCATGGCAGGTACTCGGGTACTCTGATGGCCTGGTGACAGGTACTCTGATGGCTTGGTGACTGGTATTTGGGTACTCTGAAGGGCGGTGACAGGTACTCATATGGACTGTGACAGGTACTCGGGTACTCAGATGAACTGTGGCAGGTACTCAGATGAACTGTGAAAGGTACTCGGGTACTCAGATGAACTGTGAAAGGTACTCGGGTACTCAGATGGACCGTGACAGGTACTCGAGTACCCTCATGGACCATGACAGGTACTCGGGTACTCTGATGGCCTGGTGACAGGTACTCGGGTACTCTGATGGCCTGGTGACAGGTACTCGGGTACTCTGATGGCCTGGTGACAGGTACTCGGGTACTCTGATGGCCTGGTGACAGGTACTCGGGTGGCTTGGTGACTGGTATTTGGGTACTCTGAAGGGCGGTGACAGGTACTCATATGGACTGTGACAGGTACTCAGATGAACTGTGGCAGGTACTCAGATGAACTGTGAAAGGTACTCAGATGAACTGTGAAAGGTACTCGGGTACTCAGATGAACTGTGAAAGGTACTCGGGTACTCAGATGGACCGGGACAGGTACTCGGGTACTCAGATGGACCGGGACAGGTACTCGGGTACTCAGATGGACCGGGACAGGTACTCGGGTACTCAGATGGACCGGGACAGGTACTCGGGTACTCAGATGGACCGGGACAGGTACTCGGGTACTCAGATGGACCGGGACAGGTACTCGGGTACTCAGATGGACCGGGACAGGTACTCGGGTACTCAGATGGACCGGGACAGGCACTCGGGTACTCAGATGGACCGGGACAGGCACTCGGGTACTCAGATGGACCGGGACAGGCACTCGGGTACTCTGATGGACCGGGACAGGCACTCGGGTACTCTGATGGACCGGGACAGGTACTCGGGTACTCTGATGGACCGGGACAGGTACTCGGGTACTCTGATGGGCCGTGACAGGTACTCGGGTACTCTGATGGGCCGTGACAGGTACTCGGGTACTCTGATGGGCCGTGACAGGTACTCGGGTACTCTGATGGGCCGTGACAGGTACTCGGGTACTCTGACGGGCCGTGACAGGTACTCGGGTACTCTGACGGGCCGTGACAGGTACTCGGGTACTCTGACGGGCCGTGACAGGTACTCGGGTACTCTGACGGGCCGTGACAGGTACTCGGGTACTCTGACGGGCCGTGACAGGTACTCGGGTACTCTGACGGGCCGTGACAGGTACTCGGGTACTCTGACGGGCTGTGCAAGGTACTCGGGTACTCTGATGGGCTGTGACAGGTACTCGGGTACTCTGATGGGCCGTGACAGGTACTCGGGTATTCTGATGGGCTGACAGGTACCCTAATGGGCTGTGACAGGTACTCGGGTACTCTGATGGGCTGTGACAGGTACTCGGGTACTCTGATGGGCTGTGACAGGTACTCCGGTACTCTGATGGGCTGTGACAGGTACTCTGATGGACTGTGATTGACAGGTACTATGAGGGGTGGTGACAGGTCCTCTTTATTGGGGGGGGGGGGGGGCAATCAGTGTGCTTGATGTGTACTGTAGGCGGTAACGAGATGTTACCGCAATCTCCTCCTCACACATGATCGGTGTGTGAGGAGGAGAACCCGGTAACATCTCGTTACCGCGGTTTGTTTACATTTTAGTGATCGGCTGTGATTACCAGCATCGGTGATGAGCAGTGTTCCCGGGGAACGCGTCGCCACCGACGTGCACGTGCAGCGAGCTCACGATCGTGCGCATGCGCCGTGCACAGTCGGGGTGTGACCCTCTGTGATCGGCCGTGACTTCATCACGGCCGATCACGTGGTAAACAGCCATAACCAATGGCTGTTCACCCCCTTCGGTGGCGAGCGGTGTCTCCGTGTCACGCCGCCACCGAAGAAACAGGGGTGCACGTGCACGATCGCGCGCATTCCCTGTTTAAACGGGAGGCCGTCATATGATGGCCTCCCGCCACAATAGGTGCGCCGCCTGGCCGTCACTTGACGGCCGGCGGTCAGCAACTAGTTAAAGGAGTTGTAAGGTCTTGAAGTTTTTCAGCTTCATGCATTCTATGCATGAAGGTGAAAAACCTTCTGTGTTGCAGCAGCCCCCCAGAGACTCCCTCTTCATTCCTCTTCTCTGTCACCAACAATGATTGCCCTGTGCAGTTTAATGTGGCTGTCGATGGGCAATTCCTAGTACCGTTGTCAGTGTCAGTTCTCCCAGCCCTGTTCCTGACGGCACAGCTTGCTTATGAATGAGCATGCACAAGCATCCTCTTCATGAAAGAGCTGGAAGTGACAGCCTTCAAAAGACACGCCCAATGACCAGCCTTAATTTGGCCATAGATGCATTGAAATTTGTCTAGTTCCGTTAAGAACGGCAACATTTTGAGTCATGTGTGGCCATCCCTGTTCAACAGAAGTCGATTGTTAGAATAGCGAGCTGCTGTCCACTAGGATCTCTGAAGCTTACTCTCTTCACAAGGGGTCAGAGTATCCCACAAAGAGGATGGCAGAAAAGGGGGAATTCCTCCATCCACCCCAGCTGTGTGAATGGTGGAATCTATGGCAAGCTTTAAAGTGATTGTAAAGTTTTTTTTTTTTTTTTAAATAACAAACATGTTATACTTACCTGCTCTGTGCAAGGGTTTTGCAAAGAGTGGCCCGATCCTCCTTTTCTGGGGTAGTAGGGGATAAGGTCACGATTTTTTTTACCAAAAATATGTAGAAGAATGAATATTAGCCCAAACTGATGAATAAATTAGCTTTTTTATATATTTTTTTGAATATGTATTATAGGAGAAAGTAAAAAAAAAAAAGTTATTGGTCTTTTTTTGTTTATAGCACAAAAAAAAGACAAAAAAAAGCAGAGGTGATCAAATACCACCAAAAGATAGCTCTATTTGTGGGTAAAAAAAAGACATCAATTTTTTTGTGTACAGCATTGCACGACCGCACAATTGTCAGTTAAAGCGACGCAGTGCCGTATTGCAATAAATGGCCTGGCCATTAAGGAGGCAAATCCTTCTGGGGCTGAAGTGGTTTACTGATATAGGTCACAATGTTTATGATCACTGTGCAAAAGGAGAAAACAAAAGCCATAGTGTTATGCTTACCCTTCTTCGCCAACAAAAGTAACATACAGCTTGTTCCTCTGCAGATCTTTTCTGGAATATCCCATAATTTGGTTGAAGGCATCTTCAAGTAAATGGTCTCTTCTTATAATTAATCTGAAATAAAAGGATGAGATAAAATGGTGAAAAAGATTGGTAAAGATCTTCATTGTTAAAAAAGTATACTAGTTTAGGAGCCATGAGGCTGAGCATTTTTCGCATACTGTGGTCCTGGAGCTGTGGGTCGAGGGGACTGAGTTTAGAAAGGTAACACACGCCCTTATAAGTTCTTCATCTCCCATTTGTGTGAGTGCAAAATATAATGGTATTAGACCCCTTTCACACTGAGCCGCATAGGGTGTCAGTGCTAAAGCTGCGCTATTTTTAGCGCCGCTTTACCGTCATTTTAGCGGAGCTATTCAGCCGTTAGCAGGTCAGTTTTAACCCCCTGCTAGCGGCCAAAAAGGGGTTAAATCCGCACGCAAAACGCCACCGGTATCGCAGCACTGCCCCATTGATTTCAATGGGGAACAGCGGTGGAAGAGCGGTGAGTTCACCACTCTTTCAACCCCCCTAAAGAAGCTGCTGGCAGGACTTTTTCTGATGTCCTGCCAGCACACCGCTCCAGGGTGAAAGCCCTTGGGCTTTCACACTGGAGTGAATGAAGCCGCTTTTTTCAGGTGCTAATTTTAGCGCTGTAGCACCTGAAAAACGCCTGCAGTGTGAAAGGGGTCTTAATGAATCCACTGTTAAATTACAATATCTTGATTTTTAAAAACAATTATTTATTTCTTCAGTGTCAGGCATTAAAGTGTATGTATAGCCATCTTTTTTATAATTTTAGATTTTACATTTTTTTAGATTTATCATTTTTAGATCAAGAAAGGGTTAAAACCCCCATAGGTTTATTGTTTTTGTTGTGTGTACCATTGGGGAAATTTCTTCAGACTTCATGTCCCAAAGAAGCAAAAGGAAATTTGAAAAAGCGAGGTGAACTTCCCTCTTAGACATTTGTCCCTGGAATGGGGACCCCAACTGGAAGATTTCCTCTCATCTCTTGTTTTAAGAACAACTTTGTTCTCCATACTTTCATTCTCAGTGACAATAGCCACCAGTACAAATACAGGGGTGAACCTCCACAATGGGGACACAAACAGCAATAAAAAATTGACAGAGGGTCTAAACCCTCCCCACTCTATCCAAAACTAAAAACACAAGTTTAGTGTAGAGATTAGAAAGACAATCCCATATCAAAATGGTGTCTCTGTGTATTACACCGATTGTCTCTACCCACATACTCCTAATAAACTATTCTGGATATGTTGGTGTAAGTAGCCGGATCTTTAAGATAATAAAGTCTTGTACAGTCAACAGCAACTTTAGCTTTTAGAGCTTTTAGCGCTGGTAAGGTTGCAGTCACCAAAACAAGGCACCCAAAAAAAGGATGCCCTGAAGTTGAGAAAATCTTCGAAACAACAGGAAACAGACTTGTCTTGCATACACACGGTCACACAAAGTTGTCGGAAAATCTGATCATTCAGAACGAGGTAACGTAAACCACGTACGACGAGACTATAAAGAGGCCAGTAGCCAATAGCTTTCGTCTCGTAATTTATTCTGAGCATGTGTGGCACTTTGTGCATCGGAATTGTATACACACGATCATAATTTATTGGATTTTGTTTTGGGAAAATTTTTAGATCCAGATCTCAAACTTTGCGTGACGAAATTCCGACGGAAAAAGTCAGATGGAGACACGATCGTAATTTCAGACAACACAGTCCGATCGCACATTTTCCGTTAGAACGTCCGACCGTGTGTACAGGGCATTAAGCTGGGTTCACACTAGTGCGAACTGGATGTGGGTTTCCCTCATCAAATTCACATGTCAGGAGATTTTGATGGGCTCTCTATGGAGCCGGTTCACACATCTCCGGAGCGGCTCCAGTGTGAATTGCACAGAAGTCCTGTGCGTCTTTTGGTCCGTTCCAGGTTTGAATTCAGCCACAAATTCGGGCTGAAATCAGACCTGAAACGGTGAATGGAGACGCACCGGACCCCTGCTGTGAGCTTCTCCATGCTCTAGTGTGAACCCAGCCTTACACCAATGATTGTTGGGCTCAAGCAGATTTTTTATAATTGCATATTACGTTTTAAAGACTCAGGATCTCCCCTTTCATTGGGGCTTGAGAATCGCATGAGCTTGAAAGGATAAGACAAAAAAAAAAAAAGATAATAGGTGTTCTAATGTATCCGGGATTCATCTAGAACAATGCTTCACATATTTCATTCACAAACCTGGAACAAGTGTGCAGATCTGAATTATGACTTGGCTTATCTAAATGATTTGTATGCGAGTGGTTTAGAAAGTACTTATAGTGTTTAAAAACCTAAAAACAAAACAAATATATTGCAGCTCACCAGTCCTTAGATGAGGTAGCTGCATTCATTTTTTAGGACTTTTTCTGCCTTTATATTTACCAGGTAATCCTGCAAATACTTCCTGTCCCTGGATATCTATGTTCACTCATCTACTGCATCTTTAGAGGCAGCCATAGTTGTCCCTCGGCTAGGCTTTCAAACATGTCTGCCATTGTTCATCATTATTATATGTGGCATGAGGGGATTAGCAGTTTACACAAATATCATAACATTGGTTTATGCTTTCAGTTCAGCTCATATGGCAGCATCAACAGATATTTTATATACTTTCTGAAAATGGTAAAATACTTTCTAACTACTGGTAAGATGCAATAATACATTTTTGTTCTTGGGTTTAGTTACATTTTATGTCACAACAAGGTTATCAGCAATAACAACCTCCATATTTCTCTTGCCACTGAATTCCTTTGAGATTTAAAGTGGTTGTAAACCTCAGACAAGAAATATGAACAAAGCATATCCCTATATAGTGTGTACCTGTCTCAATCCGAAGCACTAAGTGTCATTTCTGTCTAATGCTTCATTCCTCTGCCATCTGTATGAGTCACTTTTGACCAGTTTTCCTGACATCAAGAGAAAAATGGTGACTGGAGAGGAAGCTCCAGCTGATTGACAGTCACAGCTCTGTTCCTGTATGCTGTGTGGAGGGGGTGTGTCCCTTCTCTCCAATCAGCTGTCAGAGCTCTACTCACCGATATAATTTCAACTCTCCGCCCCCTGCTTTTCAGAGCTGAGGGATCCTGAGTAAATTCTGCACTTTGAATGGATGGAGGGGAAAGGGGGCTGTAGATAAACTGGTACAATTTATGTGGGAGGATTAGTTTATATCACCCGAGGCCAGTCACTTCACTGGGTATATGTAAGGATTTACAACCAATTTAACATCTAAAACCAGGACAAAAACTCAATTAAAAAGTATTAATATTAAACAGAAAAAGATATAAACTTTACTTTAATTTCCCAGGTCCCTGACCATAGCCTTTAGTTTCCAATTTTCTGTAAAAATTCCGTAACTTTGCTTCAAAATCCCTCTTATAAGGTGCTGGTGCTCTGGCATTGGCACGCTGAGTTCCTAGAAGAATCAGAATCCATTATTTAGGATCAGTTTATTTTCAGCTTTGGTTAATATGTATACATTACAATCTGACTGCAGAAGGTAAACTGATGAGTCCGCTGTGACATTTTTTTCTGGCTAAGATAACAGTATTGCCCAAAGCACTCCTGTTATTCCGCTATTTCAAGTAGGGTGGTTGTACTACTAAAATTACTAATGATTAAACATAATCAATGCAAATGAATCACATAGCTCCCTGTGAAGGAGCAGTGGTCTATCACACAAATTTGGAGTAATGTGTTGACCCTAAAAAAAAAATTATGTAATTCTAAATAGGAGGAAAAACAGGATAAAATGTTCACTTTTTATTACAGTAACATTATTTATTATTTATTTTAAGGTTAAACTGGATGGACTTGTGTCTTTTTTCAACCTGACTAACTATGTAACTATGTTTTAACACTATAAAAAATAATAATTTGACTTTCTTTATCATTAATTAATTAGAAAATAAAGCTTCATAAAAAAATGAATGGTCAAACAATGCATTTATTTATTTACAGAGATGGCCACCTGTCAATATTACAAAGTCAACATCAGAATTACACTTTTTTCTAACTTTCCAATGAATGCAGCATTCTATCCCTGTACTAGAGCTGGCCATACATGATTCGTTTTTTTTCTTTTTTTCTTTCAGCCAACAGAACAGATTTCTCCATCATCACAAACGAGGTGGATGGGGGAATGCGTCCTGCTGGGACATTGTATTCTGACAGCGGCACCCTCCACTGTCAGAATACACTGATCAACAGCTGAAGCTGATTGGCTGCAGCCGTTAACCATTGGATATTTTTCCAACATGTCCTGTTGAGAGAAGCAGATTAAACAAGACCTACGCCTGACATTCACCGCTTTACCTTCCCCCTCTTCACCCTTCATCACTATGGCCTGATTTGTTAATGTACACAATGTGTAAAGCTGCCATACATGCTTGAATTTCAGAGAACTCACGCTGAATCACACAAATTCAAACTGTGGGTGACCCCGTCAACAACCCCAGCTTGACAAAAGTTGATTGTCCAAGGAACAAGGTGGAAAACTAAGCCAACAGTTCCTGCATCCATTCCAGTATTCTGACAGCCACAGGTTCCAGCTGTCGGAATACAGAAGCTAACAGAGAAGGTTCATCCGCTCACACTGTTAGCGCAGGCTGTGTCCGTATGGCCAATTTAAGACAAACTAATAACACACATTGTGTGCCACATTACTGCATTTCATGTTGGTAATCTCTGAGAGTAGCAGATACTGTACCAGGGGAGTTTTGTGGAGAAGACACTGGCGAGCCACGCGGAGACTGGCAATAGCTGGGATGTAGTAAGGCATGTGGTGGAATATATGACATTATTTCTTCTTCAAAAAGACTGCAAACAAGCATACAAAGAATTATTGAAAACATTAAAGATATTTGTTTTACGCTGTCCAAATGTAGATATATTTCTGCCTGGAAAGGATATGACAGATCACTGTGCCTAACTTTATATTCACTTTCTGAAGCATAAACTAAATATATATTAAATAGTAAATATAAACGGCCTATTTCCAGAGAAAGTACGTTTCCTTGAGGTGGAGTTCCCCCAGCACTGTAATGCCCCGGACACAGGATCAGAATTTTAGTCGGAAAAAGCTCTGATGGTTTTCCCAACGGAATTCCGATGGGATTTTGCTCAAGCTGCCTTGTATACACACGGTCATACCAAATGCCGACCATCAAGAACGCGGTGACATACAACACGTACGACGGGACTAGAAAAAGGAAGTTCAATACCCAGTAGCCAATATCTTCCATCTCGTAGTTATATCTGAGCATGTGTGAGTTTTTGTTCATCGGAACTGTATACACACGATCAGAATTTCTGATAGAAACCTTTTCTGTCAGAAAAATTGAGAACCTGCTCTCAATCTTTTGTTGATGGAAATTCGGCCAGCAAAATTCCAATGAAGAATACACACAGCCACATTTTCCGACGAAAAGCTCTCATCTGTCTTTTGCTGGCCGAAATTCCGACCGTGTGTAAGCAGCATAAGGGTTGAATGCTCATTTAGGTTTAGGGGCCAGGAGAAACAGTTTTACTTACCTGATCACCCATGCTCTCTATGGACTCCACATTGTACTGGATAATGTCGGAGGACCTGCAACCACCATAGGGGAGAACAGGTTGTGGCAACCGATCTAGCAGTGCAGGCCTGTGGGACTAGAAGATCTTTTTAAGGCACCCTAGACCTAGATGAGCATTTAACTCTTGTGGTGCAGCGACAGCTCCACTGCATGAGATCATTTTTTTCTTTCCCCAGAATTCAGCTTTAAGGCCCTGCACACAGAAGCTTTAGCTTGTGTACGATAAGTGTGCACAGCAAGCTTTTGCAAAACTTTCAAGCAGCTTTATCGAAGCCTTTAAGGCACCATTTGGTTCACACAGATGCAAGTGCTGACTGCCACAAATGCAAAAGCTTGATGTGCATACTGCACTTATACAACCTGATGCCTAGTTGTACAAGACCCTAAGGTACCTATACATATTGTTAGCACAGTATATATTAACTTTTAACGTGGGCTGAAGCATGTGTGAACAAGATCTTAGAGTTATTCTGGATTAAAGAATAGTCATAATCTAGGACCTATGTATATTGTCAGGGTTTGTAGGTAGTAAGACGCAGAATGTGGTATTCATGGACAAACTTTAAGGCTGAGACATGGAAGACAGCTTCAGTAATAAAACTATTAGCCCAGGTTTACACTGACAGCAGTTTAGCTGAACTTGCACAATTTCATTCCCGCATGCCTGTCCCGACTTCGGGGGGTGATTTCAGAGACATCTGTGCGGGTTGCTGCACAGATATCAATGGAAATCGCACAAAGTCGCAAAAAGAAAACTTATTTGGGAATTGGTGTGGTGCCGGAAATGCAGCATCGCACCAATTCGGACAGTGCCATTGTCAGCCATTGCTGCTTATTTGGCATGAATTTGACATGTCAAATTGCATGCCAAATCGCTCCAATGGGAACCAGGGCTAAAACTGGTTTCTTTATGTGTCTGATGAACACCCGAATGCCAGCAAAACGCTTGCTCAAAGTCAGGGACAATGAATTGTTGAAAGAGGGAATTTTTTTTAAAGGCATTATAAACCTTCCTAGCTACTGTTTGACCTACATAAGATGTGCATTGATCATGTAGTTTCATGGTGTCACTTGTTGGCCTGTATGCACAGCCTATAGCAGAGTAAATCTTCACATTCCACTGTCAGAAGTTCCCGTTTGTGTTAAACATGAGGGATAAGGTATGACACTGCACAGGGTAATGTGTGACTTCTGTCTGTAGTCTGAGAACGAACACTTTCTTAGAATAAACTACACATCCCAAAATCCGTGAGAGCTAATTTGATCCGACACAGCCAAAAGCAGCTCACCATGCAGACGGAAGATTTTTATTGTTTTTGTTCATTACATTAGCCCCCCCACACAGAAAGGATGGCATTGCATGCAATGGACACTGTGACCCAGAACAGGAATTTTTTCTTGCCCCTTTGGCCATTAGGGTTGGGCTAGATGTGATAAACCAAGGACATAGAGGATTGATCAGCCACGACCCTACAAACAGCAGCCACAACATATGAGGTCACCATTACAAGGTGAGGCAAACAAAGAACACAGGGAATATAACTATACTAATACCTAGGTAAAACAACAAAGACATTTGAATGTGTACAATGCCTTTAACAGAACTGTTGTACAATTTTTAAAATAAAAGTAGTCATGAGAGGAAGCAAAGTAAATACATATTTTGTAGCTTTTAAACGCTATTTATCTGCTTCAACTTTTGGTGCCAACTAGGGATTCCCTCACGTAGGAAAGTTTTCTCCAAATTCCTGTTTTAGACAGGAAGTGAAGGGAAATCTCCCCAATGGGATAACAATTGCAAAAAAAAAAAAGTTTTGCTACATTTAATCTCCTGAAACCAATATGACTTCTTACCTTAATAGAATAACAAGATCTGCATCACCAGAGAGGCGAACGAGTCCTGAGGGTCCTTCTGCCCGAATAAACTGTATCTTTTCCCTGTTTAAGAGTGAAATCTTTAGGTTATTATGACACAATGAATATTAATACAAGCTTTATCTAAAATATAGCCACAGCGTACAAAACTAAATTATATTTAAAGCCAAAAGTATTTTTTTAAGTTCTAGATAGAGTAGGAAATGGCTAAAGCCAGTTGTGTTTCTTTTGCTGTTGCTTTCTTATTTATGGAGATTTCCACAGCCACTAGTACCTGAGAGAATGGTTTCGGCAGAGCTCATGCTGTCGTTCCTGGAGAATTTCAAAGATGTTAGGTTGACGCAAGAAAGCTACAATTTTTTCATTGTAACCTAGAAAATATGAAAATGCAAAAACAGAAGAGGAAGTAAGAATATATCAATATGCAGATATAATTTTCATATTGTTAATGATGTGCCCATTGTATTAGCAATATGTAGAGGGCACACAAGTGTTCGTTTTTGCATACTCTGTTATAGGATATAGGTGATGGGAAAAAAACTGAAAATTAAGATTAAGGCCAGTGATATGATCAGCCAACACCTTGAAAGAAAATAGTTGTTATGGAATAGATGCAGAAACACCTTGGGCTATGTTTAAAATCAAGAAAAGGTTTTGCTTAAAACCATTGTGACAGAAGGATCACAGACAGGATTACAGGACATCAGTGCCATAAAAAAAAAAACTGTCTTAAGCAAAACAAGTATGGTAGTTTCTATTGCTGACTGACTAATGATAATGCTAGTTGCTGGGCTTCCATGCTGGTTCAATGGCACAAAGGGGGTTCTGGTTTCACATGATAAATTCTTGTTCTGTATATAGTAAAGGGAGTGTTATAATACCGGTCAGCTTTTTCTTATTTAAACTAGAGGGGGGAAAAAATTGAGGTGCTGGACTCGGACTTGACTTTCTTCAAATACAGGTGGTAAGTGGCTCTTGTTAAGTTGACTTCGGCCACTCAGAAACACAATGTGGGAGCCATCTGACTTGAGAAAACTGAATGTACAAGGAAAATAGAGTGCCAAAAGATCAGCTCAAAAGTCAATATACCTTTATTCTTGAAGTAACAAGAAGTAGAAAAGCAGTATCCAAAGCAAGTGGGAAGTCAGTGAATCCTCCTTTATTAGGGCTTGGGCTTAGGAGGTATTATTATTACATATACTATAATACAATTTCCTGAAAGAAGACCTTAATGTGGAGTCAAATGAAAAAGGGCTCAATGGCTTTGCAATGGCATTGTCATTGGCCACTGCATTTCTACTTATTGTAACCTCATTGTAAGGAATAAAGGTATATGGACTTTTGAGCTGATCATTTGGTGCTCTGCATCTCTTGCTAATTTTTTCAGAGCATTTTGCTCAGGTTTACTTTGCCATCTGTGTCCCATTTGGGTGATTTCTCATAATTTCCCATCCCACAGACACAACAGAAAGTGAGGGAATCCCTAGCTGTCACAAGAACTACCCTATTGGAAGATTTCCCCTCTGTTCCTGTTTTGGTAATGACTCAAAATTTTGGATTTTCTTTCACTTTTGGGAATAACATTCACCAAGGTGAACACACAGACCGAATCTCTCTATAGGGGACAGAGATGACAATATATTAATTAATAGAGGACTTTAAAATGGTCCCGGTGAACATTCCTAATCGCCGCCTGAAAAGGTAAAAGGTGCCTGTGTATAAATGGACTCCAAATTAGTCGCCCTAAACTCAGCTCTAGCTAGGTAATGCCGCGTACACGCGATCAAACAATCCGGTGGAAAAGTCCGGCAAACTCAAGTCCGCAAACAATCCCCCCGTGTGTAGCCTCCGGCATACTTTTTTGACCCGAAAGTACGGCGGACTTAGAATGCCGTGTTGCACACCAATCTTCCCGCCGGACTCGCATTTCGGCGGACAATCCGGCCGTGTGTATGCCAGTCCGCCATACTTTTGAAATGAGCGGACTTTTCCCGCCCGGAGAAAAGTCCGCCCATTTCGAGCGGGTCTCCAGGTAGGCGGGTCCCGCGAAGGAGACGTCGCTGGCCCCGCCGCCTGGTATGGACTTAAAGGGGAACCCCATTGCCGAAAAAAAATCGGCGTGGGGGTCCCCCCCAAGTCCACAACAGACCCTTGTCCGAGCACGCTACCCGGCCGGCCAGGAAAGGGGGGGGGCGAGCGAGCGCCCCCCCCCCCCCCCCGAGCCGTACCAGGCCACGTGCCCTCAACATGGGGGGTGCCTTGGGGAAGAGGGGGCCACGTGCCCCCCCCCACCCCAAAGCACCTTGTCCCCATGTTGATGAGGACAAGGGCCTCTTCCCGACAACCCTGGCCGTTGGTTGTCGGGGTCTGCGGGCGGGGGGCTTATTGGAATCCGGGAGCCCCCTTTAATAAGGGGGCCCCCGGATACCGGCCCCCCAACCTATGTGAATGAGTATGGGGT
The DNA here is from genome assembly GCF_037356315.1 of Lithobates pipiens. NCBI lineage: Eukaryota > Metazoa > Chordata > Amphibia > Anura > Ranidae > Lithobates > Lithobates pipiens. The sequence goes on along the minus strand of NW_027507784.1, from coordinate 186,015,870 downwards.
ACAATGTACCCCTACCCATTCACCTGTAAAATAAAAGTACAAAAAAAAACACAACACACAAGGGTTAAAATAGTTTATTGCACAGCTCCGGGGGTCTTCCGTCTTCGGGGTCTTCTCGCCGGACTCCTCCGCTATCTTCTTGTAGCTCTTTTGCTAGCGGAGGAGTCCGGCTTTCTTCCTCGCCGCCGGCCTCTTCTCCCGACTTCAGGGGTCTTGTCCCCCTCTTCGGTTCTTCTGCCGGGCCACCGCGCCTTCTTATAGCTCTTTTACAGGCGGTGGGCCGGTCTTCTGTCGCCGCCGCCGCCTTCCGTTCTTCTTCTTCTTCTCCAGGAGATGTTGACTCGACGATCTCTCCGGCCGCAATGCCAGGGACGCGCTGCGCTGCCACTTATATAAGGACAAGGGGCGGTGTCACATGGGTTTATGTCACATGGGTTGGTGTCACATGGTGACCCCGCCCCCTTACGATGTCACAACCCATGTGACCAACCCATGTGACATAAACCCATGTGACACCGCCCCTTGTCCTTATATAAGTCGCAGCGCAGCGCGTCCCTGGCATTGCGGCCAGAGACATCGTCGAGTCAACATCTCCTGGAGAAGAAGAAGGAAGAAAGAAGAGGAAGAAGAGGAAGAAGAGTAAAAGAGCTATAAGAAGGCGCGGTGGCCCGGCAGAAGAACCGAAGAAGGGGACAAGACCCCCGAAGTCGGAAGAAGAGGCCAGCGGCGAGGAAGAAAGCCGGACTCCTCCGCTAGCAAAAGAGCTACAAGAAGATAGTGGAGGAGTCCGGCGAGAAGACCCCCGAAGACGGAAGACCCCCGGAGCTGTGCAATAAAGTATTTTATCTCGTGTGCTGTGTTTTTTTTTGTACTTTTATTTTACAGGTGAATGGGTAGGGGTACATTGTACCCCATACTCATTCACATAGGGTTATTAAAGGGGGCTCCCGGATTCCGATAAGCCCCCCGCCCGCAGACCCCGACAACCAACGGCCAGGGTTGTCGGGAAGAGGCCCTTGTCCTCATCAACATGGGGACAAGGTGCTTTGGGGTGGGGGGGGGCCGCGCGCCCCCCCCCCCCTTCCCCAAGGCACCCCCCATGTTGAGGGCACGCGGCCTGGTACGGCTCGGGGGGGGGGGGGGGGGGGGCGCTCGCTCGCCCCCCCTTTCCTGGCCGGCCGGGTAGCGTGCTCGGACAAGGGTCTGTTGTGGACTTGGGGGGGACCCCACGCCTATTTTTTCGGCGTTGGGGTTCCCCTTTAAGTCCATACCAGGCGGTGGGGCCAGCGACGTCTCCTTCGCGGGCCCCGCCTACCTGGAGACGCGCTCTAAATGAGCGGACTTTCCTCCGCGTGTGTGGGCGAGTCCGTTCATTTCAAAAGTAGGGCGGATAGTACGGCGGACTTAGTACGCCGTATTAGTCCGCTCAAAAAGTGCAGTGTGTGGGCAAGTAGCCCGTTCGGAAAGTCCGACGGACAGTCTGGCAGAAGTCCGCCAGACTAAGTACGTCGGACATACCGCTACGTGTGTACGCGGCTTAAGCCCTCTAGTCCCTCCTAACCTTCTGTTTGGCAGTCTGGAAGCTACCTCTCATGAAAGCCTTAAAGGCATCCCAGGTCGCTGCTGGGGATGCAGAGTCAGCAGTATGGGCCCAATAGTCAGTAAGGTCTCTTCAGTATGAAGCATCAACCCTTGGATCGGAAAGCCCAAAGCAGGAAATTTGCCACAGCCCATCAATCAGCATGTGCTGTGGAGGTGGTGAGCTGCAACCTAAGCAGAGCATGATCATATATGCCTCAAGGCAGTATAAAACATCCCAGAACCTGGGAAGGACAGCCAAATGACATGTGTATGCCTTGAGGGTAAAGTTTCTGCACCTTCAGACATAAGTAGAGTGGGAAGCTTTCGCCCAGGCTGAAAGATTGGAGACCGTAGCTCCCAAAGGAGACATTCTTGTCCATCCCAGAATCCCAGTCTCAGAGGATTTTTGAACAGGAGGAAAAGATTGGGCGGCTCTAAGCCCTTGTACACACGGTCAGAGAATCCGTCGGAATGTGTCCTATCGGACCGTGTTGTCGGATAATCCAACTGTGTGTGGTATGCATCGGACTGATTCCGTCTGACCCAATTTTCCAACTTGTTGGAAATATTTTCCGACAAACTGGTCTGATCAGACATACTCCGATCATGTGTAGAGAATTCCGATCAGACGAAATGCCACGCATGCTCAGATCAAATTCCTACACCAAAGCTATTGGCTACTAGCCTGAATCTAGTCCCGTCGTAACGAAATAACGTCATCACGTTCTGAATGATCGGATTTTCCGACAACTTGGTCCGACCGTGTATATGCAACAGTTTCGGACACAATCCGTCGGACAAAATCCAACGGATTTGGTTGGCAGAATGTCCGACCGTGTGTACAGGGGCTTAGGATTATTTGGGAAATAATATTCACCCTTGTGTCTATCTCTTATATACTCTCTCTTATATACTCTCTCCTTCCAGAGACACGGTCATTGATCCAGTGCAGATTAATGCTAGTTTGCATCCTATTATCAGGATATTTACAGTTCCACGGCGGCCCACTTGGAGGAAGAATTATTTGTCTATTTGCAGACTATTAAACTCCCCCAACTTACCCCTACCTATAGGGAGAAGCTGCATGGCCCCATCACACAGGAGGAACTGCAAATTACTGTATCCACCCTCCAATCTGGACAAAAACCCCTGGTGCAGATGGTCTTCTGGCCAAGTTCTTTAGTACTTACATTGAGGAACTACTCCCTACATTTCATTCTATGCCAACGCAGTCATTTGAATCTGGCTCCTTGCCTACTTCTATGTTGGAGGCAGTTGTGGTATTTATCCTCAAACCCCGGAAAGAACCCTAATCGGCGTTCTTCGTACAAACCAATTTCACTTCATTTGGCTGGATGCCAAAAACCTTACTAAGGTTCAGTCTAATCAGCTGAACAAGATAATTACGGCTTTGATTTATGTGCATCAGTCTGGGTTCATGCCAGGGATAGGTACTGACATTAATATATGTAGGCTGCTTACTTACATGGCTAGTGAAGAGGCGAACAGCCCAGGGGGGGCCATTTCTCTTGATGCCAAAAAGGCGTTTGACTCTGTAAAGTGGAATTACCGCCATAAGTTTGGATTCTGACATTGTTTTATCTGGACACATATGCTATATTCATCACCGTCGGCCAGGATTTGTACCAATTACTCCTTGTCTACTCCCTTCCCTTTTTATGGGGGCTGTCCTCTTTCTCCAGGTCTGTTTGCCCTCGCGGTGGAACCGCTGACTGCTCAATTCCAGGCAGCTGACTCAGTAAGGGGCATCTGTGTCAGGGTGTTGGAGGAGAAAATATCCTTATATGCTGATGACACGCTCCTATACCTTAATGACACGGCCTCCATTTTACAAGCTACATTACAGACTATAGACACCTTCAGTACCTAGTCTGGGATTAGGATTAACTGGAGGAAATATCTTCATTTTCCCACAAAACCCTTCACATCCTAAGCTAATTATAAATACTCCATTATGCTGGGTAGAGGAGTTCAAGTATCTAGGGCTAAGAGTTGGTGGCTCCCTAGCAAACTATTTTAATTTATCAATTTAATTACAACGGTTAACCTATGCACTACCTTTATATAAACTTACTTATCCCAAAGTAATTACCCTAAGAAATTTGATAACATCTGGTCCTTTTGGATATATTCTTGGGGCTCAGATGAAAAACACCTTCTAAACACTTCGTTATAGTTGACTCTCCCTTTATTTCCATCTTAAGTTCATATGGATAGGAGTACAGCAGTCTGAACTGTTTAGGAGATATTCTCTACTTCTGCAGTGGGTGACATCACTGGCGCATGTGCACTGCGGTCTAAAGGGACGGCATACCATTCGCTCAGAACACTGTGCTGTGTTTGTGGCTCCCCTGCCCACATGGGGGAGTGACGTCATCAGGGCTTGGCCATTAAAATGGCCGGAGCCCAATAACCAGGAAAAGAAGACCGGATGAAGATGGGAGCCCTGTCAGCTGTGACAGCTCCCCACTGGAGGGCTTTGTTTTAGGGTAAGTCTGGCATAACATGCTAGTATGTGATGCATACTAGCACATTATGACATTAACATGCAGGGGGAATGTTTTTCTTGACACGTTACTACTGCTTTGATGCTACCCCTCCCTTTCAGAGGCTAATTACTTGGGGAGAAGAGAACAGTCTGCACAGAGCTGGCACTGCATTGTCCAACCCCCTGCAAGGTAATAAAATCTGCACATAGACATGGCAAATTCTATACTTCTATTCCTTTTCATATACATACAGGGCATAAAAACACCTACAATATATACTACATGATAGAGAAGCCATTTTTGTAAACATCTCATTACATGAATGCAATACATACCAACTGGCATCATATCCGGATAGTGATTTCTAGTGACCGTATTAAAGGTACTAGAAGGCCTAGGTAAAACTGGGGGCCCTGAATGTCTTGAATCTTCTCCAACCTGTAACATAAGTGATGGGCAATATAAATACCATGCTATGTATATATTTCCTTATATAAACATAAATTAAGGTATATTCCTATTCTTCAAGAATTGTTAGTTATCATTTCTGGCAAACACAGATAAGGTACTGAAACTGGCTCAAAGTTATTTGTACATTTGTTAATTTGGTTTGCAAACATTTGTTAAAAACGGCATGCCTTGCTAAATAAAAACCAGAACACTTTCTCACGTTTTTCACAGCAAGCAAGCCTTTTTAAAGTGTTTTTTTTTTTTTTTTTTTTTAAGTCTTCACACACTCTGCGGGTCCTGGACTGGCCTAACACTGGGCCCTGGGATTTGGGCAAGGATGTCAAAAACTATTCTTATTATTCTATAAAGGCTCCACTGAATTTATTTCAGCCTGCTTACCGTAATGAAGCTCCTAACATATGTAATTACCCTTTTATCATCTGTGTTTCAATAAAGCAAAGTAACTGTTCACCCGGTTTAAAAAAAAAATACGCTGATTGCCATTTCTGGCAATAAAATGAAATTGTTTGTTTCATGGTTAGTCACTGAACAGAGATGATTTAGCAGTAGTACAATAAAATATATTAAAGAAGGCTATGGGAGTACCTCATCCTAAATAACATTTATACAAAAAAAGACCAACAGAATGGACTATAATGGTACCTATGAGGAATGTGCACAAAAAAATTGGTCTAGGTCTAGGATTATTAAATATTTGGACCCGTGCATACCAACCTTTGCGATTATTTCTATTCACATGATCCACGGGTCTTTTGCCAATCATTTGCAGGTACTTGATCTAAGCTATATTAATTAATTTTCTGGTCTTGGTCTCTGATTGGTTCCTTTTGGCTTTATAGTCACTTTCTCCCATACTTTAGTTGGGGGTTGATTTTAAAAGGACCTTATTCCAATTCTAGGTCCTTTGCTTGGAAACTTCTATGGCACCTATGATTGGTGATATTTATTGCCTCATCTCTGACTGAACAGGCTACTTCACCGAGCCAAGCGGTGTATTAGTTGTTATTAATTTCTTAATTTCTTTACTCCCATTATATGTCATGTTGTGAGCTCCTGTATATACTCTAAGCCCTTGTACACACGGTCAGAGATTCCGACGGAATGTGTCCTATCGGACCGTTTTGTCAGATATTCCGACTGTGTGTGGTCTGCATCGGACTGTTTCCGCCTGAATATCCGACGGACCAAGTTTTCCAACTTGCCAGTAAAATTTTCCAACAAAATGCTCCTATCGGACATACTCCGATCATGCGTAGCCTACTCCGACGGACAAAGTGCCACGCATGCTCAGATCAAATTCCTAGACCAACGCTATTGGCTACTAGCCTGAACGTAGTCCTGTCGTAACGAAATAACGTCATCACGTTATGTACAATCGGATTTTCCGACAACTTAGTCTGACCGTGTGTATGCAACATCCCTTCCGGACCTCTTCCAGAATTAATCCGTCGTAATTACTCAGACGGATTTGGTTTTCGGAATCTCCGACCGTGTGTACAAGGGCTAAGACATTCTCTTAATATGATATATGCTTGTTTTTATTGATAGATATATGCATTGAGGCTACTCTGGTCTTAGCCCTGCACCCTTGGGACACCATCCACTTCACCCCTCTATTTCATCTTTGGGGCATACACCGTTTCAGATTTTTGGGTCTCTTTATGGGGCTGGACACATATAAGTTTATATGTTTCCGCCCTGATCAGATTTATATATTTTTTGTATATGTAAACATCATCATTATTTGGAATGTTTATCTATCTACATGATTATACAGATGATAATATACATAAAGCATAAGCCTAATGACATCTCTCTCTTATGTTTTACATTTTGAAGGTTCTTCTGTTCACAAGTTAATAGATATATGGTTCTGAAGAAGCTATCTGCGAAACGTCAACCATTTTCTGTGACATGAAGTATAATTACTACAATTATGACTGTTAAAACTGAATAACATCTATCTTGTTTTTAAAAATATTTTGTACATATGATTTATTTTGTATAATAAATTACGAGAAAGTATTTTGTTTTTGTGCACATTCCTCATAGGTACTGTTATAGTCCGTTATGTTGGTCTTTTTTTGTGTTAGCAGTAGTACATTTTTCTGAACATGGCTGTTTACAAGTGGTATGACATAAGGAGGGCAAAGACCCATAATAACAAATAACATAACATAATAACAATAACAGCAATTCCAGGCTAGCACCTTTCAGCTTCAGCCTGGGCACACTGAATACAGATTTCAGTTGGGATGCGCCTGTATCGGAGCATCAGCACTGTTTGAAGCTTGCTAAAAAACCTGCTAACAGCTTGGTTAAAAATCTGTATTCAAAACACCCAGATTAAAGTTTTATGGCGGTTTAAGTTCCTCAACAAAGCTAGTTCTCAATCTCTCTCCTTGGTGCGCTTACCCTTTTTCAAATATAAGTTGTCAGCGCATAGATAAATAGATCATTAAAACAAACGTAAATGCTAAACAGTGCAGTGCTAAATCTTACTTATGATAATAACAAATATGATGATTTAAAAAATCCTCAGTTGTAATCGCCCTCGTGCAGTTTTTCTCAATGAAAGCAATGAAAAAGTAAAAAAAACTCCACATAATGTCTTTTTTTCATATGGTGAATAATCTCAGCCAGAATCTTCATGCCATCTCTTTAAAAACACGCTCTTTGCACCAACTCTACTAGCAAATGGACAACATTTCAAAACAACTTCATCAGCGAACCTGACACAATGCGTAAGGCAGAGTTTAGTGGTGCAAGCATAGCTGTGATGATAAAAAAACCTGCACACCAGGACTGGTAGTGACAGCCGTACTGAGGATCCGGCAAATGCATTGTTCTCCAGTGCACTTTATTTTTATTGTTTTAATAAACTTGGACACATTATGTGCTGCTTTATTATCTTTATGATACCTTCTGGGTGGAGGTTGGGAAAGTAAGAGCAGGCATCCTCTGACAACTTTTACTGTTTGTATGGGTACACTTAATTGCCTGACTTTATTTATAAGATTATAATTAAGGTCCACCAAAAAAGGGGAGCTTGTGCTCATTTGCAGGTGGAGTTGGTGCATGAAGGGTGTTTTAAAGAGACTGCATAAATATTATGGCTGGGATTGCTCACTATACGGAATAGGGACTTCATGCAAAGTACATTTTTTGAGATTGCTTTTAGGGCTTCCGCACATGAGCTCATTCCTCCTTACAGAACAAATACGCTAGCATATTTTGGTACCAAGGTGCCCCTGCTGCCCATTGAAATGAATAGGTGTAGGCGGCTGTTGGCACAGGTATGCCAAACTATATGCGCAAAGAGGCAAATGCATACAGAAAGAGTGTATTTAGGACCTTAGGTCTATATGCAGCAATAGGGTCTCTGGACACCAAATTACACTAGCATGTGTACACTGTGCATATGAGCCCTTATTGGAAAAGGCTACACAAATGGGATTTTTTGTGAGACACACAGAATCATTTTGGATGTGTTTTTGTGTTTGTTATAATGTTTGTCATTTAGGTTCCTGTTCAACAAAACGGTTTGCTGTTCACATTGCTATTTGGATTGGCATTTACAATCTAAAGCATGTGGATACTAGGTCTTACGCTAACCGTACACATTACAATCTGAGCATACAATCTCTGTATACACTTCCTTTAGCTTTATCAACGTTATGCAATATGAAGACCTAACTAAACCATTCATTCAATCTGAATCCAATCAGGCAGACCCTTGTAATAAAAAACTTGTTGGTCCATCTAAGGGTGATTGTAACATGAGTGGTGAGCTTTAGTGGCTCCAGTTTGCAGAATAAAGTTTATACTAACCTCCCCAGCACTGTGGCTGCGTTGTCTTGTTAAATGCTGCCGATGTAATAGTGCACTAGTTGGTCTGCTGCTTTGTAATGGAAGACGTGGGTCAATAAACGTAGTGCTTCTAGAATTATGATCAACAAAAAAGGGCTGCAAAAAATCCAATAAACATTAAACTAGATACAAGAAGGAATATGGAATTTGTGTATTCATGTACGTGCCCAGCTGCACATACAACAATTGCATGCAATTAAAGAAGAATTATTTGAATTTGAATTCATGCATATCTGCCAGTGTGGCTACCTCTCCTTTTCACCCCCTTGAGTAGACAGCTCAGACTCATACAAAAACATACCAAATTGCAATTTATTCCCAGTGGTGCCATGGGTTCCGCTAGACTAGGCCAGTGGTTGGCAACAGGTTGATCAATATTAATCTCTGTGATCGCAGCCATTTGATGGATTGACTGCAACTTGGTTTTGCTGTCTGTACTACCCGCAGGGTTACCAACAGTCCATTAATTCACTGACAGTTTGTAAAAATCTGTATATTTTGATGGAGTCTATAAGTGTCTGTGAATAGAAGCAGATGTTTGTAAAAATTACCCCATAATGGCTGCGTGCCGGTCATGTGATGCGTTTTCCTGTGCCCAGCAGGCAGGGATACAGAATGATGCTAGGAGATGTGATTCATCCACTTAGCATACTTGCTGTCTCCCCTTTTAAGATCATCCTCTGCTCCCCGCTGCTTGATTGGGCAATGAAGCAGAGGGAAGTGAAGGAAGGAGGACTTTGATTGGTGGGATAAGCAGCCTGGAAGTTAAGCCCAGCTACCGTCCAACAATAAAGAGGAAGTGCAGCCAGGACAGGGAGAAAAACAGGAAAAGCCAAGGAAGAGACAGGAAGGAAACCCACAGCGAGGCAGAAAGAGAACTATTGGGAACCTGCAGATGGGCTGTGTGCAGAGGAGGATGGAAGAGAAGGATGAAATGAAAAAGCCTCAGGAAGTGTTGTGCTAGTGGGTTCAGAGACCAGAGTTTTCTCGAGAACATAAGCCAGGGAGTTTGCCAGAACTGTGAGTGAGGAGCTGCCAGGGGGAGAATCAGCACTCGGCTCCCTGGGCTGGTGGAATTTGTGCATGCAGCTGGAAGGTGCTCGAGGGAAAGAGGCTGACCTGCCTGTCTAAAACATGTAAAAACCTTCTCTTCTAAGTAAGGCGTTACTGTGCTATTCACAGTTCAAAATTTGGGGATAACAAATGGTATGACTTAAATGCCATCTTCGGTTTCCTAGTCAAGGATACACATTTATCACACTTTCACACTACATCAAAACCATGAATACCTTGCTTTGATGATCGTGTTTCATTTCCCAGCCTCTTGGTAACTCAACTTGCTTATTGGCAAACAAATTCAAAAATCCTACAAGATCCCGATTATGTTGGTAACGTTCAAAATGATGGGCATCTCTCCGAACTTTGGTGATCATATGCTTCAAACAAGAATTATTTGTAAACATGCGGTAGGCACTCTAAAAAACAAAATAATTAACAGTTTATTAACACAGCACATACAGTGGCAATATATAATGTATTCCCAAGAAGGATGTATAGCCAATTTTTTTTTTTTTGCACAACATCAATTAGAGTGGAAGTAAAGGCAAAAAACTCTAAACCTATTCCCACCCACATTCTAAGCCTAATCTATCTAGGCCTTTAAAGAAAAGATTGCTATACTTACATCTAATCCGGTTCCAGGTTGAGTTATCAGTGGCGACTTCGGTGTGTAGGAGAGGCAGCCGACAATGGAAGCCCCATAGTAAGTGACGTCACGCCCCATAGTTCTTGTTACTTCCCAGGCATTTCCCAGCAAGGAGTTGTAGGCTTTCTCCTGCACACAGAGGGCGCCACTGGAGACTGGACCAGAGCAGCTTCAAAATACGTAAATATTTAGGGACCTTGCAAAAGTATTCCTCCTTGGCTTTTTACCTATTTTGTTATATTACAGACTTTAGTTCAATGTTTTTTTTTATCTGAATTATATGTGATGGGTCAGAACACAATAGTCTAAATTGGTAAAGTAAAATTAGAAAAATACATACATAAAACTTTTTTTCAGAAATACAAAAACTGATAATTGGCATGTGCGTATGTATTCACCCCCTTTGTTATGAAGCCCATAAAAAGCTCTGGTGCAACCAATTACCTTCAGAAATCACATACTTAGTGAAATGATGTCCACCTGTGTGCAATCTAAGTGTCACATGATCTGTCATTACATATACACACTTTTTGAAAGGCCCCAGAGGCTGCAACACCTAAGCAAGAGGCACCACTAACCAAACCCTGCCAAAAACACCAAGGAACTCTCCAAACAAGTAGGGGACAAGGTTGTTGATAAGTACAAATCAGGGTTAGGTTATAAAAAAAATATCCAAATCTTTGATGATCCCTAGGAGCACCATCAAATCTATCATAATTAAATGAAAAGAACATGGAACAACAAACCTGTCAAGAGACAGCCGAACACCAAAACTCACAGACCGGGCAAGGAGGGCATCAGAGAGGCAGCACAGAGACCTACGTTTACACTGGAGGAGCTGTAGAGTTCCACAGCAGAGACTGGAGTATCTGTATATAGGATGACAATAAGCCGTACATTCCATAGAGTTGGGCTTTATGGCAGAGTGGCCAGAAGAAAGCCATTACGTTCAGCAAAAAATAAAATGGCACGTTTTGAGTTTGTGAAAAGGCATGTGGGAGACTCCCAAAATGTACGGAGGAAGGTGCTCTGGTCTGATGAGACTAAAATTAAACTTTTTGGTCATCAAAGAAAACGCTATGTCTGGCGCAAACCCAACACATCACATCACCCAAAAAACACCATGCCCACAGTGAAACATGGTGGTGGCAGCATCATGCTGTGGGGATGTTTTTCAGCAGCCGGGACTGGGAAACTGGTCAGAGTTGAGGGAAAGATAGATGGTGCTAAATACAGGGATATTCTTGAGCAAAATCTGTACCACTTTGTGTGTGATTTGAGGCTAGGACAAAGGTTCACCTTCCAGCAAGACAACGACCCCAAACACACTGCTAAAGCAACACTTGAGTGGTTTAAGGGGAAACATGTAAATGTGTTGGAATGGCCTAGTCAAAGCCCAGACCTCAATCCAATAGAAAATCTGTGGTCAGACTTAGATTGCTGTTCGCAAGCTCAAACCATCCAACTTGAAGTAACTGGAGCAGTTTTGAAAGGAGGAATGGGCAAAAATCCCAGTGGTAAGATGTGGCAAGCTCATAGAGACTTATCCAAAGCGACTTGGAGCTGTGATAGCCACAAAATGTGACTCTACAAAGTATTGACTTTAGAAGGGTGAATAGTTATGCACTTGGACTTTTTCTGTTATTTTGTCCTATTTGTTTGCTTCACAATAAAAAATACAATCTTCAAAGTTGTGGGCATGTTCTGTAAATTAAATGATGCAAATCCTCAAACAATCCATGTTAATTGCAGGTTGTGAGGCAACAAAACACGAAAAATGCCAAGGGGGTGAATACTTTTGCAAGGCACTGTAGCGATCTATTTTTTACAGGCCTACTCCCACCCACAGGCTTAGAATGTGGGTGGGAGTAGGTTTAGAGTTAGTTTACTTCTACTTTAAATACTACATGATTTACAATTACAATGAAGACAAACACACACATAACTACTTTTAACAAAACGAACGTTTGACAAAACTAAAACTGCAAATCAGTGCAGTAAAAAAAAAATGCAAATCGCATTCTTTACTTATATCGGGACCCCAGGCACATAGCTAAATACAAAGATGAAGTACATATATGACGTTTTTTTTACTCAAAGCATTTGTATTTCTGTCTGTTCAGTCCAGAGATTTACACAGCTCTGCCACACAGTACACCCCTATCTGGCAGAGCAAGAGATCTGCAGTTCAGTAACACTTACATGGTCTCTTCCACACCCCCATCCTATGACTGACCAGTGAAAGAAGAGCTCCTCTCTCTCACTCTGGGTGGGGTAGGGAAGGAGCAGAGGAAAAAACTAAACATTAACTATGTCCTGGCACATGATAAGTAAATTCTAACAAACAATTTAAATCTGTCTGATATCTTGTTATTTCCAGCAACTTACTATCTGTTATTATTATGTCTAAGATCTAAGTTTGAAGGTCAGTTAGTATTGGCTATGGCAGACATTGAAGTCCGAACAGGAAAACACTCCATTAAATCGAATGGAGGATTATCGGACCTCATAAGTGAATTTGTACATTGAAAGATTTTGTAAAAAGATTGTCCGCTATCATAATCCATGGAGAGTCTATATCTCAGACAAGTGATATCGGCAAGATGCTCCATTGCTAGTATAAACACATATGGAGAAAGCGGACATCCCTGTCGGGTACTGTTGTGGTTTAGTACTGAACGGGAAAGCCTGCCATTGACTCATATTTGAGCTGTTGGCTGGTGATAGAGGGCAATGATGCTGTACACCATAACAGTTGAGATTTCTATGCTTGGGCGTGGCCAAGCCAGGCATGTGAGAGGACGCATCTCCCACAGCTCTCAGCATTAATCCAGTAACGGATCCTCCCCCAGCTCATATACCAACTCCACACCGACATAAGCAGCAAGAATATTCCCTCTGTACCAGGGGAATGACCCGAAAAGGACAGGCAGAGATTGCGGGCCTGGAACTCCAAGATGGCGCTGCAGCGCTCTCAGTGAAAGGCACACCTTGTAGACAGGACAAGTTGAAGGACCTGGGGCACAAATCAAGTAAGCCACACAAACCCTTGGGTAAAGAGGCCCCTAAGGACATGGTGTATTATGCCCAAAAGATGTCTGGGAACCTGGGGACAGAGACGCCACCCCGCTCTGAGGGGACACATTACCAGCAGGCAGCCATTATCCCTGCTCAGTGGGGGGGAGGATGAGAGGGAACAGACAAGCCTCATGACAGGAGAACCACAAAGCCCAGCAGCGCGGGACAGTGCAACCCACCCTGGCTGACATCCCTAGGGCGGTGAATAACTGTACAGCTTCTGCTGATACCTTAAAGAAGCAGTTTGGGGGCTTAAGAGAAGATGTGTCACTATTGAGACAGGACATGCAAAAGATCCCTATGCTTCATATACAGTGGGACAAAAAAGTATTTAGTCAGCCACCAATTGTGCAAGTTCTCCCACTTAAAAAGATGAGATAAGCCTCTAATTGTCATCATAGGTATACCTCAACTATGAGAGACAAAATGTGTTAACAAATCCAGACAATCACATTGTCTGATTTTTGAAAGTATTTATTTGCAAATTATGGTGAAAAATAAGTATTTGGTTAATATCAAAAGTTAATCTCAATACTTTATTATATATCCTTTATTGGCAATGACAGAGGTCAAATGTTTTCTGTAAGTTTTCACAAGGTTGTCACAAACTGTTGCTGGTATGTTGGCCCATTCCTCCATGCAGATCTCCTCTATAGCAGTGATGTTTTGGGGCTCCTGTAACACGGACTTTCAACTCCCTCCAAAGGTTTTCTATGGGGGTGAGATCTGGAGACTGGCTAGGCCACTCCAGGAACTTGAAATGCTTCTTATGAAGCCTCTCCTTCGTTGCCTGGGTGGTGTGTTTGGGATCATTGTCATGCTGAAAGACCCAGCCACATTTAATCTTCAATGCCCTTGCTGATGGGAGGAGGTCTGCACTCAAAATCTCACGCTACATGGCCCCATTCATTCTTTCATGTACACGGATCAGTCTTTCTTTTTCCTTTTGCAGAGAAACAACCCCAAAGCATGATGTTGCCACCCCCATGCTTCACAGTAGGTATGGTGTTCATTGGTTCCAACTCAGCATTCTCTCTGATCTAAACACGACGAGTTGTATTTCTACCAAACGGTTCTAGTTTGGTTTCATCTGACCATATAACATTCACCCAATCCTCTTCTGGGTCATCCAAATGCTCTCTAGCAAACCTCAGACGGGACCAGACATGTACTGGCTTAAGCAGGGGGACACGTCTGGCAATGCAGGATCTGAGTCCCTGGTGGCATAGTGTGTTACTGATGGTAGCCTTTGTTATGTTGTTCCCAGCTCTCTGCAGGTCATTCACTTTTTTCCCCCCCCGTGTGGTTCTGGGATTTTTGTTCACTGTTCTTGTGATCATTTTGACCCCACAGGGTGAGATCTTGTGTGGAGCCCCAGATTGAGGGAGATTATCAGTGGTCTTGTATGTCTTCCATTTTCTAATTATTGCTCCCACAGTTGATTTCTTCACACCAAGCTGCTTGCCTATTGCAGATTCAGTCTTCCCAGCCTGGTGCAGGTCTACAATTTTGTTTCTGGTGTCCTTCGACAGCTCTGGTCTTCACCATAGTGGAGTTTGGAGTGTGACTGTTTGAGGTTGTGGACAGGTGTCTTTTATACTGATAAGTTCAAGCAGGTGCCATTAATCCAGGTAATGAGTGGAGGACAGAGGAGCTTCTTAAAGAAGATACGGGTCTGTGAGAGCCAGAAATCTTTCTTGTTTCTAGGTGACCAAATACTTATTTTCCACCATAATTTGCAAATAAATTCTTTCAAAAATCAGACAATGTGATTGTCTGGAATTGTTTCCACATTTTGTCTCTCATAGTTGAGGTATACCTACGATGACAATTACAGGCCTCTCTCATCTTTTTAAGTGGGAGAACTTGCACAATTGGTGGCTAAGTACTTTTTTGCCCGCTGTAGAAATGACTGATCCAGAAGATCAAAATGTATTTTTTATGTTAATAGAAAGGAAGAACGAAGTGTTAAGGGCGTACTGCTACAAAATCAACCTGATTAGGTACAAATACTACCAGTTAGATACAACACTAACCTGGTCCCTAGGAATGGGTTGGGAGATTTAAGTTTAAATCTATTAGCTATTATTTTAGCATGAATTTTGAAATCCACATTTTTAAAGGGAAAAAGGCCAAGAGCTGACACATGGGATCAGGTCTTTAGCTGATTTGGCGATAACCGAACTTCAAACTTCTAGAAGCTGGTCTGTAAATGGGCATTGTAATTAAAGGTGGTTTCCAATAGGCATGAAGCCTGTGGTGGCCATAAACCTGTTGGGGTGTGAGGTGCCCATAAGCCCATTTGGACCAGGGCTCTTGCCTCTTGGCAACGATTGGGTTGCATGCTTGATTTCTTCTGAAATAACTGGCATTGCTAAATGTTCAATAGCTGAAGTATCGATCCCGATGTGGCGGCCGATCCTTAGCAACTAGCTCATTAAATAATGTGGTAATTACCGCTATATCGAACAAATACTGCATTCGGTATTTAATTTAAAAATTCTTAATTATTTGAACCCTTGCACAATTGTTATAGCATGCAGTATTTTACCACATTTTAGTACCCATTATTTAACTCTTAGTAAATTGACCCCGAAGAAATGGATTTGTTCAAATAAAAAAGAGCCATTTGGACATTGTATGTAGTTTTATCACATGGGTAAAAGACAAGATTAGGATCCCCTCCAAACACCAGAAAACTCTCTGTGAAATTTTCCAGTTTATGGAATATAGAAGTCATTGGTTAGTTATGGCTAGGCAAATAAATGTTTTGCTAGTGTAAATGTGTGGCCAAATATTTTTGCGTTTAGAGAAAGAAAATGGTCTTCCATGTCAATTATTGGAGAAGAGTGAAGGGAAGAGAGGCTGGATGCAAATCGCAACCCATTTTTGTCTGGGATTTATGCCTGTGAAGGACAGGGTGCAATAACACGATTTAAAGGTAGGGGGTGTGGGTCTTGAAATGTGTTACTTGCAGGAAAAGAATGTTAACTTTTTACTTGTGCATATAATATAAGGACTTTTTGTTGGAGACATTAGGTCCGCTAGTATTTAAAGAATATGTAAACCCAACATTTTGTATTCCTGATATGTGCCTGCTGTACCATGTATGTCTATGTTCGCTTTGTATTGCTTCTTTTGTGTGAAATCCCTGGTGTTCCTGCCAGTCCCTTTTCTTTCCTATTACACACTGACCACACTAAGCAGGGGAACACACCATGGTCAGTTCTCTAGCTGTGCTGGGATTTTAGTGTGCTCTCCTCCAATGATCAGCCTTATCTTAAAACCTCCCCCCCCCCCCCCCAACAGCCATTGACTGGGAAGCTTGGTGTACCGCTGTTTCTCCTCCCCCAGTTCTTATACAGCTGAGAACAAAGCGTATGTGATCACTTCTAAAAAAGGGAAAAAAGGTATTTCGAATAAACTGATTAGGTTGTTTTACAAGGTGAGGGGTTACAATCACTTTAAGTAACTAAAAGTGCAATGTGCCAACACATACACACACACCTGCTGTAAACTTAATGGGGAATGATCAGGGGGAAGAGGGTAAATTTTGGGTTGGAAAAAAAGTGAAAGAAGATCAGAGTAAAGTTAGAAAAGGTAGAGAAAAACACAACAAGTCAACAAGAATGTTAACAAGATAATATTTAAAGTGAACAGTACAACTATCCTATAGTCAGAGTTAGGGTACTGGAAAATTGGGACTTTGTGCCTTAAGTCCTTCTGGGGGGGTAAAAGATGAAAATGCCTCTGGGAACAAAGCCATCAGTCCACAAAACAGCAACAATCACAATAAAATACTGAAAACGGAGCATCTACATACACTGTGGGATTTTTTTTAACTTGGAAAGGAGGCTAGGCAGAGTAATGAGTGAGCAAGTCCACTGGGAGCCACATGGAAGTAGGTTACTAAGGTGCACACAAACGTTTGTACGATTTTGGTGTTATGCACAGCCACAACATGCTCACTTTTGTGGTATCAATGTACAAAGTGATAAGTGAGACAAAGAGGCCAAGTGCATGTTAAAATCTAATAAACAGCCATCAGATGTAACCCATCGAGCATGACATCATGAGTCAGGTATTGCTCACTGGATATAGTGAGAAACTTATGTAAACAAATAAAGCCCAATCCTGCTCAACTCAAGGGTATATCAAAGTGAGGATATACAAATAGGTGCTCATATGAAAAAAACAGACACAATTGTAAAACAATAGGTAATAATGCATAAAATAAAAAACGGATAGCAGCAAAATCAATATACTGGAAAAAGGGAAGAGGTAGTCCACATAGTGTAAGGTTTCACAGGGTACCCACTATCCACATTTGAGATTCCAGCTAGAGCAGTGGATAAAAGCTGGGGATTAACAGGGGGACATGGGGGTACCAGACACACAGCAATTGACAGACGGTCTGCGTCACATGCAGAGGTAAACATTAACCATTTAAAGAGAGGAGGATACTTATCCAGAAGGTTAAAGGCCTCAGAATGAAGGAGTAGCCCTTTAGAAAAGTTGTGGGGCTTCAGAGGGTTTCCTTTGCCATTGGAGGAGAGAGGGTCCAGTGATCTGGGAGACACAGTTCATGGAGCTGTGAAACACGGGGGTCTGGCCAGGGTTCCAATTGCTTTTGTGAAGGCTGGTAGATTCCTTGGGAAAATGAAGGATGGTGGTTCTACCATTCCCTCAGACAGAGGTGAAATGGGGTAACTGCCTATTTATGGGATGTTTTCTTTATGCAGCATGCTTGTGAAAGGGTTCAGGGACCTGCACTGAGCCAGGGTTTTCCGGGTCAGATCAGTTAGCAACATTATGATTGCACCATCCCTACACCCCTTTTCCTGAGCCTTTTTACATTATCCAATTTTTTACATTAAAGTGATTGTAAACCAATTTAATTTAAAACAAAATGAAAGGCAAAACATTTGTGTATAGACATAAAAAGGTTATAAATATCTTTTTCCTTTTTTTTTTTTTTTTTTTTTTTTTTAGAAGTGATCACATTCCCCCTGTTTTTAATTGCATAAAAGCTGGGAGCAGGAAGCAGCAGCACACTAAACTTCCCAGTGAAAGGCTGTGCATAGGGATGTGTCAGGGCAAGACTAATCACTGGAGGAGAGCAGGCTGATTTCCCAGCGCAGCTAGAGAACTAATCATGGAAAGCAGAGGGACTGGAAGGAACACCAGGGATTTCACACAGAAGAAGAAATACAAAGAGAACAAGATACTTTTTCATACAAGTACCTGGTACAGGAGGCACATATCAAGTATTTAAAACGTTGGGTTTACATAGAAATGCATCCTACATAGTACATCATAAGGGTTAGAGGTGTCGCAGTTATAAGGGACAGGAATCCTGTGAACTTGGCCTAGTTCAATAGGGTCCATAAAGGAGATACCCAGAAGCATGTTAAACATTGCTTGGATTGTGAGTGATTTTGGCCTGTGGCCTCAAGTAGGCCCCAAAATCTAGCATTATAGCAGTGTCGTATAAATGTGTCCATGTCATTTAGATATTCTGGTGTTGAGCCAAGACTGCAGTGCTTCTTCTCTAAGCATAAAGAACATAGTTTAAAGGTCACGTTTAGTGGTGTGCAGTGCAAAGTATTTTCCAAGTGCACATTTAAAACCCTGGAAATACTCTTCATCTTCCAGTGCTAACTGTGTTGAGGAATGCTTTATTTTCTGGGTTGCTGGTGGTGGGAGGAAGACTCTATGGCCTCCTTTCCCAATGACATCTTGGAACTGTGGCAGGTGGCCACGGTGTCAGCAGATCATTTACAAAAAGTTTTTATTCACTTAACTTTATCACTGGCACAAGCCCCCTAGTGACAGGGTACAGTGTGTTTGTCTTACGGGGACAATTTGAGTTATTGCCCTCTCTGCCCAGGCTAATTAGGTGTTTGTTCACATCTGAAAGGGCATGATGCTTGGTTAATATACCTCATCCAGTAAAAAAAAAAGGCCAAAAGGAAGCAAATAAGAGAAGTTCATTGTTAGGGTCTACATACACCTTAATGATAAACATACATGGTAAATTATTTTGAGTATGTAAGAAATCTTTTATCATGTATCTATTATATTCTCAGAAAACAAACTACTAGGTTATCATTTCTCCCCAGCTGAATAAAGTGATCATGATACATTTATTTGGAAACAGTTTACTACTTACGGGGTTTGAATGCAAAACTGTGAAGAACTCAGGACTAGTGAGGAATTTCACTGGGGGAGAGTGAAGAAGCAGACTGAGCCTCGACCTTGAGGTAGAATGAGGAAGTGCGTTCTCTCTACGGAAGTCTAAAATCAAATCATGATCATCAAGTCAGCAAAATTAAAATGTTACAGCTTCGCTTTTTCAATTTCCAAATTCTCTTTCATCATCTTTTTTAAAGTGGACCTGTGCTTCACCCCAGCAGGGTTCCTTTAATGGCGACATTGTTTGATTGTGAGTGTCTGGCAGCCACAAACCAAGTCATATCAAATAAATGTTTGGGAAACAACAACTGAACGCTGCTAAATAATACTCCACAGAATGGAAATTAATACTTTTAGGAAACAGAACAGTAAAAAAAAAAAAAAAAATACATAAAAAAATAAAGGAAATCTAGGGTCACAACATACACTTTCATTTTATAACAACAGCATTGTTAATTTTAACTATCTAATATAAGCTTACTTGAAAATCCTCCTTCATGTTGTGATTGCTACCTGTCTGCTAGCCATCTGTTTCCACAAATTCCTTATGGTTTGCCAGCAGTGATTCCTGTACTGACTCCACCTCGTGACACACCTCCGCTCAGCACCTCTGTAGTTCAGGCCGGTGTTGTGCCATATAGTGTCCGGCCAGAGCAGACAAAGCTTCGGAAAATCTCCGAAGCTGAACGGCGCCTGGTGGCCCCACCATCCAAGCGGACATAGGGTTGTGAATATTAGAGGGCCCCTCGCGGGCGAGCTTCACTCGCCACGCTTCGGGCTCAGCCTCGCTGCGCTCTGCTCTTTTATATTTCTACTCTATGTCCACTTGGATAGTGGGGATAGAACCTGGACTCACGGCGCAGGTGCCGTTCATCCTCGGCAATTTTTGGAATCTGTGTTGCTGTGTACTGAGCATGCGCAGTACACAGCGGACACTTTTGGATGGAGGACCTACAATACCGGCTCTGTTAAATGTGTGATACAGCAGTGTCTACCCACAGGACATAGTAACTACGTGTCACAGAATCCCAGGAATTTAATGTGTGGGAAACACCACATACTAAGTTTACAAGATTGTTCAGGTTAATAGGGGTAGGCTAGAAATAATTGAAACACAATGTTGAAATGAATTTGTGATTTTACATTTTGACCAAAGCTACACTTTAATGATAGATCCCTGAAGGATTTTCCCCCTTCATGACCAGTCATTTTTGCTATTTGGCACTGCACTACTTTAACTGGCAATTTCACGGACATGCAAAACTGAACGCAAATTAAATTTGTATCCTTTTTTTCACGCAAATACAACTTTCTTCTGGCGGTATGTGATCATCACTGGGTTTTTCAAAAAAAGATGAAAAAAAAAAGAAATTATATATACACACACACTATATATATATATATATATATATATATATATATATATATATATATATATATATATATTACACACACACACACACACACACACACACATATATCATTTTTTTTTACTTTCTAATTTCTTATGGTAAAGTGTATTCTGATACATGCGAGTGTGTCCCAAATAGAATGACCCGATTTAAAATAGTTATATTTAATAATGTGTTGCAGTTATATAACAAATTACAAACTTAAGTGAGTCCTCAAGTTTCACTCACCACATTATAAATGCTCTGTGCCTTCCACCTGCTGCACGGATAACATCAAGACAATAGCTGAATTCGTCCCCAACGTGTTTTGTTTTACATATCCCAATTAGGGATGAGCTTTGAGTTCAACTCCAACATCGGGTGTTCGTTGAACTTTATGGGGCATTTGCGGCAAATTTGAGCGCCACATAATGCACTGCAAGACCGCAGTGCATTGCTGTATGATGATTGGCCAAAGCATACTGAAAAATTAAATCTTTAGAGACTTCATTAAGTTTTGGAAAAAGCCAGTCCTTCAGCATTTCAAGATAGGAATGTCCCGTCACAGTGTTTTCTTCAAAAAAGAAAACGCCATAAAGCTTTGTAAACGAAACCGCACAAAACACATACATTTTTGATGAATCTTGCTCATGCTGTACAAGTTGTTGCTTCTCAAGTCCCCAAATGCGAACATTGTGACGCAAAACTTTACTGCTTGGATTAAACTAAAAAATCAACCGCAATATGAATCTGTCCTCTATGTCGTCTAAGAATATGACAGATATCTAAACGCTGTCTTCTGTCACTAAGGCCACTTTCACACTGGGGTGGTTTTCAGGTACTACAGCGCTAAAAATAGTGCCTGTGTAGCACCTGAAAAAACCGGCCCCTTTCACTCCAGTGTGAAAGCCGGAGGGCTTTCCCACTGGAGCGGTGCGCTAGCAGGACGGTGAAAAAAGTCCTGCTAGCTGCATCTTTGGAGCGGTGAAAGGATCGGCGTATTCACCGCACCTAAACCGCTCCCACCCATTGAAATCAATGGGGCAGCACGGCTATACCTCCGGCAAAGCGCTGCTGCATCTGCAGCGGCGCTTTGCGGGCAGTTTTAACCTTTTTTCGGCTGCTAGCGGGGGTTAAAACCACCCCGCTAGCGGCCACAGACCGCTGCTAAAATGACGGTAAAGCGCTGCTAAAAATAGCGGCGCTTTACCGCTGATGCCCGCACCGCCCCAGCGTGAAAGGGGCCTTACACAAATAGCTTGCAAACGCCAAACAGTAGTTTCAGGGATCACAAGTTCTCGGCTAGCACATTTTCCTCTGAAGTGTGTGGTCGCCACATTCAAATTGTTAATACCAATGATGAATGTTCTTTGCCACTGGTGGATCAATTCCAAAACGCTGTGTAAATGCACGCTGTACCATTGTTATGGACTCAGGTTTGTCAAATTGGAGAACACAAAACACAGTCTGTTGCATAGACACCATCTTGATAACGACTGAGGTTAAGGTCTATTTGAGCACTAGCAGGGGTATCTAGTGGCTGCCATTTGAAATTATAGGCCACCCCTATTCAAGTAGCACAGGTTTAATTTATTGGTGGTGCGTGATTGCACAGATATACAGTTTTAAAATCGGGTCATTCTGTTTGAAACACACTGTATTTGGTTTGCGTGAAAGTTAGAACGTCTGGTATAGATACTGGAATTTGTATTTATTTATTTTTTATACTAGTAATGGCAGTGATCAGTGACTTATAGTGGGACTGTGATAGTGCAGCGAGCAATCTGACACTAGCTGGGGGGTAGACTCAGGCTGACATCAATAGTGACACTAAGGCTACTTTTCACAGAGGCGCTTTACAGGTGTTTTAGCACTATAAATAGCGCCTGCAAAGTGCCTCTCTTGTCACTCCAGTGTGAAAGCCTGAGTGCTTTCACACTGAAGCTGTGTGTTTGCAGGACGTTAAAAAAATTCCTACAAGCAGCATCTTTGGGGTAGTTTAGGAGCGGTGTATATACTACAAATAGCGCCTGCAAAGTGCCTCTCGTCACTCCAGTGTGAAAGCCTGAGTGCTTTCACACTGAAGCTGTGTGCTTGCGGGACGTTAAAAAAATTCCTACAAGCAGCATCTTTGGGGTAGTTTAGGAGCGGTGTATACACCACTCCTAAACCTACCCTGCCCGTTGAAATGAATAGGCACCTCTGCCAATGTGCCTGCAAAGTGCTTCCACAGTTGTGCTTTGTGGTTGATACTAACCTCTTCTTCGGGCGCTAGTGGATGTTAAAAGGGCCTTGATATTGGCCGAAAAGCATCGCCAAAACAACGGTAAAGCGCCGTTAAAAGTAGCGGTGCGTTACCGCTGACGCTTTTACCGCCCCAGTGTGATAGTGTCCTAATACAGTGATCAGTGCCAATCCTATACACTGTACAATGTACAAATGACTGTACAAATGACATTGGCTGGGAAGGGGTTAACATCCAGGGTGGCGATCAAGGGGTGTACTAATGACATTGGCTGGGAAGAAGTTAACATCCAGGAGCCATCCAGGGGTTAAACGTGTGCCTAACAATGTGTAATGTGTGTATTATGTGCTGCTTTTACTAAGTGATCTTGCTGTTTATTTCCCTGCTTTATTCGGAGCTCTGCGTTGTTTACAACACAGATCTCCCTTTTGTGAATAACGGAGCTAATGAGCGGGTCCCCGCGATCAATCATTGGCCGGGAACCGCTTATCGGCTTGTACTGCAACAAATCACAACACATCTGGGGTGGCGCACGCATGTGCCCCCTACCCAGAAGTATTGATCACATACCAGATATGTGATCCAACTCAGAGCAGCTACCCTGCAGCAGTATATCTGTATAGGGCGGTTGGGAAGTGGCTAAGCACCTAGCACCCTGGGCCATAACCTCTGCCCAAAATTATCCCGACCTAACGCACTAAAAAAAGATTTAGGCAGCGCTATCTCTATTGTCTGCAATGCTGCTTTTATTAGAATATTAAATATTTAAAGGAAGGAACAAAATATTTGTGTAAAGGGTCTCATTTACTCAGGTCATGATATAGCTAGTAGTAGTTATCCACATTCAGTTGGACTTGTGCTGTAACGTTGAAGAGGTTTGGTAGCTTCTCAAAGCCACTTCTTTTGATCCTACGAATGTCAACAGATACCCCAGTAAACATATCCAGAAGGTAGCAAAGACACCTTAAACCAATGACCATGGAATGTTTCAATGTCCATTGTCCAAGAACAGGATGGAAGGTGCGATTTTTGTAACTACCTTGTTTTAGTTACATAATCCTATCCTTGATGTCAGGAACTAACTACTACTAGCTGAAACAAAATAATATTACAATGTATTGACAAACCTGCATTTGAATGATGATAATCAACATCCTCAACTGGTACCGCTGCATCAACTGGATTTGCAACCTCATCTGGTTGATCATTTGTCATTGTTCTTCGGATGCTTTGATACCTGTTATTGTACATTTTTTCAAGAAAATATATATTAATGAATTCATTGCACATGATTTACATACCTAGAAAAATAGAATTTTTGTATATACTGTCAAATCCGTTTCTATGGAGTTTAGGGGGCACAGGATTCAAAGGCAACTGGGTTATACTAACATCTACAAGAAGAATATGGACACTGACAATAAAAAAAAAAAAAAACAGCCCCCACTCCCAGCATGCCACAGTTTGTAGAAATCTTGTTTGTCAGTTTGTAGAAAAGACGTATTAGGAGTAAGATGGCTAAACACAAAGGAGTGGGACCATTTTTCTCTAAATGAAGAGAACGGCAAGTTCAAAAATCCTCTTTTTATTAAGGAGCGCAGGATTCATAGACAATTGAAACATCCAAAAAGCAATCCAACTGAGGGGTGGGCAACAATAACAAAATAACGGGTTTGCATAACCAAGCAACAAAACTTGAGACTGCCTGAAGCTCAAAGAGCTACCTGCTGCCCCATTTCTGAAGCTAAGATCAGATGAGGCCTAAACATTGGGGAAAATGCATCTAAACACAACAGAAGACCAGGTAACAGCCATGCAAATCTGGAAAACAGTGCCTAAAAGCTCAAGAGGCACTCACAGTTCTCGTAGAGTTTACTGTAAAAGGAAAGGGTTTGAACCTCATCCTCAAGACCATAAGCATAACCATTAATCTGTCTGAGCCCACAAGAAATGGTGGAAGAAGCTGGTTCCTTTTTACAGGATAATGAAACAGTCTTTTTAACGAAAGCAGAGGCTGCAAGGGAAACCTACAAAGCATGAGCTGCATCAAGACAGTGAAAAGAAAATTATTTCTGATGAACTGAAGCTGGACAAAGAGATGGAAGAACAATTAACCAATTAAGGTGAAAGGCTGAAACCATCTTAGCATAGCTATACGCGGCTCAAAATGTGTCCGGTTCAGCAGGGACTGACCAAATTTGAATTAATGTATGGGCACCAAGGTTGTACAATAAGGTTGTACTGAGTTCTTTTCAACCAGATTTTCCCCACTTGATCAGTGCTGCAGGCTATAGCCTGTAATGATGATCAGTGTATTCTAACAGTGGGCAAGTCTCTCCACTGTCAGAATACAATAGCTCAGCAAGGAGGACTCGAGTTAGTTTTTTTGTTCAACCAACTGGTTGAATGAAAAAAAACTATCATCTATGGGCTGCCTAAGGAAGGAGATACTGATCCTTAGCACTACCTCATGCTCACATTTTCTTAACAAGACTAAGATAAGACACACGGCTAACAGAGGTGATAATTACAAAATGCAACCTTGGGCATAACTAGGCATAAAAGTTTGAGTGTAAAAAAAAAAAAAAAAAAAAGACTTAATTTTCCTGCTGCTGGGAAGATGAAGGTGGGGCATACAGTTGGCCATAGAAGTGAATTGCTGTACACCCCTGTACTCGTGTAAATGTACATGCTGCTCTGTATCACTGCGCATGTGCAGGTGATGCGACTTCCTGAACGTGACATTTCCAGTTTGGTAAAACACACTGCACACACATGCATGGATGGCTGACAGAACTAGATATGAATCCCACAGAAACACAAGTGGCTGCATAAAGGCAACTACATGAGAAATGTCCTGTACCAAAGTATTATCTAAAGAATGGGAGGCTAGCATTTCTTTTAGAATAAATGTTCCCCTTGATGGTACTCAGGGACAAATGTTGATCCAGGCAGAAAGGTCAGGATTCTTCCCAGGGTATGTTCTCTGGTGTGAAAACTTTTTTCCTCACACCTGGAGAAGTATGCCTTCCATGGGCAAGGATAGAGCTTGCAGGGGAGATTGAATTCCTAGCTGTTAACAGCTTGAAAATTCCAATTCAGAGAGACTCCTGACTGTAAAGCAGGGTGGTAAACCAGGACTGCTTGCGTGTAGGTTTTTAAAAGAAGACTTTAGATCTACTTTGAAAACACCAGTAAACCTTGGGTTGGGTATTTACAAACTGGATGCTGAAAGCAGAAAGGGTTCAAATGGCTTGAGGTAACCAGGTCACTGTAAGTAGCAGCAAGGACTAACAGTGGTAGAATCACCCATTTCATATGAATAAGAGCAATGGTAGGGAGATGTTACATTATGTTGAAAGGCAGAAACAGAGTGCATATGAAGGATCCTCAGGCTACTGATTCAGCACTCAATTCTCCTGCATTTCAAACATTTCCATGAAGATTAAGAAAAAAAAGGGGTAATAATAGTTCAATGGTTCTCTGACATATAGTGGCCCCCAAAGATCTGACCATGTGGACAACTGATAAATAAGTCTTTAGAGAAAGGGTAGCACCAGACGCTGTGCCACGGCTCTGCAACTGGAAAGCACAGCGGCTAAACACCACAGTTCACAAAAGTCTGGAAAGTGCCACAAGCAGAGCTCAATGCCGAAATAACATATTCCAGGCAGGCCCTGCACTCAATCAGTTCAGTGGGATCCAGGTAAAGCCTCCAAACTACAGACCAGCTCAAGTAGCTTGTAGATTAAGTCCTGACTAAAGAAAAAATAAAACATAATACCAATAAAATATAACTGAAGTCAAAACTTTTTGTTTTAACTTTGGATCGAGAGGAATTAGAACAACTGTAGGTTTTTACTGCTGTCTGTGCCCCTGTTAGGGAATCACCCTCATCATTTGTCCTGTTTATCGTCATCATTGAAAGTAAAATAAAATCCAAAATTTTGGGTTGAAACCAGAACAGTAATAAAGGGGAAATCTTCCAGTTGCGTTACACTAGTGCTAGTGACCCTGGCGCCATCTCAAATTCTCTCACTTTGGAGGGATCTCCTTTCACTTTCTGTTTTGGCTATAAGACAGGAAGTGAAGGGAAATCACCAACAGGGCACAGAATTAGAATATCTGCTTAGAGGGAAATTAGCATCTAAATTACAAGTACCTGCATCCTAAATATTGGACAGAGAAAAATGGGTGAATGGGGCAGCAGGATTTTATTGGTACCGTCAAAGGTCATTACCAAGTATTGTTAAAATTAACTAATTTTATTTGTGTACAATCGTTACAATATACAAAATCCATCAGGACATAAAAAACAAATAGATACAAATGAATCCCTCTTGACTGGTTCTACACCCCCAGCCTTGTGGTCACTTCGACCTAGGAAGCTACTCCAGACAAGATGTATTAGTGTAGGCTGTCAGGCTTGACATTTTTACGGTTACCTGCTTCTTAAAGAGGAAGTAAACCCTGATGGGTTTACTTCCTCTTTTTTTCCCTGCAAAGGTAAAGCATAATGGACTACTATGCATCGCATAGTAGCTCATTATGTGTCACTTACCTGACACAGGAGCCAGCGAAGTCGCCGCTGATCCCTGTAGTCCGCCGCGTCCATCTTGCTGGTGGCGTCTCGCAGCTCCGACCAATGACAGCGGCGCAACCGCGATGACGTCACTCCCGCGCATGCGCACGGGAGTCGCGCCTCGCAGCTCCGTTGCTGTCATACGGCGAAGCCGCGATGACGTCACTCCCGCGCATGCGCACGGGAGTCGACAAATTTGGCAAATCCATTCTTGGATTTGCCGCATTTAGTGCGCCTGCGCGCCGCTGTCTACGGCGCATGCGCCGTAGACAGCGGTGCCCATTTTCGGGCAAATATCTCCTAAACCATATAGGTTTAGGAGATATTGCTTGGACCTACAGGTAAGCCTTAATCTAGGCTTACCTATAGGTCCAAGTTGTTTGGAAGGGTTTACTTCCCTTTTAAAGTGGTTGTATAGTCTTTTTTTGAACCTTTACCTACAGGTAAGCCTATAATAAGGCTTACCTGTAGGTAAAATTAATATCTCCTAAACCTGTACGGTTTAGGAGATATTTACTTTTCATGCAGCCACTGACGTCATGTGGCGCATGCACTGTTAAGGCCCGGCAGAACTGCAAGACCTTGTCAGGAAAAAGAGTCCTGCACGCATGCGCGGGGGTGACGTATTTCGGCTTCGGCCACTCACAGCTCCAGAGCCGCGATACCCAGAAGAAACGCAGAGGCAACATGTCAGCTCCCTCGGCGTAGATCGGGTGAGATACCGGCGCCTCGTTCTAAGGTGTGTATTTCAAAATGAGCTAGTATGCGCTGCATACTAGCTCATTATGGCTTTGCCTTGCAGGTTTTTTTGTTTTAAAACAAACAAAAAAAAGGTGCAGGTTTACTACCACTTTAAGTAGAACATATAGGGAATATGACACTGAAAGCAAATAAGAAGCATAAGTAGCTGTAAAAAATATCATAGTGACTGCATACCTTGCAGTTCTTTCAAATGACATGGTTTATCAGAGTAGTGTGGGGACACTTACCCCAAAAGTCAGATACAGCCAGCCAACAGTCGCATGGGGGCATCAAGGCAAAAACAGGACACAAAAGGCAAAAAAACTGACAGGTGTTATCGCCCTCCCTTTACCTATACTTGAAAGAAAAGAGATTCATCCTTTGCTAGTAGCCAGTAGCTTTGGTCTTGTAATTTGATCTTATCATGCATGGCACTTTGCATGGAACTTTGTCCGATCGGAACTTTGCATGGCACTTTGCATGGCACTTTGTCCGATCGGAATTCTCTACAGACGATCGGAAAAACTAATATCAGATCCTGCTCTCAAATTTTTTCTGTCTGAATTTCTGATGAAAAAGTCCGATAGAGCCCACACACGATCGGATTTTCCGACAATATAATCCGATCAGACCTCTTCCGTCATAATTTCCGACCATGTGTACAAGGCATAAGACTGTAGAACCTAAAGTTTTTTTATAATTGTAGTTTTAACACATTTATAAAACAGAGAACATTTATTAAATGCTCAGTATTTCTCTTGGTGATCAGTGTGTATCACAGCATTCCCACATAATGTTGCACTGTCAGAAGACACCGTCAGAACATCACCTGTCACAACCCACTATGTCAAAACACCTCAGTGCCTAAAAATTATCATATCAAACCTTCCATCAAAGGTTACAAATTACCCACATCACTTTTATCAATCCTAGAAAATATATGTGGGTGACAAGTATATATCAGTGGTGGACGCCAAGTGAGGGTAGTCACGACTTTGGGGGAGGGTAAAGGTAAGAGCCCCGGATGTAGTTCAGTGTTGACTTGGGCTTATGTAGAGAACCAAATGTTTGTCAGTCAAGAGGGGGCGGTGCCGGTTGCAAACGCTCATCAGTCAACTTATGTGGTAATGAGACCATGGATGAGTCAGTCTAGAAATGTGATTCAACTGCTCATCATGTGCGTGTCTGTTACAGGGAATGGGGAATTGTAATCATTCAATAGGAGGATGTATACATGACTCCAGGGGTGGGCGCTGATGCAGTGAGCCCAGAAAGGGTGTAGGTCATAAATGTTTGCCACTCATAGGGGGTGTTTTGCTGATAGAGGTGCTCAGGTACTGCTAGTTCAGGAGTTCATCAGGGTTGTGTGTCACAGGTAATCAGTCATGGGTGCTGTTTATATGATGCAGAATTGGGTGAAGATTGGTATGAGACTGGTACATATGACAAGGAGCCCAAATATGCAGGGGGGTGGGCGTAGGTAAAACATGCAGGTTCTCACGCTAAGTTGCTGGCTTCATATGGCCATAAATTCAGGGCAGATAATGGGGGGGGGGCTATGAATTTTTTATGAAAATTTTAAGGGGAGACTGTGATTCTAGTAGAGGTGCAGAATGTGCAAGCAGCCGCAGGAAAAAAAGATGTGCGTTTTTTTTTTTAAAGGTGAACTTATCTTTGAATTTGTGTTATAAAGCTCATTTAATAACAGTTTGGTGGGAGAATCACCACTATAAATGGCTATTACCCACTATGGGCCCATGGTAAAAGGGGGGGGGGGGGTGAGGGAATATTTGGAATTAAGCCTCATTTTGCCAGCCACATGTCTCGTCGATTAATCCACTAAGGGCCCATTCACACCATATGTGTTGGGCATCATTCACACCCAATCTACAGACAAGGCAGCTTTCCTTATGTCCTATTTTTGGAGTTTACACCAACGCACTGCAGTGGTGTATGCTAAAACAAACTATGACAGGATGTATTTTTGCTCAGCTTAGCACAGTGCAGACTTGGGCCAAACTAGAGTAACAATCATGGCCATCAGTGCACCAAAGTTTACTGAAGCAGACCAGAACCTCTCACTCATACACTGAGCAATATGAATGAATGTCAATAAATGCTCTCCAGTTTCCAGCTACACTTTTAAGGTTGGAAATGGATGGTGTTGCAAATAAGCAAGGTTTACAAATGAACCAAGTCTTGTATCTAAAATCAGCTGTTTATTAAGATCAGACATTCTCACCTTCTATTAAGCTGCTCCATCTGCTGGATAGAACTTGACCTCTGCAAAATTTGTGGAGCTGGAGGCGCTGTAGGACGCTGCCATGTTGTTGTACGATTTACATGATCAACATAAAATATCCTTCCATGACTGTCAATTCTTGCTTCCCAATCTGTAAGTACAAGAAACATAACAATATTGCAGATCATTTCAGTTCTTAAAATAAAAAAAATAAAATCTAAGGTTAAATGGTAAGATTGGTTAGGTAAAGATTTTGGAATTTGTAAGACTATTAATAATTAAGCTTAAATTACCAATATAAACATTTGTTAATGTTTACACACATTACAAAGCTCTAGCCAGCATGGTGATAATTATGCAATGGAAAGCAGAATTGCAATATACACCAATGTAGTCCTGCCTTTGCTTACCATTCATGCAAAACAAACACAAATGTTTGTTAAAGAAAGATCAATTTAAGAATCAAGATGCATTTTCTATATCTATATTATACAACCCCAATTCCCAAAAGGTTGGGGCACTGTGTAAAATCTATACTGGCCTGCCTGCAGTCCAGACCTTTCACCAATTTAAAATATTTGGTGCGAATTGAAAGGAAAAATACGATAAACTCCCAAGACCGTTGAGCAGTTAGAATCCTATCAGGCAAGAATGGGACAACATTCCTCCCCAAAACTCCAGCAAATGGTCTCCTCAGTTCCTAGATGTTTACAGAGTGTTGTTAAGGTGCCACACTGTGGTAAACATGGCCCTGTTCCAACTTTTTTTGAGACATGTTGCTGCCCTCAATTTCAAATTTACCTTATTTTTTTCCTAAAATGTTTAAAAATGTGATGCTTTCTATTTTCTATTGTGAATAAAATATGGGTTTATAAAATTTGCAAATCATTCTGCTTTTATGCAGATTTTACACAGCAACAAAAATGTTTGAATTTTGGTTGTTATATAGTTAGTAATCCTCCAAAATTGTTATACATCCAGATTCTGCACAGAGATGTAATTTGGCATTCAAAACCTGAATTTAGGCTGCAAGTACTAGAGTGAATCCACTCACTATTAAGTGCGCTATATAGAAATGCTAAATAATGGTGAATTAACATATATATATATATATATATATATATATATATATATATATATATATATATATATATATATATGTATAATGTGCAAAATTAGAAAAATAAATTCTTGTCCCAACTAAATTCCCAAAGTGACAAGTTCACATAAAAATATACCGGTGCATCTCATAAGATTTGAATATCATCAAAAAGTTAATTTATTTCAGTAATTCAATTCAAAAAGTGAAACTCATATTTTATATAGATGCGTTACACAAGTGATATATTTCAAGCATTTCTTTATTTAAATTTTGATGATTATGGCTTACATCTAGTGAAAACCCCAAATTTGGTATCTTACAAAATTTGAATATTACTTAAGACCAATAAAAAAAGGATTTTAAATACAGAAATGTTGGTTTACTGAAAAATATGTCCATGTACAGTATACTATGCCCCCAATACTTGGTCGGGGCTCCTTTTGCATGAATTACTGCATCAATGCGGCACTGTATGGAGGTGATCAGCCTGTGGCATTGCTGAGGTGTTATGGAAGCTCAGTAGTGGCTTTCAGCTCATCTGCATTGTTGGGTCTGGTGTCTCTCATCTTCCTCTAATTCATGCAAAAGGAGCCCCGATCAGGTACTGAGTGCATACTATACCGTA
The DNA here is from genome assembly GCF_037356315.1 of Lithobates pipiens. Lineage (NCBI taxonomy): Eukaryota > Metazoa > Chordata > Amphibia > Anura > Ranidae > Lithobates > Lithobates pipiens. The sequence goes on along the minus strand of NW_027507784.1, from coordinate 185,983,532 downwards.
CATGGACATACTTTTCAGTAAGCCAACATTTCTGTATTAAACATCCTTTTTTTATGGGTCTTATGTAATATTGTAATTTTCTGAGATACTGAATTTTGGGTTTTCACTAGCTGAAAGCTTTTATGAAAGCTTTTCTAATTTTATGAGATGTACCTGTATATATAGTTTTTTGAATACTGTACAAATGTTTCCGTTCAGTCATTGAAGTTGACAGGTGACTTTGACAGGTGGATGGGAAGCAGGAAGAATGCAAAATTGACAGTTCAGCAATTGCATATCTAAATGCAAACATAAATATCACAACCATGTATAATATTATAACTTCCAAAAACCACAATTAAACAACATAATTGAAAAATGAATACATAATTTAAATAAAAGGCTCTATTTATGTACAGTATCTCTCAAGTGAGTACACCCCTCACATTTTTGTAAATATTTTATTATATCTTTCCATGTGACAACACTAAAGAAATTACACTTTGCTACAATGGCACCTCATGGCAAAGAACTCTGAGGATCTGAAAGAAAAATTGTTGCTCTACATAAAGATGGCCTAGGCTATAAAGAGGATTGCCAATATCCTGAAAATGAGCTGCAGCACAGTGGGCAAGACCATACAGCAGATTAACAGGACAGGTGCCAATCAGAACAGGCCTTGCCATGGTCGATCAAAGAAGCGAGTGCACATGCTCAGCATTATATCCAGAGGTTGTCTTTGAGAAATAGACGTGCTCAGATCATATGCTGCACACTGCATCTTACTGGTCTGCATGCCTGTCATCCAAAAAGGAAGCCTCTTCTAAAGATGATGCACAAGAAAGCCCGCAAACCGTTTGCTGAAGACAAGCAGACTAAGGACATGGATTACTGGAACCATGTCCTGTTGTCTGATGAGACCAAGATGAACTTATTTGGTTTGGATGGTGTCAAGCGTGTGTGGCGGCAACCAGGTGAGGAGTACAAAGACAAGTGTGTCTTGCCTACAGTCAAGCATAGTGGTGGGTGTGTCATGGTCTGGGGCTGCATGAGTGCTGCCGGCGCTGAGGAGCTACAATTCATTGAAGGACCCATGAATGCCAACATGTACTGTGACATACTGGAGCAGAGCATGATCCCCTCCCTTTGGAGACTGGGCTGCAGGGCAGAATTCCAACATGATAACGACCCCAAACACACCTCCAAGACAACCACTGCCTTGCTAAAGAAGCTGAGGGTAAAAGGTGATGGACTGGCCAAGCATGTCTCCAGACCCAAACCCTATTGAGCATCTGTAGGGTATCCTCAAATGGAAGGTGTAGGAGAACAAGATCTCTAACATCTACCAGCTCTGTGATGTCGTCATGGAGGAAAAATATTGACACTTTGGGCCCAATTTGGACATTTTCACTTAGGGGTGTACTCACTTTTGTTGCCAGCAGTTTAGACATTAATGGCTGTGTGTGGAGTTATTTTAAGAAGGGGACAGCAAATTTACACTGTTATACAAGCTGTACACTCACTACTTTACATTGTAGCAAAGCGTAATTTCTTCAGTGTTGTCACATAAAAAGATATAATAAAATATTTACAAAAATGTGAGGGGTGTACTCACTTTTGTGAAAAACTTATATATATATTATATATATATATATATCTATCCCAAAGTGCCCATAAACAATCCTTGTTATCTTCGCGCACTAACGAAGTGTCCACCACCTGAGCTCACTAGAGATGTAGGACCCTTACAAATATTTCAGGTCATATACTGTATGCTTTGTGGAATCAGTAATACCTAAATGGTTCTGCTCCACCGAAAACTCACAACTGCATTACCTACAATATATTGTTTACTAATGACATATGAAAACATATAATGCTCCAAATAGTGTTGCCATTTAAAACTGCTTTTTATTTAAAACCAACGATACAAGCCATTGGCAAAATGCACTTACATGTAATGGCACGGTGCAGTGTTTTTCTATATGCAAGGAGTAGATCAGTGGAGTCTCTCTATTACAGTGTTAGTAAGCTCACAAGATGGTAATATTAGGTGCATGATTCATGCGCACGTGAGATTGTTTTTACCCCTACTTATTCACATAAAAGGGGGGGGGGGCAGGATATGGGTGCCCCCTTGTAAAGATTTCCAGATCAGATTCTGATAAGGCACCCCCTTATCAGAATCTGATGAGGCCTTTGTCCTCATCAACATTGGGACAAGGTGCTTTCACCCCCCCCCCCCCCCCAATGTTAAGGGCATGTGGCCTGGTATGGTTCAGAAAGGCTGCATGCTCAGATAAGGGTCTGGGATATGGATTTTAGGGGAACCCTATGCCATTTTACAAAGAATGTTGGCGTGGGGTTCCCCTCGAAATTCACATCAGGCCCGAAATAAACCGCCACTTCTTTTGTTTACATTCTGCTGCCAGTTGGGAATCCCGGTGACAGCAAATGAGTCATGATTGTTAACCACTTCCCGACCAGCCGCCGCAGATCTACTGCAACAAAGTGGCTCGGCTGCGCTAAGCGCCATACCGTACGGCCCTCGTGCCTGCGGGTAGGGGGGTGTGCGGGTCCCTGCAGTGATCAGATTAGTTTCAGAACTGATCAGCCTACAGGTCCAAGCCAATGATTTCTGGCCTGAACCTACTGATCGGTTCTGGCGAATGGCAGACTGTCCTCTGCCTGTGTATTGTAAACACAGGCAGAGCAAGTGATGTCATCTCCCCTCGTGGAGCCCTTTTCAGTTCCAGCGAGCGAGAAGACCCCCCTGAACACCCCCAAGTTACCCCTTTCACTCCCTGTCACAATGTCACTAGTATAGTGTACAGGTCTCTTTTCTGATCACCGTATTAGTGTCACGGGTGACTTGAGTTAGGTCTTAGCATCGGTTAGTGGTAGCGTCAATCCCAGACAGCATCAGATTTCAACCCTTTGATTGCCAATAGCACTAAAACACACACACACACACACACACACACACACACACACCATGCAGCTCCCTTACTATAATAGTGTCTGAACGGATCAATATCTTTACACTGATCAGATCTATGCTAGCATTCCCAGTAGTATACTGTTCCTAAAACCTGCTAGTACCTGTGTTTAGCCCCTCTGCCCAGCCCACCCAAAGTGCAGGATCAATAGATTACTGTAACTTTACAAAACACAGCACAAAAAACTGCAGCTTTAGCAGAGTACCGCCTGATCCTTGCTAACACTAACAGATAATTTTTAGCTATATTTATTTATTTTTGTATGTCAGCCACCCCTCCACACACTGTATATATGTCAGCGCCCCCCCCCCCCCCGTCACACCTGTATATATGGCAGCCCCACAAACACAAGCCTCTGGCCCCTCCCTGTACACAAACAGCCCCCCTCCCTTTCCTTCACAGCCCCTACTTGTAACTTCCTACCTGGTCCCAGCTCGTTTTTACAAAGCTGACATGTTGCTGATAAGCATAGTACAGGAACATCACTGCCACACGAGGGGTGCACATGCACATACTAGCCAGAGGTGGCAGTAAAGAGCTTGATGTCTAAAATCAATGACACAAGAACTGCAGAAACCATGAGATCATTTCTATACTGCACAGCATGGACCCCCTTCCCCCGTCCTGCCTTCTTATGGCCTGGATGGGCCCCCTCGGGCCCCTTACAGTTGTAACGGCTGTATCCCCCTGATGGCGGCCCTGGGTGGGACTCTATTATTATCCCTCCCGTCTTGACCAACCTGGTCTCTGCATCGAGGACTGTTTTCGTTGCTACCACATGCTAGTGGAGTATTAGCATAGGGTACAGCACGGCACAGTCCTAGGGCACATTTTTAAACAGTGTCTCGAAAGAGGAGATGGCCATTGCATTTTGAAAGACCCGAATGAGGAAACTTTACTGTTTCAAATAAAAGTGTAAAAAAAAAAAAAAAAAGTTTATATATATATATACATACACAAAAGCCCCCAAAATTAAAATATTTGTTGTTTTATTGTTATTCTCTCTCTATTGTTCTGCTCTGTTTTACTGTATTTTATGCTGAACTGTAATGTTTTATTGTTACTGTGTTTTATTGTTAACCATAGTTTGCTTTGCAGGTACGCCATTCAGCTGCAGCACTGATTTATTTATTTTGACAGCAAGAGGGTTTGCTCTCACGATACGATACGCTGTAGGCTCGCCCCTATGCTTTGGCATATATTTTTATTTACTTTTCTTGGCAGAGATTTCTTCATCCACATTAATTGATGTGAATGAAGAAACCTGTTAAGAACGGTGCATGTATGCCCATTAGAAGTAGGTGGATGCAGGACGGTAACCTAATGGTGGGCATACCACCAATTGATCAATATGAATGGAGGAATCTGTTGCCTTTCTTTATTTTAACCCACAGGCTGCATGAAAAAAACATTACAATTATATATACCGTATATACTCGAGTATAAGCCGAGATTTTCAGCCTCTTTTTTGAGGCTGAAAGTGCCCCCCTCGGCTTATACTCGAGTCATCGCTGTCTGCCTGCTCGATCAGCGTGTCGAGCAGACAGACAGCGGCCATTCTATTCTAATTCAAAAGCCGCGCCTCCGGCTCCGCCTTCGCCTGTGATAGGCGGAACACTGAATTTCCCAGCAGCCTGTGTTCCGCCTATCACGGACATCCGCTCATCCTCGTACTACAGACGAGGATGAAAGGATGGCCGTGATAGGCGGAACACAGACTGCTGGGAAATTGTGTTCCGCCTATCACAGACAGGGAGGCGCGGCATTTGAACAGGAAAATGGGCGCCGACGAAGAGCGGTGATCCTGGGACGGGACCGGACGGAGGCTCGGCTCGGCTCGGCTCGGCTCGGGACGGGACGGGACGGGACCGGACGGAGTCTCGGGACGGGACGGGACCGGACCGGACGGAGTCTCGGGACGGGACGGGACCGGACCGGACGGAGGCTCGGGACCGGACGGAGGCTGGGGACACAGGTAGGCTGGACACACAAGGCCTCTCACACACACACACACACACACACACACACACACACACACACACACAGGGATGGATGGATGGATGGATGGACGGACACACACACAGGGATGGATGGATGGATGGACACACACACACACACAGGGATGGATGGATGGATGGACACACACACACACAGGGATGGATGGATGGATGGACACACACACAGGGATGGATGGATGGATGGACACACACACAGGGATGGACAGGCATATCTCACCCTCGGCTTATACACGAGTCAATAGGTTTCCCAGTTTTTTGGGGGTAAATTGGGGGCCTCGGCTTATACTCGGGTCGGCCTATACTCGAGTATATACGGTATATATATATATATATATATATATATATATATATATATATGCCCAACAAGGACCAGGACAAGGCAGTTTTAGTTATCATCTTGGTATTGTTTTTATCAGCCTGCTGTCGGCGTTCATGTAAATGCAATCCTAGTTGCTAATTAGCCACTAGACTGCTATTACAAGCAGTGGGAGGTAACATTTCCCCCTCCCGCCATCTTCAATGGGTTTCTCTGGCTCTCCTGTCTCACTGGGGAACCCGAGAATGCAGCCGGTGGTTCCGCCAGATGACCATACAGCTGACTAGAACAGCTCCAATCATCACTATGGCCTAAGAAACCGGAAGCTACGAGTATTTCATTACTTCAGTTTCGCCGGATATAAACAGCGCCATAGGGAAAGCATGTTATCACACCGATCTTGGTGTGATCAGATGCTTTAAGGGCTGAGGAGAGCTCTAGAGTCTAATAGACCCCACATTTTTCAAAAAAAAAAAAAAAAAAGAGTACCTGTCACTACCGATATCATAGGGGATATATACATTCCCTCTGATAACAATAAAAATGATTAAAAAATAAAAATAAAAAAAAGATGAAAAGGAAAGTAAAAATATAACAAAAACGCAAAATAATTAATTAAAATAAAATAATTAAAGCACCCCCCGTGCATGCATGCAAAGGCGAATGCAAGCATCGGTCTCATATGTAAACAGCAATTGCACCATGCATTTGAGGTATAACCGCAAAGTCAGATCGAGAGAAGTAATTCTGGCAGTAGACCTCATCTGTAAATCTAAAGTGGTAACCTGTAAAGGCTTTTAAAATGCATATAGTTTGTCGCCGCTGCACGGGTGTGCGTAATTTTAAAGCATGTCACAATTGGTATCTATGTACTCGGCATAAGGTCATCTTTTATATTTCATCAAACATTTGGGCAACATAGTGTGTTTTTGTGCATTAAAATTCAAGGTGTTTTTTTTCCGATAATGCAAATATTTTGTGAAAAAATAATTGTGACACGCACCATTTTAATCTGTACGGACTCTGCTTTAAAAAATATATAATGTTTGGGAGTTCAAAGTAATTTTCTAGCAAAAAAAGGTGGTGATTGGTTTTCGGAGTCTTGTACGCAGCTAGACTCCCAAAAAGTCTATCACATGTGGTATTCCTGTACTCAGGAGAAGCAGCAGAATGTATTTTGGAGTATAATTCCACATATACCCACTGACATGTTTGAGCAATATACCATTTAGTGACAACCTTGTGTAAAAATAGTTTTGTCATTTTTCAATCACTTGTGACAAAAAAAAATATTCAAAAAAATATTCAATGGGCTCAACATGGCTCCGAAAATTCCTTGGGGTGTCTACTTTCCAAAAAAAGTGTACTTTGGAGAGGTTTTGTACTGCCCTGCCATTTTAGCACCTCAAGAAATGAGGCAGTCATACAATATATGCTTATTAAATTTTTTTTTACCCAAGACATGTGGCTGAACAATTTCGGCCTAAATGTATAACTAAAATTTAGTTTATTGGATTTTTTTATAAGAAAAAGTAGAAAATATAATTTTTATTTTTTCAAAATGTTCTGTATTTTTTTGTTTATATTGCAAAAAATAAAAATCTCAGAGGTGATCAAGTACCACCAAAAGAAAGCTATATTTGTGGGGAAAAAAGGACGCAAATTTTGTTTGTTTACAGCATTGCATGATCGCGCCATTACCAGTTAACCTCTTCAGCCCCGGAAGATTTGGCTGCTGAATGACCAGACCATTTTTTGCAATTTGCCACTGCGTCGCTTTGACTGACAATTACGTGGACGTGTGATGCTGTACCCAAACAAAATTGGTGTCCTTTTTTTCCCCCACAAATAGAGCTTTATTTTGGTGGTATTTGATCATCTCTGCAGTTTTTCTATCTTGCTCTATAAACAAAAAAAAAAAGAGTGACAATTTTGAAAAAAAAAAAAAAAAAAAACACAATACTTTGTACTTTTTTTTTTAAAAAAAGCTAATTTTTTCTCAGTTTAGGCCGATATGTATTCTTCTACATATTTTTGGTAATAAAAATCACAATAAGTGTATATTGATTGGTTTGCGCAAAAGTTATGGCGTCTACAAATTTTTTTACTAGTAATGGTAGCGATCTGCAATGCTTATAATGACTGCGACAATATGGCGGACACATCGGACAATTTTGACACATTTTTGGGACCATTGGCATTTATACAGTGATCAGTGCTATAAAAATGCATTGATTACTGTAAAAATGTCACTGGCAGTGAAGGGGTTAACCCTAGGGGGCGATCAAGGGGTTAATTATGTTCCGTTCTACATGTTCTAACTGAGGGGGGGATGGGACTTGCTAGGGGAAGAGATAGATCGGTGTTCATACTTTGTTTGATCTCCCGGTTCTCGCCGTGTCACTCGCAACGGCTTCGACGGCGAGCAGCTGGTACGTCTGTCCCTAGTGGCCACACAAAGAAGCAATGTAAAATGATGGCATTTCTCACAGCCGTGCCATGTTGCCGCAGTACAACTGCGGCGGCTGATCGGCAAGCGGTTAAAGAAGCAAAACCATAAGCAAACCAAAAGCAAAATAGCTGGCTGGCTGTATACGAACGCCCGTCCAAGAGACCAGGTACACGGAGACGTCAGCACGCCAAACTCCTTCTTTGCTTTTGGTTTATTTCTCATTGTAAGTGCAATTCTTTTTAATATAATAAATATTTTTACGATATTATGCCATGGTGAGCTTCTCTCTTTTGGGTTTCCCGTGACTGCCTTTGGGGTCTACATGTGTGCTCCAGTTAGCTGACTGAATATTTCCCATTGCTGGAGAAAGGTGTTCAGTTGATTCTTATTAACCGTGTCGTGTCCCAGGGAGAGGAGGTCCGTATTAAAGGCACCCGATACATCTTTAAAATTTAAAGGCCTCGATCGGGTTTAGGTCACAAGCCCTAAAGGCTTGCTAGCTGGTAAGCCTCAATTTTTTATGGTGGTCACATCGGTGGTGGATTCACACTTATTTCTTCTTTTCACGGTAAAAGGTGTTTGGGCGTTATTACTTTTACTTAGAAGTCACCTTAATTGGATTTTTTCACATGAATTGGACTTCTTTATGAATATATTCATCTATTTATTTATTTATTTTCTATGTGATATATATATATATATATATATATATTGGATTTTTTTATTTCCACTTAATTCTTATTTGTGATATTCACTTATCAATTATTTGGGATATTCACGTAATCTACTTTTGTGATATATTCATAGGGATTAACACTTTCCCACACTAAATTATTTTTGTAATTATGAGATTTGATCATATTTTCACCATATGAGCTAATTTTTCATTTTTTATTTATAGCAGGTTTATATATAGATTTTTATTTTTTTATTTTTTAGCGCCGCTACACTTTTTACTTATCCATCTTAGTGTTTTTTCTGTTTAGTGCAGTATCCACCCCTTTTTTCATTTTTGTTATGTCAGGCCGGTTCATTTTCGGGATTCATTTAGTTTCTTTGGGATTCTTTTCGTATGTTCGTTAGACTGGGTCGTTTCGAAAAGTTTTCTAACCCACCCAGTATAATTTAGGATGGATCCTTACTCATTGTAAATGGCTGCAGTTGTTAAGGAGTGGGTGGCCACCGCGTCTTTAACCACTTCAACCCCAGAAGGTTTTACCCCCTTAATGACCAGAGCACTTTATACAATTTGGCACTGCACTTCTTTTAAAAAAAATAAAAAATTAAACAAAATTTAAAGGACACTTTCAGACAAAGTTAACTTAGCCTTTTTGTTACCACCTGACGCAACTGTGGCTGTACTTACCCACCAAATTCTTATAGATGCTCCCATATATCTTCAGTCTTGGAAGTCTATGCGGACCCAGTGTTTAGGTGCAACCGGTGGCAATAATAATTTGGCCAGGGGATAAAAACAAGTTGGCACGCCACAGATTCCATGATCAGTAAAGTATGCAGCTAGCTAGAGAGGGTGCTTTCAGTCAAGGGGGAAGGAAGGCAGTATAAGTATATTTCCAAAAAGACCCCCCAAAAAATGAATCGGTATGTTGACTACATGATAGTACACAAATATATATGTTTCACACACAGTGAGTGTCTATATGTGGGTACATTTGCACGAGAAAGTAAGTTAAACAATTAGCACAAAAAAAAAACTGCCTCTATGTTTGAGTTGAATTAGGTCATGGAAAGGACTCACGAGTCTTTCTGGCTAATGTTGATATGAACAATTCAAAATACAGATTTATTTTTGGCGACTACAACCTTTTTATTTTAGCAAGGTGGACAATGACCTGGACAGATCTATACATAACGGGTAGTTGTTGTTCATCCTTCTGCTTTAGCTGACCCAGTATCTCTATTTTCCTGAGAAAGAGAAGCTGTGGGGCTGTGCTTACACATTTTATCATAAACAGTCTGTGTATACATCACCAATATTTCGGCCAGCTATTTGATTTGATTGATCAAAAGGGATTTCCACCTTCAACAAAATATTCCTATACTGCTGCTGGCTTCAATAAACATGGAATTCCTCTCTTTGTAAGAAACCGTCATACCACACATTCTACTTATCGTTGGCTACAGGATGCAGCTCAGCATTTTAAAAAAAATATATATGTGTATGCGTAGTTTTAAAAATATGAATATAGACATCAATGTTCACCACAGAAATAAAAGTGAAATGATGTGCGCCTGGGGTCAATAAATACAGACTTATTCAGATTGCAAACATCTGTTAAAAGCGGGGAGCTCTTTAACACTGAAATAAGTTCTGAATAATATCAGGTCTTACTGGGGGGCAGAGCTTCATCTATCCTCTGGTATCTGCCGACATCTTGCCGAACTGAAGGAAGTGATCGTAATGGTTGATGGCCATTTGACTGTGAACCTAAGGAATAAATAATACATACACATTTAACTGGCTTTACTGGTGTCTCAAATGGGAATGAAGAGGTATTTCAGTATTAGGCCTCATGTACACTAGACTTTTTATGGCTGCTCCTAGGTGCATCTGGCGTTTTTTTTTCTGCCTCTAAACTCCCCTTCATGTTAGCCTATGTGTCCATGCACACATAGGCTTTTAGCAGCATTTAGTGGAAAAAGTTTAGAGGCAGGAAAAACCCCCACCGCCAGTGCATCCAGGAGCAGCAGTTTTGGCAGAAAAAACGCTTGATGCTGCTAAACGTGCCTTAACAGCACATTTAGCATTTGAGCGCTTATGCATTTCAATAGCTGGAATACATTTGAAAAAATTCTGGCCAATTAGTTAAAAATAAATGCCCAAACACTGCTAAACTATAAAACGCAGCTTAGTTTTTAACACACATTTTCTCCTGTCAGGAGAAACAGTGTTTACAATAAACCAATGTGCATATCAGCTATTTTCAACCACTTGCAGGACTCCAGTGGCCATTCACCTATTGACTAAAATGATTTTAATGTACATTATTAAAAAATAAAAAATTCCATTTTACTGGTCAGAGGACATGAAACACACTAGTAAGCAATTATATAATCTTACCTTTTTTATATGCATTTATAAAATTGTATTATACAATATATTATTATCTATATGATCCTACTAATAAAAAAATAAAATGTATGTAGAAAAAAAAAAAAAACTTTTTACGACCCTGCGCTTACCAAAGAAAATTAAATGCTATAAAATACACACTATCCACCTTCAAATGTGACCAAAATAATAAAATAAAAATAAAACAAAGTGTTCAAATAATAATGTTTCAAGGCACCACACTAGATAAACCCCCTAATAGGGGTAACCAGTTACTTTAAACACAAACCAACAAGGCACGTTCATAGAATATTATAGTATATAGATGTATGTAAATACATGAACCAAATAATATACTATCACAAAATATAGTCCACTTTAAAAATAAAACATTAACTTGCTAATATAACACCCAAATTGCATAACAAAGTTCCTAAGATTGCTTTGGATCCAGAACAATATATAGCTTGTGATGATATTGTGTCTCCTTTTTAGTGTGTTGTAGAATCTCATATTAGCCAATGTATTTCATATTATTCACATTGATTTGCATATGTTTTATCAATAATATAATAGTTGTTGTTATTATTATTATATAGTAGTGGTCTTATCAATATTTTTATTAGATAGTAAAGCAATAATTATTAAATTTTCATTAATGTACACTATGTTATTCTAAAATATAAAGAACATCTTCATTTTTAAATGTTGAACTTTAGATGACTTCTCTGCTTCTGATATTTTTTATAAGATAGTTTACTGTGTGAAAGTTCATTAGGATACTTCATAGTTTTTAAATTCACTAATTTGAAGAAGAGAGAACTTTTGACAGTAGTTGAAATATAGCTGACAAGATAAGCACCATCAAAGATAAGAAAACAGGTGGTTAAAATAATTAGGTGGAATACGGGAAAGTTATGTAAAGAACATTAAATTAAGTTTGACAAGGTCAAAGGAAGGTCTGCTTGAGCCCTCATTAAAACTGTTAAAATACATTGAATAAGGAAGTATATATACGTATATATTTATGTATATCTATGCATGTTAATAATTAGACAATATTGAATAAGTAATTGGCTTTGCGTATATGTGTATGTATATATATATATATATATATATATATATATATATATATATATATATATGTGCGTGTATACATATTGTAAGTGATACAGTACTTTTACACCCAAGATTATACAGCAACACATATAACACATCTGGTGGGGTTATTGAAAGTTCATTCTCTCAAGGTCGTAAATCTGTAATTCTTGAACTTAGTTAAATCTTATAAAGATAAGGAGGGTTGGATTTAACACAGCTGGGTGCCAGACAGTCTATACACGGGTGTCTTTAATTGGACAAAAGCAGTTATAAATAATTTTTAATGAACATATAGGAATTCTGGGAGTAATTAAGTTTATCTGTTTGTAGAACAGGTGTCAGATTTATGGTTGGTTACATTGACTTAGATCTTAGCGACCAATCATATCTAGGACAGCTGGATGAGATAGGCTTGTAAAAGGGTATATACATGCAAGTTCTACAATTGTTAGTCAGACAAGTCAAATAGGAGCTCATAAAGCTGAACTCTGTGTATGCTGCCCTATTGCAAGGGTCATAGAGGTCAGAACCAATGGGCAAATATCTGTCCGAAATTTGTCTCCTCATACGAGTCAGAGAAGACTTCTTAACTTGTTCCAGAGTGTGGTCTCAGGTGAATTTCCCTCACGAACTTGGTCGAGCTGGAACCCAGAACTCTGTGAGGGGACCAGACCACTGGTCCCTATCAGGTGACGGGTTCCCAAGAATTGGTAGAAAAGACCCATTCTGGTTCAAGGTAAGAACAATTCACAATTGTTTTAATTTGGTTAGGGAATAAGAATACCTATATCTAATATGCTTACATTGTAAGAAACTGTATAAATTAGACCTGTATTTTGTAATACTTTGAACATAAACCTGTATGTTATCAGCTGTTAATAAACCTGCATTGCTGAAGTTCTGCCTGGTTCGATACTTTACAATTCTACTTCAAGTGCATTTACTGTGATTATTTGTTCACATTAAAATGGACTATAATACACCTCCAAACTTTCCACCACTGATCGCACCCCAGAAGTGAAGGCACTCAACAGATGTGCTAACCCCTTAAATTGATAAATGGGTCCGCATGAGCTTTATACAGTATTCCACTCCTCCACACTGCTCGCAGAATGATAGTTTATATTCTCTGATTAATAAATTTGCCGCAGCTTTAATATTAAGTTCTTCCAGTGCCACACCGCATAGACCAGTCATAAAAGCCAAAAAACAAAAGGTCTACAGTGTAGTATATTTTATTACTTTTATTACATTTGTTTTATTGGCTAATAAAATATACAACACTATAGAGCTTTTGTTTTTTTGGCTTGGAAAGTTTGGAGTTGTATTATAGTCCATTTTAATGTGCAAAGGGAAAAGAAGGAGACACAATATTATCCCAAGCTGTGAATTGTTTGGGATCTAAAACAATATTAAGGACTTTGTTAAGCAATTTGAGTGTTATTTGAGCAAATTATTGTTTTAGTTTTGATGAAGTGTACTATATTTTGGGATTGTATATTATTTGGTTCACATGGTTACATACATCTATACAGTATAATATTCTTTAAGTGCGGCATTGACTTGTTGGTTTGTGTCCAGAATTTATGTAACAAAGTTACTAAAATGTGTAAAGTGTAGGGCGGCCCAATTTAAATCAATTACATATCCATTAAAAAAGCTAAAATGATATTTAAATAGTAGCATCATCTGGGTGCAACTGCATTCAGACTGAACAAGGAATTCGGCAGAACTGTTAGGTTTACTGCATTGCTGAATGCTGGGAATTCAACAATTAGAGCACAGTAAGCTGTAAAGCTGGGTACACACTGACAATTTTCTTCTTTGTTCAATAAGCATGCTGACCAGACAAAAAAAACCTGACAGATTGTCGTACCAGCACAAGTGATGTTGGTGTGATGATCCCCCCCGCTGTTCTATTGAATTCTGATAGCAGGAAGGTTACCCCCCTCCCCCACCTCCTTCCCTGACAGAATTCACAGATGAGCACTTACAGCCATTGGCTGCAGCCCTGATTGGATGCTGGTTTTCCAGCATGTCCCTTCGACAAAAGCTGGTGGTAAGCAAGTTGTACACACTGACTGAAAGTCAACTGATTCTTGTTGAACTAGCTGTTTTTTCGACCGTTGTGTCCCCAGCTTTATCCCTTTACTATCCAATCAAAAGTTTGACTGCAGTGGGGAAAGGTAAATGGTTAGAACTTTGTCATTTGCCAGTGCCTGGCAGGGCTATCCAAATTAGAAAACTGGGTCAATAAACAAATGCTTTTGAACAGGTAAAAGAGTTAAAGCTGAACTCTGGGCACAAAAAAGATTCCTTTAAAGTTATAGTAAAGTCTTCGTTTTTTTTTTTTTAACCACTTTCAGACCGGACCAATTTGCTGGTCAAAGACCAGACCACTTTTTGCGATTCGGCACTGCGTCGCTTTAACTGACAATTGCGCGGTCGTGCGACGTGGCTCCCAAACAAAATTAACGTCCTTTTTTTCCCACAAATAGAGCTTTCTTTTGGTGGTATTTGATCACCCATGCGGTTTTTATTTTTTGCGCTATAAACAAAAATAGAGCGATAATTTTGAAAAAAACGCATTATTTTTTACTTTTTGTAATAATAAATATCCCCCAAAAATATATAAAAAAACATTTTTTTTCCCTCAGTTTAGGCCGATACGTATTCTTCTACATATTTTTGGTAAAAAAAATCACAATAAGCGATTATTGATTGGTTTGCGCAAAAGTTATAGCGTTTACAAAATAGGGATAGTTTTATAGCATTTTTATTAATAATTTTTTATTATTTATTTTTTTACTAGTAATGGCGGCGATCTGCGATTTTTATTGTGACTGCGACATTGTGGGGGACCCATCGGACATTTTTGACACATTTTTGGGACCATTGTCATTTATACAGTAATCACTGCTATATAAATGCAGTGATTCCTGTGTAAATGACACTGGCAGTGAAAGGGTTAACCAGTGGGTGGCAGTGTAGGGGTTAAGTGTTCCTAGGGGTGTGTTACTAACTGTGGGGGGGTTGGGCTTTCATTTAGTGTACACTGATCTCTGCTCCAATCACATGGAGCAGAGATCAGCGTCACTAGTTGCTAGGCAGAATGGAAAAATTTTGTTTATACAGCATTTCCTCCATTCGGCCGCTCCGTGAGACGATCGCGGGGATGCCCAATCGAGTCCGCGGGTCCCGCGACCGGACTCACGGGGGCCCCGACCAGCGCGGGAGCGCGCCGCCGGCGGCGCGCTCCCGATGGTACAGCGGCAACGAATATTGGACGTACATGTATGCCAATATGCCTGCCCGTGCCATTCTGTCGACGTACATCGTCGTGCGCTGGTCGGGAAGTGGTTAAATAATACTTACCTGTTACCTATCTGTGCAGTGGTTTTGAACAGAGCAGCCTGGGTCCTACTCTTCTCGGGTCCCACGCTGGCACTCCTAGCCCTTCCTTCCTGCCAAATGCCTCCAAAATAAGCAGCTTGCTCTGGAGGCACCCAAGCAGGCTTGCTCCCAAGCCATGGCTCTGTGTGTCCATTCACAGGGTCGCAGCTCAGCCCCAACCCCTCCCTCTCCTGTGCATGGCTCACTGGCTGTGATAAACAGCAGCGGGAGCCAATGGCCCCCGCTGCTGCCTCAGCCAATGTGGAGTGACAGTCCCCAGAGAGTGCACATTACTGGATGGAGAGGGGACTCAGATATTGAGGGGAGGGGGCTGCTGCACACAGAAGGTTTTTTTAAAAACCTTGAGCCTTTAGGACCACCTAAAATAATACATTTCCCAAAAGCCAATAAGGATAGAAATTGTTGATCTTAAATAAATTTTTTATATCTTCTGTACTGGGCTTGCCTAATGTAATGAATTCTAAGAACTGTTTTTTTGGGAGTGTTTGGTGGCCTTTCTATATCCAAGTATGGTAAGTGTCTGTTGTGTATACTGTATTTTTATGTGAAAAAATTTATTCTACTATCCAGAAAAAGGGACATCCAACCCCACATTGAATAATTGGCTGGAGTTAATTCATAAAACACTACCCTTATATAAACTTACTATTGAACTCGGGAGGAAACCAAAGCTCTTTGATAAACTGTGGGGTACTTGGATTGACAATCCACTCCCTTTGACCTCTCTAGATCCAGGATACTAGGACAGTAATTTGCTTCCTTTGCTTTACATCAGACACCCATTTCTGGCTGATGCACATAGTTAAGACATGAGATATTTTGTGTTTTGATAAGTTCTCTATGTCTTTTTTTTATTGAAAGGTTTTCCTTCTTTTTTGTACAACCTTTATATGAAAATCAATAAAACAAAAAAAGGATATAAATTGTTTTGACGTACACTCAATGCCATTGCAAAAGCCATTTTTAACATATAAAAATAACAGTGAGAAAATCACTGTGCGGTCTTTACTCTTTGCAGAGTTGTGATAGGGACCCAAAAGGTCCACCTTTTACAGACTACCTGCAGAAAACTGAAGGGGGGCAGATACAAGATCTTGTATTTATGACAATAATTGCTTATCCCAGAGTTTAGCTTTAACATGTTGTAGTCTGCTGTCTGCCCATGCTTTAGAAAAGTTTGTGTTAGTGATTTTTTTGTCTTTAAACTTTCTGCTGATTAAATGTGTACATTTACCATGGATGTGTCTATAGCTACTCTAAGCTTGTACAACTCAACAATAAGTGTGGCATGATAGACTTCACATCCTCAGTTAAATAAACTAAATGATTCATCACAGAGGCAAATTTAAAACTGAACTCTAGGTATTATTTGTATTACATACTTACATTGGTCCAGTTCAGCTCAATGGAAGAATGCATTACTCATGCCTGATGGACCACTGGAACAGCTGAAAATCACTGTAGTAGTCAGGCCTTCTAGAGTTATAGCTGTGATTTTTCCTGCTCAGATTCTATGTATTGGGGTTCACTTTTTGTTCAATGAATACAAGGGATTCTGTATTCGCTGAAAAAAAAAAACACAAGGTGTTCTATGAACGGCAGTGGTGCCAAGGGAGCAACCCCTATGATCAATGTGTAGTGGGGCAACCAATCGCATAGAACCTGAGCAGGGCCTGGGAGATTCCGACTATCACTGTGGTATCACTGACTTCTACCGTAACTTCCACTTTTCCCAGCAGTTTATCATCTATGAGCAATGCAAACTTACACTGTGCCAAGCTGGAACAATGTAAGTATGCAATAAAAATAATTCCTGGAGTTCAGCTTTAATTTATAATTACGTTTGATGTACATAAATCAGTACAGTAATCTACAGCGACCACTCAGATATGCACCCAGTAAAATTGTAACTTTACTGGTTGCATTTAGTTACTGTACCTCATTGCTTTTCCAACAATGTTATTAAAGGCATTGTCCCAAGACGAATTAAAAATGTACAACCAAACTTTTTTTTTTTTTTGGCATAGCGGAGCGGGGATGGGTTAATATTCTGATCAGGTTTTTTTTTTGTATAATCTGTGTCCCGCTAGGAAGATATCCATCGCTTTCTGTCCTGGAGACATAACAGGAAATTAAAGAAAATGTCCCCAAGTAAGGATTACTGTCATATTATAGAGTTGTCACTGGAACATTTGTCCCCACTGAATGATTAACGCTCACCTTGTTCTTGTTCTGGTGACAACTCTTATATTTTGGATTTAATCTCACTTTGTGTCACAATGACAAAAGTCACCAGGAAAAATAAAGGGTCTGCCCAAAAAACAACACACACAGAAGATCTAATCCTTCGCTACTCTATCCAAAACTAAAAACAAGGGTTTGGCTTTCCATTAAATATCATGCTTGCTATACACAAACGAAAACTTAAAGGGTTTGTAAAAGCATAAGGTTTTTTTATCTTAATGCATTCTATGCATTAGCATAAAACGCTTGCTATGTGTCTCAGCCCCCCTAAGACTTACCTGAGGTCCCTCTCTGTCCAGCGATGTCCACGAGTGTCTCAGCCACCTTAGATACAGCAGTGGCACCATTGGCTCCTGCTGCTGTGAATCAAAGTCAGCTAGCCAATCAGGGGAGAGAGGGGGCTCTGTGTCTGAATGGACACAGAGAGCTGAGGCTCAGCTCAGGTGCCCTCATAGCAAGCTGCTTGCTGTGGGGGCACTGAAAATAAGGGAGGAGCCAGGGTCACAGAAGAGGGACCCAAGAAGAGGGGGGTCCGGGCTGTTCTGTGCAAATGCACTGCAACAGAGCAGGCAAGTATAACATGTTTGTTATTTTTATAGGGAAAAAACAAGACTTTACAATCACTTTAAAGCAGTAATAAACCCAAAAACAAAATGCTCAAAAGGTCCCTGCATAATGCATAATAGTTTTCTTTTTTAACTTTTTTTATGTTTCATTTGTTTTAACCAAATAATGCAGCCAGTAACACACTTCCTTTCCTGGTGTGCCTCCACTCTATGGAGGAGCATCATAGACACCTTTGGACAGCAACATTGTCAGCCTGTGAGGATTGTAGTAGTAGCTTTTTTTCCAGTTAAACATTTTTCCCAAAAGGAAAAAAACTAACATAAAAAGAATAAAAGCTGACCATTCTAAGCACCCCAGCCAGTGTTAAATAAATAGTTTTCCTTAACGTTCTAACTTAAACTTTGCTGAAAAGCTTGGTCTGTTAAAGGAAGTTGAAAATAACAGACCTACTGGCCAGATTAACAGGTGAAAATAAAGGAAAACTTAATCACATCTAAGAACCGATAAGCTGCAAAATATTACATTTTGTTTTTGTGTTTTTAGTACCACTTCAAGATCTAGATTATTTTTATGTATTTAACCACTACAATACAGGGCACTTTCGCCCCCTTCCTTCCCAGCCCAATTTTCAGCTTTCATCGCTCTAGCGCTTTCAGTGACAATTGCGCGGTCATGCTACACTGTACCCAAATTAAATTTTTATCATTTTGTTCGCACAAATAGAGATTTATTTTGGTGGTATTTATTCACGACTCCGTTTTTTATTTTTTGCGATATAAGCGCAAAAAAGCAGAAATTTGGAAAAAAAACAATATTTTCTTTTTTCTATTTTAAAAGAAATCCAATAAAATCTAATTTTGTCATAAATTTAAGCCAAAATGTATTCTGCTACATGTTTTTGGTAAAAAAAATTCCATTAAGTGTATAATAATTGGTTTGTGTGATCACAGACATATGTACGCAAATGATCATGTACATATGTGTGCAGGTGATCACGTACATATGTATGCACATAATCATTGGGACAAGTGATTTTAGTGGGACATATGTGGGGGACATGTTTTTATTATTAGGGACATGTGTTTTTATTTTTTGGGGACATGTATGTTTTGGGGACATGTGTGTTATGGGGACATATGTGGGGACTGTGTTTACACTGTGTGGTGTGTTGTGTGTTTACACTAGACTGAAGATCAGTGAGTAAAAAGCTGTAAAAAACAGCTCATACTCACTGATCATCAGCCGGCTGCAGCAATCTGCTCTCCTCTCCTCAGCGATGACTTCTGTGTGAGGAGAGGAGGAGCCGATTGCCTAGCAACCGGCTGTTTGTTTACATCACATGACGGCCGTGATTGGACACGGCTGTCATGTGATCAGGAGGGCCAATCACAGAGCCCTCCTGCCGATCTGAGATGCGCCGTGTCCCGGTGACACGGGCGCATCGGGATCGCGCAGCTGTGCGGGCACGCGCGCGCGCGATCCCGCTCCTCCTGATGGACGTTCCTGAACGTCCTATCAGGAGTAGACGGCTCCCACCCGGCCGTATATGTGCATTGGCCGGGTGGGAAGTGGTTAATAAAGCAGTTTAAACAGTAATGGTTATCCGGAAAGAACAGTAGTCCATAATAACAATTCATTTTAAAAAAAAGTATGTGGGTACCCCTCCAAATTATTGCGTTTTGGTGTTTTCATCAAGGGATACGTTTAATGCTACAATATAGGAAGACACTTTAGACAACTGTGTGCTGTGTTACTTGTGGTAACAGTTTGGTTAAGGCCCTTTTTCTGTTTAAAGGAGAAGTACAGCCAAAGCTCATTTTGGCTGTACTTCTGTGGATCACAGGAGTGCAGTTAGTTTTGCAGTCCTGTGTGCCCGTTTTCAGCAGACAACGAGCTGAAGTCAGAGCCGGCCCAGGCTCTGGCAAAATTGAGACGATGCATTCGGGATCTGCCCACATGCCTGGACCGGCACCCAGCTCAGCCTCTTGGCAAGCTGCTGAGAGCCTTGGCTGGCCGCTCCCGACCCCTCCAGAGCCCAGTGCTCCAGTAAACGCAGGGAGGCAGAGAAGAGAGCTGCTGACTGACAGTGACCAGCTCTCTGCTCACAGAGCTCACGGCTGTGTTCGATCGCTCGGTTCTCAGTGTTCAAGGTGCCAGGGAACAGATAAAGCATCGGAGCAACGCTGCATCCACCTAGGTAAAAAGAAAAAACCCAACACATCTATTTTAAGCATGACTATGGCCCTGTCGGGAAATTCAGGAACACAACAACATTAAGGCATTCAATGCAGAAGAACTCAAGTGGACTACATACAGCCTTGA
This sequence comes from Lithobates pipiens, assembly GCF_037356315.1. Lineage (NCBI taxonomy): Eukaryota > Metazoa > Chordata > Amphibia > Anura > Ranidae > Lithobates > Lithobates pipiens. The sequence continues at coordinate 185,963,047 of NW_027507784.1, read as the reverse complement.
CCTCTGCCCTAGTAAACCTTATTGTAATGAATTGGAACAATGATTGCAAGTCAGCTCTTCTTGTCTGGCATCAGTAACTAAACTCACAAATGCTCCTATTGGCTAAATGGGCACATATTTCCACAGACATGCCTCACCGGTGTAAAGCCTTCCCAGAGGAGTGGAGGATACTGTCAGATGTCCATAACTCTTTAGCTATATAGAGCATAAGCTGCCCACACACATAAGAGGACTTTCAAATGCATTGGCACCATCCACCCAAGCTTACGAAAGCGCTCACAAGAAGAATGCAATGTACAGGGGAGAGGAGTGTAATAGGAAAGGGAAGCTGGTCAGGGCTCAACAGCAGCCAGTTGGCCTGCTCAGTGGACCCCTACAGACACCACACTGGCTAAATCATCCCATGGCTATGGGTTCACCAAGCCTTTGTAACTCCAGTACAGAAGTGATTGCGGCTATGGGTCACTAAATTTTGCACGCGATCATTATTTTCTCCACCTCTTTTTTTCAAATAGGCTTGTCAATTAGTGTTAGTGTTAGTATTAGTATTAGTACTACGTTTGGCTTACATTTAAGGCTATATAGAAAAACATTTGTTAAAACGAAGTACCTGATGAGGCACCTTCACTTTGTACACTTGACTGTATCATACTTCTGCATGCTCCCTGCATGCTACCAGTATCTTCATCCTGAGTTGACTGACCACTGATTGAAACTGTTTGCAAGTTCCTTCTCTGCCAAATTTCCTCTGTCCCTTCTACTTCATTCTGTAATTCTGTTCCACCTTGATCTCCATCTTTATTTCGGGTGATGTTTACAATTGGCAGAGAACAAGGATTGCATAGAGAAGCCTGTACTTCTAAACCACCAGAACTCTCAGATTCAATTTCACAGGCCCCACATCCTCTGTCTTTTTGGGAAAACCCAGCGGTTTCTGTACTTTCTAAAGATGAAGAACAGTCGTTGTGTGTAAAACTGCTAGAAGTAGCATTACAGTGAAAAAGTGTACCATTATTTTGACTTGCCCCTTCCTCTGCAATTCTACTGCTTTCACAAGAAGTCTGTGTATGTAATGAGCTGCTTGCACCCATTACAGACAATACCTGAGAAGATGTACCCATCATTGAATCAGTAGAATTTGTATCCACATTACTTTCCCTGTTTGGGATCCCCTCCTGACTCTCAGAAGTTATAGCTGAGGATGCCTGTGTTTCCATAGCAATACATAATGCAGCATCACCCTCCACATCTACATTAACTGCCACTGTAATTCCATCCTCCTGATCAGCTGTTCCTCCAGCTGGCAGGTCTAAACTAACGGCCTGTATGTTACTTCCACTGATATCAGAAGTTTGTGAATTCAGTTGTGCATTATCACAGTTGCCAATTTCCACTTGATTTGCTGCTGAACCCAAACAATTATCTTTTGTTTTATTAGTACCACAAAGTAAAACAAGGCCACCTTCGTCCAGTAGAGGGGAATTACATAGCAATTCCTGACGAAATTCATGATCTTCTTCATCTGAATCAATGTGAAGCATGGCATTAAGTCTTGTGTCCGTGGGAAAACTGCTTCTTAGCTTTGGTGATGCGCCTAATGATCGATCACAGGGAACAGATGCAGCAGCACCACATTTGGCACTGTTGCTTTGTTCAAGGGAATCAAGGTAGTCATTGAGTGAATCCTGGCGACTACGGATGGGTGAAATCCTTGAAGTAGCACCAGCTGCCTCTTCACAGTCTGTCTCAGCAGAAGTGCTGCATCTTAATCCATCTAAAAATGATTCTGCAAAAACTGGGCCATTGGAACACGTGGAATGCATATCTTGACCAGCAGGCATCTCTTCATCATCGGAAGGTGTACCAAGATCTCCATTTATGTTACTTGCTGCAAGCATTGTGCCCACTGCCTCTGGAGAAGCATCTGTATATGAATAAGGATATATTTTATAAGTAATAATAAAAACAGTATATAAATTATGGTTAAATATATCTTTCTATAAAAAAAATGACACCAATATGTGCAGGAACACACCAGCATTTTATAGTAGTTCACTTGTTATTAAATGCTAAGAGTAGCAATTGATCAATACACAGATGTAACAAATGATGCTCTATGGTGTGAGCTAAACAAGTAGCATGTGTTAAAGTGGTTGTAAACCTTAGAAATTAAATATGAACAAAGCATATCCCTCTATAGTGTGTACTTTTTTGTGTGGGCTTTTTTTTAGGTGTTTTAGCGCTAAAAATAACGCCTACAAAGCGTCTCTCAATCGCCTGAAAAGCGCCTCTCAAGTCACCCCAGTGTGAAAGCAGAGAGAGAGGCAGCGGTGCTTTTAACCCTTTCTTCAGCCCTAGTGGGGGTTAAAAGTGCCCCGCTGGTGGGCAAAAAGCACAGCTATAACAGCAGTAAAGCGCTGCTAAAACTAGCGGCACTTTACCGCTAACCCCCCGCACTGCCCTGATGCCAAAGGGGTCTTAGTGCCATTTCTATCTGCTACCTCATTCCTCAGATATCAGCATGAATCACTTCTGACAATTTTTCCTGACACCAAGAGGAAAAAAAGGTGACAGGGGAGGGACCTCCAGCTGACTGACAGCCTCAGCTCTGTTCCTGTGTGAGCTCTACAGAGTGTAACCTTAGCTCACTGTCCCCTTTTTTTCTAAACGTTAAGACAATCCTTAAAATTCAGTACTTTGAACGGATGCAGAGAAAGAGGGCTGCAGATAGACAGGTACAACTTACAACCATTTATCATTTTTCTTCCACTTCACAATTATGTGCCACTTTATGTTCATCTTTCACATAAAATCCCTATATAATACATTTACGTTTTTGGTTGTAACATGACAAAATGTGGAAAATTTCAAGGGGTGTGAATACTTTTTCAAGCCACTGTATGTAGGAGGATTTATTTAATCTCTGTGTATCACCTGAGGCCAGTCACTTCACTGGGTATATGTAAGGATTTACAACCACTTTAATGATTAATCACACATGATGGCACAATACTCCAAATGTGAGTGATTCGTTGTTATAGTACTTTTGTAGCTCACACCATAGAGGGCCATTTGTTTCATCTGTTTAACAGTCAAATGTCACACTTCAATTAACGCAACCCTGTCACTAGGAAACCCATCTTTAAAAAGCAGAACCATGCAAAAGAAGATTATTCACCCTAAGCCCCTGTACACACAGTCGGAGATTTCGACAACCAAATCCGTGGATTTTCTCCGTCGGATCTTGTCAGAAACTGTTGCATACACACGGTCGGACTAAGTTGTCGAAAAATCCGATCTGTCAGAAAGTGATGAAGTAATTTTGTTACGATGAGACTACATTCAGTCTAGTAGCCAATAGCTTTGATGTAGGAATTTGATCTGAGCATGCGTGGCACTTTGTCCGATCAAAATTCTCTACACATGATCGGAGTATGTCCAATCGAACCAGTTGGTCGGAAAATATTTCCAACAAGTTGGAAAATTGGGTCCGACGTATATTCCGACGGAATCAGTCCGATGCATACCACACACAGTCGGATAATCCGACAAACAGGTCCGATAGGACACATTCCGTAAAATAGAATATAAAATAATAGAACAGAAGATAAAGGAATGGAATAGAAAAACAAAATAGATTAGAATGGAATAGAATAAGAGTAAAACAGAATGGAATAGGATAGAAAACATAGAATAAAATAGGATATAAAATTAAGGAATGGAATAAAAAAAGAATAGTATGGAAAATAAAAGAATAGAACCTAAAAAAATAGAATAGAGTAGAATAGAAGAAAATAGAATATAACTGTCTTCCAGAAGTCGAATTTTAACATTTTGAATAGAACAGAACCAGCTATTCTTCACAATGAATTAGGAGAGATTTAATATTCAAGTTCACTTCAAATTCGATTCAGATTAGTTTTGAATCCTTCTAATCCACTGGAAAAATTGAAAATGAATAAATGTAACAAAACTAAACAAAAATAAATTAGTAACTTAATGAATCAATACGAAACTAAAAATGTTTAATTCTGCACATATCTAAGTATGATTAAGATTCTTTCATACGGTGCTTTCAGTTTGAGTTTCCTAGTGACAGGGTCAATTTAATCACTAGCAATTTTTGTAGCCTGAGCTATGAAAATGTATCCTATAGGTATCAATTCACTAAGCCATGTGAGTCATTTTAACTGTATTCATTGTTTTATTTAAAAAAAAATCTCCTTAAAACATGAAACTAACATTCCTAAATATTGCACAATTATCAATCATAATTCCTTTGCATGCTATTATTATTATTTAACAATTTAGGTGTTTAAGCCCTGGTTCACACTGGAGCACTTTGAAATGCGATTTGACAATTCCCGTCAATGGCACAGACCTAATTGGTGCAAGGCGGCATCTGCGGCGCTGCACTGATTTCATCTGTGCAGAATCCTACACAGATGTCTCTGAAATCGCGGCCCGAAATCGGGACTGACACATGGGAGTGAAATTGCGTGAGTTCAGCTGAAGTCGCGCGGCTTAATTCCCGCAGCTCAGTGTGAACCTGGGCTAATTTACAGAAATCAACATTGTCAAGAAAAGTATCTTTTGGTCACCTGATGTTCTTACCATCATGAATTGATGACATAATTTCAACTTTGAACTGTAGATATCCGCTGACATGATCGGTTGGGAGTCTTCTACCAAGATTATAGCTGAGTATTTGATCACTGAAAGCAGACTGAATGTTAGAATTGCATAGAGACCTTACTTTTTTTTTTATTACAATGTAGTTGATTGTGTATTTTAGAGCTGATTTTCAGGCAAACAGCTAAACACACAAATGAAATGCATATATGTGAAGGGCTGGACTGGGACAAAAAATTGGCCCTCAACTTCATCCAGACCAGCCCACTTTAATTATGCAAACACGCACAAAAACCGTATATATAAACTATACGCAATTGCGCAAAAAAACATAAGTAAAAACATTCCACTGTAAGTATAAACAACTTTTTTTTTTAAACAATTTAGAGAAAATGTTGCATTCCAACTTTACAGCTGCCTTTAGAATGACTTGTGTAAGTTGAATAAAAGGTATTGGGCATAGGACAGAACATATATCTGCCCTCCAAGTTTATTTTTATGTATGAAAATGTGTTAACTGAAAGTTTACTCTAACTCCGTCCTCACCGCTTTTATTATTTCACTTATTCTCCTCTGCATTTTTCTCCTCCTTCCTTCTCACATCACTGTGTGAAGTGGGAGGGCCAACGTCATGCAGGAACACTGCTACAGCCTCATTGGCTTGAATTTCAGAAACCGGCATTGCTGCACAGCCATTGGCTGCATTTTAGCAATGCAGCGGCGCTGAGGGTGAGCCAGGATGCACAATATGAAGTGAGGTTATTGGCAGTGCGGATGACAGGTCTCTCCCATAACAGCCTGACAATCCCACCCCGGCTGGCAGGACAACCCCCGATGGCCCCCAAGCCTCCCCCCTTCACTGACCATTAGCCGCTCTTTATTTCTCTTATAGGCAGTACAGTGGTTCGCAGGGATAGGCACGGACCAATGCTGTGGCAGACAATTTCCAAAGTACAGACCTTAGTGAAGAACACCAAGGTACATTTCAAATTAAAAGTGCCCACAAAATACAGCCTCATCAGTGCCCATCAATGCAGCCTCACTGTACACATCAAATTCAGCCTCACTGTGCCCATCAATGCAGCCACATCAGTGCCCATCAAATGCAGCCTCACCAGTGCCCATCAAATGCATCCTTACCAGTGGCCATCAAATGCAGCCTTATCAGTGGCCATCAAATGCGGCCTTATCAGTGCCCATAAAATGCGGCCTTATCAGTGCCCATGTCACGTACCTGATCCAAAGCCAATACGCAGACAGGGGCTCCCCTTGCAGCTAGGTGCGGTATACCTCTGAAAGTGCCATAGCAGGTATACAGCCTGAATAAGCACAGGTTTCCGGCAGGATCTGGATAGGTCACGAAGAGCATCACCTTGTGAGGACTGCCAGGGAGCGGTGGCGTACAGGCAGTCAGGAACTCCACATCGTGCTTGGAATAAACCGTGCTTCAGACGATAGCAGTGGACACCCGGCTGAGGATCAAACACAGGATGGCTAATGGACACCCGGCTGAGGGTCAAACACAGGATGGCCAGTGGATACCCGGCTGAGGGTCAAACACAGGGTGGCAGGAAGCAAGAGCAATTCCATGAAGTAAGCTGAGGTCATAAACTGATAATCAAGCAGAAGCAAGTCCATATATCAAGCCAGGGTCATGCACAGGTAATCAGGCAGAGGCAAAGTCCATATAGCAAGCTGGGGTCATGCATGGATAATCAGCAGAATGAAGGTCAAGGAGCAAGCCAGTGGATGAGCCAGGAGAGGAGGTGAACAGGTCTGGAATGAGCCGGGTCAAGAACAGGAGATCCACGGAATAACACAGAGGTACAGGAAGCTGACAACAATCCAGCAACTTGGGTCAGACAAAGGAAGTCTTTTATAGGCCAGCAGGGGGATCCATCTGTCACATGATGCGCCTATGGCACCCATTTCTTTTACTGACAAGATTGCCAATACTTCCATGGCCATTTCTCTGACAGTGCCTCCCCCAAGGGTCAGCCTCCGGATGCCCAAACGGGCCACGTTCTCCGGGTGTCTCCTGTTAAAGCCTTATAACACTCTTGGAGCATGTATATTGCCAGCCCCTGCAGGAGATGAAGAGGGACGGATGAACCCATTTTCCAGATTTTCATTGATGTATATTCGCAGGGCCTCCGACTCGACTTAAGATAATGGGAAAATTTGTCCAAACGGAATTTCTGCCCCGGGAGTAACTCTATGGGACAATCGTAGGGCCGATGAGGTGGAAGAATGTCAGCCTTTTTCTTGTCAAAAACCGCCAAGAATTCTTGATAGACTGCTGGGACGTTTTGATGTAAGCTGGATGTGGTTTGGATGGCAACACAGTTAGCCAGACTGCTAGAATCAGGGACAAAGCAATACAGTAGACAATAGACTGAGGAGAAGGAGATTTCTTTTTTGCCCCAATGGATCTGGGGGTTACGGGCTTGCAGCCAAAGAAGTCCTAGGATAACAGGGAACAAAGGAGAATGATCGCCAAGAGCCTGATCTCCCCTTCTGCCACCTGTAAGGAGACAGGTGGAACAAGATGAGAGGGGGAAGATCTGGATACCTGAAAGTTCATAGGCCTTGGTTGAGGAGACTTACTGGGTCTTATGGGGAAATTTCGCAGGAAATGTCCAATTCCTCCACAGTAAATGCAGACGTTGGCCTGCCGGCGGCGTCGCTTCTCTTCAGTGGTAAGGGAGGAAACAGACTAAACTCTGTTGCATAGGCTCCCCTTCTGCAGTTGGGGTGATAGAAGGTACTGGTAGGGGAGCAGAGACCTGCAGAATCCTGGGCATCATCCAAGTAGGTTGTGGCTTTTGGAATCATTCCGATCGCCGTTCCCGCAGGCATCTATCCAGCTTAATAGCTAGTTGTATCAGATCCTCCGAGATACCTGGAGTTTCAACCTGGGCCAGTTCATCTTTCAGGGTTTTAGATAGCCCTAGACCATGGGTGCTCAACCTGTGGCCCTCCAGCTGTTGCAGAACTACAAGTTTGAAGAGACATTGCAAGGCTAACAGTTACAAGCATGACTCCCACAAGCGGGGGCATGATGGGAATTGTAGTTCTGCAACAGCTGGAGGGCCACAGATTGAGCACCCATGCCCTAGACGGTACTGGTACTTGGGGGCTGCGTCATTCTTGCCAGTGTCAGCAGACCATCTACAAAAATCAAAAGTGTAGTCACCTGCTGTGCATTTCCCTTGGGTCAGGATGTGAAGGGCAGACTTAGCAGTGGCTGTACGCTGCGGGTCCTCAAAGTTGGGCCATTGCTTTAAAGAAGGAGTCCACAGAATTAAGTACAGTACTCTTTTGCTCAAGCAGATTACGAGCCCAGGTCTTGGGTTCTTCGGATAGTAGGGAGATGACTAACCCAACTTTCACAGTCTCTATAGAGAAGGTTCTTGGCTGAAGTGCTAGGTAAAGGATGCAGGCATTTTTAAAGGCCCGGAATTTCTTCCGATCACCAAGGAATATTTTGGGCGTAGGAACTCGAGACTCAGGAGTAGGGGCTACCACTGTAGGAGCTGCAGTGGCGCGTTCTTGTGTAGAGGAACCTGATGGATGGTGGACTGTAATCAGTCATAGCAAGAGAAACTGTGAGATGCTGCAGACCCAATTGGAAATAACCCTCCTGGAGTATTGTCATAAGAGTCCCCCAAGTTTTCGTTCTCCCCCAGCATGCTCTAAAGAGCTGACTGGGGCAGTCCGTCAGTCTGACTGGGGCAGACTGACGCTGGGTAGTGGTAAACTTCCTGTTGTTTGGAGAGAGGTGTTTGCAGAGTTGGGGTATGTCCGCCAGCGAAAGGGCCCCTGTGCATTGCACAGACGATTGTCTGGGGGGGATATATTTGCTCTGCAAAGATCAGTTATGGGCGGATGTACGCTCATTGTCTCTGCTGTGTCTGATCAGCACATGTCGAGATTCACAGCGTGCATCTGTAGATAACCTTCCATCAAAAGGGAAGGGTAGCATAATCCAGGTATACATTGTTCTCTGGAACAATGTATATTAAGGATTTCTATCAATGGAATTGTCGTCATCATTCATTGGTTATTGTATAAATTAATTTATTCTGTGTCATGTCTTTATTTGGTCATGTCCTTATATGGTCATTCACATCCTGTGTTCATTTTCCTGTGAGGTCAAAAACTGTGTAGGAGGGGTTTAGCTGTTGGAGGCAAACCCTCCATGGTGTGGCTTCCTGTTGATATATAAAGAAAGAAAAGCAGATGCACAGCTCAGAGAACTCAGAGATGCTGAAAGATTTGAGAACGTAAGAATGCAGGTGATGTCTCTTTATGTGGATGAGTGGGTTGAAAGGTAAAGTATTATATAATTTAGACTAAATGTTATTATTACAGGAAACAGGAGATTTGGCTGTGTGCATAGCATACATCCAAGTCTCCATGACAGCAGTAACTTACTGGTACAGAGCATCCAGTGGAGAGCCACCTCTGTCAGCTTCTGACATGGCAGGATTGTACTGTCACGTACCTGATCCAAAGCCAATATGCAGAGAGAGGCTCCCCTTGTGGCTAGGTGCGGTATACCTCTGAAAGTGTCACAGAAGGTATAGGGCCCGAAGAAGCACGGTTGCCAGCAGGATCTGGATGGGTCTCGAAGAGTGTCACCTTGTGAGGACTGCCAGGGCGTGGTGGTACACAGGCAGTCAGGAACTCCCCACTGTTCTTGGAATAAACCGTGCTTAAGAGGACAGCAGTGGACACTCGGCTGAGGGTCAAAAACAGGGTGGCCAGTGGACACCCAGCTGAGGGTCAAACACAGGAATACAGGAAGCAAGAGCAAATCCGTGAAGTAAGCTGAGGTCCTAAACTGGTAATCAAGCAGAAGCAAGTCCATATAACAAGCCAGGGTCATGCACAGGTAATCAGGCAGAGGCAAAGTCCATATAGCAAGCCGGGGTCATGCATGGATAATCAGCAGAAGGAAGGTCAAGAAGCAAGCCAGGGGGTGAAGTAAACAGGTCTGGAACAAGCCAGGTTAAGAACAGGAGTTCCAAGGAATAACACAGAGGTTCAGGAATAAAGGAAGCGGACGACAATCCAGCAACTTGGGTCAGACAGAGGCAGTCATTTATAGGCCAGCCAGGGGATCCATCTGTTACATGTGCCTATGGTGCCCATTTCTTCTACTGGCAAGATTGCCAATGCTTCCACGGCCATTTCCCTGACAGCCCATCAATTGCAACCTCACTGTGCCCATCAAATGCAGACAATAAGTCTGTGCCCATCAATGCAGCCCCTCAGTCTGTGCCCATTAATGTTGAGCCCCTCAGTCTCTGTGCCCATTAATGTTGAGCCCCTCAGTCTCTGTGCCCATCAATGCAGCTCCTCAGTCTGTATCCATCAATGCAGTCTCTCCGTCTGTGCCCATCAATGTTGACTCTGATAGCCTTAGTCTGTGCCCAATGCAGACTCACCAGTGCCTGGTTCACACAATGGCTATCTGCCACTGTGTCACAGAGCTTGTGTCTAAATTCTTTGGGGGCACTGTAACAGGGTCCCGCCTCCTACACCAGCTCTTACTGTGATAGATGGAAGTTCCATCCATTACAGGAGGAGCAGATGTAGGAGGCAAGCTCTGTGACATGTCTGTGTCATACACAAGAGGAGGAGAGAGGGGACTCAGTGATGACTGCAGTCTGCACTTGGATCGGCCGTGGACACTGCAAGGACCGCTCACGGACACCAGTTTTCATGTACGGACAACTTGCCGATCCCTGGCGGTGCTCAAATTTCAAACTTTGACAGGCTGTCACTGAAACTGGCCCACTGAACCATCGGCCCACCGGGAAATTCCCGGTAGTCTCGATGGCCAGTACATACCTGTATATGTGTGAAGATTTAACTGACAAAGGATTTGTATTTATTTGTATTTCTGTCCATCCAGTTCATAGATTTAGACAGCTCTGCCATTCCACATAGCCCTGTCTGGCAAGACAGAAGACCTGATTTTTGTCTGTTGCAGTTCAGTAACAGTTACAGGTCTCAGACGCAACATGTGACTGGACAGGAAAAGAAAAGCAGCACACTGATAAACTCATATCTCTGTCAGTCTGCTCTCTCCTATCAGCAAACTCTTTGTACTACAGCACAACTTATTAGCTCTGTGTGCTGCTTCTCCTTCCCATGTTTGAGCTCTGATGTACAGGGGCTGCAACATGCATATACCAGGTCAAAGTCATGTACATACACTGCTTACAATGAAAAAATACATTCATGAATACATTAGAGAACAGAATTCACTTGTGTATTTTATAGCTGGTGGAAGATCAGCATGCGCGCAGGGGCCACCAGTCACGGCACTTGCACGGAAGGCCGTTTCTTTACAGCACATGCACCAATTACATCATCGGCACAGTGCTAAGTAAATTTCTCCTAAGCGGTGCACGTTTAGGAAATATTTACTGTACAAACAGGTAAGCCTTATTATAGGCGTATCTATAGGTAAAACTAGAAAATAGATGTTTACAACGTCTTTGAGTCACAAAACATTTTATAAAAACTGTAATTTGAAAAAATTTTAATGTGCAAAGAAAGGAAAGGGCTGAATCTTGACACCCCAATCACTTTAGGTGTGAGACACCAATGCAGGACTAAAGCTTCTGTCTGCTTGACTCCAATACTGTATAGCAAAAGATGTCCACATCACGGCGAGGTTACAAAAGTAAAATAACATTTTCTTTACTTTTGAACCTTGTCGTGATGCGAACATCTTCTTTTGCTATACTGTAATGTTTAACTACATGCTGACCTGCCACAGTTCCTCTTTCATGTGGCAGGTTGGCTCGTACAAGCACAATAACGTACCTGTACATCATGACTTTCATCTGGGTTTGCTTGGGCATGCGCACATGGACCTGAAAGACTTAGGCTTCATGTATACTGCTGCTGCTAAACGGACGTTTAGGGGCAGCTGGGCTTTTTTTTCAACTGTCCCTGAACACTCCTCTATGTTATCTTATCTGTCCATGTACACAGGTTTCTAGGCAGTAGAGATTAAAAGCATTTTTTGGAATGCAAAAAAAATGCATTCAGAAGCTGTGTTTACATGCATTTCAAGCACCAAACATGTCTAAATGCCGTAACTTGGCCTTTTTCATTCTTAGCTTTTTTTTTTTTTTAACGGTTCTAAATGCAAACGTGGCAAAGCGTGGCATGTAAACGCGGCAAAACTGATGCTTTAAGCGTCAGTTACTATCTCTCAAGTTAAATTGTTCAGGAGAGGTTGTAAAAATGTCCCATGTACATGAAGCCTTACTGTCACTCACAGCAGCACAAGTCAATTAGCAGATCCCAGCCAACGATCCATGGCCAACACCTGCTGATCGGCTGAGCAAATTACAGAAGAGAGCCCTGTGTTGGTAAACACAGGGCCCTCTCCAGACAGCAGTGGCATGCTTGACCCCCCCCCCCCCCCTGCAAAGCAGTACACAAACGAAACACTGTTACGCCCTGTACCAGGGGCGGACTGACCATTCGGGCACTCTGGCACTGTTCCGGGCCAATAGGGGGCCCCATCAGGGTTGCCAGCCTCAATAAAACCAGGGACAGTATGTAAAAATCTGTGTTTTATTTACAGCCGTCTCTGAAATGTCCCTTACCGACATCCTTTTGGTCTAAAAATCCCAAGATTATAGTTGCCCCACCTCTCCAGTACCTTCTCAGCCAATAGAAACATGTCTGTGTATACTGTGTGATTGTGTACTGTGTGTGTGTGTTTGTTTGTTTATACTGTGTGGCCCCATAATCTCTGATTGCCTGGGAGCCCCATAATTTCCTACTGCCCGGGGGCCCCATGAGTTGTCAAGTCCGCCCCTGCCCTGTACACACAGTCGGACATTCCGATAACAAAATCCGACTGATTTTGTGCTAAACTTGTCTTGCATACACACGGTCGGACAAAGTTGTCGGACAATCCAATCGTTTGGAACGTGGTCACGTTCGTTGCATACAACGGGACTATGTAGAGGCTAGTAGCCAATAATTTTGGTCTCGTAATTTAATCTGAGCATGCGTGGCACTTTGTCCATCGGAATTCTCTACAAACGATCGGAAAAAGTCAGATCGGATTTTTTTGTCGGAAAATTTTAGATCCTGCTCTCAAATTTTTTCCGTTGGAATTTTCAGGCATAAAGAGTCGGATAGAGCCCACACACGATCAGATTTTCCGACAATGTAATCCGATCTGACCTTTTCCGTCTGAATTTATGACCATGTGTACAGGGCATTAGGCAAAACATTTAACCCCTTGATTGCCCTAGATGTTAACCCTTTCCCGGTGTCCTTAGTAGAGTGACAGTGTATATTATTAGCACTGACCACTGTATTAGTGTCACTGGTGAAGTCAATGGCAGTTAGTCAGTTCCCTCTCAGCATCAGTTAGTGTCAGATTTCCCGCCGCACTTACACAGTCCCACTATAAGTTTCTGATCGTTGCCATCACTAGTATAAAAAATTTAATTAAAAAAAATTCCAGTATCTATACCATAGTTTGTAGACACTAAAACTTTCACAACAATCAATCAATATACACTTTTGGGGATTTTTTTTTTTTTACCAAAGACAAGTAGCAGAATAAATTTTGGCCAAAGTTTATGAAGAAATTCAATTATTTTACATTTTTTGTTGGATTTTAATTTTAAAATTAGTTTATAATGTTATGTATAGCAGAATGTAGAAAATATTGCCCCCCCCCCCCAAAATTTTGGGTCTTTGTTCATTAATAGCGCAAAACATAAAAAACACAGTGGTAATCAAATACCACCAAAAGAAAGCTTTATTTGTGTGAAAAAAATGATATAAACGAAATATATAATATATAAAAAATTATATAAATTTAGTTTAGGTACAGCATTGCATGGCCACACAATTACCAGTTAAATTAGCGCAGTGCTAAACAGCAAAAAATGACCTGGTCATGAAAGGAGTAAAATCTTCCGGAGCTCGAGTGGTTAACATTTTTTTTTTCCTTTTTGCCACATCAGCGTACTCATTCAAGAGACTTGATTCACCTTGCATCTCATTGTGTCTCTTCTCGATTCCACATCATCTCTTATAACGTTTTTATTCTGTTTAATTTTCTATGGGAGTTCCCCCCCCCCCTCCTCACCTGTTATTGCCAAAAATACACATATTCTCATTGTATAATATAACTTTAACCCACCCCCCTACCATCACCTACTCCCCCCTCCCTGTTTGTCCCTGGTACCCACCCTTACCTCCATGTGGCCTTACTATTTCTCTTCCTTGAGATTTTTATTCTTAATATTAGTTTCCTAGGACCTCAGTGCTTCAGCATAACTCCAAGTTTTTTTAAATTATCTCCAACACTTAAATTTTTCCCTCACCCCCTCATTCCTTTCCTCGAGGTTATACCTCACACATTCCATGTTGTATGTTTCCTCAACCGCTTACCCACTCCCAAACTGATGGACTGTCCGCCCCTCTCCATATTTTAGGGTTGAGTCTTTTTGCTGCATTCAGAAGATGCGGTACTAATGAATCTTTATATTGTTCAGTCCCTCCTTTCATTCCATGCAGCCAAATAACCCATGGATCGTTCGCCATTTCTTTTTTGGCGATTTCTCTTATATATATCGTAGGATCTTTACCCAGTAGTTTTTAATAATAGGACAATCCCACCACAGGTGAGCCATTGTTCCTGTCTTATTACATCCTCTCCAGCACTGGGCTGAGTTACCAGTTTGGTATTTACTGGTTTTATCAGGAGTGGCATACCACCTAGTTAAACATTTGTAGTTCATCTCAGCAGTTCGGCTTTCCATCGCCGAACTATGGGTTCATGGAAAAACTTTTCCTATAGTAATCTAACAATTTGTGTGCCTAATTCCCTCTCCCATTTTTTAATATATGGCGGGATCTCCAGTTCATCCATCTTCAAAAACAAATTATACATTTTTGATGTGGTATTTTTTGTGTTTTCCGTTGTACAAAGCCTTACCAACGGTGTCAGGTCATCACCCGCTCTGATGCTCTGGGGTAAATTTTTGACTCAACTGTAGATACCGCCAGTCGTTAATTTCTATTAATTCCCTTTTATTTCTTATTTCATGCAGTGTCAAAATTCCCCCCCCCCCCTTCATTACATATCTCAATTGAACCCTATCTCCCTTTATCCAACCCCCTCCTATTGACCTTTTCCCAGGTGTAAAATAATTATTTTCATTCAGTGAAATCAATGGTGAGTTATATTTCCCATTTAATTTTTTATATATTTTATTCCAAATATTTAATGTGTTTTGTGTCAAAACGTGAGTTTTATCTTCTAGTGCTCTAAAATTTGGGGGATTCGATATTATACTATTCAACCTTACATTACACAGTGTATTTTCTATATAGACCCACCTCTTTTCGTTTATTTCCCTAACCCATTCGGGGATTCTTGACAATATTATCGCATTGTAGTATTTTTGAATATCGGGGATTGCTAAGCATCCATGTGTTTTGTCCTGTGTTACTGTTGAAAAATAAACTCTGGGTTTTCTATTTTTCCATACAAAATTCGTCGCCAACGATTTTAATTTTCTGAAATATAATTGTGGGAGTGGTACTGGCAGCATTCGAAATGTATATTATCTTGGGGAGGATAGTCCTTTTTAACGTATTTACACGTCCTATCCACGAGAGTGGCCTGTTTATTAACTCTTTACTTACTTTTTTAATTTCATCTAATAAGGGTATATAGTGTATTTCATAGAACTTCTTCATAGAGTTCTCTAATTTGACTCCTAAATATTTTAGTTCTTTCCTCCAAGGGAACTTAAATTCTCGTTGTAACCTTGTGACTTTGTTTTTGTTCAAGTTAATATTTAATATCTCCGATTTTATCAAATTTATTTTAAAATTCGATATTTCTCCATATTTTTCCAGGATCTTTAGTAGGTTGTTCCAGGATCTTTAGTAGGTTGGGCATTGTATTCCATGGGTTCCCTATGTTAAAAAGGACGTCGTCTGCGAACGCTGAGAGTTTATGTTCTTCATCTCATATCCTTATTCCTCTTATTTCGGGGTCTTTTTGGATCGTAGAAAGTAATGGCTCTAAAGATAAAACAAAAAGGGGGACCTGTCCCCCCGTC
Organism: Lithobates pipiens; assembly: GCF_037356315.1. Lineage (NCBI taxonomy): Eukaryota > Metazoa > Chordata > Amphibia > Anura > Ranidae > Lithobates > Lithobates pipiens. Next base: position 185,947,283 of record NW_027507784.1, on the reverse strand, counting down.
TCCTTTTTCATATCGAAGGGTGTAGATACTACGCCATTTATTTTTACAGTTGCTGTCGGATGGTGGTACAATGTTTTAACACGCTAGACCAGTGATGGCAAACCTTGGCACCCCAGATGTTTTGGAACTACATTTCCCATGATGCTCAGCTACACTGCAGAGTACATGAGCATCATGGGAAATGTAGTTTCAAAACATCTGGGGTGCCAAGGTTTGCCATCACTGCGCTAGACCATTCTCGTCCCATGATTTCAAGTGTCTGAAACATGAGTCCCCAGTCTACCCTGTTGAACGCTTTTTCTGCGTCCGTCGACAGGAATAGACCTGGGGACCCACTCTCTTATCTCTTGGAGGATTAACAACATTCTCACCCCGTTGTCTCATCCTTCCCTTCCTGTTATGAAACCAACCTGGTCCGGATGTACTAGCATGTTCAACAAGCCTCTCAGCCGTACAATTTTGTGTCTGCGTTTAGCAGGGATATTGGCCTGTAGCTTGAACACAGCAAAACTTCTTTTCCCTCCTTCGGGATGACTGTAATCGTTGCGGCCAACGCTTCCCTACTCATTTCTTAATCCTTTCCTAGTCCATTCATGTGGAGGCATAATTTAGGGATTAAAATCTCTTTAAACTGTTGCCCGGGTGGGAATCTATCAAAGCTTTATTTATTTCCTCCTTGTGATAGGATTTTCAGTATCTCCCTATCACTTTCAGAGATTTTTGGCAGTCCTGCATTTTTCAAAAAGATTTTAGTTCTATCCCTTTTCCCTCCAAGTTGGCCTTCCTTCTGTTCTATTGCATACAGCCCCTTGTAATAATTCTTAAATAAATAGATTTCTTTTTCTGCAGCATTCTTGCTAGATTTGGGGTTTGTTTTCACACTGATATCTTTCTTTGGCTATTCTATTAATGTTTTTTTTTTGTTTCTTGTTCCAAGAGCTCTTTAAGTTCGTCCCTTTTTAAAACAATTTTTTGATATAGCTCTCTATTTTGACCCTGATGAGTTTTATGTTCTTGTTCAGCTCTATTAATTTCATTGACTAATTTTTTAATTTTCTCCGTTCTCTCTTTTTTTTCCCTCGCGCCCATGGCTATAAATATCCCCCTAATGTAAGCTTTATGGGCTTCCCATAAGATTGATCCTGAGATTTCTTCTGTATTGTTAATTAAAAAGTATTGTTCGAGTTTTTCTCTACTCTTTCAATAACTACCTCACCTCGGCGTAAATCTTAATTTAATCGCCAATTGCCAGTTTGACTTTGATTCCCAGGGGCTGCTATTTTCATTCTCACATGATCTGATAACGTGGTTGTTTCTATATTAGTTTCGATAATACTTCCCAGCAGGTTATGGTTGACAAGCATATAGTCTATCCTTGAGTAGGTCTTGTGTACGGGGGAGTAAAAGGTATAGTCTAGTATTTTAGGGTGCTGGATCCTCCATGCATCAACTATTTGAAATGCATTTTTTTTAAATCATTTTTAACTGAACGTTATTTGTCTCCCGCACACAAAACAAACTATCTACCCTCGGGTCCATGCAAAAATTCAAGTTCCCCATTAGGATGACTCCCCTAAAGTATTTTATCAGATTTTTATTGGGTGCATATATATTTGCTAGGGTGATTAACATTTCTAAAGGATTGATTCTCCTTATTTCCACAACTATTTTTAGAACGATTTCATAAGCTGGCTGTATATTTCAAGGCGTATGGTCAGTACCCCTGCTCAACAACTGCTGAGATAGGAGACATGAGATATACAGTAGTTGTAGTAGCAGTCTCATAAAATTAGAATATCAAAAAGTTTATTTATTTCAGTAATTAATTTCAAAAAGTGAAACTCATATAATATATAGGTTTATTACACACAGAGGGATATATTTCAAGCATTTCTTTCTTTTAATTTTGAGGATTATGGATTACAGCTAGTGAAAACCCAAAATTCAGTATATCAGAAAATTTCTAAGTCCTATAAAAAAATGTCCATATACAGTATAGTATGCACGCAATACCTGGTCAGGGCTCATTGTGAATGAATTACTGCATCAAGCATGGAGGCGATCAGCCTGTGGCACTGCTCAGGTGTTATGGAAGCCCAGGTTTCTTTATTAGCGGCCTTCAGCTTATCTGCATTGTTGGGTCTGGTGTCTCTCATCTTACGCTGGACAATAAACTACAGATTCTCTATGGGGCTTATGTCAGACAAGTTTACTGGCCAATCAAGCACAGTGATACCATGATCATTAAACCAGGTATTGGTACTTTTGGCAGTGTGGGCAGGTGCCAAGTCCTGCTGGAAGATGAAATTAGCATCTCCATAAAGATAGTCAGCAGAGGGAAGCATGAAGTGTTTTAGAATTTCCTGGTAGAGAACTGCACTGACTATAAACTTGATAAAACACAGTGGACCAACACCAGCAGATGACATGGCTCCCCAAATCATCACCGACTGTGGAAACTTCACACTGGACCTCATGCAACTTGGATTCTGTGCCTCTCCACTCTTCCTCCAGACTCTGGGACCAAATGAAATGCAAAATTTACTTTCATCCAAAAAGAGGACTTTGGACAACTGAGCAACAGTCTAGTCCTTGTTCTCCTTAGCCCAGGTAAGACGTTTCTATCATTGTCTGGTTCAGGAGTGACTTGACACAAGGAATGCAACAGTTGTAGCCCATGTCCTGGATACATCTGTGTTGTGGCTCTTGAAGCACTGACACCAGCTGTAGTCCACTCCTTGTAAATCTCTCCCAAATTCTGGAGTGGCCTTTGCTTCACAATCCTCTCAAGGTTGTGGTTATCCCTTTTGATTGAGCACCTTTTTCCGGCACACTTTTTCCTACCACTCAACTTTCCATTAATATGCTTGGATGCAGCACTCTGAACAGCCAGCTTCTTTAGCAATGGCCTTTTGTGACTTGCCCTCCTTGTAGAGGGTGTCAATGACTGTCTTCTAGACAACTGTCAATTCAGAAGTCTTCCCCATGATTTTGTAACCTACTGAACCAGACTGAGACCATTTAAAGGCTCAGGAAACCAATACAGGTGTTTTCAGTTAATTAGCTGATTACAGTGTGACACCATGAGTCTACAATATTGAACTTTTTTATAATATTCTAATTTTCTGAGATATTCAATTGTGGGTTTTCACTAGCAGTAAAGCCATAATCATCAAAATTAATTAAAAGAAAGAAATGCTTGACATATATCACTCTGTGTGTAATGAATCTATATAATATACGTTTTTGAATTGAATTACTGAAATTCATGAACTTTTTATTGATAGTCAAATTTTTTAATATGCATTTGTATATAAGGCTTACTGTATAGCCCTACTGTACAGGCATATAAATATATCATAAGCCTGCATATGTAATACACCCATCTAGCTTCCTTATTATCAAATAAAATGACAATCTACAGTACACTTAAAACCAGTTGCGAATGCATGAAAAGTGTGAAACATTTCTTGTTGCCTTTAACAATTAGTAGATTCTTGCTTCATTTTAGACATGGACTCCAGGAATGACAGTTGGAAGTTGAATGGTTCTTCTGGTAAAAAAAAGTTTTTTTCCTTACGACACATTTTTTTTACATCAAACACTAGCTGCTAGTTTTCTAAATATGATCATCGCAATAAGGAAAGCTTAAAGCAGAGTTTCACACAAAAATGGTACCTCCGCTTTTCGGAACCCTCCCCGCAGGTGCAGATACCTGTTTAATATAGGTATCTGCACCCACTTCCAGCATAGACTCCTGCGGGAGTCACCCCACTTCACGTCCCCCCCCCGCTGTGTCCTGGGAAACACACAGGTTCCAGAACACAGAGGGGCAGTTATACTACATCAATACATTTTCAGCTTTTAGCGCTGTCGCATTTTGAATTGCGCAGTCATGCAACACTGTATCCAAATTAAGTTTTTTCATATTGTTTTTCCACACAAATAGAGCTTTATTTTGGTGGAAAATTTTGAGGAAAAAATGTCCCTTTTACACAACCTGGCTATCAGCTCTCTTCTCTCCTCACACTGTCAGCGTAAGGAAAGGCGTGCTGATAACCGGCTTCTGTTTACATCTGCGATTGGACACAGCTGATCACATGGTAAAGAGTAGCTGTCTGGAAGCGTCATATGAGATGCTGTAATAGGACAACATCTCAGAACTAGGCGGCCGTGCTGTAGCTGTCATTCAGCTATAACACGGTTAGCAAGTGGACTCTATCTTTGATTCTTTGTTGTAAAAAGCATGCTCTTTACAGTATTCAATAGCTGAAACGATGCATGCAAGTGGAGTCATCACAGTAGTAACTTCTCTGTTATCTAGCCTCTATCTCTCTGCCTGAGGTTTTAATCAAACTGTGCCACAAATTTGTAAAACTAAACCTGCCTATACATGGATTGAAATTCATCCACTTCAGCAGTAACCGGCCGAATTTCGATCCATGTGTGGTCACTGGTTGAACAGAAGTTGATCTATTTAATACTTTATTTTGCCAGATATAATTACAGTATTAAAAAAGTAATATCACTAACATATACAGCACATTAATGTGTATTTATTTTACTAAAAATGACACATATCCAAAAGGACACAGATGGAAAGACAATTGACCAAAGTGAACATTTTGCACATCATTATAAATGTGATCAATGTGACCAGACAAAATCCAAAAGGAAAAGTCAATTAGCCAAGTTGGACCTTCAGATCTTTCTCAGATATACTACACCATAATGGAGGTAATTTAATTTGTATAATGTTACAGTGAAAAATATCAGAATGAAAATGTTTTGGAATAATTCAGATCTGCAAATAGTAGACTTACAACTGAAAACATCATCACCAACACGCAAAACCATATAATTACCCAATTGCATGTCTCTCCAAGAGTCTTTGGACAGGAATAGTTAATTTCCCAAGAAACCTCTTGATGATAGGACGACTTTTGGCAAATTTATCTTTTATTTCAATTTCCAAAACATCAGTTAAAAGTGCAACAAATGAATATTTCTGAAAGAAAAAAAAGGGATCAGAAAATATATTTGATAGTATTTAAAGTAGTGTTAAACCCAAAAGCAAACATTTATAAACATTTATTATATTGCAGCTTACCAATTCTTAGATGTGATGGCTGCATTCGTTTCCTTTCTTATATTTTCATTTGGTGAACCAGCAGCAACTCTGCTGTTTTTCAAAAGCTCAAGCTTTACAACAAAATGTATCAGTTTACATTAATGAGACAAACCACTTGGCAAGGATGTTTAGAATGACCATCTTTTAGTTATTCATGCAAAAACTGCTGTAACTGATTAGAAAGTGTGAGCTAGAGATTGTCTTCAATTGGTTAGTGCATCTAAATCTGCAAATACATTTACCCCTCCCCTCCCCTCCCCCCAGACTGACAATGGTGCGGTCTGCTGTGCCCCCTGTTCTCATTCATCCAGAATGGCATCTCATTAATACAGGAGGTGTGTTACTGGCCAGATCACCAGGTGAAACACAGAGGGAAAAAAAGCCAAAGAAAACAAAGGCAGCCACTACAGCCACAGACTGGTAATCTGCAATATAATACATTTTTAAATTTAGGTTTAATGCTGCTTTAACCTTTTTAACGTCTAATCAACACATTTTTGAAGGCAACAGAAAAGTCTTCAGGCTAGAGAAGGAGTTACTCCTCCATCTGATTAAAACACGGTGTTTAAATTTAAAGGTTGAGCTAGCGAGCACTATAAACAGCTAAGGATAGACTAAGTGGAAAGCAACGGATTGAAGAAAGTAAGTGATTCATATCCATGTAGCAGACAAAAACCTGTCATTAGAGAAATATGTAGCTGCCATAGCTGACCTACGTCTGTTCTTGCTAGCTTCATAACTGGCTTGAGACATTTACTCAGGAAGATTTTAATTTTAGTTTAATTTTTTCTATTGAAGGTATTAAAAAGGTACAGAGCATATGCAAGGTACAGAGCAGAGCAAATTCATCAAATTTAGCAACGCGAGAGATACTATAAATCTATGAAAAATTTTGAAATATTACCTCAATACAAGATAATATAGGATTTTGTACTCACTGTAAAATCTTTTTCTTGAAAATCATTGAGGGGCACAGGATTCAGAGACATCTGGGTTATGGAAAACACACAGGAGAAGGATGTGCTGATTTTCTATATATCACCACTAGTCGTTCTTTTTTGGGACACTTTTATTGAGGACTTGTTCCTTTGTTCTTTTTTTTTCTTTTTTTCTATATATTTTTTCTTTTTATGTTGAAAACACATATGAAGTTGTGGTATACACATTTGCATTTTCTGTTGAATGTACTGTGTTCCTTAAAGGAAAGGATATATATATATATATATATATATATATATATATATATATATATATATATATATATATACATTTTGATTTGCTATGAAAATATCTTTTCACCTTTGCACATATATACATTGGGTGAATTAAGGTTACTCGATATTCAATTTATATGTTTATTTTTATATTTGTACACATATATAATTTTTTGAGGTGAATAGAATAAGGGTTGGAGAGTCCCTTCTGTATACTATCATTATACACCTTTGGAAGGGTATACAGGGGGACTGGTCTTACCTATTTAGCGCCACAAGGTGATAGTGATTTGACATAGTGAAGTTGTCAGGTTATATTTACTTTTTTTGATCTGGGTTATACTGCCACCTACAGGAGGATATGGACACTGACAAACAAAAAACAGTGGGAAGCCTGGTATTACCCCTCCCACTCCCAGCATGCTCCAGTTTTGTAACCAAGCAGTTTCTAAAAGCACGACCAAATGTACAGAGGAGTAGGACCTGTGTTCTCAATGAACTCCAAAAAAATTATTTTAGTGAGAGTGCAAAAATCCTAAGACCTTTCTTGTTCATTGAGGGACATAGGATTCAGAGACATTTGGGACATCTCAAAACTGTCCAACTGAGGGATGAACAAAACATTAAACAAAACGCTAAAAGACCCACTAAAAACACAATAGAAAGAAACCCTGGACTGCGGGCATATCAAGTAGACTCATATAGTAATAAATTACGTCAAGACAATGATTGAAACTCTCCTTCTGATGTACTGAAGCTCGACATATAGATGAATAGGTTCAAATGGCGTTTTTGTGAAGTGCTTAAAGAAATATTCTATTTAAATCCCATATTGTGACAGGTGAACATACAGGAAAGCCACAAAAGAGAGACACAGTACAAAAGTCTTAATCAAAGAATGATGTGTCTCTAGAACAACAAGCGCTGAGATTTGACCCTTGATATTCACTGCTAAAGGCTGGTCCAGACCTAATTTTAAAAAGGCTCAGGATATGTCCCACAGAGTATTTCCTGGGATGAAAGTTTCTTTCCCTGCACCAAGCAAAGTATGTCTCCCCGTTGTGTGATGGTAGGCCTTTGTTTGAAGTAGACCTCCTAGCTTTCACTAATATAGGATCACTGATACAGTGAGTCCTCTATTCCTCAAGATCTGAGCTTCAACAGCCATGCTATATAAAGGCTCAGTTCACCTTTCTAAAAAAATTAATGAATGCACATGATTTTTCAGGTAGAAAAATGTGCATTTTTCTATAGTTTTTCCATGGAGCCTGCATAGCATTGCACCGGTGATCAGTAGATCAGTCAGAGAGTTACCCAGCTGCAGGAAGCACCGATGAGCACCCCGATAGTTCATTGAGACCTACAAGCCATCTGCTGCGGTGGAAAATGGGACTTGTAGTTCATTAATTCTCAGATTGCTGTGATTGAATGATACAGCTATGCGGGTGGAGCCCCACACAGCCACGCTGTTTTTAAAATGTGACAGCGGGTACAGGATGAGGAATCTGTGCCTTCTGTCACAGTGAGGGATCAGGGGATGAGCAGGGCTGCTGCACTAGTAACATATTACACCCTAAATATGGGTGTAACATGTAAAGGTGAACTTATCCTTTAAAGCCAGTGATTGTAAAGCAGATGGTAAACTGGTCCTTGGGAGAGAAGATTCTGATAATTTCAAAAGACCCATGGAGTATCTACCAGTAGACTAATCAGGTAGGAGTACCACATCCACCTGGGCAAGTCCAGAGTCATAAGAATCACCAAAATGTCTTCCAACTCAAGCAGACAAGGAAGGCGTTTCAGAGGGGCAAATGTGTAAATCAGGCTGTACTAATCTAATGAAGCCACCAGAGCATATACAGCCTCCACGGTTGATCTCTGCACCTGGAGACAATCCTGACCAGTTTTTTTTTGTTCATTGAGACTAGAAGGTGCACATCTGGTATCTTCCACCTTTGACATGTCTTCTGAAACATCTTTGGAAGTAGGACCCATTCTCTGCAATCTAGACACTACAGAATAAGTCCACCTGCCAACTGCCCGTGCCTGGAATGTGGGAAAGGCTGGAACATAAAGATCTGCCCAGGACAGGATCCTTTCTACCTCACTTGCCTGACAAGACTTTTGGCTCATCTCCAGTGGTTAGTGTACCCTAATACCCTAATATTGTGGTGTAGTCCAACTGAATCCTGATCGGATGACCCACCAGCTGACATGTCTAGCACTGTAGTGCCCAGAGCCTTGAGCTCCAGAATGTTGACCAAGAGACGAGACTCTTCTGGTGTCCAAGTACTAACAAGGTGTCCATAAGTTCTCCCCAGTGTAACAGGCTAGTATCCATTACGAGGATCTTTCAAGAGACAAAACGGAGGGATTCCATGCCAAAGCTGGATTTGTGAGGCACCAGGCAAGAGACAACCTGGCCCTCGGTGACAGGGGATCTGGTCTGTCCAGAGACTGAACCATCCATATTGGCCCACGATAACTGCGGAACTAGAGAAAACAGGCTGCTTCAAAAGAAGCAAAAATCCCCATTATTCTCATGCAACAGAGTCCAAGTCTGGGAGAAGAAAAGTCTCACTTGGGTAAGAAAAACTTTTGCTTGTGCTATGTCAAAGATAATGTAAGCAATGATTTGGCTGCAATGCAGACCTCTGAAGTTTTAGGATCCAATCAAACCTTTTTGGGGTTAAAATTGTCCACGTCACATTGTTGGACAAGATTTGTTCCCACTACTCCAACAGGAGATTGTGCATATATCCCACAATGGGGATGCCCTGGGAATGTAACCAGACAAGTACAGGGGCTAGAACCTTGGTGAACACATGGCGTGCATAAGAAAGGCTGAATGGTAGCACCAAAAATGGAAAGTATTGGGGACCCACAGCAAATGGAAGTATTCACTGATGCGTTGGATAAACAGGGGGGGCATGCAAATATGCATCCTTGATGTCTGCAGAGGCCAGAAGGTTTCTCTAATGAAGGGAGGCTTTTACAGACGTGGCTGATTCTATGAAGAATCGTTGGGTCCAAATAAAGACATTTAGAACCTTGAGATCCGAGATAAGGTAATGCCATCTTTTGGCTTGAAAACTATGAAAAGGTTGAAATAAAATCCCTAAAACATTTCTACCACAGGAACTTGGGCAATAACTCCCTTGATCCAGAAGACCTGCAAGGGCTGCAAAGAGGTCTGCTAACACACAAATGCTGGAAAACATGAAGCTTAAATGCTTGATACTGAAATGCAAAAACACATATGTGAAATGGGCCTTAATAGGGAAGGGAGGAACATGCACCATGATGGCATAAGCCCTGGAAATGAGCAGCCTGAGCCACCTAGCAATGGTGGAAGAGGAAGCAAGATGTCCCTTCTTGGGACCTTGAAGGAAGACAAACAGAGACTCAGTCTTTCTGAAGGAAAGGTAGACCCTAACCATTCTGACCAAATCCAGGCAGTGGACTGAAATCCCCTTGGCGTTTTTAGGGGCTGGACATAGGGAAGGGAGTGTAATATAAAGGGGAAGAAAAACCTATATGGAGAGTTAAAAGGCTGGGTCTTAGGACCACCTTGTCCCTACAGAAGACAAGAAAAGAGAACCGAACTCGCAGACAAGCCTGAAGAATGTAACAGCCACCAAAAAGGCCACCTTACCCATGAAATCTACCAATGGAATATCCTGGATTGGTTCAAGGGGAGGTTTTTGAAGAACCAAAACGTGCCACATTCAGATCTCATGGAAACACAAGAGGTCAGAGTGGGGGAATCACACGAGCAACTCCTTATTTAAAGGTCTTGATATTAGCATGCAAAGCCAAAGGTCTCTGGAATAGAATGGATAAGGCAGAAACCTGCCCCTTTAGAGAACTGCGTTCCAGATGCTGATCCTGGCCAGACTGCAGGAAGGCCAGGATGTTGAGGAATAGAATATTCCAGGGCTTAAAGCAGGGTTCCACCCTAAAGTGCAACTTCCACTCATCGGAACCCTCCCCCCCTCCGGTGTCAGTTGGCACTTTTCAGGGGGGAGGGGGGTGCAGATACCTGTCTAAGACAGGTATTTGCACCCGCTTCTGGGCATAGACTCCCACGGGAGTCTATGCTTCTTCCTGTCCCAGCGCGCTATCTGCTGGGACACACGGGTCGCAGAGACAGTGCGGACCATTCCCATTGCGCTGCGCGCCTCGCGCATGCGCAGTAGGGAACCAGGAAGAGAAGCCGCAACACTTCGCTTCCTGATTCCCTCACTGAGAATGGCGGTGGCAGCAGCTGAGAGCTGAGCGATCGATCGGCCTTGGCTGCTGACATCGCTGGACCCTGGGACAGGTGAGTGTCCATTTATTAAAAGTCAGCAGCTGTAGTATTTATAGCTGCTGGCTTTTAATCATTTTTTTTTTCCAGTGGATTCCCTCTTTAAGGTGTCTGCTTTTGCACCAGCCAAAGAATGCCCACCAGGTGCAATGGTGGAACATACAAGAGGTAGATTTTCTCACCTTGAGCAAGGTGGGAATGACAGAATGAGCAATTCCTATATCCTTTAGGGCCTGGGTTTCAACAGCCATACTGTTAAAGCCAGCTACTGAGAGACAGGGTGGAATAAAGGGTCCTGTGATAGGAAGTCTGATCTGTATGGAAGCGGCCAAGGTTCATCTGCCAGGAGTCTGTATGCCTGTGTTCCAAGTTCTCTTGGGCAAATTGGAGCAAAAAAGGTCAGTGGAATCCGTTCTTCCTATATCTTGCAAAGCCATTAAGGGAGAATCTTCACTGGAGGGAATGCATACACCAGTATCAATGGAGACCAAGGAATTGCCAGAGCATCCACCATGAAAGCCTGAGGATTTCTGGATCTGGCTATAAATGTGTCTATATTTTTTTTTTAACCTGGAGGTCCTAATTTTTCTGACAAAGCATCAGGAAGATCTCAGGGTGGAGGGACCACACTGAAAGCACGTGACTCTGGAAATCCGCTTGTCAAATTTCCACTCTAGGTAAGCAGATATAGCGTTTTAGAATTGCCGGTGGGAGCTTTGCCTCCTGTGGGGACCAGGATCCCTGGACAATGAGGGAATTATAGATCCTGCCCCAGCCAGTCAGGCTTGTGTCTGTTGTTACATGATTTCCCAGATTCTAAGGCTGAGTTGACAAGGCACCCCAGGGTGCCCACGATTATGATAAAAGGCTTTTGAAAGAATCTTTAGGCATTTACCTATGGGATCCTTAAGCATGGATGCATTCTCTACAGGAAGCGTCAGCACTTTGTTAACAAGTAATATTGCCAGATCAATGGCAAGAACGATTCCTTTCTTAAAGTGTCATTAAACCCAAATCATCAAAAATTGTCAATACATGCTATATTACATTGAGTTCATACTCACTCATCCATTACAGAATTAGTTTTCTATAGACTGCAAAAATCATGCTTGATCAAGCTGTTCACTGTACCTTCCTCCTTGTCTGTGTCCCTCCTACAGATTTAAACAACTGGACCAGTTGTTTAAATCTACTGAGCATGCTCCAGTTTCAGTTCCATTCTAAGCAGTTAATTTCCTCCTTTATCTTATCTATGCAGCCCGACTATGGAGTCACACATGAGGGTGTATACACTGTGGTGATGACATTTCCCTGCTCTTCATCTTCCTCCATGTCCTCATATTGCTAAACACTATGGGGGCAGGATATAAGATGGTGATTGATGGAGGCTTCACCTCCCTGTTAGTCCCAGCACATGTACACCATAGACACAGGCTGGAGGGGCAGGCGTGACACAGTGTGAACAAAGTGAAAGCTATGGTGAATCAACGTAAACTCTGCCTACATCACGTTACTGCAAAAAATAATAAACATTTGCTCTGAAATATGAATTTGTATGTAAAACACTTTGTTGTTATTTATTTTAATTCTCTATTCTGAAAGCTTTTTTAGGTCATGTGACTTGCACAGCAGAAAAACAACGCTGTGCAGACACAGATTCATACATCAGCACCAGAAACCAGAAACTCCTGAGGACAGGAAAAACCTTGTAAACATCATGTGACCTCTGAACAACAATGATTTAATAAGGTCCTGATTTTTAATATTACAGTGGCATGAACTTTATACATAAATAGATGTGATAATGACAATTAAACGCTGAATGTTTAGTATCATTTTAATAAAGGTCTCCTAAAACAGACATTGGCCTGCAAAATATTTGGGATGTAAATAGTACATTGGAAGTTTCCCAGTCTCTATGCACGAAATCTGGGGTAGCATATGTATCCGAAAAGTTTTTGAAGCCTTAATAGGGGGTGGTGAAAAACAGGCGGTTGCCAAAAAATTTATACAGCATGTTGCTTTTGGCAGATAGTAAATTGCAGCGCCACAATCAAGGATGGAAAAGGACCTGGGGGTCCTAGTAGATGATAGGCTCAGCAATTGCATGCAATGCCAAGCTGCTGCTAACAAAGCAAGCATAATATTGGCATGCATTAAAAAGGGATTAACTCCAGAGATAAAGTGATAATTCTCCCACGCTACAAGACTCTGGTACGGCCTCACCTGGAGTATGCTGTCCAGTTCTGGGCACCATTCCTCAGGAAGGATGTACTGGAAATGGAGAGAATACAGAGAAGGGTAACAACGCTAAGGGTCTGGAGGACATTAGTTATCAAGAAAGGTTGCAAGCACAGAACATATTCTCTCTGGAGAAGAGGCGCTTGAGAGGGGATATGATTTCAATTTGCAAATAACATACCGGTTATCCCACAATAGGGATAAAACTTTTTTGCGGAAGGTAGTTTAATAAGACACGTGGCCCAGCATTAAAATTAGAAGAAAAGAGGTTTAACCTTAAACAGCGTAGAGGGTTCTTTACTGTAAGAGTGGCAAAGATGTGGAATTCCCTTTCACAGGCGGTGGTTTCAGCGGAGGGCATCGATAGTTTCAAATTAGATAAGCACCTGAACGACCACAACATACAGGGATATACAATGTAATTCTGACATATAATAACACACATAGGTTGGACTTGATGGACTTGTCTTTTTTCAACCTCACCTACTATGTAACTATGAAACAACCAAAATGCAACAGCATTTAATACACACTGTGCAGCATGATTTCCCCCCAAAAAACAGGCACCCATGAGGCAATACATCATTGCCTGTCAAAAACCTCTGTAAAAAACAACAGATGCCCACGTGAACAAGGCCTAAAGGATCCCAGACTAGTAACAATGCTAATAGCAGCTACAGGCTATTCTTCCATTTATAAGAAGGCATGCATCACATCAGTAGGAGCTGAATTGGTCTCTCTAAGCCTGGGACCTCTGGTAGCTGCCTGTGACTTGTGCCTGTAAGGGTTAGTATTTTGCCAAATAAAGTCTTTGCAGCAGGTTTAGATGCTGCTAAGGCTGCAGGTAGGTCAGATAATGATTCTGGGGAGGAAATGATTGAGGTACACTTATATCCTCTGCAGTTAGAGTCAGCAATTAAAGTTGAATTTTGGCCCATGAAATTCTGCAGAACACAGGTGATGTGTGTTTAGGGGTGTTATACCCCTAAACGTCCCACTATGTTAGTCTGTGTCTATACACATAAAGAAGGGGGCCGCATCTGAGGGAGCTAAGGAAGACCAAGGGGTAAGAACAATGTTGCAGGCTGTCATTGTAATGCCCTTGAGAGGAAGCACTGCAGTCTGTCCCAAAACGGTTAGTGGATCTTGAGCTGAAGAGACAGGATATAATAAGACTGTTCCCTTAAGACCCACCACTTAAGAGAGACAGCTTAGCTCAGAATACCAGGTAACATCTTGGCAGTGGGGCCGTATGGCATCTGCTGCCACAATTACCTCATGGCTGCACTCTGCGTCTGAATGGGGGGGATGGTGCAGCCATGAGATAGAACTGTGTTGGCAGATGCTATACGGCAGTGGTCATCAACCCTGTCCTCGGGGCCCACTAACAGGCCAGGTTTGCAAGATAACTGAAATACATCACAGGTGATATCATTTGCTGCTCAGTGATTGCAGTATTCTAGTCTGCATCTCCCCAATGTAATACATAAAAGCTGGGCTGTTAGTGGGCCCCGAGGACAGGGTTGATGACCACTGCTATACAGGGTGAATACCAGCTGTCATCCTTAGTTGGTCCCTCTTGAGTCAGATCCAGGATCACTCGCTGCTACATATAGTCTTTGTCTTGGATTACATTCTGCTCTTCACCTGCCCATCCCGCACTCCTGTCCATTTGTCTGCATGTCCAGCTTGGACCTGCCCAAATCACTAAAGGAAGCTGCAGGATCCCTGGTCTTTTACATATAGTCCTCTCCTCTGCCCCTTTGAGACTGTATTTGCTGGTTGTCCGCCTATATAGAAGAATGGAATCTGAGGTTATCTGTGTGCTGTGGCATTTGGTTGTTATTATAGGTAAAATCTTGGGTACTCATGAATCGGCTGCTAAAAGCAGAAAAGGTTCCAGAGGCCAAAAGGTGGCCAGGTCACTGTAGGTGGCAGCCCAATTTTCTTGTGATTAGAAGCAGTAGCAGAAAGAGGTTACCTTACAATAAATGGTGGGAATTAAATGCAGATTGCTTATGTGTGACACTATGCAGCACTCAATTACTCAGCATTTAACCCTTTCCATGGAAATCAACAGAAAATAGGGGATAATAACAGCACACAACAGTTCTAATAGAAGTAGCAGCTCTAAAATGCTTATCCCACACGGCTTTCTCGTAACTGAGTCTTCAGGGAGAGTGTGTTACACCAGAGGCTGTGCTATGATTCTGGACCTATAAATTGGCTAACACAGGTCACAAAGTTCTGAAAAGAGCACCACAATGCAGAGCCCAGTATTCTCGCACACTCCTGCACTTTTTTTTCGCTGCGGAGTCTGGGTACAGTCTGCAAAGCTATTGCTGAGGATACTCTGATCCGGATAGCTGCATGAAGAGACTAAGTCAAGTAGTATGTAGAGAAATCTTGATGTAGAAAAAATAAGTTTGAACAAAGGAAGAAATGGGCATTAAAAATGGTTAACTTCTCTCAATAGAGAAAAAGGCATCCATGCTACTAGGACAATAGCAAAAAATCCCAAATCGTCCAGTTTTCAGCAATATAACCCAAATATCTCTGAATCCAGTATCCTTCAATGAACAAGAAAGAAATATATCATATTTACTATCAACAGTAAATAAACATTTTGTGTAAAATGGCATTCAAAAAGTAAAGTGCTGCATTTTTAACAGTAGAAAAACTATTGCTCACATCCATAAAATATGTATAGGATTATTACTACTACAAATTATTATTTGTTTATTCATATGACTTGGTATCAACTAATTGTAGTTCATGGATTTGATATCAACTGATTGTGCTTTATCATATACTGTATTAGATGTGACACTTTATATACACTGTGCACTGTACATAATGTATATAGCATATTAAAGGAGAAGTATGGCCAAAGCTGTTTTGACCCTACTTTTCCTATGGATCACAGCAAATTCTGCACTCCTGTGACCCGTTTTCAGCCAGCAGTGGGCTAAAGTCGGCTGTAGATACTCAGCCAGTTCAGGCGCTGGATTGATCCCAATTTTACAGTCAATATCCATCCAGATGCCTGGACTGGCAGCTGGGTCAGCCTTTCAGTAAGCCAATAGGAGACTGAGCCAACCACTCCTGCTTCTTTACAGACCAGGGCTCCAGTGAGCACTGAAGGGGAAGAGCTGAAAGCCGATGGCTGACAGTCACCACTCTCTGCTCAGAGTGGAGGTGAGAACTGAGCTATCAGCGGTGTTTGATTGCTCAGTTCTCAATGCAGAGGCAGCGGGGGACAGATGCAGAATCGGATAGACGCTGCAGGCACCTAGGTGAGTATATTTTTTTTATTTTTTGGAATCTCCGTAATTTTCTTTTAAAATGTATTATATTTATGTATTTAAGTAAACATGTCTTGACAACAAGTTTCTACCTTTTTGCACTTCGATATTGGAGATCAATCTTTTGCACTTTATGTTGTCTTTGTTGTATCATATTGGAATTTGCACATGATTTGGACATATTGCACTCTCAAATAAGGAATGCTGCACTTTAATTTCTAATCTTTTTATTAAAGCTTTATCAGGTTTAACAAAGAAAACATGAAATTACTATGAATCATTGACTGTACACAAAGTCTAGGAGTGTTTCAGAACAGGGTGAAACACAAAAAACATTAACATTCCCTGAGATTCATTTAGAATATTGCAACAGAGAATCATCAAGGCATTGGTTGACCCATATGGGAGGCCAATTAACACTGTGGAAATGTTAACAAGTATCAGTTAAAGTAGAACTAAAGAATTGGGATTACACTATGAAGTGTTTTATTTTTGAATTAGCTTACTAGTGTCTGATTCGTCCTCCCAGCTGTAACGAGATTTGGGGAGAGATTGTCCAATCAAAGATCTGGTGTTCACGCTTTTAATCCAGTATTTTCTGGTAAGAGTCTGATTCAGAGGGGGATTTTCTTAGCCCCCTGCCTTTCTTTCACTTGTAGAGGTGTTTTCCATCGCAGTGGGGAAATTAAACACAGTTTGGACTTTCCATATTCACTACAGTGCTGGTATACAGCACTTGATTGTGGTTTATTTGGACTTTTATGTTTGTTTGCACTACTTTTATCACTGCACACTCGAAAAAAAACTTTATTGTGTGTTTTTTAGTGCTGCCTTTATGTTTTGATTTATTTTCTGTATCAATACTTACCATCGGTGGGTGGGTTTGGTAGCTGATTTACACCTAATTGGTCACATTATTAGTTTATTAAGGCATTATAGAGTTATTCACCTCTCTCATAAATGCTTGATTTTGTGGTAAAGGGCTTGATTGTTTTATTAAAATCGTATATATGTTTTATTGTTGAGACATCAGGTTGCCGCACTTTTTTTTCCTCTTATATTGGATGTTTGAATGCCTGAGTACTGGAGCTATCCGAGCACGAGTCTCCATCTCATCCTGTCCATTATTAAGGCCTTTTTTGGGGTAGCAGCACAATTCTAGGAGACGTATGCGCATGATTTATGTTCACTAGCCAGTCCTCTGCAAACATTTTTTTTTTCTCGGTCTCCATCCAAGGTCATTGATATAAAGATGTAAAAAATGTCATTCTTGCCTGGTAAACACTTGAGAGGATTATTGTAGAAAGTTATAAGAATGGCTTGTTTTCCTTATACGGGGCTTACAGTTCTAATAGAAAGGGCCATAGATCCTGAATCTCATAAGAACAGAGAGCATGTAAGCTTATGTAGGCTTTATGTCTAAAAGAAGAAACATGAGGAGTTCCTGTTTAAAGTATTCTCTAAGGGGAATACACTTCACTTGGCCAAATGTTCTAAATATTTTTGCAAGTACAAATGTAAGGATTTCAAGGTTGGGGCTGAGGATTTTTTTAGAATTCAAAGAATCATCCAAAGGTTTCAGGATGGCATCAATTAGATCATCTGTAAATTCAAATGAATTTCCATAATCATTTGAGACAAAAACTGCACAAACATTTCAGCGATGGTTCTGCAAACTGCTGAAATGTTTACAGCAGTTTGAAAACCATTGGCATGTGAATTAAACTTTAATTGTTTATTTAAAATCTCAAAACTCCTGTTTTTATATCTTTTTTTTAAACTATCCTTTAAGCAATCTGGTTTACAAACCCATGTTTAATGCATGAAGCAATCATAACCAGAGCACTCTGGGCTCGCTAACCAGACAACACAGCAGAGAGGCTTACATTGCAGTCCCCTTGTCTAAGCCCTTGTACACGCGGTCGGACATTCCGACGGAAAATGTCCGATCAGACCGTGTTGTTGGATAATCCGACCATGTGTGGGCTCCATCGGACTGTTTCCGCCGGAATATCCGACCGACAAAAGTTTTAGAGCTGGGCTCTAAAATTTTCCGACAACATTATCCGATCGGACTTTGTCCGATCGTTTGTAGAGAATTCCAATTAGACAAAGTGCCCCACATGCTCAGATAAAATTCCTAGACCAAAGCTATAGGCTACTAGCCCGAATGTAGTCCCGTCGTAACGAAATAACGTCACCACATTACGAACGATCGGATTTGCCGACAACTTTGTCCGACTTTGTGTATGCAACAGCAGTTTCGGACAAAATCCGTCGGACAAAATCAGACGGATTTTGTTGTCAGAATGTCCGACCGTGTGTACAAGGGCTAAGAGAATGCTCCCACATAGCATTTGATAAGGGATAAGTCACTGGTTCTCCTGGCTCATTTGAGTTCTGTAAGCAAGAATCTTTCCGAACAGCTAAAAAAATAATCATGTTAATGATGGGAAAAGGAGACTGGAGCTCCACCTGCTGACTAAATAGAAGACTGCATAAAGTGCCAAATTTCATATTTACCTGACTAAATAAAAAAATCAAATATTTACATTTACTTTAAAAAACATTTTACTGAAAAGGACTATTATTCTCTTTTTGGACTTCCTATGAAAACTTTCAAATGTCATATATAAAAGTATTATCTAAACGAGATGAAAAATCTCTACAGGAATGAGTATTCATATTCATATGCTGGGTTCAAAAGTGTTGCAACTGGAAAATATGATTTCTTATAAAAGAAAATACACACTTGGCTTCCCACACATACTGTATAAGCTTGCCACTAATACTGTATAAGCTTCTCAAATAGATTACTCTAATCCCCATTAAATATCCATTTGGGAAAATAATTTAATAATATTGCTTCATAACAAGCTATGGATATTGTAGAACTGTGTCCCTTGCAGTGAATACCCACTCTCAAAAGTCATGTTAATATGATGGCTTAAAACTCTGCGCACTCAACACATTTATTAGTTGAATCTGCTCATTTTCCTGAAGATGCAAAAATGAACTAGCTAATCACTAAAGCATATGGTTCTGCTCTCTTATTATCTATACTATTTGGAATAAAATACATATATTGATGGACAAATCAGCAAGCACCGATACTGTCACCTGAGAAGAAACAGAAGCGAGTCACATGACCCCTCAATACACATGTTGGGAAGGAAAAATGTTTTGCCCGATATTGGCAAAGTACAGGATCACTTTATTTACTGACCCATAAATAAATTCTAAATGTATATTTTAAAGTAATCTAGCAGTAGTTAATCACACTCAACTGAACTTGTTCTGCAATGCTGAAGGCATTTCATAGCTTATCAAGCCACTCCAGCTCTAGCATTTATATTCACATCTTAGGACACCTTAATCCAACCACCATGAAATTTGTAGAGCAGAACAGGAGGTGTAAAAGTTGTGCTGCCATCCTATCCTAGTTATATAACCCCATTGTTGGTGTCAGGAAGCCTGCATAGGTGTTGGTGCCTCGATTTGCATGGTTAGAGGTGTGATTTGCCAAATCACCAGGTCAGAGATGTCAAAACAGAATTAGCAATACAATATGTTGTTTTTTTTTTTAAATCCATACTTTTAAAAAATAAAATAGACATTATATGCGGGAGAAAGATGGTGATCAGGTATGGTTGTTTAATTTTGACAGAGGTGGCCTCTTTCATGCCTCTTAAAAACAAGTTGTCCTCTCTGTCCAAAATGTGCACTTCATTGTCCTCAAAAGAATGTCCCTTTTCTTTAAGATATAGGAAGACTGCTGAGTCTTGGCAAAACATATTGGAGACATTTTCACAGTTCTAAATATCCTTTATTTACCCAATATGTGCAAATGAAAACTGTAGGGTTGTATCCTTAGACATTTTAAGTAAAGGCCTTACAACAAAACCTTTCAATAACATACAAGACTGAAGACATTCCCAGTTTTAGCCTTATAATAGTAGTTTTTAACCATCTTCCGCAGTATTGTCATATGACATCATCCCACTTGCGCTCCCATCAGTGGTGCACGCTGTCCCTGGAACACAGTGCATCACCAATCTTGGTAAAGAGTAAATGACAAGGCTCTTTACCCATGTGATCAGTTGTATCCAATCACAGCTGATCACATGTAAACAAGGAAATGCCAGTTATCAGCATTCCATCAATGCCGCCTATCTTTGCCCATCATTGCTCATTAGTGCTGCATATCAGTGCTGCCTATTAGTGTCCATCAGTGCTGCATATTAGTGCCTCCTCATCAATGCCATTCAGTGGTGCCTCATCAGTGCACTTCAATGCAACCTCATCAGCGCACTTCAGTGCAGCCTCACCAGCGCACTTCAGTGCAGCCTCACCAGCGCACTTCAGTGCAGGAGAAAAATTACTTATTTATAACATTTTATAACAAACACTTTTTTCCAAAAATCTCTGGCTTTTTTTTTATAGCAACAAATAAAAAACAAGTGGTGATTAAATACCATCAAAAGAAAGCTCAGTTAAAAAAATTGATAAAAATTTTGTTTGGGTACAGTGTTGCATGACTGCGCAATTGTCATTCAAAGTTCGACAGGGCTAAAAGCTGAAAATTGGCCTGGGCAGGAAGGGGGTAAAAAAGCCCAGTAGGCCAGTTAGTAAGGAAAACAATAATAATAGTTTTGAAAAATCTAATTTAAAATGGTCAGGATTTATATACCAGGTTGTGCCCTCAGTGCCAAATACACATAGTTGTCTCCTGATTTAATAGACAATCGTCTTGTGTCTGCATCTATTCCACAAGCTTTGTGTCTAGAGTTAGAAGTCAAGCGACTGGGTATATCACACCTTTTACATATTTATGTAACTCTCTAGTGACTAGTATCTAAGGTACAAACCATCTCTTGCATTGAAAAGATAGATAGTGTGAATTTTTTTTATACTTTGTTACCTCTCTGTGCCATACTGGATTTGTAGTGTTTGCTATAATAGTTGATCTCCTTTCCTGGCCATGATGAGCAAATGTTGGGAATGTGCTTCTCTTTCCAGGTCGAATAGACATCTTCAGATAAGGGTCAGGATTAAAAAACATTCCCTTCTTTAACCCTACTGCTCTGAGATCTGAAAGACAAAATAGTAAAGTGGGTATACCAAAAACTTTATCAGCTGTATGTTTTATCAACCCACTACTCAGGTAAGATGACAAATTGACTACTATATAATTTATATTATAAATTACAACATAAAAAGATGAAAACATTAGTGTTGCCAGCTGGAAAACTGAACTGGGCTTATTATTTCCGAGTTCAGATCTGTATGGTTACAACATGTTGAGTAGAAAACTTTTGTTAAAAAAAAAATCTTACCAGCTACCTTCAGGTGACTGGACACTGGCAAACAAAGCTGCAAGGAAAGTCTTAGCATAACCCTCCCTCTGCCAGCAAGCCACAGTTTAGTAGCAAGGGGCAAATCATTAGGAACAGAGGGGGGGAACCTACTTCCTGTAATTCACTCCAAGAAAATGTTACTCACCTTTTGACTTTGCCTTTAAATAGTCATCTTGAAGTACAGTACAGGACTTGTACTAGACCCATAATCTATAGACCATGGGTCTGCTACTTTCAGGTGACTGGACACTACCAAAGGGGAGCCCCTAGGGCATACCCATATAGCTGCACCCACTCCGTGAGGCTTTGTTTTTTTTTTTTAACAAGCATTAAAGAGTGATCAAGACACAGAGGGAAGAGACCCGTGTTGTGTACTGTACTTCCAGATACCTTTACTGATTTTCATCATTATTTTGGATTTATAGTCATTCAGCTTTTTAGGCCCACCATTAGCAGGAGCTTTATTCTCCACAGCTACAAGTCCTTGCAGTGAAGCACTTGTTGCTTCATCTCTCTTGGCTCTCCTGAATCCTTCTTGGGGTTGAAGTTGTCCATGTTTCTTACATAACGGATCTCCATCTTTCCCAACAGCTCCTCAGACATATTATTTTTTATATGTGTGATTTTGCAAGTACAGCTATCTTATCTGTACCACGTACAATCAGAACTGTTGATAACAAATGTACCGTTTCCATTTTTTAAACTTTTGTACTTTTTTGCAAAGTGTCTACTGAATACTAATATGGTATATTTTTGGGCATTTTTTTGCATTATAGAAATCCTGTACCCAATTTGACTTAAAAAAACCTCTGAACAGGGACTGGTGTGTCTTTAAAATGTAAGTGTCAATGCCTGTAGGCATCACTATTAGCTTGCTTGTTCTCAGGGCAGTGGGTTCACATACTATTGCAATTTTGAGTACCTTGTATCTTTGATTTTATTGAAGTCACCAATATTCTTATCCATTTTTGTTTATATGTATTTGCAATAAAATGTACTATTTTTACAATAATACTTGGTCTGTTTACAATAGATCCAATAGGGGTTCTCTCCAGTGCTCTTGCACTGGGCATTCCTTGTACTTCCAGATAAGGAATGTACAGATAAGTAAAAATTCTTATTATCTTAATCATACAATTCAGGACACAGAACTTGAATTCTTAGACCATGGGATGGACCCAAGCAATAAAACAGAAGGGTGGGCAACAACATAGCAACTTAGAACTGCCAACAGGTCCACAAAAAAAGTAAGCATCTAGGAACCCAAGCAAATGCTCACATAGGAACTTAAAGCACCTTGTGGCCTAAACCCTTGAAGCGCAAAAGTCCACTATGGCCCCTTTCACACTTGTGAGACTTGTCCTGCGACTTGGTACTGCAAAGTCGCACGACAAGTCATACCCCATGATTTCCAATAAGTACCATTCATATCTGTGCGACTTCAAATCGCACTGACTTCAAAGTAGTCCCCGTACTACTTTGGCCCGACTTTAATGTGAGCTGAGGTCTATAGACCTCAAGCCTACACAGGCATTCCTTGAAAGTGTAGCAAAATTGCGTGACTTTCAAGTTGCAGCAATGTGAAAGGGGCCTATGTAGAACTTGGAAAATATGTCAAAAGGACCAGGTGGTGGCCCTTAATATCTGGGATACAAATGCTTGAGGCTGAAAAGCCCTGGGGGCACCAACAGCTCTGGTGAAATGGGTTCCGATAGAAAAGAATAGCAAAGTTGGCTTTCCAGGTGCAATGAAGTCCATTTCCTAGCTTCAGGATCATAGGAATGACTGAATCTGATAGACTCTTGTCCCTCTGAACCTGTACCTCAACAGTCAAGTAAGACAGGGGTTGACAAATTTGCTTGGAATCTAGGAGCCAGCTAAAAAAGTTAAGAGCCAGGTCCGTGACGGCGATCTGGACCTGTCCCTGGCCTGACATGGAGACGAGTGAGGGGAAGATAGCCCCCAGCCCCCCACCTGTCTCCAAGTCAATGCCCATAGCTCTTAGAGGGACATTTTATTTTTTTTACATTTTTTTTTCAAATGACAATTTTTTTTTAAAATTGCATTTTAGTGTAAATATGAGATGTGAGGTCTCTCTGACCACAGATCTCATATACAAGAGGACCTGTCATGCTTTTTTCTATTACAAGGGATTTTTACATTCCTTGTAATAGGAATAAAAGTGACACACATTTTTTTTTTTAAAAGAACAGTGAAAAAAATAAAAATAAAAGTTAAAATAAGAAAAAAATAATTATTTTAAACGCGCCCTGTCCTGCCAAGCTTGCGTGCAGAAGCGAACGCATATATGAAAGCCACACATGTGAGGTATCGCTGCGATCAGTAGAGTGAGAGCTAGCCCCAGACCTCCTCTGTTACTTAAAACGTGCAACCTGTAGAATTTTTTAAACGTCGCCTATGGAGAATTTAAAGGGTAAAAGTTTGTCGCCATTCCATGAGCGGGCACAATTTTGAAGCATGACATGTTGGGTATCGATTTACTTGACGTAACATTATATTTCACAATATAAAAAAAAATTGGGCTAACTTTACTGTTGTCTTATTTTTTTTTTTATTAAATAAATTTTCCCCAAAAAAGTGAGCTTGTAAGTCCGCTGTGCAAATACGGTGTGACAGACAGTATTGCAACAACCACCATTTTATTCTCTAGGGTGTTAGAATAAAATATATATATAATGTTTAGGGGTTCTGAGTAAAGGGAAGGAGATAGGCTGGCAGGCAGGGGAAGCACCATTAGCATTGCTGGTTGTAATTCCAATGGCCACCACAAGATGGCGCCAGATTCCAGAAGGAACCATAGGATCGCAGAAGGCCTCAAAGCCGGGGGCTCAATTACCGGCCGCCGGTGGCGCGGCCCGACGCGATCACACCGGGGGGGGTACGCGGAGACAGGATACCCCCAGCTGTGCTGCCCCAGGCCACTAATTCTAATCGCAAATGCGACCTGGCGCCCGGGTTTTGTCGAGCCCTGAAGTAAGAGCAAAGCAACAGGATGAAACAGTCACTGGGACAGATCTTGGTGTTTCGGGAGGGACCACAAAGACTGCCTGCAAGAGTTTGTCCAAGTACCATGTCATCATGGTCAATTGAGTGCAATGAGAAACACTGGCATGCCTTTCATCTCGATCATGCACAGAGAACAGGAAAAAAGCTTTAGAGGGATAAACACTTACTGTATATAATGTTGAACTGATCCCACAGAGTCACAAGGGCACCTACTGTGAAAGTCCAAGGGTCCCTGGTCCTAGCAACAAACCTGTCCAGTTTTTTGTTGAACCTGGAAACCAGAAGATACTATTCTGGTGTCCCTCACCTGTGACAGAGATCTTGAAACACCTTCAGGGTCAATTCACACTGAGGCAGCACGACTTGCAGCGCGACTGCCTCAGATGACCTGCATCCAACTTCAGCAGCGGCTTGCAAAATGACTTCTGTATAGAAGTCAATGCATGTCACCTGAAGTTGCTGCAAAAGTAGAACCTTTTTCTAAGTCGGAGTGACTTGTGTCGCTCCTATTAGAACAGTTCCATTGTACAGAATGGAGCGCGACTTGTCAGGCGGCTAAGTACCCCCGAGTCTCAGGTGAACAGACCATTCCCCTGGACCAAGATGCTGATGATTGAGAAAATCCACCTGCTGATTTTCTTTCTTGAAATTTGTACTGAGGACAGTGCTGGAAAGTGGAGTAAAACCCAAGTTAGAATAAGGTTAGAGTCTCTCTGAGCTGTACAACTTTTAGTGCAGCTTTTAGGGATTGATGTAGGCACTGGTCATGACATTGTCTGATTGAATCTGGGTCAGCTGAACTCATAATTGAGAGGTCCAGCATTGCAGGGATAACCAAATAGCCCTGATGTTGCTCAAAAGCTGGCCTTTCCCCAACAAAAAAGATCCTTGTAATGAGATTACTTCTATTGCCCTGTACGCACAGTCAGACTTTCCGATGGAAAAGGTGGGCTGCATCTGACTTTTTCCATCGGAATTTCCGATACACAAAGTTTGAGGTCTGGATCTAAAATTTTCCGACAACAAAATCCGATCGTTTAAATTCCGATAATGTGTACACAATTCTAACGCATGCTCAGAATAAATTAAGAGACAAAAGCTAATGGCTACTGTCCTCTTTATAGTCCCATCGTACGTGGTTTACGTCATCTCATTCTGAACGATAGGATTTTCCGACAACTTTGTGCAACCATGTGTATGCAAGACAAGTTTTGCCCAAAATCCATCGGAAAAAATATGAGGGATGCAAAAGCGAATGGTAGGGCATCTTCGGAACCATAGGGTTCTCTTGTATCTCCAGCCCAGGCCCCACTGGAAGTGAAACAGGGGGTACTGAGGGACAGGAGGAACACAAGTGCCTGTAGATGTTGATAAGTGAACTTGCAGAAGAAAAAGATGAGTGCTCTTCCTATACAATATAATACATCTAAAATAGATGAAATTCCCTTGGAAAGATTTGGCTAATATTATTCAAACATAAAAGATTATAGCTTTATCAAGAGAGCTCCAAAGAGCGGAGATAACATTTAAAAAGAGAAATTCACCTTTCAAGAAAAAATAATAAATGCACACATTTTACAAGAAAATTGGATCAGAGGAACTGGCCGGCAGGAGCTGGAACATGTTACATGTTCCATCCTAAATATGAGTGAAACATGTAACATGTTCTAAAACAGGGATCTCCAAACTACAGCCCTCCAGCTGTTGCAGAACTACACGTCCCATGAGGCATTGTAAATCTCTGACATTCACAGACATGATTAGGCATGATGGAAATTGTAGTTCCTGAACAACTGGGGAGCCATAGTTTGGAGACCCCTGTTCTAAAAGGTGGACTTATCATTTAAACATGAACGAGAGAATCTTCAACAGATTGAACATCTGCTTCTGCAGCAGGAAATATTGTATTGCACCAAATAATTAGGTTCATCATTATTATATTATGTATTATATTCCAAATATGTTTAATGTTTAAACTGAAAGGGTTTTATAGGATAATCAGAAATGAAATGAAGAAAGGTGAAGAATCGTTACAAAATATGATTAAGAAAGATGATATCTGGTTTTGTTTACTCCGCTTTGGATAATGAAACATATCAATAATTAAATTACAATTACAATTAAATTACAATTAAAATATGATAAAATTCATATTTCAGAGGTTAACGTAAGTAATGTATCTGTAAAACACACATAGCAGGGCTTGGCCTCGCCACCGTGTCATTGGCTCTAACTAACAGCAGCAGGAGCCAATGAGTAGTGAGAGAGTCTCGGTTCTCTTGCACATTGCATGATCGAGATCTAACCGTGTGTCGGGAAAAGAAAGTGAATATCGCTGGTGGCTATAACAGCCAATTGCGATAGTGGCAAGTGAATCTGTCAGGCTTGTTGTAACCAAGTTGATGGATCAACTTGGTACATTCAGCCTACCCATTAATGGTTCGAACCAGTCTATCGCTGACCTTAGTTAGGCTTTTCAGTGATTGATGGTTTAACCACCTCAATACCAAGCACTGATAGGCGGCACTGATGGGTTGCACTGATGGGCACTAATAGATGCCATTGATGGGCAGCACTGAGGTACTGACAGTCATTACTGACAGGCACTGCTGGGCATCTGTGAAGGGCGCTGACAGGCGTTACTGATGGGCACTGATTGGCACTTTGGTGGGCACTGACTGCCATCTTGCTGTGGTGAGCACCTCTGATGGGGCTGCGCTGATAATCAATGCGCTGATTATCAGCGCAGGCGCCCCCCGACAGGACAGACGCACTTTCTGGTTGCCGTTATGATCAGCTGTGATTGGTCATAGGCTCTTTACTACGATCGAAGATATGGTGTGTCAGAATGACACACAGCACCACCAATCGCGGCTTGTCCTGCTGGACGTCATATGACATCCAATCAGGATAATGGAGACACATTGTGGACGTCAATCCGCAATGAGGCGGGTGGGAAGTGGTTAAAGTTTATATGTTCTTAAAGTATGCATATGTTATGTATACCTTGTTATGGTTTAATTTTAAAAAATGTAGACATATGAATGTCTCCATATGTAAATATGGTGTATTGAATATCCATCAATCATTTTAAAATCAAGTAGAGGTCTGAGGGGAGCTCTGTCACTCCTCCACCCCTCCCTGTTCTTAAATTACCTGGCCAGCTAGCATTTGAAACTCAAATTTAAGGCACAGCCCCCACTGCTATGTCAGAGGGGGGAGGGAAGCCCACCTTTTTGAAACAAAGAACTTGCAGAAAAACTAAATCCATCCATACATGGATCAAAATTTGGTCCCTGCTGAATTTTGATCCATGTATGGGCAGACTGATTGTACCTAAATTGATCCTAAATTGATCCTGCGATCAACCTGGGTACAAACACCCTGTCGGATTTTTCTTCATGCTATAGCCGCTAGCAGTAATCATTGCATTATATGTACCCTGTATTACACTGTGTATAATACACTGTATTATATGTAATACAATAGTGCTGCGGAAGACATTTCCCTTTCAACAATGAATGTGTAGATGGAGGAAGGAAAGAAAATAGAGTAAACTATGGGCTGCTTAAAGTGGAACATTACCCATAACAACATGATAAAAAATAATGTTTTTCAGCAAGGAACATTCGTTCCACATTAACAATTATGCTACCAAAATTTGTGTGTGCTATGAATTGCCTCCAGCATTGCTCCTATTTATTCTTGCTGGAGGCTGCCATTTTGCTGAAGCCAAAAGCCCTTGAATAGCAGTAATTCATAAAGTAAAACTAGACCCATCAATTTAACGGTTGCAAAAAACAGTTAGATTCCTGGAATGCATGGGATTGCTAAATGTCACATTTGCTTATGTCCTCAACCAAACTGTAAAAACGGGGCTGTGAACAGGTTGGGGTAGAATCTATAAAACCTCTCCTTTTCTGGAATGGGGGCAAGGACTCCCTGTGAAAGGAGCTGCTGGAGAGCAGCATATAGATCCACCCACTTTTGTATGTAAAACAGCAAGTTCGAGAGCATGAAGTGGGGTAGGACGAAGAGTGAAACTCTAGTTTGAAGTGCCTAGATAAAACTTTCTGGACCCAGATCTCACAAAGGCCAGCAAGTGTCACGCCACTCTGACAAGTGGGGGCATTCCTTCATTGTGAGCAGAGATGTTCCCAGACTTGGTGGGCTTAAATTCCATGGTGGAAATGTGAGCAGAGCTTGTACCAGGACCTAGAAGTCTGAGAAAATAAAGGAATTATTTTTTGTCTGTGGAACTTAAAGCTTGCCTGCATGAGCTTTTGCCATCTTCTGAAGTAGTCTCATCTCCTGTAACTTCCTTAACGTGTCCAAGAAGTCACCAAAAAAAAGTTCCCTTTCAAAGGGTATTCTTAAAAGGCACGTCCTGCCTAATATTCTGCAGATTAACACTTGAGCAAAAGAGCAACAGAGATGAAACAGATGAAACATATCTCCCTACATTGGCTGCACCTGTCTAGCAGCAGTCTTCTCTTCTCTACAGCCATTCAATGTGCACAATTTACGAAACTTGTCTGAGAAGTTAGAAAAAAAGGAGATGGAGAGCTGCAGCTACACTCTGCTGTGCTCAGTGAGGAGAGCTGATTGGAGGGAAGAAACACACACCTTTCCACACAGCTCACGGGAACAGAGATGAGGCTGTGAATCAGCCAGAGGCCCTTCCCGTCACCATTTTTCTCTTGATGTCAGAAAAACTTGTCAGAAGTGACTAATGCTGAGGAATGAAGCAGCAGACAGAAATTCTATTTTGTGCTCTTAATTGAGACAAGTACACACTACAGAAGAATATGCTTTGTTCATATTTCATGTCTGAGGTTAACTACCACTTTAAGCTTGGTAGAGATATCAGCTGGTTGGGAGTCTTCCTGTGCAGAAAATGGTTTGCTTCTCTCAGACTAGACATCCATTCACCCAAGGACGCTAGCAAAAAAAAAAATAAGGCTTGCTGGAAGTGCTAGGATTATGCTAGAACTATCCTTACAGCTTTGTTTGCCAGTGTCCAATCAACTAAAGACAGCTGCATAATCCATTGTCCAAGATCTTGTGTCCTGTAATATGCAATTAATACACATTTGTGTACATTTACCTAGAATTAAGGAAAAATTATTCTGTAGACTAAAATAAAGAAAAGGTGCAGAACCTTTCAGCCACCAAGTGACCATCAAGCAGAAAGTAAACAGATCCACGCACCGGCGTGCGTTCCACCAAACGGAAGTTCTAGAAAGTGTCCCAGCAAATGTAGTATGAGGCTCGTATTTCAATGCATTTCACGACTATACGCGTCATCAGGAAATAGATGACGGATGTAGTCGCGAAATGCATTGAAATACCAGCCTCATACTACATTTGCTGCAACACTTTCTAGAACTTCCGTATGGTGGAACGCACACCGATGCTTTTGTACAGTGACCTGATAGTGAGAGACAGCTGAAAGCTGCACATGCTGATCGAGCGATTATACTATGATAATATTGTGTGTGCATTTATTTTATTCTGTTATGAGCTTTTACTACAATAAAACATACTACACTATACATGATCCTCTTGTGGTCCAGACTGGACCATTTTATTATAGTGTTGCAAAGTTGGAGTAAGGAGAGCTGCTGGAGAATTGGAATCTGTTCCTATGAGAAGCGGATCTGTTTACTTACTGCTTGATGGTCACTTGTTGGCTGGAAGGTTCTGGTGAGCGAATATACATATCTTTTTTCACTTGGTGGAGCACAAAGTCAGCATAACCAGCAAAATGTAGGAACCAAAAAGTGCATTTATGTATCTTTTGCCGTCTGTTAGGCCCCTTTAACACTGGAGCGCCTTGCAGGCATTACAGTGCTAAAAATGGCGCTTAAAAAGCGCCCTGAAACACCGCTGCTGTGTCTCCAGTGTGAAAGCCTGATGGGGCAGCGCAGCTATACCACCAACAAAGTGTCACTGCAGCGGCGATTTGCAGGCAGTTTTAACCCTTTTGCGGCTGCTAGCAGGGGGTTAAAACCACCCAGCCAACGGTTGAATAGCACCGCTAAAACTACGGTAAAGTGCCGCTAAAAATAGCGCTGTTTTACCGCCGATGCCACCCCTGCCCCAGTGTGAAAGGGGCCTTAGTGTCGCCCAGAAGCATCCTATATAAATCTCACCTTCCAGCTCATAAAAGCAAAGTTCTGACATGCCCTCCTCAGGCACACAGGGGGTGTGCTAGAGCTCTAGGTATTGACTGATGTAAGTAGATTCCAATGTCCTTGGTTCAGAGGCTCCTAGGTCTCTAAGCCCCTGTACACATGGTCGGAGATTCTGCCAACCAAATCCGTCGGATTTTGTCCGTCGGATTGTGTCCGAAACTGTTGCATACACACGGTCGGACTAATTTGTCGAAAAGTCCGATCTTTCAGAACGGGATGACGTAATTTCGTTACGATGGGACTACATTCAGGCTAGTAGCCAATAGCTTTGATGTAGGAATTTGATCTGAGCATGCGTGGCACTTGGTCCGATCAAAATTCGCTACACATGATCGGAGTATGTCCGATCAAACCAGTTGGTCGGGAAATATTTCCAACATGTTGGAAAATTGGGTCCGACGGAGATTCGGACGGAATCAGTCCGATGAATACCACACACAGTCGGATTATCTGACGACACGGTCCGATAAGACGCACTCCGACGGATTCTCCAACCGTGTGTACAAGGCTTAAGAATGACACTGATGGGAAAGCAACAAATATGCGCAGGCCCTTTGTGATACCTGCTTTTTACTTGCTTCTGTTATCACTTGTGTACAACACTACTATCGGTATTTGTATAATGACGTTTTCTATCTATATTTTGAACTATTTCTTCATTGAAGTGGGTGATCTTGTTTACGATGACAAGGAAAGAAAAACAAATTCTTTTGATATGCAAATTGTATTACATCAGAAGAAAAGACGTATATTTCAAAGGCCTGTGTATGTCACATTGGCATTCAGGTCAGCCAAGCAGATATATAATTTATATCATGCATTTTCTGGGAATACCTCACATTTGAATCTATTCACTTTAATTATTAAAAGGTTTCAGTTCTACACAGTTCGAGCATCTAAATACTTGCTTGCTGTAATACTAATACATATAGGATACACAGATTATTAAAAACACATTTGATAGATAACATATAGTATATAAAACAGGTTGTATTGCTTGTTTATCTATGAAAGCCAAAAGGGAGTATGAAATGGTCATGACCCCTATCAGTTTTGTTTTTTTTGTCTGTGTCCTGGGGAGATTTTGCTTCACTTTCTGTCCCAGAGGCAAAGCAGGAAGTAAGAGAATATCTCCCAAAAGCAAGGGATATCCAATATTAGACACCTGTCAATGAACAGATTTCCTCATTTAAAGCGGAGCTCCACCTTAAAGTGGAGCTTCCGCTCATTGGAACCCTCCCCCCCTCCGGCGCCACAATTGGCACCTTTCAGGGGGGAGGGGGGTGCAGGTACCTGTACAGTACAGGTATCTGCACCCACTTCCGGCATAGATATCTGCAGAATTTCCGCCCCTTTCCGCAGGTCCCCTGCTGCCTGCTGGGAAACACACGGATCCCAGAGACAGCGGGGACCATCCTTATTGCGCAGCACGACTCGCGCATGCGCAGTAGGGAACCGGGAAATGAAGCAGCAAGGCTCCACTTCCTGATTCCCATACCCAAGATGGCGGCGGCAGCACCCGAGAGACGATCGAGAGATCGGCTTCGGGTGCCGACATCGCGGGCGCTCTGGGCGGGTAAGTGTCCTTATTTTAAAAGTCAGCAGCTGCAGTATTTGTAGCTGCTGGCTTTTAAAAAAAAAAAAATGGCGGAACTCCAGCTTTAAAGATTTTGGCCCCCACCAATCCAGTGGTAACTCAAATATTTTAGATTTCCTATCACCTTCTGTAACAATGGTCACAACGTCCAGGGCTGTGGGTGATTCTCCCCAATGAGGTCACAGACAGCAGTAAAGTCCTTACATGGGTTCTAACCCTTACACATTTTTTTACAAAACTGAAAAACATGGTTTTACATAAACGTTAAAGAGGTTTAAACCTGAATATTTATTGGTATATAGGCCACTTGGTCAGCGTGTGTTTAAAAATAAAATAAGTAATTACCTGATAAAGTAAAGCTGGCTAATTTTCTACATTGTTGACTAGCAGAAAAACCTTCAGTGCCATCAGCTCCCATCTAGAAAGAAAAGGGGATGCATAAGTATTTATCGGCATATAACACACACCTTCATTTTAGGAGGGAAGTTTCAGGAAAAAAACGTAATTTTAAATAAAGAACTTTGAAGAAAAATAAGGGTCAGTGCCCCTCAATGCAGCCTCACCATTGCCCGTCTGCAGCCTGATCAATGCCTTCTGCAGCCTCACAGTTGCCCATCAATGCAGCCTGATTAATGCCAATCTACAGCCTCACAATTGCCCATCAAGGCAGCTTGATCAATGCCCATATCCAGCTTCACCATTGCCACGAATGTTGCCTGATCAATGCCCATCTACAGCCACCTCAGATTACTGCTGCCTCGGAGGGGACAGGGAGGGAGGCGGGATGAGCGCCAATAGATTACATACAGCGAGAATCTCCCGGACCGGCGGCTTCTGTGATAGACAGAACACTGGTCCAATGCCGGCCCAGGAGACGGGACTTCCTATTACAGAGGCTGCGGAGTAAACAGGAGATTCTCACTGTGTGTAATCTGACGGTGCTCGTCCTGACCCCCTCTCCGTTCCCTCCTAGGCAGCCCAAATTGCAGTATCGGCATATAACATTGTTATATGCCAATAAATACAGTAAATAATAATTTTAAAAAAGATACAAGTTAGGGCTGGTTCATACCAGAACGCAGTGCGGAAAAGGCGCGTTCCATGTGCGCTTTATGCACTCAAACACACTGCCCTTGCGATCTGCAAGCAGGTGCCAAGCTGTCAATGTATTGTTACAGGTTGCAAATGCAGGCACCAAATTGCATGCGGTTTGGTGTGGCGCATTTATAAAAGTACTGCATATACTACTTTTTTCACGTTCCAGTTCAAACAAATGGGCTACAAAATTGTACAACATGAGAACGCAGAGTTCTAACCCGCGCATTCCATTGCAATCCAGATGTTAACTCGTCTCTTAATATACAGTTGTTTTTTTTGCCATAAGGTGTCTAAGTAACAGGTTTCTACCATAACTCAATAAGTGTGTATACTTCTCCATCCTGTGACTGAAAGGGTGGAACGATGGATTCACTAGAGCATGCTGCATTTATTAATGGTGAATGATTTTTACCACTGAGCAGAAGGAAAAATAACAGCATTGCTTAGATTCACTGCTGTCCAACAATGTTATGTGTCTCTGCTAAAGTGTTACCTAGATGCCAAGCAGTATCTTCTATCTCCCAGAACTAAGTCGTAATTCAGAGATGCCAGTCTGCTCCAGCTTCTTTTCCTTGAGCTGGGGCTTGCAGTCTTTCAGCCCCTCGTCACTAAACAAGCTGCTAACTTTCTGGAATAAAGCCACGATTACAAACTTACTGATACTAAAGCACGGGCAAACCACCTGAGCATTCCACCTTCCATCGTGGTTTACTCAAACACTAAGGTTACTCGTAGAGTGGAGGTTGCATGGGGAAGGGTTCATTTTATATACATTTAGCCTCATTCATATAAAAAAAAAAAAACAGTCGCGCATGTGTTAGTGAAGGAAATAGTTTGTTTGGACCATCTTGGTTCAAACAAACGAAAGTTCACTAAAACACGACTTTAAAGCGGAGGTCCGTCAAAAATTTTTTTTTAATAAAAATTAAAACCAGCAGCTACACATACTGCAGCTGCTGACTTTTAATAATAGGACATTTACCTGTCCTGGAGTCCAGCGATGTCAGCACCGCCGCTGATGTTTCCATCAGCTGTCGAGTGCTGCAGCCGCCACTGCGGGTAAGGGTACCCGGCAGTATAGCCTTTTGGCTTCACGCTGGGAACCCTACTGCGTATGAGCGAGGCCCGCTCCTCTCTCCTACTGGCCCAGCGACAGGGGAAGGAGGAGGGAAGAGGAAGGAGCCCCAGCCGTGACGTCAATAGCCGCGGCTGAGGCTCCCGGAAGTGGAAAAGGATACCTGTCAAATACCATTCCATTGCATTCCGGATGTTATTTTTTTTCCATAAGGTGTCTGAGCAGCAGGTTTCTACCATAACTCAATAAGTTTGTATTCTTCTCCATCCTGTGACTGAAAGGGTGGAACGATGGATTCACTAAAGCATGCTGAATTGATTAAAGGTGAATGATTTTTACCACTGAGCAGAAGGAAAAAAAAGCAGCATTGCTTAGATTCACTGCTATCCAACAATGTTATGTGTCTCTGCTAAAGTGTTGCCTAGAGATGTCAAGCAGTATCTTCTATCTCCCAGAACTAAGGCGTAATTCAGAGATGCCAGTCTGCTCCAGCTTCTTTTCCTTGAGCTGGGACTTGCAGCTGGGACAGGTATCCTATCCTCCCCCCCCCCCCCCCAAAAAGGTGCCAATTGTGGCACCGGAGGGGAGAGGAATCAGATGAGCGGAAGTTCCACATTTAGGTAGAACTCTGCTTTAAGTCTAGAGGGTTGCAGAAGAGGCTGTATTACCTAACCGACTCCCCGATCCAGCAGGTCCCCTTGATCCTTGCGACTCCTCTGTAAGCTACTTCTGGCCACAGTCAGTCCTTTCCAACCAATAGCCCTTCACTGTATGTGAGGGCACAGGAGAAGAAAGTCAAGTAAATAAGACAGCCCCTTCTGTAATTCCCTAGACTTAAAGTATAAGAAAAGCCTAACTAAGTATTCTTAAACACATTCCAATCCCCCCTCCTACCTATCCTGCATACCCTATTTAAAAAATATCTATGTACATACCTAATTTAATCTAGTCTGGTCACATGATTTAGTTTGTGTAAGGAAATAATTGATAAGAGCTGTGAATTCTGTGATGTCACCCATAGGCACCCAAGGCCCAGCTGCTGTTGGTGCTCCCTCCTCTCCCCTACAGTGCCACTCTCTTACAAAGAAGAACCGGAGCCGCTCGATCGTGCAACTGGATTGGATTAAAAATAAGTAAATACACAAATCTTTTTTTATATAGGGTATGCAAAATAGAAAGGAGGATCAGGAAGGGAGTGTTTTTAATAATATTTAATCTTTCTTCCATTTTAATAAGCATTGCAGTGCAAGTTGAGGGGGCCCACTGCAAGGGTATTTTTTGTCGTGCCTGCAGCTGGGCTTAACATTTTAATGTAAAAAAATTAACAGATTTGAAAGCATTACATAGGATAATAAAAACAAATATTACGTATCCGAATAAAGGACACTTAATGATAAAAAAATTCATGCTGCCATAGACACACACAGCATGGCTCGGCCACATCTCCAACTCCCACCTCAAAGGATTTGACTGACAGCAGCGGGAGCCAGTGGCTCCCGCTGCTCTCAGCGTAGCTTGTGAGAGCAGGAAGAGGGGAGAGAAGAGCTGCAGCTGGGTACAACCCTGGATCGATAGATGATTCAGGTAAGTGTTTATGAGGAAGGGGAATAGTTAGTGGGGTGTTTTTTTACCCTAATGCTAGACTTTAGAACCACTTTAAGGTATGGAACTCAGAAGAACAAGTACTCGACCATGACAAAGTTCCTATTACACATACCATAGCAGATGGATTTTTCACAGTGATGCAGGGTGTTGTAGCTCTCAAGGATCCACTGATTCCATGATAATACTTAAAACAAATTTTAATTTCAGCTGTAAAGAAAAAATAAAATTAGCTCATAAACAATGAAAATAACTGTAATATAAAATGTAATTTATCTGAAAATTATTAAAAGAATATAAATTGACAATGCTTTTTTTAATCATATCATTTATATCCCTATTCACTTTACGTATGGGATAGCTAAAGACTAATATTTATAAAAAGTTAAAGTGGATGTAAACCTGATTCATGAAATTTGACCTAGGCACATATATAGTGTTTACTTATCTCTCTGCAAAGCCCTAAGTCCCGTGTCTTTCTGCTGCTTCGTTCTTCTTTTATCAGCACGATAACTTCTGACAAGTTCTCCGAGATGGGAGATAAAAGCAGCCTGAAATTTGTACTGGGGTGGGTGCTATAAATAAATAAGCAGAGAGCTTGTCACAGCACAGCTCTGAAGGTATCTTCATTCCTCTGTGGATGGGGGGGGGGGGGGGGGGCCTATCCTCCAATCAGCTGTCACACAGTGTAAGCCAAGACTACACTCCTACTGCTGAATGAGGAAGTAAAATTTCTACCAGGATGTTAGAATTCTAAAGAATATAGCAAGCTGAAGACAGCAGATATACATGTAAAACTTATGTAGGGAGATTTGTTTCATCTCTATGTATCATCTGAGGCTGTTCACTTCACTGGGTAGATGTGAGGGTTTACAGCCACTTTAAAGCCTAAGTGCAGCCAAATCGCAAACAGAAAAATAAGCATAAGGAACAGAAAATAGTCAGTAAAATGTGTCCCTTGTGCTGATTCCTCTTCTGTTAATGGAAATCTTCCTCCGTCCTGATATACCCTACCACATCCCTGTTGGTTGTATTCATCCGATGGGGTTAATACAACTAATAGGCTATCCTAGGCTCTCATCAAGAGAGCCCAATTATGCCTCCACCCCTTTTGCCAAGCTGCTCTATTTCTAGAAGCCCCTTAGTTGTATTAATCCCCGCCACATCAGAAGATTATGGAGACAAGGCTGAAGAAAACAGGACAGAGTAAGATTTTACTGACAAAAGAGGAATTTGCACAATGGACACACCCTAAAAACTGCAAGATATGTCACTTGTGCTAATTTTTTGTGTTTGCCATTTTGGGTGAACTTAGCCTTAAAAAACACGGAATGTACAATATTTTTTTTATTTTTTTTTACTACAGCAGTCACATTCAACACTCTGTGAATTCAGTTTAGCTATCACAAACTGGTGACGGGGAGATTGTTAAAGTGGAGTTCCACCCTAAAGTGGAACTTCCGCTCATTGGAACACTCCCCCCCTCCGGTGCCACAATTGGCACCTTTCAGGGGGCAGGGGGGTACAGATACCTGTATAATACAGGTATCTGCACCCACTTCCGGGCATAGATAGCCACAGAATCTGCAGGTATTTACGCCACTTCCTGCGGGGCCCCCGCTGTCTGTTGGGAAACACACGGATCCCAGAGACAGCAGGGACCATCCTTATTGCACAGCGCGACTCACGCATGCGCAATAGGGAACTGGGAAGTGAAGCCACAAGGCTTCACTTCCTGATTCTTACACCGAAGATGGCAGCGGCAGATCGGCTTCGGGTGCTGACATTGCGGGCGCGCTGGAGGGGTAAGAGTCCATATTTTAAAAGCCAGCAGCTACAGTATTTGTAGCTGCTGACTTAAAAAAAAAAAAAAATGGCGTGACTTCCGCATTAAGCTGGGCATACACCAGCAGAATTTCACTGGAAAATTTCATTTTCAGAGCGCTCACTTTTCTAAAGACTAGCGGCGTCAAATTGACATTCGTTTTCAACTGTAGTGACTAGAAAACATGAGAGAGCAGAGTGGAACATTTTTATTGAATGAGCAATGTGAATGTTTTCATTCAGTAAAAATGTATTTTAAGGGCTATATAAAAAAATGACGGGCTCTCCAACAAAAATTTGTTGACTTAATAAGGGCAAGAAAGAATGACAAACAGTTTTTCTATGAACATTCAAATGAAAAATCTAAGCATATGTAGCCAGCTTAAGAATTCAGAGGAGTGCATTATTCCTCACAGACAGCAGTGATCTGTAAATTCCCAGTTTCTGAAAACTGCACCTTACTGGAAACAGTGGGAAGAATAACTTTTTAATGCCCACTGCAAAAATATTAGTGAAACACATAAAACTAGTGTGGTTCCAGAGGTCTCTTCCATTAAATCCTTGCAGGGATTATATTTTGTTAATCAGTGTTAATTTTACATCAGATTTCGAATTAGTCTTTTGACTAAAATGCCATTTTAGTTTTAGTACTATTGTAATCATCTGAAATTGTTTTAGCTTTAGTCGTATTTAGTCTACTAAAATCTCCAGTACATTTTAGTTGACTAAAATCATTTTAGTCGATTGAAATTGAATGGGTTTAGTTAAATTGTAATGCATTATTTAAAGTGGTTGTTAAGCTAACCTCTTCATACTATCCTCTCTTAATCCCATGTCCCCCTGTGTGAGTGATCTATAAAAAAAAAAGCAGATTTTACCTAATTTCAGAGCGCTGATCATTGCTCACGTGACAGGCCAGCTCTCTCCTCTCCCCATCTGACAGCTGCAGCGGGTGGGGCCAAGATTCCCCCCTGACGTCAGCCAGGAGGGGAGGAGGAGAGCAGGAAAGAGCTGGCCGGTCATGTGAGTGCTGATCGGCGCTCTGAAATGAGGTATAATCAGATTTTTTTTTATAAATCACACACACAGGGGATCACATCACAGGGGATTTTATAAATCACACACACAGCAAATGAGCTGTTTTAAGGCAACATCCGCCTGTGTGTACGCTCCATCGGACAAACATTTTCGGTTTTCATCTGACTTTTGTTGGCTGTGCGAACAGACAAACTTTTTGACAACATAAGTCCGATGGAGGAATGTCCAATCGTATGTACACAAAACCATCAGACTTTTGTACAAAGTACAAACACGCATGCTCAGAACCAATGAAAAAGATCAGACAACAATAAAGAAGTTGACCAAAGGGTGGCGCCGGAGTAATTGAACGTTCTCTTTTGAAGTGTCGTCAGTACATTGAAACCTCACTACGTTCGTGTTTGTTGCCTAAAAAGTCAGATCATGAGTGTGCAATACAAATTTACAGCCAACGCCCTTTGTACAAAAGTCCACGGGAAAGTTTGTACAAAGTCCGATCATGTGTATGAGGCTTAAGAATGTACATGTCATTTAAGCAGCAAGAGCGGGGGCGAGCACTGTCACGAGCTGACGGGCAGGGAGCAAGGGGAAAGAGCAGAGAGCAGATCTGCGGATGACGTAGGCATATAAACTGACCATGGTGTCAGGGCTCAGGAGCAATGATAAACCGTGGTCAGTTTACATAGGGGAGAGCAGAAACTGTCAGGAACAGCCAGATATTTCAGGTGTTCCAGGGGGCCAAAGTACACAGCACAAGCACTGTACTGTATAACATGCTTTAAAGGGACAGGATCCATTTTTTTAGGTTAAAAAATGCTTTAAGCATTCCTCTAGTTTCTAAATGCTGTGGATGGACTGAGGAAGCCTGTAATGCACAGTGAGTACTCTGGACAGTCTGAGGAGGCCTATAATGCTGCACAGTGATCTGGACAGTGGTCTGAGGAGGCCTGTATTGCTGCACAGTGCTTTGGACAGTGGTCTGAGGAGGCCTTTAATGCTGCACAGTGCTCTGGACGGTGGTCTGAGGTCGTCTGTAATGCTGCACAGTGCTTTGGACAGTGGTCTGAGACCTGTAATGCTGCACAGTGCTTTGGACGGTGGTCTGAGGAGACCTGTAATGCTGCACAGTGCTTTGGACGGTGGTCTGAAGAGACCTGTAATGCTGCACAGTGCTTTGGACGGTGGTCTGAGGAGACCTGTAATGCTGCACAGTGCTTTGGACGGTGGTCTGAGGAGACCTGTACTGCTGCACAATGCTTTGGACGGTGGTCTGAGGAGACCTGTAATGCTGCACAGTGTTCTGGACAGTGGTCTGAGGAGGCCTCTAATGCTGCAAAATGCTCTGGACGGTGGTCTGAGAAGGCCTGTAATGCTGCACAGTGCTAAAGCACGCTACACTACTAATCATGCTACGATTGCTATCTTGCTTACTGATAAAGAGATTGTGTGGGTCCCCACAGACGGGTGACCCCAGAAAAAAGTGAGGATCACTGAGGAACAATAACCACTAATACATAACCATTTCCAAAAGTTTAATTTATAAGAAAATCTAAGCTATCTAACATTGATTATGGAAATTCATAAATGTATCACTAAAACACGTAAGGCATAATATGTGGAAGGGCAACCTTAGAGAAAAACCTTTATAAAGTTGACTTCCAGGATTCGGAAGCAGTCTCCGATCCTGGCAGGCACTGGCCTAGGGGGGACATAGACACACAGACAAACCCATGTTAACAAAAAACATAAAACATATACAACGTCCGGACGCCAGTGGGATCCGACGCTGGTCCTTGCTTGCTGGGAGGGGAAACACTCACAGGCTTTACAGGCAGAGCTCCAATGAAACTGGAAGTTCACATAAGTAAATGTCCCTCCCTCACATTTTCATTCTGTTACATTCGTTACATTCGTTGACGAAAATGGAATTGATTGATTGAGGACAGCTATGCCTATGTGTACACATGGCTGGACTTTGACATCAAAGGTCAGACGGAATGAATACATCGGACAATTCGATCGTGTGTGGGCTTCATCGGACCTTTGCTGTCGAAAAATCAGACGAACTTTAGATGTAGAACATGTTTCAAATCTTTCAGACGGACTCGAGTCCGGTCGAAAAATCAGTTCATCTGTATGCTAGTCCGACAGACAAAAAACGACGCTAGGGCAGCTATTGGCTACTGGCTATGAACTTCCTTTTTCTAGTCCGGTCATACGTCATCACGTTCGAATCCGTCTTTGGTGCGATTGTGTGTGTGTGTCCAAGTCTGTTGGTTCAGAAGTCCGCCGAAAGTCCGCTGGAAAAACCAGCGGACCTAGTCTGATAGAAAGTCCGGTTGTATGTACATGGCATGATTCACCACCTGTGAATATTTGGTAAAAGTCAAACATTCTCTGCTTTATAAAAAATGTCTCATAGTGTTATAAAATGTTTATTTACAGACATCAATAGCTAAAGCTGCAGTTTATACACATAACTGAATGTGTCTTGGGGTGACACATCTATTATCAGACAACTTGGTCCAAATTTAAATCAGATGAGCCAGCCGGAAAGGCAGGTACTTCTGATGTGCTGTTTCTAAGTCTATTCATATCCCCTGGGAATCTTTTATCATGTATTAAATGTTTGTAGATATGCTTCTGCATAGTGTGCGAGTATATTGGATGGTGTTGGACTATGTCTGAGAAATTTTTCTCAGATAATGTTGGACATCAAAAGAGTTGATCAAGAGGGTTCTCATACATGCTTTTCAACTCTGCTGGTAATTTAAATGACTTACCACTGCCCAGTCAGGCCTAAAAGCGTGTATGATGAAAAGAAGCTTGTACAAGGATCTGGTGTATAATGACGATGATAATATATGATTATATTTCTCTACCCCTCAGCTCACTCCCTCTGTCTCCTCACGTATCACTAATTTACTATCAGATATATCAGTCTGGATGTCACATCACTTCCTCAAAAATCAATCTATCCAAAACCGAACTTATAATTTTTCCTCCCCCATATGCCCCTTCCCCTAATCTCACTGTCAAAATTGATGGCACAACCATAAGCCCATCCCCTCATGCCAAGGTTCTAGGTGTAGTCCTGGACTCTGAACTCTCCTTCAAGCAACACATCCAATCACTGTCCAAATCCTGCCGCCTCAACCTCCGCAACATCTCCAAAATACGCCCCTTTCTAACCAATGAGACAACAAAGCTCTTAATTCACTCGCTGGTCATCTCTCGCCTTGACTACTGCAACTCCCTTCTCATTGGCTTACCTCTACATAGTCTATCACCTCTTCAATCCATTATGAATGCCGCTGCCAGACTCATCCACCTTACCAATCGCTCGGTGTCTGCTACTCCTCTCTGTCAATCCCTCCACTGGCTTCCACTCAGCCAAAGAATTAAATTCAAAATACTAACAATTACATACAAAGCCATCCACAACTCGGCCCCCAGCTACATCACTAGCTTAGTCTCTAAATACCAACCTACTCGTCCTCTTCGTTCCTCTCAAGACCTCCTGCTCTCTAGCTCCCTCATCACCTCCTCCCATACTCGCCTCCAGGACTTTTCCAAAGCCTCCCCAATCCTATGGAATGCCCTACCCCAATCTGTCCGCTTATCTCCTACTTTATTAGCTTTTAGAGGATCCCTGAAAACACTTCTCTTCAGAGAAGCCTACCCCACCCACACCTAACTGTATTTTCATTTTCTCCATCAGCTCATCCTCCACAGTTATTACCTTTTGTTTCAACTTGACCCTCCCTTCTAGATTGTAAGCTCTAAGGAGCAGGGCCCTCTGATCCCTCCTGTACTGAATTGTATTGTAAGTGTACTGTCTGCCCTCATATTGTAAAGCGCTGCGCAAACTGTTGGCGCTATATAAATCCTGAATAATAATAATAATAATAATAATTATATAATGTATAATTTATATTCATTTGCAGTCATTTTTACTAATCGATAGACTCACATTTCTAGTTTTCACCCCTCCGAGAAACTGGTACCACAACAACTTTAAGCTAGTGTTGTGAAACTGCTCCAGCTAAAACATAGTCCAATAAAATAAGTGGCCTGCCAATTGCTGAGTTTAACACCTTCACGCCTGGCCTATAGAAGAATGACGGACTGAAGGTGGTTTTACCGTTTTGAGTGGACGTCATATGACGCCCGCTCAGAAAGAACCGCTCACGCAGCAGCACGATCTGTCACTGGCTGTGTCAGGCACAGCTGATGACTGATCAGTGTACGGGCTCGCTGCCCGTACCATGTGACCACTGTAAACAATCACAGCAGGTCACATGACAGTAAACAATAAATGGCTTCCTTTCATGCCATCCATGATGTACAATTGTGTTTATAGCTGTGATTGGTCAACGTGATCACATGATACAGACAGGGCAAATCACAGCCCATCTGTACCATGTGATTAGCTTTGACCAATCACAGCAAACTGAATAAACCAGTTTCACTCAGTTACCATGGTAACATTATATTTCTCTGGTCACAGTGTGTTAAAAAAAAATACAGTGTTAGGCCTCTTTCACACTGTCAGTTTTTCAGGCGGACCTGAACAGGTGCTCCATAGAGGTCTATAGAGCGTCGGATGTCAGTGGTGACATGTCCGCTGACATCCGACCCGCTCCGATCCGAAAAAGTGTAACGGAGGAAAAAGCTATTTTTCCATCCGTCTGCGGATCGGATCGGGTGACGACGGGCACTGCGGTCCGTCGTCATCCGATCTCCCATAGGGGAGAGCGGCGCTGTGACAGATCCGTCCCTGCGCAGTGTGCAGAGACGGACCGGTCATCTCCCTGCTCAGCGG
Organism: Lithobates pipiens; assembly: GCF_037356315.1. Taxonomy (NCBI): domain Eukaryota; kingdom Metazoa; phylum Chordata; class Amphibia; order Anura; family Ranidae; genus Lithobates; species Lithobates pipiens. Next base: position 185,903,443 of record NW_027507784.1, on the reverse strand, counting down.
GGATCGACGGAGTGATCCCCGCTGAGCAAACGGATATCCACGGGGCGGATCAGAACTGATCCGCCCCGTGTGAAAGGACCCTAAAAAAATATATTAAAAAAATATTATAAAAATAAAACAAAGATGGAAAAAATATATAATAGCATATATTACAAAAAGACCAAGTTAGACTTTACCGGTAACTTGTTTTCCAGAAGTCTTTCAGGACAGCACCTGAGAGATAGCGACTCCACCCTCCTCGTTAGGAAACACCTTCTTCCTCCAGACTTTAAAGGGAGGCGCCTCCCTACCACACATCAGTTGTAGAAGAGAACCTCCGGCCCCGGCTGGAACACATAAACACATACGTTAGTCACAGCGTAGCATAATATAATACCATAGGGCGGGATGCTTGCTGTCCTGAAAGACTTCTGGAAAACAAGTTACCGGTAAAGTCTAACTTGGTCTTTCCCAAGGCGTCTTTCAGGACAGCACCTGAGAGGATAACAGAGACTTACCCCTTAGGGCGGGACAACAGCTTGCAGGACCTTTCTGCCAAACGCCTGATCGCTGGCAGAAGTGAGATCCAGTCTATAATGTTTCACAAATGTGTGAAAACTCGACCACGTCGCCGCCTTGCAGATCTGCTCAGGGGTGGCACCAGCTCTCTCTGCCCACGTAGACGCCAGAGCTCTGGTTGAGTGTGCACAAATTCCTGCTGGAGGAGATAACCCTGCCTGGGAATATGCCTCTGAAATAGCTAATTTCAGCCATCTAGCTAAAGTAACTTTAGAAGCCTGAAAACCCTTTTTTCTTCCTGAGAAGAGTACAAACAGTGAATCTGAACGCCTGAAGGACTCCGTCCTTTCTAAATAACTCAGCAGAGTCCTTCTGACGTCCAAAGTATGGAAAGAAGTCTCCTTATTTCCTTTGGGGTTAACACAAAACGTTGGCAGTACTATGTCCTGTATACGGTTCTGAACTGAAGCTACCTTCGGTAAGAATTTTGCATCTGTTCTAAGAATAACTCTATCAGAAAAAATGGAAAGATATGGTTCTTTAATTGACAGAGCATAGAGACAATGGCAATCAGAAACACGGTTCTTAATGTGAGAAACCTAAGGGAAGCCTCCACAAGAGGCTCAAAAGGCCCTTTTGTTAGAGACTGTAGGACTACCGACAAATCCCATCTAGGAAAAACCTTAACAGGAGCTGGCCTAGATCTTTTAAGAGCTCTAAAGAACCTGATCACCAGCGGATCTGAGGCCACAGATTTTTCTAAGAACACTGTCAGGGCTGCTACCTGCACCTTCAGGGTACTAACTGCCAGTCCCTTGTCTGCACCATCTTGTAAAAACTCCAAGATGGAGACAAGGCTCCCTGGCACCTGGGCGGCTGACAAACACCAAGTTTTATAACGCTTCCAGACCTTAGAATAAATGGCCCTCGTAACCCTTTTCCTACTTGCTAAAAGGGTCGAGATCAAACGGTTGGAAAACCCCTTGCTCCTAAGGAGCTGCCTTTCAGAAACCAGGCTGTGAGAGCCAGGCTGGCCACTCCTGGATGGTTCACTGGGCCCTGCAACAACAGATCGTGTCTGAGGGGCAGACGCCAACAAGGCTTGATTGCCAGGCCTAGAACTGTCGAAAACCAAGCCCTTTTTGGCCAAAAGGGCGTGATTAGAATAACTGGTACCTTCTCCCTCTGAATTTTCCTTAAAATTAACGGGATTAACTGAAATGGGGGGAAAGCATAGCAAAGACGAAATTCCCATGGATAAGCTAGCGCATCTGTGCCCAGCGAGCCATCGCGACTGTCCAGGGAAAAGAACTGGGGAACCTGGGCGTTCACCCTTGAGGCGAACAGGTCTACTTCTGGTAAACCCCATTTTCCGGCAATCATTGTGAATACCTCCGGGTTTAGAGACCATTCTGCTTCCCGAATAGCGTTTCTGCTTAGGAAGTCCGCTACCCTGTTTAGATCCCCTTTTAGGTGGACTGCTGATAGGGATAACAAATGTTTTTCCGCCCACCGAAGAATCTCCATGGCCAGTACCTGAAGCGACCTGCTTCTTGTACCCCCCTGTCTGTTTAAATAAGCCACTGCCGTGGCATTGTCTGTTAGGACCTGGACGTGATGGGACTGAAGCTCCTGAACAAACAACTCCAGAGCTAAGGCAATCGCCTTGAGCTCCCTCCAGTTTGAGGACCTTATTGTCTCCTCTTTGGCCCAGGACCCCTGAGTGAACCGTGTTCCTAGATGGGCTCCCCACCCCCAGGAACTGGCGTCGGTTGTTAGTCTTTTTCCGACTGGAAAAGCCCAGACTAACCCTTCCGATAAGACATCCTGTCTTTTCCACCACCATAGGGACCTTTTTACCTGGGTTGACACTCTTACCTCTGCCTCTAGGGATGCCACTGTGTGATCCCAAGATTTTAGAAGGAAAGCCTGCAGACACCTGAAATGCATTCTTGCCCACTGGACTGCTGGCATTGCTGAAGTCAGAACCCCCAAAGCTGACATAACCTGTCTTACTGTCAGATTTTGGCTGGTCTGTAATAAAGACACTGCACCGGAAATCCTGTCCTTTTTGTCTAAAGGAAGGAAGATTTTTTGCTCCGTCGAATTTATCAGAAACCCTAAAAACCGAATCTCCTGAGATGGGTTTAGGGACGACTTTTGGAGGTTCAAAATCCAACCCAACGCCTCCAGATGGCTGCGAGCTTTGCCTAGATTGGTCTGCAATTCCTCGCTGGATGGGGCGAAAAACAGCAGATCGTCTAAATAAGGAATAACTGCGATTCCCTGAAGACGCAGTGGCGCTAAAGCTTCTGCCATTATTTTGGTAAAAATTCGGGGAGATGATGACAGGCCGAAGGGTAGGGCCCTGAACTGGAGATGATGAACCACACCCCCCAACCTCACCGCCAGCCTGAGAAACTTCTGAGACTGGGGAGAGATCGGAACATGTAGGTATGCGTCTTTTAAATCTACTGACGCCATAAAACATCCTGGCGTCAACAGATTTCTGACCGAAAAAATTGAGTCCATTTTGAACTTCCTGTACCTTATGGACTCGTTTAAAGGTTTTAGGTTGAGAATCAACCGAAATTTCCCTGTCGGTTTCTTTACTAGGAAAACATGGGTATAAAAACCCCTCCTGCTGTTCTTGCAGGGGTACCTGTACTACTACGCCCTGTTGCATCAGTTCCTCTAGAGAGGACTTCATGGCCAGGGCCCTTACTGGGTCCCGCGGGGTGTTGGTAATCAGGAACTTTTTGGGGGGTTGTTGACAAACTCGAGTGAGTAACCCTGCGCGAGAGTGGTCCGGACAAACTGATTTGAAGTTATCCCTGACCACTGCGGAAGAAATTTCTGTAGTCTTCCGCCCACCCGCAGAGACGAGTCATTGCGATTTTTCGGCCTGTGTAGGAGGACGGAAAAGAATTCCGCCTCTACCCTTCGGCTTCGGGGCGGACCAACTTTTCCTTCTCCCTTGCAACTTGCTGTCCTGATCCTGAGTTTTTTGAGGTCGAAAAAGACGTTTTGGTACCTGCTTTTTCTTTTTGACCGGAAAGGATCTCTTTTTATCGGCTGTCCTGTCAAGAATATTATCGAGGTCAGAGCCGAAGAGCAAGTCTCCTGAAAAGGGTAACCCACACAGCTTATTCTTTGAAGCCGAGTCACCCGGCCAGGTTTTAAGCCATAAAGCTCTTCTTGCAGCATTAGTTAACGCTGCTGACCTGGCTGATATCTTAATTGCCTCAGCTGAGGCATCTGCAACATAGGCCACTGCCGTAATCAGGGTAGGAAAAGAATCTAAGATTTCCTGTTTAGGGGAATCTGCAGCTATATGTGACTTTAACTGGTTAATCCAGTATTCTAAATTTCTGGCTACACACGTTGTGGCCATTGCTGGTTTTAAATTGCTCATAACTGATTGCCATGATCTCTTGAGCAAAAGATCCATCCGTTTATCCATCGGATCCTTCAAAACTCCCATGTCCTCAAAGGACAGATCTGTGGACCTTGAAACCTGGGAAAAGGCGGCATCCAGTCTGGGCACCTTGTTCCATACTGCTGCAGGGTCCTCCTCGAAAGGAAAACGCCTTTTGTGGGCTTTTTCTCTGGATCCTGCCATTCTTTCCTAATGGCCTCAGAGATGACCGGATGAACTGGGAATGTTCGGCCCCTAGGCTCATCCAACCCAGCATACATGCGGTCATGGAGTGATAATTCCTTTTTCTCCTCACTTAAACCAAGCGTAGCATGAATGGCTTTAAGGAGCCCATCGACCTCTTCAAGGGACAGTTTGAATTTAGAGGGGGCTACCTCAGAATCCTCCAACTCCTCTTCCGAATCTTTAACGGAAAGAGTAGTGGACTGTTTTTCCCTATCTGAAGAGTCTTCAGGCAGAGATTCTAACACCGGGATTGAGAGAGATCCCTGGGAAGACTCTGAAGTGGAAGGCTGACTAGCAGCCGGGTTAGCTAGTGAGTCACGAAAATTCTGGATCGTGGCGTACAGCTCCTTCTTTACAGAGGCCACCAGATCCTCACATACAGAGGCAGATTCCTCCTTAACTAAAGAAGTAATGCAGGGACTGCATAAGGTTTTCTTCCAATTTTCTCCCAGCTTGGCCCTGCAAGAAGGACACCTTTTCTTTGGGTCAGAGCTCTTAGCCTATGAAGAAAAAGACAAAAAAAGGAAAAAAACCAGGGAACCCTTAGTGAGACCCAGTCTCAGCTTTGATAGGGATCACCACACAGGTGCACTGAGAAGAAACCAGTCAGCTTCTAGTGCCCAGACAGGCCCCTTGCCACCAGGGGGGAAAAAGGAGAGAGAGAGCGAGACCAAACGCCAGGAAATCGAAAAAAGAAAGGCAGACTTTAACTGCTGCCTCTTACCTGGGCTTTGCTGGTGCCTGTGCCTGTCCCCACCGCTGCAGACGCTGAATCTTCCATAACAGCTGTGCAGAGATCCACTTGTGGCTAAACGCCGCCTCCGGAGTCACGCCGTGCAGCTGCACCGGACCGGAAGCGGAAATAGGCACCAGCACCTGTCCTCCCTCCTCCCCCCTGCGTCCACGCCGGAAACGACGTTTCAGCTGACCCGATGACCCGCTCTGTCACTTCCGGCGCGACCGCCGAAAAAAATATGGCGGCGGCACACGCGCGCCGCCGCGCCTACGAACGTGCGGGCCACCGAATCTTCGGCTCTCTCCGAGCACAAGAGGGGAAGAGGAGCCCGCTTGCTACCGCTGACAAGGCGTGGGTAGGTCGGGAGGACAGCGGGTCTCAAAAGGAGGAAAAAAAGGGAAAGAAGCCTAGTCCCTCAGGAACACCTAAGAGAAACAGACTCCCTCCCAAAAGGTGTTCCCTCCGGGCCGGAGGAAACACAAAAACTGATGTGTGGTAGGGAGGCGCCTCCCTTTAAAGTCTGGAGGAAGAAGGTGTTTCCTAACGAGGAGGGTGGAGTCGCTATCTCTCAGGTGCTGTCCTGAAAGACGCCTTGGGAAATATAATTATAATATATTATTATAATATATTTGTACTCTCACCAGTCAGTGTCCCTAATCACTGCTACATCAGCTGTACTGCACTGGTGACAGTATGTTAACCATTTGCCGACCAGATGCCGTCATTATACTGTGGCAGGTCGGCTCGTGCATCCTATGTCCCATGTGTGCCCGCTGATCCTTGTTGTTCTACTCCTACTTGTACCAGCAGAGAAAGTGGATTGTGGAGTGCGGGCACACAGCAGGGAGGAATGATGTCACACCATAGCCCCTGTGTTCCTGACACCCTCTGGTGGTGCAGTCCTTGGGATTGCAACCTAGTGCTACTTAGTTTGCAGCACAGAAAACGGGGGGGGGGGGGAGTGGGGATCCTAAGTCAGGGTTCCCAGAGACAGCGGTTAAGACTGGAGAGTATTCATATCAAAGCAGGGGTCAATGCAGGAAAACAGCAGAGAGTAATAAGGTACACGCAGGAGTCTTGGTACGGTGACACTGGCTAAAGTGTTCTGAGAAGCAAAGTTTGAGGTTCTGTCTGAACCGATGGGAGAATGGTACTCACCGTGGTATGCTCATTAGGGAGGATCTTGGGATACAAAGAGAAATAGAGAAGGTGGATGCTGCAAAAACTCGAACTGCGTGTGATCTATTGAAAAAGTGTTCACTAAAGGCACCTTGGGTTCAAGCATGGCAAGCATGGGTGGAGCAGCAGTTGAGAGTGCTTTGGTAAAGGTGGTAGCTGGAATGGACAGCTTTGTTTGCTGCAAATTGGCTCAAGGCCATGGCCTCTAGGAACACAGGGGGTACAATGTAGAGACAGTGGGTGAGATAGGAGATTAGAGAGTATTCAGATCCAAAAGGGAAAGAAAGGCAGGTGGCTAGCAGAGAGTAGTAAAAAAAAAAAAAAAAGCAGGGTTCTTAGCAATCGGCAAATCAGAGGGTAGTCAGGCAGTTCAGGTCAGCAGAGGAAAGGCAGTAAAATGGGCAGAAGGTGAGAGTGTAGTGAGACAATCAGGCGTTAGCAGGCTTAAGTGTTATAGCACTCAGGTAGTTGGTAGAAAGACACGGCACTATCCTGTTCAAAGTTTGGTGTTTAAACTGGTTGCTGAAAATCACAGCCAGTCGGGAGTGGGGGGTTGGGCTTATGGACAAAGAGAGCTAGCTCAGGAGTGAACATGCATGATTGCCCCCATAGCAAGCTGCACTTGGTGGGCACTTGGTAAGAGGGAGGGCCCAGAGCGCTGGTGATAAGAGGAGGATCGGGGGCTGCTCTGTGCTAAACCATTGCACAGAGCAGCTAAGTATGATATGTCGGTTGTTTAAAAAACATCTTTTACAAATGCTTTAAATATCTTTTAAGCCACTCCCACCATGTGCTGCTGTAGAAAAACCAACACTGAATACTTACAAGGAAATCCTGTGCTGTAGCAAGGCAGAGAGAGCTAAAAAAAATGCTGGAAACAGAACTGGACAAAGCTATAACAAGCAAGTGCATTGGAAAGCCAGGACTGATATCTAATAAGAGTAACAAGGACATCTTGGGCAGTATCAAGATAGACAGCTGCAACAAAGCTATAAAGTAGCAAAATATACCATTCAAAGCATTTTGATAACTTAGGTAAAACGATCCTGCCAGAAATCCTGAGCCCTGCCCAGTTCACCTCTGAACTACAGGAAACGTCCTTGTATTTATGGAGATGGTGGAGGCGGTTTCTAATTCCTATCACTTTTTATGTGTAGTACCCTCTACTTAGGTAGGTGCTAGAGTAGGATTTTTTTTTCTGTAGTATAGGTAAATTTAGGCAGGCCTGTTAGTTTTGTTTAGTGAGGGCTGGGAGTGGCTCAGAGTTAGCAGCTGGTGACTCACAGGCAGCGTCACTGAGACCTCCCTCTTTCTTGTAGAGAATTCCAGAAGGAGAGGAGGAAAAGAGAGATAGAGCTGCCTGAGGTGTTCTAAGGAGCCCTGACCAATCCCCAACCCAGATAGGCAGGGGCCAGGCCTCCTTAAAAACCTAGAGTCAGCCCAGCTGGGGAGAAGTTGTCCGGTGGAAGAACTGGAGATGGCCTACTAGGCTGTAAGGGCCTTTGAGGGAGCTCCCCTGTCTGGGGGGAGGTGACCTTGGGCCTGGGGCTCGGGTGCAGGATGGAGCCCTTCAGCAAAGCATGAAGGTTCAGGACAGGAGGCACAGAAGGAGCAAGAGAGGACAGCAGGAGCTAGCACTACTGGGCAAGTCTTCGGGGGGGGGGGGGGACCACTGGTTGCAGCCAGAAGGGCTGGGGAGTGACATGTGTAGTCAGGACTGGGGAGGCATGCCTGAGAGGACTGAGAGGAAACAGTCAGGGATGGGTACAGAGCCAGTAGTGAGGACTGCAAGGTCATGGACAGTGGAGTCGGGCAGGTGCAGCCAGGAGGGCTGGCAGGGCCTGAAGAGGGCTGATTGGGAGCAATGGTCCATCAGTAGGACAGCTAGCACTAAAGACTTTCTATTTCTGCTACACTATCCCTGTCTGTAAAGGGCGATTGTTGAGGCCTGGCTGAGCCAGTGTCAGGCCTAACCTTACATGTGCTAACTGGTCCTGAGGATTAAGAGTTGTGCAGGAGGAAGAAAGAGGAATAGTCTGCAAGCAAGAAAAGTGCTGTAGGAGACTGAAGTAGTAACTTGCACAGAGAAGTGTACATAGTTATCCCAATTGATTGATATACAATCCACCAATTGATTGATATGCAATCTACCAATTGACTGATATGCAATCCCCCAATTGATTGATATGCAATCCACCAATTGATTGCTCTACAATTCACCAGGCATCCCATATTTCCCTCACCCATCCAAGTTAAATTCCCTCAATAAAACAAACAAAAAACAAGCACATGGACTGTTCATTGTCTTTAGGTGACTGGGAAGTGAATGCCAGGCTGGGCAGGGTGACAGATGGGCCACAACACTCAGTGGCTCCCATGGGGCACCGCTACATATGTCCTAAGCTATTTGCCTGCCGTTGCAGGCATCAAACACTTCCGGGTGTCAGCTTCCCGCCATGTGCTGTGGTTCTTCACACAGGCTCCTATATCACAAAAAACATTGGAATTTTTGGCAATTCAAAGTAAGTATAATAAAGCGTTTCTTTTTACAGTGAGGGTTTAGTTTCATTTGAACCCTGTAGTGGCAGGGTCATGTTGGCCAAAAACATTTCCCATTTACAGACGTAAGAATGTCTCTGTATTAACGTATATTTGTTTAAATGTTTTCACATATTTTTAGGCCCCCTTGTTCTGTATTTTATTCATTCCATTTTGCATGTTTATTATCCTTTCCTGGAACTAACTTCAATGTGCAAACCGATGCCTGGATTCTGTCACCATCTTCACAGAAGTCTTCATCAAGAGCTGATCTTAATAAAGGTTTTACTGTATAGACAATCCTACTCATTTTCTTTCCTTTCAAAACACACCGCAGGCTTTCAAATTCTTACGTTTTCATAATATGTATCTATAAACATTTTTACCATATATTTTTCAATAGAACACGTAGTTCCAATTCCATATAGACTTTTCTTGATAATTAGCTAGCTATACTATTCCCTGGATTTGCTGTCTTGGTCACTTTTTCTATTCTAAACCTATAGTCAGATCCTAGTTTAAAACAAAACTAAACTCTCACAAAATAATGCTTAGACTTGTATGGTAAGTAAAAGAGGATTGCATTATGTTGTATTGTAACTTTGCTGTCTGCAGTGTTGGCCAACCGTCAGTATTTTTACTGGCATCCAGTAAAAAATGGGCACTTTTCTCCTGACAGTAAATGTCAGTGACATAAAAAGTTTGCCAGTTAAAAATATGGCTGTGACACTTGATTTGGAACTGCACATGCGCAGTTCCAGTCCAGAGCCAACTGAGACCATATGGGAGGCTGCTATAGTGTGCCGGCGGGTGGGCTGGGTCTGGCAGAGGTGACGTCTGAGCAAGTCGTGTGATGTCATGGTGCAAAGGAGCCGAGCAGAGCGGCTGGAACCTGTGGGTCTGCGGGACATGGGCAAGGCATGCCGGGAGTGGGACTGTCAATGCTGTTTGGACTGGAGGGACCACCTGACATGGAGAGAGACCTTGACCTGTCCCTGATCGTCTTACTCACCATATCGAAAATAAAATAAGAAATATGTTTTTTGTCTTAAAGCGGAGGTCCACCCTAAATGGAGCTCCCGCTCATTGGAACCCTCCCCCCCTCCGGCGCCACAATTGGCACCTTTCAGGGGGGAGGGGGGTGCAGGTACCTGTACAATACAGGTATCTGCACCCACTTCCGGCGTAGATTCTGCAGAAGGTACGCCCCTTTCCGCAGAATCTACGCCCCTTTCCGAAGGTCCCCCGCTGCCTGCTGGGAAACACACAGATCCCAGAGACAGCGGGGACCATCCTTATTGCGCAGCGCGACTCGCGCATGTGCAGTAGGGAACCGGGAAATGAAGCCGCAAGGCTCCACTTCCTGATTCCCATACCCAAGATGGCGGCAGCAGCACCCGAGAGACGATCGAGAGATCGGCTTCGGGTGCCGACATCGCGGGCGCGCTGGGCGGGTAAGTGTCATTATTTTAAAAGTCAGCAACTGCAGTATTTGTAGCTGCTGGCTTTAAAAAAAAAAAAAAAACGGCGGACTCCCGCTTTAATATCTACCTTAAATCACATTGCTAATTGCATAATGTACTTGTTTGTAGCCGAAATACTGAAATTTTCACTTAAAACTGTCATTTTGTAGCTGTTGGAAATGCCAGTAAGAACCTGGCTGTGCCAGTAAGTTTTGGGTGTCGTGTCAGTAAATTTCAATCTGGTAGGTTGGCAACGCTGACTGTCTGGCCTCATGTTGAGAAATGCTGCACAAACTGGCACTATATAAATCCTGTATAATAATAATATTAAATATTTGTTACAAAAATATATTTTTTCCCCTTACTTTGAACATATTTTCTCTTCCCGTGCTGTGTACATCTTGTAGACTTTGTATGAATGTACTGTGGACATGTGCAGCAGACGTACAGTGGTGTACTATGGCACAATGTGCCAGCTTACTGTGCACTGACCTGAATTTTAAGCACACAGGAACGGGTGGCAATCAGCAAACGGAATGAACATTTTTTTATTTTGGCCTTTATCATTATTATTAGTTTTATTATTTAAATATGCTAGGTATGTCACATTCTGGTTTTGCTTTATTTTTTATCTAGAATGTACAATTTACAGTATGCTAAAATACTGTGAGTGGCAGATACCATAATTTTGATTAGATGTTCCTAGAGACCTGAAATTTAATTAAAGGGTTCCTCTAATGTAAAAAGGTTGAGAAAGTCTGGGTTAAGTGTTTAGGTGTAGATTCAATTTAACACTGATCAGCCACCATTTTACCAGCCTCTGGGTATGCAGTTAGGGTGGAGAAAAAGGGAATACGGGATGGTGGGTGAATTGTGGGGAAAAAGAGGAAGTGGTGTATCAGGGATGCAGCTCAGTAGATGTATTTCAAGGGCCCGCTGTGATGGGCCTTGATCAGTTTCAGAAGTTATGAAGCAGCATCTCTGCTTGTAATTGTCATTTCCAGCAGGTGCTGGGCACCTATGGGTAAATTGTGTTGAGGAATGCAGTGACTAGCAAGATAGTATTTTAAAGCCTTGTTCTTACGTATAAAGACTTGCATACACAGACGATAGCTCTGTCAATTTGAGAATGTATGAGTGATGTTCAAGGTTCAGATTCCCATTTGTGTAGGATTAGAAGATAAAGTAAACGGGGCACTGGGTGTGTCTTGACAGAGGTCCTCAAATGGGTCTTTAATCAGGATAGGCCTCAAAATGTGTTGGACTTGTAAGGCAACTCCTATATACAAGGGTGGCAAGATTGGATTTTCTCCTTGGCTCAACCATCCATTCATAAACCAGCAGAGAAGCTGGATTTTGCCTGAATCCATGAGCTGTTGGAGCGGATTGTTTTCTGTGCCAGATGGAAAATCTGAGTCCCCCAAGACTGGGATAATGAATAAGGGATGAGGTGAGATTGGTATCAAGTGGAGGGCCTGTGTGATGACTGAGTATGGCTCCCATTGTTGGTGGCCAGGTTATGAATCACATTTTCTTGTACTTGATGTGGATGGCCAGGTGTGTGAGCGTCTCTTATCTGGGGAATAGATGGCACCAGGATGAAGTAAGAGAAGGTAAACCAGCAGAGGCTTAAAGGATCTGTTACTGACAGCTTGGTGCCAGAGCCACAGCATACCTCCAGAGGTCTAGTGGAATCCATGCCTTGACAGGTCAAGGCTGTTTTGGCGGGACCTACTCGATATTAGGTTGATGGTCATAATGTTTTGATTGATTGGTATGTGCTTCTGACTAGGGCTGAAAAAACGAATCGATTAATCGACAACTAATCGATTATGAAATTGATTACTATTTTCATAATCGATTAATCGGCCAGTAACATAATGGGGGTATAAAAAAAATCTAAAATAAGCCCTTTATAGTACAAAAATATAATCACTACTGTAAATATTACTTTCACTGTTCTACAGTAAAAAAAAAAAAAAAAACCCTTCCAGTAGTGATTATCTGCTTTTTTGTACTATAAAGGGCTAATTTTGCAGAAACGCACTACAGTTCATTTACATGGTTTCCTATGGGACACGTTCATATCGAGGCTTTTTTCAGCCTCATATTTGGAAAGGGTCAGGGACTTTTAATGCAAAACAGGGCTTTTTTGGCTCAATATACTTCAATGGAGAAGCTGCAGAAAAGAATGTAATGCGTTTTTGCAGCAATTTGTGTTTTTTAATCTGCCTAAAAAAATGCAAAAAACGCAAATTGCCGTAAAATCACGTGCACAAAAATCAAAACGCACAACAAAAAGCACTGCAGAAACAGATAAAAAGCAAAAACTGCATAGGTGTGTACCAAGCCTTATGCTGGCCTCACGGATCAATTTTCAGGTGAGAATATTTAGATGAAAAATCTTTGTACATTCGCTGAATGAAAGAATTTTTTTGAAATTTTCACTTCATTTCTGAACAAAAACCACATACACTGTCTGAAAATTCCTTCGATCAAGAAGTTTTCTATTTCCAATTTTTCCCCTCACTGTGGTTGAAAATGAATGTCAATTTGACCCACTTTTTTTTTGTAAAGGTTATTAACTGATTAATCGATTAATCGAAACAATAATCGGCTAACTAATCGATTATGAAAATAATCGTTAGTTGCAGCCCTACTTCTGACCTGGAAAACGTAGTCAATGCTTCAGAGGGCATAAGGAAGAGGGAAAACGCAAACATCTGGTGGAACTGCTGTACTACTGCTGAAGAGATTTTGAACTAATCTCAATCTGGTTTATACAGTTTTGGGTAAAGGAATTACATTTTTTTTGAAAAATTAGGCTCTCCTTAATCTAAAACCAACAGATTGCAAAAAACACCAAACAAAACTATTAACTTTGTTTATGACAGATCAACACATTTTGCTTTGTACAATTGGTTGAGAGATACCAGCCTTCAAAAAATATATATTTAAAAAGTAGTGAGTTGGCAAGCTTTCTGTAAAGCAAGGGTTGACAACCTAAGCTCTCCAGCTGTGGTAAAACTACAAATCTCATCATGCCTCTTACTTTGTGGTCAGAGTCTTGCAACGTCTAATATGATTCATAGTTTGACCACAGCTGGAGTGTGGAGGTTGCCTACCCCTGGTGTAAAGGCTTGCAGCAGGGACAGGGGTTGACAAATGACAACACACAGATTTCCATTCTCCCCCTGAAATAAAATCTAATGTATTTGTTTATAAATGGTTGTTCTTGGACTGGCGGCAAACTCCAGGTCCAGCTTTGTACACAGTACTTAGTAAAATCGTGGCATGCTACACCTAAATAAACGAATACAAAGGAAAAACACTGCGTTAATGTAAAAATAGTAAATAGTGAATTCGCAAACAAGCGAAACGTATAATACTCCTGTGGAAAACACAGCCAAGCTGCTAGCACACAAACAAACCAAGTTAAGAACAAAAATATATAAATAAGTTCAGCGCTTGAAAGCACCTATGTAAATAAGTGTAAGTATAATAAAAGTGAGAATAATCCTGTAACAATGACCAAGAGTCCACTAAAGTCCAAAGGGGGTAAAGACAATCTCAAAGTCAATGTCCATGGACTTCAAAGTGGTGTGTTTAGGACTTCTGAAGAAGTCAGATGGCATTCCTGGAAAAATGACTCCTAACCTTCTTAGACCTCAGAACCTCTTGAGAACGGATTATAAAACAATTAAAGAAGGTGGATACTCTTACCAGATGAGTTGGACACATCCACCATATAGTAGTGTGTCATACGGGCTTGTAGGGGGCTCCTATGCCACCCAAGATGCAACACGCCAGATGGTGGTTCCCCTCGGAATTCTTCGTAGTCTCCAATTGGAAGAAGCAGATGAACCTTCCAAGCTGTGGATAGCTGTGGATTCACCATAGGGAGGTCAAAGCATAAAAGACACCTCGCATGGTGAAATACAACCAGTAACGGTTTATTGAAAATAATACAATTTAAAATTGGAATTAATAATCCATAAAAATCACGTGATGAATACGTGATTGCCCCAGTAGACGACTTTGTGGTCGAAACGCGTAGGGCCTGCATTTTTCTGCTCCCCACATTGCTATTTTAGTTTTTATTCATCACGTGATTTTTATGGATTATTAATTCCAATTTTAAATTTGATTATTTTCAATAAACCGTTACTGGTTGTATTTCACCATGCGAGTTGTCTTTTATGCTTTGCCCTCCCTATGGTGAATCCCTACGAGATACTTGGTGCCAAGTTCCACAGCTATCCACAGCTCAGAAGGTTCATCTGCTTCTTCCAATTGGAGACTACAAAGAATTCTGAGGGGAACCACCATCTGGCGTGTTGCATCTTGGGTGGCATAGGAGTCCCTTACAAGCCCGTACGACACACTACTATATGATGGATGTGCCCAACTCATCTGGTAAGAGTATCCACCTTCTTTAATTGTCTTATAATCCGTTCTCAAGAGGTTCTGAGGTCTGAGAAGGTTGGGAGTCATTTTTCCAGGAATGCCATCTGACTTTTTCAGAAGTCCTAAACACACCACTTTAAAGTCCATGGACATTGACTTTGAGATTGTCTTTACCCCCTTTGGACTTTAGTGGACTCTTGGTCATTGTTACAGGATTATTCTCACTTTTATTATACTTACACTTATTTACATAGGTGCTTTCAAGCGCTGCACTTATTTATATATATTTACACCTAAATAAAATCAATAAGCATATCGTTGTAGAAAAAGAAGTTAAAACTTACATAAAAGATTTAGCATAAATTTTTCAAAACCCTGCAGCATATTGGTTTACTCAAAAAGGTTGAGCAAAGGACCCTGGTGGTCACTGATCTCTATAAAAAAAATAAAAATAAATGTGAGTGGTTGTTGAAGGTTACTGTATGACTGAAAAGCCTGTGTGTGTAGGAAGCAGTGTAATAAGAAAAAAAATTAAATAAATTATATATATATATATATATATATATATATATATATATATATATATATATATATACACACACACGCACACACAGCATACAGTGTTTATGAGGCCTTAGGATGAATATGCTCACTCCCAAGACCGTGACAAGGAGTGGGCGGGTGGGACGGCTGCCCTGGGCGCAATGGTTCACTGTCGGGATGAGGGCGCCTTCCTTCTGTTACAAAGTTGAAAGGAGTAGTGGCATCGCCGTTGATTTTGACAAGAAGTGCTGGGCGTATGGCGGGGGGGGGGGGGCAGCAGTTTGGCATCTTTGCCCTGGGTGCTGGATGACTTTGTCCCAGGACTGCTCAGTCCTCCATTGTATCTATGGAAGAGCAAAACAGCCACCCATTGAAAACATTGTCAACCTATGAAGAGGTTAGTATTAGACAGACTAGTAGATCTCGGTGAACTTTACAGGCGTTACTAACAAATTAATGTTACTTTTAATGCTCCTGACAGAACACATCCTATATGTCCTTTTTTATTTTGCCCATATTTACACATTAAGTGTGATTGTACAGATTGTACACTGTAACAAAACATAAATGATGGATTATATGCATAAAGTTCTGTAGTAACATAAGTCAATGTGTTTCAAAAATATTTACTCACGTTCCATGAAATATAGACCGGTTTCAATTCTCCAAACAATTTGTCCCTTTTGCGTTCCTGTTACACCTCTGTTTTTGGAATCCCAAAAATTAGCAGGAGAATTTTCATCTAAAAGTGAAAGATAGAGCTTTTAACCAATATATAAAGTACACCTTATAACCAATATATACAGTATCAGTATAGCAACAAAAGAAAGTGCAACAAAACACATATACATTTAAAACAACATTTTCTTTGTATATAAGCATCCTCTAAAATCATAAAATTGGATTCGCATTGTACAAATGATGCATGCCCATTAAAGCTTTCACACATAAGCCAGAAACAGACACTGTTTCACTATGAATTCCCGTTTAAAGCTGAACTCCAGGAATTAACTTTTTGTAAACTTACATTGGTCCAGCTTGGTTACATCAAATTATTTATATCTCACAGAGGGCAGCCGGGAACACAGAAATTCACTGTAATAGCCTGTGGTACTTAAGGCTCGTACACGCTATAAGAAAATCGGGTGAACATTTTCATCCAAAGAATTTTCGTATGATTTTTTCGTATAGTGTGTACACAACTTTGGACAGCAGATTCAGAATTTTTGTATGAAAATTCCCAAAGGGATCAACACCAAAATTTTTCTTATATGAGAACAGAACGTAGGATTTTCATTTAATGTGTACCGTTTTTGTCCGATTTTCGTACAAGAAAAATCAGAAAAGAAGGACTGTGCATGATCAGAAACAATAAACAACAAAAAGCCTTTGTCATACGAGAATATTCAGAAGATTTTTCTTACGAGTTTTCTTTCATGGGTTTCGATTTGCTGTGAAACATCCAGAAAAATCTGATATAGTAGAAGAATTTTTGCTAGATTATAGTGTACTCCCCACTTTACAGTCAGTGTTGGCCTCTTATACTTATCACAGTTGCTTGCTCAGGACCTCCACCATTCAGAGAACATTTGGGATTTTTTTCTATGAATATAAGGCGCTCTCCTATTGGGTGAGAAGGAGATCATGATGTCATCAAGCCCAACTTTCCGCCTCTTCCAAGCTGAGAATGCCTTGTATTTATAAAACAAACAACCATTCTCCAAATGGTGGAGGTGCTGAGTGAACTTAGCACCCAGAAGAAACCAACACTGATAAATGCATGTTTAAAGTGATATTAAAAGCTTGTATTTTATTTTCAAATACTAAACATGATATACTTACCTGCTCTGTGCAATGCTTTTACACAGAGCAGCCCCAAGTCTCCTCTTCTAGGGTCTCCGCCTGCACTCCTGGCCCCTCCCCCATAGCAAGCCGCTTGCAATGGAGGCACTCATGCAAGCTCTCTCCCCGCCATAAGACACACAGAGTGTGGCTCAGCCCCGCCCCTGTTCCTTCCTCACTGGCTGTGATTGCCAATGGCTCCCACTGCTGTGTCTCAGCCAATAAGGATGGAGTGACCCGGGAGAGCCTCGGCTCTCGTGCACATCGCTGGATGGAGATGAGGCTCAGGTAAGTATTAGGGGGGCTGCAGGGTGATGCTGCAAGAAGAAGGTTTTTATTTTCATGCATAATATATATGAAGGTAAAAAGCTTCAGCTTTTACAACCACTGTAATGCATAATGCATGATTATTCTGAAATACCTGGGACAATTGGATTTCTGTCCATAAAAAAACAAAAAAACAAAAACAAAAAACAAGACTGCTTCTAGCATACCTACTACATGTTTCTTTTAAGCTAAAAAAACATCCTTGTACAGGTTTATGGAATTTATTAAAATGAAACTGAATTCTCTAAATTGCCTATTATTATTTGTATTTTCTAAAATGTTCCAGTTTAATTAATCCCATTTAATCTTAAGTAAAAATCTGTCTCTGAAGCACATTAAAAGTTCCAGTCTTCAGGCACTTATCTCTAACTCATTTCTTGCAATTGTCAAGAAGTTCCCATGGCTTCTAATGGTTGTGTCAATATCCTTAACATAGGAAGTGACTCTCAAAGGGAATTTGTGGCCACCCACTTTCCTGAGAAGTCTCCTTGAACTAAAAGTTAGCCTATTAATGGTTATTTATAGCATCCTATGTGGTCACTTCAGAAAAAAATAAACTGAGATCGCTGACACCGTATCATACTTTCCTTCTTACTATAATATCCTAACCTCCTCATTTCTTAACCTCTATGCAGCATAAATTGTTCATGTTATCCACAACAAAGACTAGTTTTATTCCTTTAAAAATATATAAAACATTAAAAGAAAACCTGTATTGAGAAAAAGAAAGCCACTTCCAATACTATCTTTCTTCTGAGAATGATAGTCAAGGATCTGAAGACAATATTCATCAAGCACAGTTGGAACGAGGTCAGAACTTCATGAGCATGGAAAAGAAGTAGTAACCCCCAATTACAGAACGGGGCTTTAAAGGCAACTTAGAGATCAGCTAGTAGACTTGCATAAAGGCATGAATTTTATTACACGTGTTTAACCACTTGCTTACTGGGTACTTAAACCCCCCTCCTGACCAGACCAATTTTCAGCTTTCAGCGCTGTCACATTTTGAATGACAACTGCGCGGTTATGCTACACTGTACTCAAATTAAATTTTTATCATTTTTTTCACACAAATAGAGCTTTCTTTTGGTGGTATTTAATCACCATTTGGGTTTTTATTTTTTACTAAACAAACAAAAAACCGTTTCATAGTTTGTTATAACATTTTATAAGATAAGATGCCACTGATGGGTGACACTGATGGGCACTGGTAGGTGGCACTGATGGGCACTGGTATTGATAGGCGGCACTGGTAATGACGCACTGATTAATTTATGGGCGGCACTGTGGGCACTGATAGGCGGCACTGATAGGTGGCACTGTGGTCACTGATGGGTGGTACTGTGGGCCCTGGTAGGTACCTTCACGATCGGGACCTATGTCCCTCTCGCAGCCACCGATGGTCAGCTTTTTTTTTCCTCCTCACACTATCAGCGTGAGGAAGAAAAGTAGCCGATTACCAGCTTTGTTTACATCACATGATCAGCTGTCATTGGCTGACAGCTGATCACGTGGTAAGGGGTCCCCTTACTCTGATCTGTGATCAGGCGAGACTCAGACTCGCCGTTCACAGAGCGCACCGCGCGTGCCCTGCAGGGGGCGAAAAGGCCGCTCAAGCATGGGAGGACGTCCAGAGATGCCCTCCTGGCAAATTAAGTCTGTGCTGTAGCTGTCTTTCGGCTATAGCACGGACGGCAAGTGGTTAAAATACGTAGTAATAGTACAAAAATTTTAATAATATTGATAAAGAACATGGTCTAGAAATATACATATAAATACACTAGTAACAGTATCTCCTCCTCATTATAACACGTTTCAGGAAGAGTTCAATCCTTTCATCAGGGGTATTGTGAGAAAGAATTGGCAGAATTGTTTCCATTGCAATGAACTAAATATAATACAATCGTATAGGATATAAAAGCAGAATTCACTTTTGCCAAAGCGTGGATATAATCCCCGCACCCCCAGAATTTTTGGCCCCGGATGACCCACACTGAGGTCCCCCAACAATGGCCAGATTTGGAATGGGAATGAGAGGTCTTGCTATGTAGCCGTGGGCTCCTGAAAAGGAAGTATCTGCACTTCTTGAGTAGGCCATATACGCTTCATTTGCTTTTATTAAACCAGCAACATTCAAGGTGGGTGTGGGATTCCCTTCCACAGTACTATTGTATTCTGACAATGGGGAGATTTCTTTGCTGTCAGATTACACACATCAGCACCACCATCTATAAGTGGTGGCACTGATAGAGAGAACATTTTCCAACAGGCTGGTTGTACAGAAGTCATTTGAGAGATCAACTTCTGTACAACCAGCCTGCCCATAGATGGATCGAAATTTGGCCAATCCTTGCTGAACCAGCCAAATTTCGATCCATCTATGGCTGGCTTTGGTTGGATACTTTTTGGAGGTCAGAGATTTAGAGGGTGCTGTAGACACTAGATTAGCATGGCAGTAAGGCAACTAGTATCTTCAAAAAAAGTGGTCAATAATGGCAGCCTTCATTTTTTTCATTTCATTTTTCTTCAGTCAAGTGTATAACCTAAAATTTTGTAAAATTTAGCTGCAATGACTGACTTTACATTTTTACAGGCCTTTGTGAACAAATTGGAAGTCAGCATGACTCAAGTCACAAAGACAGAGTAGTGGCTGTAAGCATAAATGATTTAAATCCGCGAGACGACCCTTAAAGCTATCCCCTGCATCCCAGGCAATCAACTGGAGCGCAGTCATTTTATATATAGGCAAGACATTCAGTATGGTATTTGTGAGAGCATAAACTGTGCCAGACATTTACTTCCATCAGTGCTCTCTCCTAGCAATAGTGCATTTGAAACTGACCATCAGTTTCTTGTACATTATCTTCATTCACCACAGTCACAGACAATGCATTTGCTAATTGCTCACTACACTAGCTGTTAATAGTTCTTCACCTACTTCTCATTCTAGTTGTTGTCATTGCTACTGTCCAACACCTAGGACTTGTGTAGATGAGTGTTTTCCCTCGGTTGACAGCGAAGCAGCCCTATCATTGTCTTTTGCAATACATTACACTTGACTGCAGAAAGAAACATTCTACATCTGTCTACATGAGACCATAAGCAGGAGATAAAAGGAGTTTTCCTGGTAAACACCCCCAGTCCCCTAGACCAATGATGGCAAACCTTGAGACCCCAGATGTTTTGGAACTACATTTCCCATGATGCTCCTGCACTCTGCAGTGTAGTTGAGCATCATGGGAAATGTAGTTCTAAAACATCTGGGGTGCCAAGGTTCGCCATTACTGGGCTAGACTATCCTAAGCTGAAACTGCCCACCCAGGTGTTTCCTTATCTACTCTGACAACTTCCTGTAGTGTCTGTACATCAATGTTTCAAAGATTTTGATTAGGCTATGGATCCAGAAGTAGGGATAAATTCTATTCAAGTGTACTGAGTGTTGTTGCACAGACATACTAGGCCAGGGATATGCAATTAGCCTCCAGCTGTTGGAAAACTACAAGTCCCATCATGTATCTGCCTCTGGGTGTCATGCTTGTGGCTGTCAGAGTCTTGCTATGCCTCATGGGACTTGTAGTTCTGCAGCAGCTGGAGGTCCACTAATTGCATATCCCTGTACTAGGCGATGGAAGGAGGCAAGTATTGAACCCACGGTGGGCAAGTTTCAGCTAAGGACAGTCTACTTTGTTATAATCTAAATCAAGGGTGTCAAACTCAATTTCATCATGGGCCGCATTAGCATTGTGGTTGTCCTCAAAGGGGCGGTGGTATCTGTAAGACTATATAAATGGATCTACTCTTTATCATATTAAAGAATTGAGTCTGCATTGGATTATTACTAGTTTTAGTAATAACTTAACCACTTCAGCCCACAAATAGAGCTTTCTTTTGGTGCTATTTGATCACCTCTGCAGATTTGATTTTTTTGCGCTGTAAACAAAAAAGAGCGACAATAAAAAAAAAAAAATACAATATTTTTAATTTTTGCTATAATACACACCCCCCCCCCCCCCCCCCCCCCCCAAAATAAAAAAATGTAAAAATATATTTCATCATCAGTTTAGGCCGATATATATTCTTCTCCATATTAATGGTAAAAATAATTGCAATAAGCATATATTCATTGGTTTGCGAAAAAGTTATAGCATCTACAAAATAGGGGATAGATTTATAGCATTATTATTATTATTTTACTAGTAATGGCGACGATCTATGATTTTTTGCAGGACTGCAACATTGCGGCGGACAGATCAGACACTTTTTTGGGACCATTGACATTTATACAGCAATCAGAGCTAAAAATAGCCACTGATTACTGTATAAATGTCACTAGCAGTTAAAGGGTTACGACTAGAGGGGAATCAAGGGGTTAAATGTGTTCCCACAGTGTGTGTTCTAACTGCAGGGGGATGGGGGAGGAGACCGATCGCTAGGAACAGACGATCACTCTCTACTCCCCTGACAGAATGGAGATCTGTCTGTTTACATTGACAGATCTCTGTTCTGTCTTTGTCAGAAGTGTTTGCTGGTGCCCGGACATCGCGGCCACCGGGCATTCACATTGGTTCCTACGTCACGCAGTGTGTGCACACGCCCCCCCCCCCCCCCCATACCCCTTAACCACTTAAGGACCGGGCCTCTTTTTCAGACTTGGTGTTAACAAGTTAAAATCACGTTTTTTTGCTAGAAAATTACTTAGAACTCACAAACATTATACATTTTTTTCTAACACCCTAGAGAATAAAATTGCGCTCATTGCAATACTTTTTGTCACACCGTATTTGCGCAGCGGTCTTACAAACGCACTTTCTTTTGGAAAAAATTCACTTTTTTTAATTAAAAAAATAAGACAACAGTAAAGTTAGCCCATTTTTTTTTTAGATTGTGAAAGATAATGTTAGGTCTAGGGCTAGAATTATTGCTCTCACTAACGATTGCGGCGATAACTCACATGTGTGGTTTGACCACCATTTTCATATGCGGGCGCTACTCACGTATGTGTTCGCTTCTGTGCGCAAGCTCGTCAGGACGGGGCGCTTTAAAAAAAAAAAAATGTTTTCTTATTTATTTTATTTTTACACCGTTTTAAAAAAAAAAAGAATTTGGGTCACACGCCTAACGTAAACATGCCTTGTAATAGAAAAAAGCATGACAGGTCCTCTTAAATATGAGATTTGGGGTCAAAAAGATCTCACATCTCCTATTTGGACTTAAATGCAATAAAAAATAAAAAATAAAATTGTAATTTGAAAAAATAACATTGAAAAAATGTGCCTTTAAGCCCTTGTACAGACGGTCGGACATTCCGACGGAAAATGTCCGATCCGACCGTGTTGTGGGCTCCATCAGACTGTTTCCGTGGGAATATCCGACGGACAAAGATTTAGAGCTGGGCTATAAAACTTTCCGACAACATGATCCGATCGGATTTTGTCCGACCGCGTGTACAAGGGCTAAGAGGTATGGGCGGAAGTGACGTTTTGACGTCGCTTTCGCCCTGCTATGGTATGGAGACGGGGGGCAGGCCATCTTAGCCTCACTTGTCTTCATACCAAGGAAGTGATAAGACCCGATTTCCTCTGCCGCTGACGACGGCTCTGGTAAGTGGCAAAGGGCACGGAAGAGTGGCGGGAGAGGGGTGGCACCTCTCCCGCCGCCGACAACGGTGATCTCGTGGCGAATCCGCCGCAGAGACCACCATTATCGTTTACCGAACCGCCGCCTGAAGAGATGGATACCTCGGTTGTGGCAGCAGCTGCTGCCGTTACCAAGACATCGTGTGGCGGTCGGTAAGTGGTTAAAGCAGCCGCCATGTACCTATGGCGTTTCACGCAGGGGAGCCAACCAGCCACTGTATAACGACAGTCAGTGAGTAAAATAAGTATTTGATCCCCAAGCAAAACATGACTTGGTACTTGATGGAGAAACCCTTGGTGGCAAGCACAGAGGTAAGACGTTTCTTGTAGTTGGTGACCAGGTTTGCACAAATCTCAGGAGGGATTTTGGTCTACACTTTTTTACAGATCTTCTCTAAACCCTTAAGGTTTCTTGGCTGTCACTTGGCAACTCGAAGTTTCAGCTCCCTCCATATATTTTCTATAGGATTAAGGTCTGGAGACTGGCTTACTCTATGACCTTAATGTGCTTCTTCTGTCATTGTCTTGCTGAAAGACGCATCCACGACCCACCTTCAGTGTTCTTGACTGTAGGGATGGTGTTCTTAGGGTCATAGTCAGATTTTTTTCTTTCTCCATACACGGCGAATCCCCCTCCTCAACAAGGCACATGTACAGTCATACCAGTGAACAGCTAAATGATTCAGAGAAAGATTGGGAAAAATTGCAGTGGTCAGATGAGAACAAAATTGAGGTCTTTGGCATTAATTTGACTCGCCCTGTTTGGAGGAAGAAAAATGCTTACTATGACCCTAAGAACACCATAGCTAAAGTCAAGCACGGAGGTGGAAACATGATGCTTTGGGGCTGTTTCTCTGCTAAATTACAGGCCGACTTTGCGGCATTTAGGGGTCAACGGATGGGGCTATGTACTATAAAATCTTGACTGAGAACCTTCTTCTCTCAGCCAAAACACTGAAGATGGTTCGTGGTAAATGGGTCTTCCAGCATGACAATGACCCAAAAATGTACCGCCAAGGCAACAAAAGAGTGGCTCAAGAAAAAGCACATTACGGTCATGGAGTGGTCTAGTCAATCTCCAGACCTTAATCCTATAGAATATTTATGAAGGGAGCTGAAACCTCGAGTTGCCAAGAGACAGCCAAGAAGAAACCGTAAGGATTTATAGAATATCTGTGGACCAAAATCCCTCCTGAGATGTGTGCAAACCTGGTAACCAACTACAAGAGACATCTCACCTTTATGCTTGCCAACAAGGGTTTCGCCACCAAGTACTAAGCCATGTTTTGCTTGGGGATCAATACTTATTTTACTCACAGAACTGCAACTTAATTTATAGCATTTGTTTTATGTGTTTTTTCTGGATTCTTGGTTGATATTCTGTCTCTATCATTTAAAATACACCTATGATAAAAAAATTCTAGACCCTTCATTTCTTTTTAAGTGGGCAAACTTACAAAATCTGCAAGGGATCAAATAATTATTTTCCCCACTGTATACAGTATCTCACAAAAGTGAGTACACCTCTCAAATTGTTGTAAGTATTTCATTATATCTTTTCATGTGACAACACTGAAGAAATGATACTTTGCTATAATGTAAAGTAGTGAGTATACAGCTTGTATAACAGTGTCAATTTGCTGTCCCCTTAAAATAACTCCACACACAGCCATTAATGTCTAAACTGCTGGCAACAAAAGTGAGTACACCCCTAAGTGAAAATGTCCAAATTGTGCCCGAAGTGTCAATATTTTGTGTGGCCCTCATTATTTTCCAGCACTGCCTTAACCCTCTTGGGCATGGAGTTCACCAGAGCTTCACAGGTTACCACTGGAGTCCTCTTCCACTCCTCCATGACGACATCACAGAGCTGGTGGATGTTAGAGGCATTGCGCTTCCCACCTTCCATTTGAGGATGCCCCACAGATGCTCAATAGGGTTTAGGTATGGAGACATACTTGGCCAGTCCATCACCTTTACCCTCAGCTTCTTTAGCAAGGCAGTGGCCATCTTGGAGGTGTTCAGATAAAAAAATAAAAATAAAAAGTTGTTGTGTGGGAACTCAAACTCTCTCTAATGTTCCAGGTATTAAAACAAAAACAAAAAAACACATGTTAAGTCCAGAAAAAGCTCATACAAGAAAACAAGTGCAATTTTGCAGTGAAATTTAACACATTGATCCAAATTATAAAGAGGAGCCCAGTAAAATTACAGTGGAGAAGATTGAGTAACTTCATCTCTCACAGTTGCATCTCCTATCCGTATCTCTGGCAATGGAGCCTGAAACATTATACCAGCTTTTACATGTAGCTTAACATTATAAAGTGGAAAAAATCTACCACAGAAAAAAAAAAAACTGCTCTCCTACATGCAAATTACTTAATCATTTATGGACAATTCACTCAGTAAAGCATGCAGCAAAAACACAGTATGCTTTACATGAAATGCATTCACTACTTTGCAAAGAGCAATGAGAATGCACAATAGAGAACAGCTGCTTTGTGTGGAGCACTTTACCACAGAGCAGTTGGGGGTTTCTGTATACTAAAAACCTAATATATACTAGTATAAGCTTCGATGAGCAGCAGTTGGTAACAATCCTAATTTATATGGCCCACTAGAAAATTAAAAAAATATATACTATACATAAATAGGCGATCATTTTTTTTTTTTTTTTTTTTTAATGATAAGAATACTATATATTCCAAAGTGTTGGATATAAATCAAACAGCAAAACTTTGTATTGCGTTGTATTACTATCTGTCGATTCAAATATGCAGTATATTAAAAGGTGGCAAGTCAATATCTATGGTCACATACTGTACACACACTAACTATATATATATATATATACACATACACATACACACACACACACACACACACACACACACACACACACACACATATATATATATATATATACACACATACACGCACACGCATATACGGTATAATTTTAGTGTCATAATTAATGTATATGCTAACAAAATGTGAAACGTGAAGAATGTATTCTCTACACAGAGCTAGCAACCATTGCCCGAAACAAATCTATGTACCCAATTCCACTGAAATGAAGGCTTTGCTGTTTGTAAGAACTCAATATCTTTCAAATCACGCCTACACAGATAAAAACACACAAAAAGGGTCAGTGTACCCAATAGTGATATTTTAGTATTTCTTTAGTAACAAGTGGAGCTTAAACAGCTAGATCACACCCTGACCTTCTTATATGTCTTGGACAGTTTAGGCCTCATTCACACTTTTGCGACTTTGCAGCACCACTTTGATGCGACTTGAAGCGATGCCTGTATAATCTTGAGCTCTATGGACCTCAAGTCGCATAACAATCGGACCAAAGTAGTGCAGGGACTACATTGAAGTCGCACAGATATGAATAGTACTCATTGGAAATCATGGGATACGACCTGTCATTCGACTTTGCAGTCCCAAGTCGCAGGACAAGTTGCACAAGTGTGAATGGGGCCTTGGAGACTTTTTTTTTTTGTATAGTGTTTTTGTTTTAGTAAACAAAGATGTTCTAAACGCGCCCTAATGAACACCACTCCACGCCACGTGGATCAATTTCCTTGTGGTTATAAATATGCTGGTAATGATATACCTTCAAGCAGCTACTTTGTTTAAAAAACAATGTGAAAGAAACAATATAAAAAAAATCCCAAATAAATGTCCTTTTAAAATATTGTAGCAGCGCTTTTTTGTCCACATTAAAGTGCAAACACACAATCTCATATGCAGTCAATCGATGAG
The DNA here is from genome assembly GCF_037356315.1 of Lithobates pipiens. NCBI lineage: Eukaryota > Metazoa > Chordata > Amphibia > Anura > Ranidae > Lithobates > Lithobates pipiens. The sequence continues at coordinate 185,876,839 of NW_027507784.1, read as the reverse complement.
AAAAGAATATATAGTGGAAAGGAAAAAGTCTTTGCTGTGATCTGTGTAAAGCTTCCACCAAAACGTCACCACGTGCGGCAAAATCTCCCCTATGGGGATGCACTCACCAGAAAGTCAGCAATATTAAGCCTTTCGATAGAATAAACCTTTTCCACTGCTCCACTGATACCATCCACTAGAGGTCAGTGTTATTTACCGAGGGCTTTAATGTTCGCTCCAGTGATAACACATTTAACACCTGCTCCCATGTTCACCAGAGGGGAATGCTAAAACCATGTGTTAGTAAATATTCCTGACCTACAATCTGGCCAACAAGCTACAGTCATTCTTTAAAGAATGCGCCTCACCCGTGTCCACATATATGCGGCTCTCACATGGACTCCGGAAGGCGGAAGTGATTGGTTTCCATTTGAGAGCCACATATATGTGGACACGGGTGACGTACATTCTTTGAAGAATGACTGTAGCTTGTTGGCCGGATTGTAGGGGAGATTTTGCCGCATGTGGTGAAGTTTTGGTGGAAGCTTTACACAGATCACAGCAAAAACGTTTTCCTTGTCTCTATATATTATTTTCTCATGGATTGACTGCATATGAGATTGTGTGTTTGCACTTTAATGTGGACAAAAAAGCGCTGCTACAATATTTTAAAAGCACATTTGGGATTTTTTAATATTGTTTCTTTCACAGTGTTTTGGTTTTGTTTGTTTCTTTTTTCACAGATCTAAACACAGGTGCATTTTTCCCTTTGGCAATACACACAACTGCGTAAAGATTCAGAATGTGGTGATGTGTTCACACCCACAGAAAATATTAAATTAGAAAGTTTTGTTTGACCTCACAATTATATGCGCATATATGTGTATATTCAATTCTATGCAAGCATAGACACCTAGATAGCCACACTGGCAGCTAGAAGAAAATGAAGAATATTTTATGTGTGGATACACATATGCATGTTTACACACCTGTACACCCATACACACAAGGCGTTCACAAAACATTTGTATTTGTTACTTAGAATTTTTCTGCCAGCAAGATCACGCATCTAAACATCAGTAAATGATGACTTTAAATGTTTATTCCCTTCTTTGTGTGTTGCTGCACCTCCTGCTGCAATATACAAAATGTTCATATTGGCATAGTGTAAGGTTTGAATACCAAGAACCCCAAGAGCAGAGGTCTCTCAGTACAACCCCCCCCAGATTTAGGAAAGTGGCAGATAGTTTCCCTCTCGAGCATTTACCAATAACAGATCATTTGTCTTGGGTGGACTGTCTTAAAGCGGAACTTCACCCTCCAGGGCATGTTGGCTTCCAATCACCACTCCTCTTCTGCAGAAATTAGGAAATCTTTTTTTTTAGTCCTTTATTTTTTTTGTAAAAAAGGCCCGGCCTGCCCCCTCCAATCCCACTATCGTGTACGTCATTTATCTACGTGAATGACGTGCACTTTGCCCACATCAATTTCCTGGAATATGTATGTCTCATATCCCAGGAGGCATAGTCCTTTATTGGAAAGGAGGTAGTGGGGCCAAGTGGAGCATCATTGGTAAAGCTGTTGGCTTAACCCAGAAGAGAGGGCAGCTTATCAGGTGCTACAGCGCTAAAATAGTGCCTGCAAAGCGCCCTGAAAGAGCCGCTGCTGTGTTTCCAATGTGAAAGCCCGAGTACTTTCACAATGGAGCGGTGCGCTGGCAGGACGCGAAAAAAAATTCCGGCTAGCAGCACCTTTGGAGCGGTGTGTATACCGCTCCTCCACTGCTCCTGCCCATTGAAATCAATTGGCGGCGTGGCTATACCGCCGGCAAAGCGCTGCTGTGCTTTGCGTGTGGTTTAACCCTTTCTCAGTCGCTAGGGGGGGTAAAATCGCCCCTCTAACGGCCGATTAGCGTCACGAAATGGACAATAAACTGCCGCTAAAAATATCGGCACGTTACCACCGACGCACCCACCGCCCAAGTGTGAAAGGGGCCTTATTTAAAGTGAAAAAGTCCTACATAGGTGAACAACAGGTGCCAGCAATCCTTTGTGGTAATACCTGTGATCTTTCACCAACACAAAACTGTATCTGCTTATCAGACCTTTAGACCCCCAAAAAGAGAAGTCTAAAGTGCTTTAAATCACATGGTCACTTTATTATACCACCGAAAAAAGACCACCAACTGTGCCGCTTTCAGTAACTGCTGCCAGTTATGGATAGGTCTAATGCCGTTTGTCCTCCCTGTAAACCCCAAAATATTGTGAGAGAAAGAGCATTCATAGAGCATTACCGTAAAAACAACTCCGTATTCTTAAAGCAATGTACTCACAGAATAATATTTAGAATTTGCATATAACAATCCAACATGCCGACTTGGCATGCACGATTTTGTCAATACCAAGGCTCCATCGCTATGCATTTTGTTCCTGTGAACCTCCATGGGTGATGGGTTATTAAAGAGCCTATGCTCTGAATGAAGGAACACAGGTGCCCATTTGGATAGCAGTATTGTCAGCCTAGGGCAGTGATGGCAAACCTTGGCACCCCAGATGTTTTGGAACTACATTTCCCATGATGCCCAACTACACTGCATAGTGCATGAGCATCATGGGAAATGTAGTTCCAAAACATCTGGGGTGCCAAGGTTCGCCATCACTGGCCTAGGTGGAAGGGAGGAGGGAGTGTTAGATGTAGTAGCAGATTTAGATACACTAAGGCCTTTTTCACACTGGGGCGTTTTTCAGGTGCTACAGCGCTAAAAATAGCGTTAAAAAACCTGGCCCCTTTTACTCCGGTGTGAAAGCCTGGAGCGGTGCGCTAGCAGGACGGTGAAAAAAGTCCTGCTAGCCGCATGTTTGGAGCAGTGAAGGAGCGGTGCTAAAACGATGGTAAAGCGGCGCTAAAAATAGTGCTGCTTTACCGCCGATGCCGTTCCCACCCCAGTGTGAAAGGGGCCTTAGAGAAAATTGAGTACTGTACGTGATACTTTTTCTATTTGCACTAATATACAATTTTTCAGGACAAGCTTTCGGGGTATGTCCCCTTCTTCAAGATCCAAGCAGTACACATCAAGTAGATACACTAACAAATTCAAGGCAAACTCCAGCGCACACTTTATAAGCAGCTACAACAAACAGTGTTTTCCTAGTTTTCCTCTTGGGATAAAGGTATTGCATAAATAAAAGCAGATCATTGTAAGCACCCCTGGCAGTGGCAAATGGTTTGTCTCATTCCTGTAACTGAGCTTGTTCTTTAAAAAAAAAATCAGACTTACTGCCCAAATCACCTGGTGAAAATAAAGGAAAGAAAACAAATGCAGCCACCACATCTAAGAATTGGTAAGCTGCAATAATAAATGTTTGCTTTTAGGTTTAATACCTCTTGAAAACATCAGAAAAAAAAACAGCCACTTACCAAAGTTGTCCAGATTGCCCGTTTCATTTTGTATTCCATATTTCCCATTGTAGTGACATTACCGTAGATCACAGAAGGGAATATCTTCCATGAAAATCATGGAGTCTTTTGTCGCAGATATACATCTTGAATTCCTAGTTTGTGACTATGCCACAATCTTCCAGCCTACTAGCTGTATGAACTTATTCATGGCCTGTTTGAGTCTGGGAGCTAGTTCCTTCAGAAAAAAATCAGTATATTTTGGGAAAGGAACTGTGAAAACACAGCCTAGCCACTTCAAAGTTAATGCCGATCTCCTGCCTCTTCCTCCAGCCAGTGGAAAAGGAAGGAATATTAAAAGAGACAATTGAAAGAGCTACTAAAATAAATGCATAAATGCGTACAAAACATAGAGTAAAGCCCAGTGTTGTGAACACCTTGTGTCTATGCGGTCATTTCCTTAGATAAGACATGTATAGACTACAATTTTTTTTTTTGTGCTGGTACAGGATGCAATAGCCCATCCCCATGAAATTTCCTTCCTTCGGTATGTAAACTGCGAACTAGGGATGTGGTTTTTATGGACGTATCAAAAACGGGTATATTAGATCACCCAGGAGCAGCTGCAGAATGTCATATCACCCTGGAGCAAAACATTACCCGGAGCAGAACATTATATCACCCAGGAGAAAAACATGTTACCCAGGAGAAGAACCTTAAAAAGCACGGGAGCAAAATATGATATCACCGGGGAGAAAAACAAATATATCACCCCGGAGCAGAACATTATCTCATCCAGGAACAGAACAATTTTATCATCCAAGAGTGGATTATTATATGAAACAAAAGCAGAACTTTTTATGACACAGGAGAGTAGAACTTTATAGCACTGCTGCTGTTAAAACCCAAAGTAACCAATGCCATTCTGTGCCCCTGTTCACAAAAAAATAAAGGGTCTATTATTTTTATCATAGGTGTATTTTAAATGATAGAGACAATATCAACCAAAAATCTAGCAAAAACACATAAAACAAATGTTATAAATTGAGTTGCAGTTCAGTGAGTAAAATAAGTATTTGATCCCCAAGCAAAACATGACTTAGTACTTGGTGGAGAAACCCTTGTTGGCAAGCACAGAGGTTGCTCTCTGAACTGCAACTTAATTTATAGGATTTGTATATATATATATATTTTTTTTTTTTTTTTGCTTGATATTCTGTCTATATCATTTAAAATACACCTATGATAAAAATTATAGACCCTTCATTTTTTTGTAAGTGGGCAAACTTACAAAAATCTGCAGGGGATCAAATAATTATTTCCCCCCACTGTACAACTATGTACTACATATAGCATTCTTCTCAACATATACTGTAGGTACATATAGGTATGGTATGTTAGAGTCCCTTCTCTCGCTCTCTCTCTCTATCTATCCATCCACATACACACACCGTAAATATTAAATAGTATATAGTAGTAAAGTAATAGTAAAAGCAAATATTTTATTATATCTTTTCATGTAACTGCACTGAAGAAATGACACTTTGCTACAATGTAAAGTAGTGAGTGTACAGCTTGTACAAACTGTGGACAAAAGATAATGGCCACTTTTCTGACTGAAAGGGTTAACTTAGTTGCCCTTTCTTTTTAGTATCCAGTTCCGAATTCCAGGACATTTTGGTTCATTTCCTCAAGTGTCTTTATCTGTCAGTAAACAAAGCAGTTTCAATAGGAAATGATTCATCCTACAAGGGTAATATTAGGACTGTTATAAGTAAGAAATCACTGTATGAGGCATCCATCATTTTTAACCAGCTCCTCTCTCACACCGGTGAACCAAAGCAATTTTTACATTTCCGCTACAGGCTTCTTGATTCAGCGATAACTGTATCATTATTTAAAGTGGATGTTAAGCCACTCTGACCTCATTGTACTATCCGCTCGGTCTCCTAATCCTGTGTGCCCCTGTGTGTGTGTGATTTAAAAAAATGGCGATTTTACCTGATTTCAGATAGTTGTTCTGCATGCACGTAACGGGCAGGCTCTCTCCTCTCCCCGTCTGACAGGAGAAGAGAGCCAGCCGTCACGTGAGCACCGAGTGGCGCTGTGAAATCATTTATAATCAGCATTTTTTTCACACACACACAGGCACACAGGATTAGGAGACAGAGCGGATAGTATGAAAATGTAGATGTTTATTTCAGCAGCAGGAGGGGGTGGCAGACACTGTCATTGGCTGACAGGTAGGGAGGGAAGGGGAGGGGGGAGAGCAGAGAGAAGAGCAGACAGGAGACAGCGAATGACAGAGGCACATAAACTGACCACGGTGTCAGGGCTCAGGAGCCATGATATACCATGGTTGATTTACAGAGTGGAGGGTAGAACTAGGCAGGATCAGCCAGGTATTTCAGGTCATACGAAGAGGGGCAAATTATACAGCACAAGCACTGTGCTGTATTACATGCTTTAAAGGGACAGGATCCATTTTTCTTTTTAGGGTAAAAAACGCTTTAACATAATACATATACTGTTTTTTTAAGGACAAACAAAGCTAATACTGTTTTAAACAATGAATACAACTATTTATGTAAAAAAAAATAAAAAAAAATAATAATAAAGCCAAAAAAGTGTTTGTTCTAACCACTTATGGACCGCTTGCTGCCATTATACGGCGGGACTTTGAAGAGGAAAATCATTGCTATGACAGCACCTAAGCTGCCATAACCTCGGTATCCTCTTCTTCAGCGGGCGTAACATTATCTTTCAAACGTACGCAAGACACCTTCAGCAGAATTATGTCGGGAAAACCTTAAGAGTTTATTCCGACGGACAAAACAGTTGTGTGTACAGGGCATAACACTGCCTTCCCCCAGACTGACAATGCTGCTGTCCAAAGGTGTCTCTGTTGCTCCTTCATCCAGAGTGGAGGCATTCTAATACAGGAGGTGTGTTCCTGGCCAGACCACCAGATGAAAACAGAGGGAAGAAAGTGTAAAAAATAAAAAAAAGGAAACTAACACAGCCACCATATCAAAGTATTGGTAAGCTGCGATATATTACATTTTTGGATATGGGTCTAATAGCACTTTAAGTGTGGAACCACTTGGTCTCAGGACAGCCCTGTGCATGCTTGTCTACTTTCTGCTCATAACTTTACATTTCGAGAAGGTTTTCAAGCTGGCATATTTCTTGAAATATATGTGTATACATGTAAATAACGAGGAGATGTTCTAGAGACCTACTTGTACCTCTGAACTTTACAGTTTATTGTATATTTACCTAAAGCAGTCCACTGCGAGCACAACTTCAATTAAAATATGTATAAGACCATTGGCAACGAAGTAAAAGCAAAATCCTAGCACTGCTAGCCTTGTTTGTACTCATGTATTAAACATTTAAAAGCCATATTCCCCAGTGGTGCTGCTGAATAATGCACAAACACATAAACTGGAATCCTGCAAAGCTATAACATACCGTGCTGTACATCTGAGTAACTGTTAAAGTAATATTTAACCCATATGCAGTAATAAATAAAAAAAGAAGAAGAATTTAAAGCTTGACTCAAGGCAGATTATTAAAATGACCGTTTATTCCAGTAAAATATTTGAAATAACTTTAAATACAGCTAAAATTAAAACATTAACCCCTATTTAAATTAGCTTCCTGAAATCCCTGGAACTACAGAAAACATATCAGGGGCGATTCGAGCAAATTGGACTTTGTAGCATTGCACGGTGAAGTTAATACATAGCTGGCAGCTTGCTGACAGGAGGAGGAAAGAGTGATGAGAGTGATTACCTCATTGTCCAATCAGGAGGCTGGGTTAGGTTTATGACAAAGCTGTACTCCAAGAAATACAAAGGCTGCCATCAATAATCTCCTTATGAAAAAGCTAGTTGACGCATCAGTATCTTTTTTAACAGGTTTGTGGTTTGTTGATACTTTTCACTTGCGTGACAAGGTCACTTTAAATCAGACATTTTAAGACTCCAGTGGTGTCATGCTACAAAAGCCTGGAATGCTCTGAAGAATTTCCCTTACGATGAGGAAACAGGTCTCTACAAACCAAAATGAGGCCTACATTTCATCTGGCCTGGGGGTAGAATTATAAATACAGTTTTTTTTCAGCCTGTAAACACTCCTCTGCTAACCCATGCCTGTAAATTCCTACATGTATATGGACACATAAGCGAACATAGAGGTGCTTTCACAGGCTGAAAAAAAGTCTGTAGAAGAGGCGTTTTATAAGCCCTGTGTGCATGAGCCCTTCAATGTTTCGCAGGAGAAGGCCTCATGGCTGCCTGCAAGCATTTCTTAACAATGTCAGAGTGAGTCTGTCCCAATAGGAAGGCTTGGGCCAGGATAACCCTCCTCCCATTAATATACAAGGTTCTAAATCTTTAACTCTTTGTTAGGACAGAAAGTGTTTAAATCTAGTTTAACACCCATAATTAGAGATCACCCAGGACAGTATAGACAGGGGTTATTATGGAAAACACAGTTCTCCAGCCCCCTAATAGACAAAGTAGGCATTTCCAGTGCTGGAGTTATCACAAAAGAGCATTTAGGCCTCATACACACGGATGTTTTTACAGCTGCATTTTTGATCTTTTTTTACAGCTTAAAAACGCCACTCCATGTTATTCAATGGCCTCATACACACCATGGGTCCCCGTGTGCAAACTTTTATATTGCCATGGGGCGGGGCTACCTGATGATGCAATGTGGAGGAAGGATGAACCACTGCTCCAAGGTAATCCTCGAGGAATGAAGCTCTGTCTCCTATTGATGAGCCCCAGGTGCTGACCATTACACACACACTGAGCAAACAAGCAGGACAAAACTCTGGATAGCCGCACACTGGAAAAAGACTTGAAATCCCATCTTTAATTGAAACATGGGTCACATCAAAACAAAATCAAAAAATCCACAGCAAAAGGAATAACAGGGTACAGGAAAATGTTGACGCGTTTGGCACCGCAATCAGTGCTTACTCATAGCTAGAGTAAGCACTGATTGCGGTGCGAAACACGTCAGCATTTTCCTGTACCCTGTTATTCCCTTTGCTGTGGATTTTTTGATTCTGTCTTGATGTGACCCACGTTGTTTCAATTAAAGATGGGATTTCAAGTCTTTTTCCAGTGTGCGGCTATCCAGAGTTTTGTCTTGCTTGTTTGCTCAGTGATGTAATTTGGAGGCCTCGCCCCTTGTAATGTCACCATCCATTCATGCCCAGGGCAGTGACATCACGAGGGGCGTGGCCTCCAAATTACATCATCGGGCGACGCCGCCCAATGCCAGTATAAGTCATTGCACATAGCGGACCAGCATTACACCGGAGATCGCGTTGAGTCAACTTTGAAAGAAGAAAGGCGGGAGAAGAACCAGCAAAAGAGCGAGAAGGCCTGGCAAAAGAGTTAGAAGGCAGTGGAGAGAGGAGACCTGGCAAAAGAGCGAGAAGACTGCACAGAGAGGAGAAGAACCGGAGAGGGGAGAAGGACCGGCAGAGGGAGAAAGTGCAGAGAGGAGAAGAACCGGAAAGGGGAGAAGGACCGGCAGAGGGAAAAGAGCCAGAGCTGCCTTAATAAAATACTTTAAAAACCTGTGTAGTGTGTTTATTTTTGACACTTTTTTCTTTAGGTGAATGGGTAGGGGTACTATGTACCCCATACGCATTCACTTAGGGTGGAGGACTGGGATTTGGGGGCCCCCTTGTTAAAGGGGGCTTCTAGATTTCAATAACCTCCCTGACTGCAGACCCCGACAACCCAAGGGGCTTTGGGGGTGGGGAGCACAGAGCCCCTCTGCCCCAAAGCACTCACCCCCCATGTTGAGGGCATGTGGCCTGGTATGGTCCGGGGGGGGGGGGGGTGCTCTGCGGATTAGCAGATGAAATTCCAGAGTCAACGGAGTGACATCACACCAACAAATGATACCAAGATGTCCCTATACCACATTGCTGCACTCACGCTGACAGTCTTCAATAGTTGACTGTCTTTTACTCTCGTTCACACTAAATAAGAAGACTCTGGTAAACGGGACACACTTAGGAGACAGAATTGGAGTTGATTCGAACTTGGTAAACAGCAGTTGTCCTTCATTCAGCTAACTGCTCAAAGAAGGGCTGGCTTTTGGTTCATCTGGAGAAGGTAGAGCTCTAATTTATTTTCATCATCCCACTTCTATAGTGATGGTCATTACATTACTATGTCATCTGACTGTCCTGCTCCCTTCACATACATGACAAACTGCATATATGTTATATAGAAATGATTTATTAAGATATATCTATATGTGAAACACCTGGAAACATCTCACATATACAGTTGTGATCAGAAGTTTACATACCCTGGCAGAATTTATGATTTCTTGGCCATTTTTCAGAGAATATGAATGATAACAAAAAAAAATGTTTCTTTCACTCATGTTTAGTGTTTGGCTGAATCCATTTATTATCAATCAACTGTGTTTACTATTTTTAAATCATAATGACAACAGACACTACCCAAATGACCCTGATCAAAAGTATACATACCCTGGTGATTTTTTGCCTGATACATCCACATAAGCTGACATAAAGGGGTTTGAATGGCTATTAAAAAGGTAACTATCCTCACCTGTGATCTGTTTGCTTGCAATTAGTGTGTATGTATAAAAGGTCAATGAATTTCTGTACTCTTGACAGACCCTTGCATCTTTCATCCAGTGCTGCACTGACATTTCTGGATTCTAAGTCATGGGGAAAGCAAAAGAACCGTCAAAGGATCTGCGGGAAAAGGTAACTGAACTTTATAAAACAGGAAAGAGATATAAAAATATATCCAAGGAATTGAGAATGGCAATCAGCAGTGTTCAAACTCTAATCAAGAAGTGGAAAATGAGGGGCTCTGTTGAAACCAAACCACGGTCAGGTACACCAACTAAAATTTCAGCCACAACTGCTGGGAAAATTGTTTGGGATCTAAAGAAAAACCCACAAAGAACGTCAAATGAAATACAGGACTCTCTGAAAACATGTGGTGTGGCTGTTTCAAGATGCACAATAAGGAGGCACTTAAAGAAAGATGGGCTGCATGGTCGAATCGCCAAAAAAAAAGCCATTACTACGCAAATGCCACAAAGTATCCCGCTTAAAATACGCCATACAGCACAGAGACAAGCCTCAAACCATCTGGCACAAAGTCATTTGGAGTGAGACCAAAATTTAGCTTTTTGGCCACAACCATAAATGCTACAATTGGAGAGGAGTCAACAAGCCCTAAAGCTTAATGCTATTTTTCTCTATTAGACACTACCTTGCAGTGCATACTGTTGCAAGCCATATGAGATCACAGTCTCATCATCATCCAATTGTACGATAGATCAGTTATATATGGAATGACATTTTTCAATGAATATTAATTACACTTGATGCAAGTCTTATGGTGGTTACCTACAGCATTATTAGATTTATCACCTTTATCAGCAGGGACTAATTGTCCCACCAATATTTTGCCCTTGACATTATTTGTTTGAAATCATTTGAATTTACTGGGATTCTACCACATTTAGTAACTGCATCTGAACTACTGTGTATTTTTACAGTTTTTTTTTAATCATCGGTTAGCTATTGTTTTGAGATACCAGTTTTAGAGTCATAGCCACTATTTGATGATCCCTCGAAATCTCATATATATTGGATCACTATCTGGATTGATTTTAATATTTATGTATGTGTGATTTATGTTGTCTATTTCTTTTGGAAGGTATTTATATATCCACATGGATATTTTCCGTACCATTTTATTTCATTTTTCATTAAAATTTGATCTGATTACACCGCTTGGTCATCTTTTTCCCTATTTTTGCAGTCTGTTATATTCAGCTGCTGCCGTTTTCTTTTGTCCAGCTTCTTTATTGGCATAGACCGCACCTAACAGGGAATAGAGTCAGCAAACTGCACAATCCTCATCTCGGGTTATTGCTTACCCACAGATATACAGTATGTGCTTTGATCAGATTTCATAAGTGAGCTTTACAACCACTTTAAGTTATGCTGTGTGAATGAGAACAAGTAACAAATAAAAAAATAGGTGTTTTTCCAAATTAAGTGCACAAGTGGAAGCACAATTTAAAGAAAAAGGGCTTACTAACATTAGTCAAATTGACTTGTATTCTTTGTGCAACCTCCATATGGGAAAAAGAGTGCCCTAGTGTATTTGGCATACAAATCCCTATCATTGCATCAAAACATACAGGTCTCTGAATGTACAAAATATCTGGTTAAACCTTAAAATATATTTAAACCTTAACAGAATCACATTTTTTCCTAAAGCTCTGTGAATAAACTAGCAGTTTTGAATATAAAATAGGATTTTTTGTATTAACTGTAAAATTATTTTCTTGGAGTTCATTGAGGGACAACGGAAGTCTTTAAGCTTCAGGTTATCCTATCACCTACAGGAAGATTGGACACTGGCAAACAAAAAAAGCTTTAGGCCAGCCTAGGATAACCATTTTTAATACTAACATGCCTCAGATTTGTAGCAAAGCAGTACTGAGAGCATGCTCACAAACACAGAGGGGAGGGAGCCGTGTCCTTCAATGTACTCCAATGAAATAACTTTATATTGACTTTAATAACTGGAAAAAAACCAGCAAAAAACTAGGGATTACCTATAGATTAAGAGGCCCACCTAAAAGGACCTTACGCCCAAAGCTGGCATCAGATGAGGCCAAAACATGCACCTGGTAGAACTTGTGCACATGAAAAAAGACTACCAGGTGGCAGCCTTGCAAATCTGGGAAACAGAAAAGCCCAAGATGCATTCACATATCTAGCAGAGTGATGAAACCAAAAGCTTGGATGATGCCACTTCGAGATGGTGGAATGAGAAGTGCCCCCTTTTGGGCTCCATCTAGAATGACAAAATGGGAATCAGTCTTTCAGAAAAGAGCAGTGGTTGAGAGTTGGAATATACCAGTGGTTTACGAGAAGTGGAATTTCTGAATCTGAATGAAGACATTCAGCGCTATTAGATCCAGAATGGGGCAAATGCCCCTTTAGGACTTGGAACACGTAAGAGAATGGCGTAAATCCTCTGGAACCATGCTGCCACAAGAAATGGAGAACACCTGAGAGGGCTGCATGATGATCTGCTACCCTGTGAGGAAATTTAGGAGGGTTGCAGGTGAGAAACTGAGGAGGGGACAGGGAGTGAAACTCCATTTGTAGCCCTGGGATGCAACCTTTTGCATCCAAGCGTCAGAGATGCCAGCCGTCCAAGTGTCCTCAAAGGTTAAAAAACATCCATTTGAAAAGTGCACAGGATTCAGCAGACTAAGTGCCAGACAGACAGCAAAATTTTGAGCGTCTTAGGGGTTAAGGGGGTGGAGAAACGAGGGATATTTATCAACATTCAGAGAGAGAAGACTTTGATCTGTTCCTTAGACTTCTCCTGAGGAAGATGGGAGCTTTCACCACTAGTGGCATTCTAAGTGATGTTGTCAAGAGCTGGTCTGAAGAGGCATTGGCAAAGGCTATGCAACCCAAAAAAAAAATGTATGCAAGTTCAGCACTTTAGGCAAAGTGTCCTATGCATATGTACTGGCAAATGTGATAAATCAAAAAACAGGAGTCTTCCTGCAAACTGTCACAATAACACAAGTTGTCTTAAGCAATCCTAAAAAGACAAAACATGGCTTGCAAGCAGGAACGTCAGCATGAAGATGCTTCTTTGACATTGCATGGCAAGGGAAAGAGCAAAGCATGTGCACAACACTCCACCCAGAATGTGATGTTAGTACTCAGTCCTACAGTATTAATAATTTCTGTGGCAAAACCAATGAGAACGGGGAATGAAGGCACTCATCGACATTGCTGTGGCAATGCCAGAAGCTCTGGATCTGCAAAATGCCCCACAGAGGACTTTTACCAGAACAGAATCTGATAAGCACCAAATAAAAAATCCAGTGCCCGAACGTCACTTCCAGCCTATCTCTGCAATGTCCAGTCCAGCAGGGTCAGGCCTTCCTGCACACAGCTACAGGTGGCTCCAGCTGCATAAACAAGGTAATCATTCATGTTGTATGTGCCGCAGTAATACAAGCAAGGTTTATTCACAAGCACTTCCTGTCCTATGGTGACACTGCTTGTTCAGTACAGCTGAAGAATCGTCACCTTTTCCTGTGCACACCAAAGTTGGAGCCGCTGTTTCAGCAGAGTGCAATGGCGCACTCTGCGGCAGAGAATGTATGCCGAGGAAGTAAATAAACTCCCTACGCCAATATAATGGCTATGGGAACGGTCACAAGTGGCCTGTGCCACATTAACTAAGCAGACAGACTTGTTTCAGGTTCATCTGAGCTATCTAAACAACCCGTGATAGTTTATATTTCAGAGTGAATTAGAAACTGGCACAAGCACTCCCCTAATTAACAAAGAGAATACAGCAATTTTTCATATAGAATACTGCAACGGATTCTAAACAGGTGTGGCCTCCATAGACAGCTCACATCCCTCTCTCTGCTCGTGCAGTGATTACACTACACAAGAAGAACATAGCAAGGTTAACAACCCTCCTCCTTCCTCATACTTTGAGCCAAGTAGGGGAGGGGCAGGGATGGCAGAGAGAACAAAGCATGGAGCTCCAGCTCTCCATTGACAGAGAGGTGTGTTCTGTCCTGCCCACACCACACCATGTACATAAAGCCAAAATCTTTTTAGTTTTGAGTAAGAGACCATGTCAAAAAATAAAAAATTGCACTAGCCATAGCTTGGCCACACTAAGGTCTGAAGGACAGTAAACTGGTCCTTTGTTTAGAAAGTTTGGAGACCCCTGCTATAGAGCGTTACTAGAGTGAGAGCTCCGAGTCTTCTGGGGCTGCGGACATACCATCCAAGATATCAATCCTAAGCTGTCTATGGACAGATTTTTTTTTTTATTGTTCACCCAACACACACGCAAAGTGGATGGTGGGATCCCCCCAATGAGACATTGCATGCTGACATTGAGACTTGCTGCTGTTAGAATACAATGATCAGCTTCTGCAGCCACTGGTTGACAAAAGTCTTCTAGCGTGCTCCTTCAGCAGAAGTTGATCAAACTATCGACAATTTTACATTGTGGGACCACACAGCATTTGGCTCACTGTTGTGGTGCAGCCTTACTGAACTAAAACCCCAATTCCCAAAAAGTTGGTACGCTGTGTAAAATCTACATAAAAACAGAGCACAATGATCTGCAAATCTCATTAACCCAGGGCTCGACAAAACCCGGGCGCCAGGTCGCATTGGCGACTAGAAATAGCGACCTCGCGCCTGGGGCAGCACAGCTGGGGGTATCCTGTCTCTGTGGACCCCCCCAGCGTGATCGCGTCGGGCCGTTCCGCCGGCGGCCGAAAATTTAGGCCGCGGCTTTGAGGCCTTCTGCGGTCCTATGATTCCTTATGGAATCTGGCACCCTCTTGTGGTCGCCGTTGGTATGACAAACCAGCAATGCTAATGAAGCTTCCTCTGAGTGTTTTATATTACCTGCCTCTTCTTCCCTTTATTTAGAACCCCCTAAACATTATATATATTTTTTATTCTAACACCCTAGAGAATAAAATGGTGGTTGTTGCAATACTGTCTGTCACACCGTATTTGTGCAGCGGACTTACAAGCGCACTTTTGTTGGGAAAAATAATTTAGTTAATAAAAAAATAAGACAACAGTAAAGTTAGCCCAATTATTTTTTATATTGTGAAAGATAATGTTACGCCGAGTAAATTGATACCCAACATGTCACGCTTCAAAATTGCACCCGCTCATGGAATGGCGACAAACTTTTACCCTTTAAAATCTCCATAGGCGACGTTTAAAAAAATTCTACAGGTTGCACGTTTTGAGTTAGAGGAGGTCTGGGGCTAGAATTATTGCTCTCGCTCTACCGATCACGGCGCTACCTCCTATGTGTGGTTCGAACACCGATTTTATATGCGGGCAGGACAGGGCGCGTTTAAAAATTATTATTTTTTCTTCTTATTTTAACTTTTTTTTTTTTTTTTTTCCACTGTTCTTTTAAAAAAAAAATTGTGTCACTTTTATTCTTATTACAAGGAATGTAAAAATCCCTTGTAATAGAAAAAGCATGACAGGTCCTCTTAAATATGAGATCTGGGGTCAGAGAGACCTCGGATCTCATATTTACACTAAAATGCAATTGAAAAAAAAATTGTCATTTGAAAAAAATAAATAAAATGTCCCTCTAAGAGCTATGGGCAATGACTTGGAGACGGGGGGGGACGGGGACGGGGGGGGGGGGGGGGGGGGCGGCGACGGCGCTGCTATCTTCCCCTCACTCGTCTCCATGTCAGGCCAGGGACAGGTCCGGATCGCCGTCACGGACCTGGCTCCTAACTTTTTAAGCTGGCTCCTAGATTCCAAGCAAATTTGTCAACCCCTGCATTAACCCATATGTTATTCACAATAGAAAATAGTGTAATCTTAAGAAACAAATGTCACTTTGAAATTGATGACTGCAAAACATCTAAAAAAAAGTTAGTACCAACAAAGAAGAGCTGAAAAAACATTTTTCAAGTAGGTAATTAGGTTAATTAGCAACAGGTCAATAGCATGATTGGGTATAAAAAAAATCATCTAAAGAGTGTCAGAGTGTCTCAGAAGTAAAAATTGCACAGATTCACCAATCTCTAAAACCTGCGCCTAAAAGTTGTCAAACAATTTCAAATAATGTTCCTCAGCATAAAATTGCAAAGACTTCAGTACAGTATGGGCTTTTCAAAAACTGTTCTGGGGTCAGACAAATCAAAATGTGAAATTTTTTTGGCAACCATGGGTGCTGCATCCGCTGGACTAAAGAGGGGAGAGCCCTGGGAGCTTGTTATCAGCGCTCAGTTCGAAAGCCTACATCTCTTGATGGTATGGGGTTGCATTTGAGTGTACTGACTGGGCAGCTTGCACATCTCAAAAGGCACTATCAATGCTAAAAAATAGATCCAGGTTTTAGAGCAGCATATGCTACCATTCAGAATTTGTCTTTTTCAGGGAAAGCCTTGCATATTTCAGTGGGACAATGCAAAACTGCATCTGTGACAACAGCATGGCTTCATAGAATAGAAGAGTCCAGTTGCTTAACTGGCCTACCTGCAGTCCAGAGATTTCGCCAAACTTAAAATATTCGGCACATCTTGAAACTAAAAATATGACAAAGACAACCCAGGACTGTTGAGCACTTAACCACTTAACCCCCCAGAAGATTTTACCCCCTTCCTGACCAGAGCATTTTTTGCGATTCGGCACTGTGATGCTTTAACTGACAATTGCGCAGTTGTGCGAAATTGTACCCAAACAAAATTGATGTCTTTTTTCCCCCGTTTTTTTACGCTATAAACAAAGAAAGAGTGACAATTTTGAAAAAAAAGCAATATTTGTTACTTTTTGCTATAATAAATATCCCAAAAAAATATTTAAAAAACGAATTTCTTCCTCAGTTTAGGCCAATATGTATTCTTCTACATATTTTTGGTAAAACAAAAATTGCAATAAGTGTATATTGATTGGTTTGCGCAAAATTTATAGCGTCTACAAAATAGGGGATAGATTTATGGCATTTTTAATATTATTAGTAATGGCGGCGATCTGTGATGTCTATCGTGACTGTGACATTGCAGCGGACACATTGGACACTTGACACTATTTTGGGACCACTGACATTTATACAGCAAGCAGTGCTATAAAAATGCACTGATTACTGTGTAAATGACACTGGCAGGGAAGGTGTTCTAACTGTAAGAGGGATAGGCTCACTAGAACATGACAGAGATCACTGGGAGCAGTAGATCCCTGTCATGTTGCTAGGCAGAACAGGGAAATCCCATGCCTATCCGTGCCATGATCGCAGGACACAGGCAGACATCGAGTCCACGGTACCCGTGGGCACGCTCACGCAGCACACGTTGGGCGCGTGCCCGCTAGCCCTCAATTTAAAGGGGACATACAGGTACGCCCATTTGCGCAGCCATGTCATTGTGCTGACGTACATCATCGTACACTGGTCGGCAAGCGGTTAAAATCCTATATCAGGCAAAAATGGGGCAACATTCCTCTCCCAAAACGCCAGCAACTGGTCTCCTCAGCTCCCAGACAGTTACAGAGTGTTGTTAAAAGCAGAGGGGATGCTACACATAGCCCTGTCCCAAATTTTTTTGAGACGTATTGCTGCCATCAATTTCAAGATTACCTTATGTTTTTTCTTAAAATTGTACATTTGTTCATTTTCTCAGTTTAAACATTTGATATTTTTTCTACTGTGAATAACTGATTTATGAGATTTGCAAATCATTGCATTCTGTTTTTATGCCAATTTTAAACAGCATCCTAACTATTTTGGAATTGGGGTTGTAAATAAGCAAGTTTGACAGGCTGTGCCGCCCTGCCACCTGATTAACAATGCTTGTGGCACCATTTGAAGCAGGAAAAGAACCTCTTCCCTGGATCCACAAGAAATCAGGGTGTTGGCATATCCCTGTGCTGATCCAGAAAGCAAGCCATGTAAATATATGGGGATAGTCGCTCTGCCAAACCAGCCCATGCAGTCAAAAGGGGCGCGGCTTAGCAGTGACATGTAGGCCGAGGCCGCTCCTTATATTTTCACTGCACGGGTTGTGGGCAGAGTGGTAATCCCCATACATGATTTTAATGGTGCCGCCCATCAAACTCTGCACCCTGAGTTAAAGATGCCGCAGCTGCAAAGCATCTCAGCAGCAGCAAGTGTACAGTCCTGCCCGGCTATATTGTTAAAATTGGGTTGGACACACTGCAGCCCACTCTGCTTTTACTGCCACCCCATCCACCCATCTGAAAGAGCCCTTACCGTTAACGTATCTCAGGCCGCGTACACACGGGCGGACTGTTCGCCCAACCTTGTCCGCTGAACAGTGTTTGGGCGGACAGTCCGCCCGTGTGTGGGCTTTCAGCGGACAGTTTCAGCGGACAGTTGGACGGACAAAGTCTTTCGGAAATTCCGAAAAACTGTCCGCTGAAACTGTGTTACTACTGGGCTACTTTCGAAATGAGCAAACTGTTCCCGCTCGGAAAGTCCGCCCATTTCGAGCGCGTGTACAGGTAGGCGGGGCCCGCGAAGGAGACGTCGCGGGCTCCGCCGCCTGGAATGGGCTTAAAGGGGAACCCCAACGCCAAAAAAAATCGGCGTGGGGGTCCCCCCAAAGTCCACACCAGACCCTTGTCCGAGCATGCTACCCGGCCGGCCAGGAAAGGGGGGCGAGCGAGCGCGCCCCCCCTCCTGAGCCGTACCAGGCCGCGTGCCCTCAACATGGGGGGTGCCTTGGGGAAGGGGGGGCCGCGCGCCCCCCCCACCCCAAAGCACCTTGTCCCCATGTTGATGAGGACAAGGGCCTCTTCCCGACAACCCTGGCCGTTGGTTGTCGGGGTCTGCGGGCGGGGGGCTTATCGGAATCCGGGAGCCCCCTTTAATAAGGGGGCCCCCGGATACCGGCCCCCCACCCTATGTGAATGAGTATGGGGTACAATGTACCCCTACCCATTCACCTGTGAAATAAAGTACAAAAAAAAACACAACACAGGGAAAAAATATTTTATTGCACAGCTCCGGGGGTCTTCCGTCTTCGGGGGTCTTCTCGCCGGACTCCTCCGCTATCTGTGTGTAGCTCTTTTGCTAGCGGAGGAGCCCGGCTTTCTTCCTCCCCGCCGCCGGCCTCTTCTCCCGACTTCGGGGGTCTTGTCCCCCTCTTCGGTTCTTCTGCCGGGCCACCGCGCCTTCTTGTAGCTCTTTTGCAGGCGGTGGCCCGGTCTTCTGTCGCCGCTGCCTTCCGTTCTTCTGTCGCCGCCTTCGGTTCTTCTGCCGGGCCACCGCGCCTTCTTGTAGCTCTTTTACAGGCGGTGGCCCGGTCTTCTGTCGCCGCTGTCGTCGCCGCCGCCGCCGCCTTCCGTTCTTGTTCTTCTTCTTGTTCTTCTTCTTCTTCTTCTTCTCCTGGAGATGTTGACTCGACGAGCTCTCCGGCCGGAATGCCAGGGACACGCTCCGCTGCCACTTATATAGTGACAATGGGGCGGTGTCACATGGTATATGTCACATGGGTTGGTCACATGGTGACCCCGCCCCCTTACGATGTCATAGTCCCCATGTGACATATACCATGTGACCAACCCATGTGACATATACCATGTGACACCGCCCCATTGTCACTATATAAGTGACCGCACAGCGCGGCTCTGGCATTCCGGCCGGAGAGCTCGTCGAGTCAACATCTCCAGGAGAAGAAGAAGAAGAACAAGAAGAACAAGAACGGAAGGCGGCGGCGGCGACGACAGCGGCGACAGAAGACCGGGCCACCGCCTGTAAAAGAGCTACAAGAAGGCGCGGTGGCCCGGCAGAAGAACCGAAGAGGGGGACAAGACCCCCGAAGTCGGGAGAAGAGGCCGGCGGCGGGGAGGAAGAAAGCCGGACTCCTCCGCTAGCAAAAGAGCTACACACAGATAGCGGAGGAGTCCGGCGAGAAGACCCCCGAAGACGGAAGACCCCCGGAGCTGTGCAATAAAATATTTTTTCCCTGTGTTGTGTTTTTTTTTGTACTTTATTTCACAGGTGAATGGGTAGGGGTACATTGTACCCCATACTCATTCACATAGGGTGGGGGGCCGGTATCCGGGGGCCCCCTTATTAAAGGGGGCTCCCGGATTCCGATAAGCCCCCCGCCCGCAGACCCCGACAACCAACGGCCAGGGTTGTCGGGAAGAGGCCCTTGTCCTCATCAACATGGGGACAAGGTGCTTTGGGGTGGGGGGGCCGCGCGGCCCCCCCTTCCCCAAGGCACCCCCCATGTTGAGGGCACGCGGCCTGGTACGGCTCAGGAGGGGGGGCGCGCTCGCTCGCCCCCCTTTCCTGGCCGGCCGGGTAGCGTGCTCGGACAAGGGTCTGGTGTGGACTTTGGGGGGACCCCCCACGCCGATTTTTTTCGGCGTTGGGGTTCCCCTTTAAGCCCATTCCAGGCGGCGGAGCCCGCGACGTCTCCTTCGCGGGCCCCGCCTACCTGTACACGCGCTCGAAATGGGCGGATTTGCCTCCTCCTTACGTGGGCGAGTCCGTTCATTTCAAAAGTTGAGCGAACTGTTTGGCAAACAGTTCGCTGAAACAGTCCGCTCGTGTGTGGGCAAGTCCGCTCATGCAAATTTTGAGCGGACTGTTTGCCGAAACTGTTTGACGAACAAGGTTGGGCAAACAGTCCGCGCGTGTGTACGCGGCCTCAGTGCAAGGTCTGACAGTCTCAATGTTGATAAGGAAGACTAAGTGACTGCAGTTTAATATAGTTGATGTAATACATGGTACAATCAAAGCAAATCAAACAACATAGAGGATAAATCTATTTTGGACAAAGAGGTCACCTACACCCTTTCCTTAGATCTGAACTACAACTTTAGATGGCTACAAGATCCTCTGTTTGTAGTGTGTCCAGAGGTCATGTGACCTGCTACAGTGAGTAATGGTGATTGTTTTCATCTACATCCCAGCCTATAGCTGCAAAATTTAGCTGTGTGAGCTTTTAGGCTGCGGAGGCTCTAAGCAGACACGGCACAAAAGAGAGAATCGTTTAATCCATCTGAATGATGAGCTCCTGCTATATTTTATTGTTGCAGAGACTAAAAGAGGGCAATGGGAAGCTTCATATCTAAAGTACACTTATCCTTTAAGGTAAACATTACATTTATAATTCATAAGATAAGCTCACAAAAAAAAAAAAAGAAGAAGAAAAGATTATAGTTTCCATTTAAATTCTTTCAGACATCACTAGACCAATTTATCTGGGACCAAAAGAAGCCAGGAATAAGCAGGTCAGCTATATACAGATAAAATAAGAAAGATTAAACTTCCTAATCTTAATCTCTATTACTGGAAAGCACATTTAATTTAGTTTACATGCAGAAACGTGAAAGCATTCTCTATACCATGGTTTTGATTTCCAACCCTTACTACCTCGCTTGTTTGTCATCCAGTACCCAGGAAAATATGAGGAGCCGGCATTGAAACTCCTAACAGGAATATAATGAGCATATAGTGTGAAAATGTATGTAGTGTCCCAAACTCCTGCTGCTATGAAGATACAACTGAGTAAGTTGGCACCAAGCACAAAAAATAAAACAAAAAACACAACTTTGCAGGGCATGGAGATCCTTGGGGGTGGAAAATAATAGAGTCTCTAGGGCCCCTTAAAGATAGCCCATAGCAATTAGGGGTGTTGAATATAATGGCAGCATCAATGCATTGCGATTCATCCATTCCTCTGCCACTAATCCCATTCACCCCTCTGCCACTAATCCCATCCATCCAACCATCCTTCTGCCACTGACCCCATCCATCCCACCATCCCTCTGTCCCTGATCCCATTCCATCCCCCTGCCAATAATCCCATCCATCCCACCATCTTTCTGCCACTGATCCCATCCATCCCACCATCCCTCTGCCCCTGATCCTATCCATCTGACCATCCCTCTGCCACTGAGGCCATCCCACCCCCACCACCATCCCTCTGCCCCTGATCCCATCCATGCCGCCATCCCTCCATCACTGATCTCATCCCATCCCCACCCCTCTGTCACTGATCCCATTCCATCCCCATCACCAGTGGCGGCTGGTGCCTAACATTTTTTGGGGAGCACAAACAAACTGAAAAATTCTGAAAAAAAATATCAATTGTAGGCTCACTGTGCCTATCAAATGCAACCACGGTACCTTCGTATACAACCACAGTGCCCTCATATGCAGCCACTGCACCCAAATACATTCACTGTGACCATCAAATGCAGTCACTGTGCCCATCAAATGCAGCCACTGTGCCCATCAAATGCAGCCACTGTGCCCATCAAATGCAGCAACTACACCCATCAAATGCAGCAACTGCGCCCATCAAATGCAGCCACTGTGCCCATTATATGCAGCCACTGTACCCATCAAATGCAGCAACTGTGCCCATCAAATGCAGCAACTGTGCCCATCAAATGCAGCAACTGTGCCCATCAAATACATCCACTGTGCCCAGCATATGTAGCCACTGTGCCCAGCATATGCAGCCACTGTGCCCAGCATATGCAGCCACTGTGCCCATCATATGCAGCCACTGTGCCCACCAAATAAGGCCCCTGTGCCCATCATGTGCAGCCACTGTGACCACCAAATACAGCCACTGTGCCCACCATGGCACCAGATACAGCCACTGTGCCCACCAAATACAGCCACTGTGTCCACCATATGCAGCCACTGTGCCCACCAAATACAACCACTGTGCCCATCCTATCCTCAGGCTTCTCTCCTGTTGATCTATGGAAAGATGATGCTGTCCCCCCTCCCCTCCCCCCATACACCCCTCTCCTAGGCCTTAGATCCCAGAACAGGCTCGATTAGAAGTAGTGGGCACACCAGTGGCCTCCTTGCCCCCCTGACTCACTCATGGGATGTAGCACCCTGAACCCCACCATCGGATCTGCCGGGTACCTGGAAGCGCTGCCCAGAGCCTACCGTCGGCAGCAGGTGATCTTCCTCTTCAGTCTTCACCTTCTTCTACAGCCTGAACGGCTCTTCTTGTGACCCTCAGCCCAGCCTGCGATTGTACGGACAACGCTCTGTTAACTATCATCAGCCGGCGCTCGGCCCAGGGAGAATGAACAGGACGCGGGACTCCTCGGCTCCTCTTCCTAAGCACCAGGCATCCAATAGGGTGACCAGGCCCTTTGGCCAATCAGGAAACAGGTCTGACGCCCTGCCTCCTGATTGGCGGAGAGAAAGGTTACTGTGAAAATAGCGAAAACAAATTTGCTATCATCACACAATTGGTTGGGATCAGGGCGCACTCTCTGCACCTCAAGGCTTTGGTTCTAATCAGGTGTTCCAAAATGTACCACCCCATCCCACTCCCACCATAGGAATCCATGCATCCAGCGTCCTGAAAGGGGCAGGGCGCATGGATGGGGGGTGGCACCCGTGAGCCCACAATGCACCGGCCGCCACTGCCCACCACCATCCCTCTGTCTGATCCCATCCCCCCACCATCCTTCTGCCTGATCTCACCCCCTCCACCCACCATCCTTCTGCCTGATCCCATTCCCCCACCACCATCCTTCTGTCACCCTCACGTATATTTCGTGCATTTAGGACGGGAATGCACTTCAAGTCTTTGTTAAAACAATCTATTGAGCAGCCCAGAACTAGTTTGTGAGAGCGTCAGTCTATTCCACATTTTCACAGCTCTTACGGCAAAGAAGCCTTTGTTATTCCTTTAGCTGTAAAAAATGTCCCTTTGTTCTCTGTAATGAACTGAATGCGAATAACTTGTAGCCCTCTTTTGGGATGGTTATGAGAATTACCCTCCCCAAATAGGATATTGCACTATTAGCAAATTAAAATAAAAGGGCTCTTCTGACTGCTTGGATTTTTAGATAAGAACCATGGGCATTAATCGTGATGCATTGCGGAATTGAATCAAATTGTTGACAGGATAATCGTAATTGAATCAATTCATGAGACCAGTGAAGATGAGCACCCCTAATACCGGTAGCAATATGTGCATGTAATAAGTCCAATACTCCAGCAAACATATTCACAAGTGTCCACGAATAAGGCTTTATTAAATTACTAAGATCAATAGCTCATATACCATGTCCTGTATAACTTGATAAAATAAACATGTCCTTAACATTGTATAAAAAGAGAGCTTACATAGGTCTGTGGCCTCCGCGGTATGTAGAAAGCAAGGAGATGGTCATCAAAAGAATAAAAAACAAGGCCAGCAGGTGGAAGACAACCCATAGTTTCGGTTGAGTGGAGGAAGCCAATGAAAGCATCCCAGCCATGTCACCAGAAGTGATGCGCTGAAAGTGCGTCACCACAAAACTGGAAGTGATGGTCAAACAGCCAAACAGAAAATCTACAGGAGCCTGTAGTGTCTCTTGTCTCCAAGACAACGTGTTTTGAGGTGTGGCCTCTTTGTCGAGTCTTGAAGGAGGAGATCAGGTGAAGAAATTAAAAAAGGAGTGAGGGAGGCAGATTGGACCGGGGCAGAGACAGCACTAGCTATAATGAACAAAATGCAACAGCCATTATATCCAATACATGATTGTGTTACACTTAAGAAGAAAAGCCGATAAACACATAAACTAATAAAACAAAGCTAGTAAATCTCTCCTATTCAATAAAAACACATAATAGTAATAGTATTAGGTGATTGTTGCACATAAGGAATTGAAAAATTATCATTATAAAATCGCCATAACAAATTCAGTTTTAAAGCAGCTCTCCGAGCCTATTCCAATTCTATAAAATGTATAAAAATATATAAAATGTATACAGAACCATATAGATCAAAAATAATAAATAAAAATAAAAATGAACCAAAAAACAACTACTATAAAACAATATTTAAGAAAACTCCAAAAAACAACAAATATATAATAAAATATATCATGTAACTCAAAGGTATCATTCCTATTATGATGATTACACAGTGCACACACTAAGAGGAGAATACCATAGAAAAAATAATACTACAGACACCCACCATGAGGATTTAATAAAATAATAAATCAAATAATATTGTGTACTTCCAGCTCCACATTAAGACCATTCAGAGACATGGCAGTAAGTACTGCAGCAAAAGCTGATTTAAATTTTTACTATTATTGGGCCAACATTTTTTTTCTTTTTACCTAGGGTCAAGATTCAGACCTTAACCTGGATATAGAACCTTTTGGTGACAAGGATACATCACAGATCTTTGGACAAAAAAAACGTCATCTGTGTTTGCAAGTGATTTTCCACGAAAAGCGCACCTTAGATATTTGCAAATCAAACACTTTGCTGGTTTCTCTACTACAAGTTCTCCTTCCTCTTCATTAACTTTTTATGAATCTAAATGCAGTTATGACCACAGAAGCAAAGCTCCTCTCTCATCAATGTAGAATAAATGCATCTTTAAAATTGCACTTACCAAAGGGCCAAAGCAGTACCCAAGCAATGTTTAAATGGGAAATAAACCTGAGCATTCCTTAGGGCAAAAAAAAGAAAAATTCAAACCAGAGTACCTCTCTGTATTATTACAAATCGGCTTCAAAAAGTTCATTCCATGTTAAAATAGAACATACCTGTAAAAGCTATTGCACAAACATTATGATTTACCTGCCTATGCCATTTATATGCCAGCATCTTAGTTCAGTTAGAAGATGCTGACCCTGGTTGATACCTGAATAGTGCCAGAGAAAGGAAGGTAAAAGTATCATTCGCAAGAGTGCTATTATCTCCTTGAAGAATGACAAATAAGGTGTTACATTGCTTCAATGCACTTAACATGAAAATTACATCTCATGCTAGATCTGCTTTAACCCTTTAATGGCCAAGAGAAAAACAAACCTTTGTGCCCAGACCCAGTTTTGGCATTTGCAACATGTGCTAGTAAAATTATACATATAATCACAACCAGTGGCAAACAATCCAAATCACCACCCAGCCCCCGGTCGGATCACACAGGACGCGGGGGATGCTGCCTCCCTAATCTACATGCAAGGCGCCAGATGCATGGATTCCAATTGTTTTTTTTTTATAAAAGCATGTGAACTTGATGCTCTAATTGGCTTCAAATAAGGGTGGGCGCGGGGCCTGATTGGCCGAGAGGAGAAGCGAACCTATTGGCCACGATGGAGACACAGGGAAAGCCGCCGTGAAGCTGAGGAGGAGGAAATGCAGGGTGAAGCTGCTGCCCGGAGGGTGTGGGTAATCCGACTGGGGGGGGGGGGGGTGGCAGGTGATGGTTTGGATTGTTTGCCACTGGTTGTGTTTATATGTACAATTTTACTAGCACATGTTGCAAATTGCAAAACTGGGTCTAAGCATAAGGGCTTGTTTTTCTCTTTCTACCCACCTCATCACACCACTCGCCATCAAAAAATAAGTTTTGTCTATTTGACTAACTAATTTTGTGAGTGGCATTGCTTCTTCCCTAAACTCTATTTAACTTTCTGTTACACTTGTTTTCCTGTTATGTCAGTTAATGCTTATGTTTAAAACCTCAATAAAAAATGTTATGAAAAAAATATGTATATAGAGCCAACCCTTTCATGTTGATTTATAACTATTAAGAACTCAAGTCTGGCACCTTAAACCTTGATAAATCCCTTTCGAGTCCCAGTGTTTTTTTTCACAGTGCAAAATCTGGTGCAGCTGGGCATGGCAACCAATCAGTTTTAACCTCAGCTCGTTCAATTAAGCTTTGAAGAAGAAAAAAATATTGTAGCTGCACCAGATTTTGCACTCCCCAGTTTTCATAAATCAACCCCAAGGTCTTAACATTTCTAGTTTGTTTTGCAGTCAAACAAGACAAGTATGTTTAGGGTTGTTGTCCTGCTGGAAGGTGAACCTCTGCCCAAGTCTCAAGTCTTTTGCAGACTAACTGGTTTTCTTCTAAGATTGCCCTGTATTTGCTCTATCCATCTTCCCATGAACTCTGACCAGCTGAAGAAAAGCATCCCCACACCACGATGATGTCACCACCAGGTTTCATGGTAGAGATGGTGTGTTCAGGGTGATTTGCACTGTTAATTTTCCTCCACACAATTTTGCTTTTAGGCCAAAAAGTTAAATTTTGGTCTCATTTGACCAGAGCACATTCTTTCACACGTTTGCCCCACATGGCTTCTCACAAACTGCAAACAGGACTTCTTATGGCTTTCTTTGTTAACCCCAAGGTCTTAACATTTCTAGTTTGTTTTGCAGTTAAACAAGACGATCACAATTCTGTATTTTGGGTGATATTTTCTTTTGATCGCAAACTTTAAATACTTTTTTTTTTTTTAGAAATGAGAGAAATAAAATGGTGAAAATTATGAAAAAAGCTATTTTGTTATGATTTCCACTAAAAACAAATGTAGTAGATGAAGTAATGTGCTTTATTCTGAAAAAAATAATAATCTGCCTTGAATCAAACAATGGTAAATTTGTCAGTTTTTTCCCCATGTTATTTGGACAATACAGTGCTTTAAAAAAGTATTCATACATAGGGATGGCCGAATTTCGGCTGTTCGCAGTCCGCCCGATCGGCGGACTATTGCCGCTGTTCGCCCGGCGGACTTACGTGTATACTGTGTAAAAGAACTTTGACCTAGGACAGCCAATCGAGACATTACAGCACATGGACACTTGGACATTCGCCCTAACTTATAAATAGACCCGATCTGGCTACCATTTTACATTCTTTCGTATGTCACTATAGGAAGAGGTTGATGTGTGGAGCAGGGAGAGACTGCAGTGACCCAAATCGCTAGCTATTAGGTCCACAAAAGTCCTTTTAAGGACTGGTATGGTATAGGTGTAGTTCAGGATATAGGTTTGAGGCACTGCTATTCAAGTCATTGTTGCAGCAGATTGTCTTTTCTCAGTGCAGATAGGGACAGACAGGACGCTGTGTGTTGCAGAGAGGGACAGTCAGTTTAATCATTAGCTGTTACTATTAGGTCCACAAAAGTCCTTTTCAGGACTGGTATGGTGTAGTAGTACAGGATATAGTTTTGAGTGCAGTGCTATTCAAGTTATTGTTGCAGCAGCCTGTGTTTTGTCAGTTTAAATAGGGACAGACAGGAAGCTGTGCGTGGCAGTGGGGGACAGTCAGTTTAATCATTAGCTGTTACTATTAGGTCCACAAAGGTCCTTTTCAGGACTGGTATGGTAATAGGGTTGTACACGTATAATATTCTTTCTTCCGAATATAGAAAGAATATTATACTTGACTGCTGCCCTTCTGCTGCAGTAGTCCTTTATGAGTATAGGGACTGAGGTACAGTCTGCTAATCACAACCTACTAGTTCCACAAAGGTCCTTCTAAGGACTGGTAAGGTATAGCGTTCTACAGTATATAGGGTTGAGTGAGGTACAGTCTGCTAATCCTTGAGGACTGGTATAGGTCCACAATATATAGGGTTGAGGTGCACTACTGCTGACTGCTGCCCTATTCTGCAGCAGTCCTTTATCAGTATAGGGACAGAGTTTTGTCACAGGGTCATTTAAAAAATGACAGGCAGAGGAAGAGGAAGGCCCTTCCGCAGGGGTGGTAGGGGTAGGGCAGGAGCAACAGGCTTGAGCCAAAGTGGGAAATTGCAGAAGGTGTGTGCGATTACGTCAAAGGAAGCACCAGAATTGGTTGACTAGCTCACTCAGCCTTACTCTTCTGCACCCTCCTCATCCTATCGATCTGCACCCTCTTCTTCACTCTCTGCTATGTGCACCCCAAAGACACTACCACCAACAACACCACCACCACATACCTTCCGCTTGAGTCACAGGAATTATTTTTCGATCCATATCAAGACATTTCTGATGTGCAGCCACTCTTGGCATTGGATCAGGAAGAGGATGTAGCAACAACTGCCACTCAGCAGTCTGACGACAGTACCCAGATCAGCCGAAGGAGGAGGTTGGTCAACGGTGTTGCTGCCTACTCCGAGATCTCCAATTATAGCGGTGGGGAAGGTGACGTCGATGATGACGTGTCTAGTGATGTCACGTGGGTGCCCACAAGAGAGGAAGAGGAGGGGAGTTCAGAGGGAGATATGGACCAGCAGATAGGGAGGAGAAGCAGGAATAACTTACATTGCACAGGAGGAACAAAGCAGACTGCTAATGTATCAGGAGCGAGTCATCGACCATGTACGTCACATCTGGCGCTCCCAGGACGCCGGCACATGGCTCCGCAGTGTGGGCTTTTTTTAACGTGTCCGCTGCTGACAATAGTGTTGCCATCTGCAATATTTGCAGTCAACGCATTAGTCGCGGTAAGCCCAACACTCACCTAGGGACGACCGCCTTAAGAAGGCACATGAGCTGCCATCACCGAGCCCATTGGGAGCAACGGAACACAAAGCCACACTCCAGGCTCTCACCGTCCAGCCTCATCTTCTACTTCTCCTTCTCCTCTCTCCTCACAATTGTCCTCCACTCCACCTTCCATCACGCTAAGCTCACGTTTTTCTGCAAAAAGGCAGGCTTCCGTGGGCCTAATGTTCGAGCGTAAAAAAATGAGGATGCCGGATAACCCTCTTGCCCAACGGTTGACGGCTGGCTTGTCAGAACTGATAGCCCGCCAACTACTGCCATATAAACTGGTGGACTCGGAGGCCTTTCGAAAATTTGTGGCCATTGGAACACCACAATGGAAGGTCCCAGGAAGGAAGCATTTCTCACAGAAGGGCATCCCAGAGCTATATGGCCATGTTCAGCGGCAAGTGAATGTATCTCTGGCACATAGTGTCGGTGCCAAGATACATCTGACCACAGACACGTGGTCTAGCAAACACGGGCAGGGAAGGTATATCACTTTTACTGCCCACTGGGTGAACCTTCTGATGGCCATCAAGCATGTAACCCGTGGCACCCGTGTTGCTTTGGTTTTACCGCCATGGATTGCATGCAGGCCTGGCTCTTCTCCTCCTCCTCCTACTCCATCCTCCTCCCTCTCCTCCTCGGCTGACTCCTCCTTTTCCGCTGCTAGCGTCTCTTCCGCTGCGACGCCCAAGCTCCCCAGAACCTATTCGACATGCCAGGTGAGACGTTGCCCTGCCATGCTGCATCTGTTTTGCCTGGAAGCCAAGAGCCATACTGGCCCGGCACTCCTTTCAGCTTTGCGTTCACAGGCAGATCAGTGGCTAACACCGCTCAATTTGACAGTTGGTAAAGTGGTGTGTGACAACGGTGCCAATCTGCTTAGCGCATTGAAACAGGGCAAAATTACGCACGTGCCATGCATGGCACACGTCTTAAGCTTGGTTGTGCAGCGATTCGTTGTCAAATACCCTGGGGTCCAGGACATCTTGCGGCAGGCAAGGAAAATCTCGGCCCATTTCAGAAGATCTTACACGGCCATGGCTCGCCTTGCTGACATTCAGCGGCGACACAATCTGCCGGTCAGACGTCTTATTTGCGATTGCCCGACGCGATGGAACTCAACTTTCTATATGCTTGATAGGCTGCTCCAGCAGAAACGTGCAGTTAACGTCTACCTGTATGAACTCTGCGGCAGAATAGGTTCTGGGGAGCTGGGTTTTTTTTCACCGCGCCAGTGGCTGCTCATGCGCGACGCATGCAGACTTCTGCGGCCATTTGAGATCACCAAACTGGTCAGTCGCAGCCATGGTGCCATCAGTGACATGGTACCTTATGCCTTCTTTATGGAGCGTGCATAGCGTCGTGTCATTGATCAAGCTGTGGAGGCGCAGAAGCGGGAAGATGAGGAAGTCGCAATGCTGGATGAATTCCCAGGGGGGGCTACTCTATCTGAGATAAGTGAACAACAGGAGTCTGAAGAGGAGTCAGAGGAGGATGGTGCCGGGGCGGATGAGGAGGAGCAAGAAGAGCATGTTTTAAACCTTTCTGGGATCCCTGTTGTTGTGCGTGGATGGGGAGAGGAGAATGAAGAGGACGACATTATCCTGGATGATGAGCAGGAGCCAGGCCACCACACTGCTTCCAGTTTAGTGCAAATGGGGGCCTTCATGCTCCAGTGTTTTAATAGGGACCCCGTATAAAAAGCATAAGGGTCAAGGACCAGTACTGGGTGGCAACGTACTTAGACCCCCGGTACAAACACAAAATGGCGGAAATGTTACCGCCGTCACAGAGGGCTGTCAGAATGGAGCACTTCCAGGCCTTGCTTCGAGAAATGCTGCATTCTGCTTTTGCATGCGCTGGCAGAGGAGCAATTCCCACTCCCAGAGAAGGAGTTGCGGGTACCAATCCAACAGTGCCTGCAAGAAGAGGCCGGTTTGAAGATGTGTTGGTGACTTCTGATATGAGGTCATTCTTTCAGCTGACCCATCGACAGGTGTCATCCGGATCCAGCATCAGGGAACGCCTAGACCGTCAGGTGTCCGACTACATCGGGTTAACGGCCGATGTGGACGCTCTGAGGAGTGATGAACCTCTGGACTACTGGGTGGGCAGGCTTGACCTCTGGCCAGAGTTTGCCCAATTTGCAATCGAACTGTTGGCTTGCCCCTCGTCCAGTGTCCTGTCCGAAAGGACGTTCAGCGCAGCAGGGGGGATCGTGACCGATAAGCGTACTCGCCTAGCTCACGACAGTGTTAACTACCTCACATTTCTAAAAATGAATGAGGCATGGATCTCGGAGGAATTCAACACATGTGACCAGTAGACGAGGTATATGTCTATAAACGATTTTTTTAATCGAGCACACAGACCTTCTTTCTTCATTTGGCTCACTTCCTTGTACAAAAAAAGCACACCGTACTATATGCCCGTACCCTCCTGTTTGAAGAGGTTGAGCGGTGTCATATTTCTACTGGGGCTGCTTATTATGAGGGGCTCCCACCATCCCTTTGCTGTGCTGACATTCTCCTGGGGTTGCTTATTATGAGGGGCTC
The DNA here is from genome assembly GCF_037356315.1 of Lithobates pipiens. Taxonomy (NCBI): domain Eukaryota; kingdom Metazoa; phylum Chordata; class Amphibia; order Anura; family Ranidae; genus Lithobates; species Lithobates pipiens. The sequence continues at coordinate 185,845,035 of NW_027507784.1, read as the reverse complement.
CCACCATCCCTGTGCTGTGCTGACTTCCTCCTGGGGCTGTACCTCTGCTGTGCATATTATGAGGGGCTCCCACCATCCGTGCTATGCTCATTAAGAGGGGCTCCCACCATCCCTGTGCTGTGCTGACTTCCTCCTGGGGCTGCTTATTATGAGGAGCTCCCACCATCCCTGTGCTATGCTGACATCCTCCTGGGGCTGCTTATTATGAGGGGCTCCCACCATCCCTGTGCTGTGCTGACTTCCTCCTGGGGCTGTACCTCTGCTGTGCATATTATGAGGGGCTCCCACCATCCCTGTGCTATGCTTATTATGAGGGGCTCCCACCATCCCTGTGCTATGCTGACTTCCTCCTGGGGCTGCTTATTATGAGGGGCTCCCACCATCCCTGTGCCATGCTGACTTCCTCCTGGGGCTGTACCTCTGCTGTGCATATTATGAGGGGCTCCCACCATCCCTGTGCTATGCTCATTATGAGGGGCTCCCACCATCCCTGTGCTATGCTGACTTCCTCCTGGGGCTGCTTATTATGAGGGGCTCCCACCATCCCTGTGCTATGCTGACTTACTCCTGGGGCTGTACCTCTGCTGTGCATATTATGAGGGGCTCCCACCATCCCTGTGCTATGCTCATTATGAGGGGCTCCCACCATCCCTGTGCTATGCTGACTTCCTCCTGGGGCTGCTTACGGTGCAGGTGTCAGTGCTGGATATCACGGTGCTGGTGTCAGTGCTGGATATCACGGTGCTGGTGTCAGTGCTGGATATCACGGTGCTGGTGTCAGTGCTTTATGTCACGCTGCTGTCAGTGCTCTCTATCACGTGCTGGTGTCAGATGACTATCACGGTGCAGGTGTCAGTGCTCTATATCACGGTGCTGGTGATCCTCTCCTGCGCCCTCTTCTTTGCCTACCCTGACCTTCCCTCTCCTCCATTGCCTTCATGCGCTCCTGAGTCCTGAAGTTTCACAATTTCACATATAAAAAAAGAATCCCAGATTCACCTCATACATGTGTTATGTCATTGGCCATGTGGTGGGACTATGTGTGCACAGCTAGTAATTATTTTGTGGCTGCAAATTTGACCTGTAGGTTTGTAAAGTTCGCCTCCCATTGAAGTCAATGGGGCCCGCCGCAAACGTTACGGTTCGCGAACTATCGGCCGCGTTTGCGTTTCGCGTTCGCGAAACGTCCCGTCGGAAGTTCGTCCATCACTATTCATACACCCCTTGAAATTTTCCACATTTTGTCATGTGGCACATAATTGTTAAGTAAAAGAAAATGATAAATGGTTTTCAATTTTTTTACATATATAAAAAGTGTGGCGTGCATTTGTATTCAGCCCCTCTGAGTCAATTCTTTGTAGAATCGCCTTTCGCTGCAATTACAGCTACAAGTCTTTTTGGGGATTTCTCTAACAGTTTTGCACATCTAGACAGTGAAATTTTTGCCCATTCTTCTTTGCAAAATAGCTCAAGCTCTGTCAGATTGGATGGAGAGCATCTCTGAACAGCAATTTTCAATTCTTGCCACAGATTCTCAATTGGAATTAGGTCTGCACTTTGACTGGGCCATTCTAACCCATGAATATACTTTGATCTAAACCATTCAATTGTAGCTCTGACTATGTTTAGATTTGTTGTCCTGCTGGAAGGTGAACCTCTGCCCCAGTCTCAAGTCTTTTGCAGACTAACTGGTTTTCTTCTAAGATTGCCCTGCATTTGCTCTATTCATCTTCCCTCGAACTCTGACCAGCTCCCCATCCCTGCTGAAGAAAAGCATCCCCACAACATGATGATGCCACCAGCATATTTCACGGTGGAGATGGTGTGTTCAGGGCGATGTGCAGTGTTAATTTTTCGTCACACATAGTTTTGCTTTTAGGCCAAAAAGGTCAATTTTGGTCTCATCAGAACAGAACACCTTATTTCATATATTTGCTGCGTCCCCCATATGGCTTCTCGCAAACTGTAAACGGGACTTCTTATGACATGGCTTTCTTTCACCAATGGCTATCTCTTGCCACTCTTCCATAAATGGCAGATTTGTGGAGTGCACGACTAATAGTTGTCCTGTGGACAGATTCTCCCACCTGAGCTGTGGATCTCTGCAGCTCCTCCAGAGTTACCATGGGCCTCTTGGCTGCTCCTCTGATTAAATGCTCTCCTTGCCCGGCCTGTCAGTTTAGGTGGACAACCATGTCTTGGTTGTTTTGCAGATGTGTCACATTCTATTTTCCGATGATGGATTGAACAGTGCTCCGTGAGATGTTCAAAGCGTGGAATATTTTTTTATAACCTAACCCTGCTTTAAACTTCTCCACAAGTTTATCCCTGACCTGTCTGGTGTGTTCCATGGCCTTCGTGATGCTGTTTGTTCACTAAGGTTCTCTAACAAACCTCTGAGGGTTTCACAGAACAGCTGTATTTATACAGAGATTAAATTACACACAGGTGGACTCTATTTACTTAATAGGTGACTTCTGAAGGCAATTGTTTCCACTAGATTTTAGTTAGGGCTATCAGAGTAAAGGGGGCTAAATTCAAAATGCATGCCACACTTTTCCCATTTTTTTGGGAAAACAATTTCAAAACCATTTATCATTTTCCTTCCACTTCACAATTATGTGGCACTTTGTGTTTGTCTATCACATAAACTCCCAATAAAATACATTCACATTTTTGGTTGTAACATGACAAAATGTGGAAAATTTCAAGGGGTGTGAATACTTTTTCAAGGCACTGTATATGGTGTAGAAACAATGGTGTGCCTAACCCCCTCCCTTTTTGGAGTTAAGGATTTTTATAACCCTTGGTGGATGCTGGGTAGGACAAAGGCTACTGAATGTGGTTTTTAATTCAGTACATCCCGTTGTTATGCTTATCACTGTCCAATTGATCGAAATTCATTTATATAAATAAATGTAGTAAAAACCAATATGATTGTTAATTACAATTTATGATATAAGTTCAAATTGTATTATAGAGATGTGACACTCTATACACCCGATGAATGAGACTTGGTTTCTCTGAAACGCATCGGGTGAAGAAAGACACATCGTACCATCTATTATACTCAGGATAGTTACTGTATTAGCAATATTGTATGCTGTACCCATGTTTTTTAAATCTTTGATTTTGTACAAATTAAAACAGTCTTACTTTTTAAAAACATACAGTGAGAGGAAAAAAGTATTTGATCCTCTGCTAATTTTGTACATTTGCCCACTGGCAAAGAAATGATCAGTCTAAAATTTTAAATGGTAGGTGTATTTTAAACAGTAAGACAGAAGAACAAAAATATCCAGAAAAATGCATTTCAAAAAAGTTATAAATTGATTTTAATGAGTAAAAAAAAGTATTTGATCCCCAATCAGCAATATTTCTGGCTCCCAGGTGTCTTCTATACAGGTAACAAGCTTATATTAGGAGCATTCTCTTAAAGGGAGTGCTCCTGTCAGAAACCATGAACTAGACTGAGACAGAAGTACAATTAAATCACACTTGTTTATTAATAAAAAATAAAAAGGTTGAGTAAGCGTAGTCAAAGCATAGCCAGAGCCCAGTAACCAGATCGAGTAGTCAACCAGGCCAGGGTTAAATAACCATATAGGGTAATCTGTCAGGCCAGAAGTAAGGGATCCAAGTAGAGGAACAGCAAGCAGGATAAGGAGCCAGAAGGGATGTGAGCAAGCCAGTCTTAAAACAGGAACGCAGGAGATGGTTTCTTGTGATGTGACCAAGGTGAAGGCAGAGATGAAGTTAGCTGGACAACTTTAAGTAGGCAGGTCAGATGAGCAGGATCAGGAACAGCTGGGTAACTGTGGAGAGAGATGAGAGCTGGCAATTAGCCAACAGCTGAGCAGCCAGCCCAGAGAAGGAAGGGCTAAGCCAGCCCTGACAGCTCCTCATCTCATCTTGCTACCTGTATAAAAGACACGTCCACAGAAACAAATCAGATTCCAATCTCTCCACCATGGCCAAGACCAAAGCGCTGTCCAAGGATGTCAAAGACATGAATGTAGACTTATGCAAGGCTAGAATGGGCTACAAGACCATCGCCAAGCTGCTTGGTGAGAGGGTGACAACAGTTGGTGCTATTATTTGCAAATGAAAGAAACACAAAATAACTGTCAATCTTCCTCAGTCTGGGGCTCCATGCAAGATCTCACCTCTTGGAGTTTCACTGATCATGAGAATGGTGAGGAATCAGCCCAGAACTACACAGGAGAATCTTGTCAATGATCTAATGGCAGTTGGGAACATAGTCACCAAGAAAACAAATCGTAACATTCTACGCCGTGAAGCACTGAAATCCTGCAGCGCCCCCAAGGTCCCCCTGCTCAAGAAAGCACATGTACAGCCCTGCCTAAAGTTTGCTAATGAACATTTGAATGATTCAGGTGAGAACTGGGTGAAGGGGTTGTGGTCAGATGAGACCAAAATCTAGCTCTTTGGCATCAACTCAACTCGCCGAGGAATACTGCCTATGACCCCAAGTAGCTCAAGAAGAAACACATTAAGATCCTGGAGTGGCCTAGCCAGTCTCCAGACCTTAATCCCAAAGCAAATATGTGGAGGAAGTTGAAGGTTTGAGTTACCAAACATCAGCCTCAAAACCCTAATGACTTGGAGAGGATCTGCAAAGAGAAGTGGGACAAAATCCCTCCTAAGATGTGTGCAAACCTGGTGGCCAACTACAAGAAACATCTGACCAATGCGATTGCCAGCAAGGGTTTTGCCACCAAGTATTAGGTCATGGTTTGCGAAGGGGTCAAATACTTATTTCACTCATTAAAATGCAAATCAATTTATAACTTTTTTGAATATGTTTTTCTGGATTTTTTGGTTGTTATTCTTTCTCTCCCTGTTAAAATAAACCTACCATTAAAATTATCGACTGATCATTTCTTTGTCAGTGGGCAAACATGCAAAATCAGCAGGGGATCAAATTTTTCCCTCACTGTGTGCATGTGTTGTTACAATACTGCCTCATAAAGCCCCACTAAGGGGAATGTACATTTTTTCAGTTATCTTTCTAGGGATGTGGCACTGATCAGAATACACCCACCATTATAGATAGTACAATGACATGACAACAAAAGCCTTGTCTTTAAAAAAAATGTAGAAAGCCCTTAAAATTTGCACTACTTGGAACAGAAAACAGTTTGATGTGTTTATTTGCACAAAATAACTCCATACTCAACTAAAAAATGAATCTATCTATGCTGCTAAGCTGTATCAAAAATTGATGCCAACAATAAATATATGCACGAAGCACAGAGCTACTATGGAAAAAAAAAATCAATAAACAAAATAAAATACATTTCTTATATATGTGATGTGGTAGGTTGTGAATGTTGTGAACATTTGTAGCTAATTGTTTTATAGGGTTACTGGAAATTTAGGCAAAAAATGAAGAAAACAGTTTCTAGTTGTTTTATATTCAGTTTCTTATACATATAAATAGTGAATGGTGCAATAAAATATCCTCTACTCCACTTCCACCTAAATGAGAACACTACATAATTATGCTTTATCTGCTTGATAAGAATATGGTAGGGTCTAAAATATGAGTGCATTCAGCCTGTCAATGGCTGAAAACTGCCATGTCAGTTTTTTGGCAATGTCAGTATTTACTGTAGCTCAGAAGTGGCAAGGTTCCAGAAACTACTCCAATATGACTCTATTTCGATAAATAGACCCCCTCTCCCCCCAAGATTTTTGGCAAAGGGTATAACTTGGACTTCCTATTGTTCAAAATGTATTAGCAGCAATAATAAAAAATGTAAATACAGGAACCCAGCAAAGACCACACAATTACTCTAAGTAGAACCCCCCTAAAAGGTTTTTGGCAAGAGGTATAACTTGGAATTTTTCAGAATGCACTTAGCAGCAGTATTAAAATACAATTTAAATACTGATGCATCAACAAAAGCATATATTCAGTGTTGTGTTTCGCAAAAACTGCATCCAACATTATATTTAACTACCTCTCCCATGCACAAGGATATGTTATATGCCACAATCATTTGGTGGGAACACGGCAGGGACCCAAAACAAGAGTGTCCTGTGGCTGTCAATGGCTGCAAACTGCTATGTGAGTTTTTTGGCCCTGTATTGCAATTACGATGGTTCCAAGTAACAAGATTCCAGAAATTACTCCAAAACATATATTTTTACACAAATATTTAGAGAATTATACCATTGACAGCCAGAATGCACTCCCATGTTTCTGGACCCTACCATGTTCTCACCAAGCAACTTGTCTGGTACAAGTGGGCATGGGAAAGGTAGCCAAACCTCCCCCCATCCCCAAAAAAAAAAAGAAAGTTTTGACTTGGACTTTTTTTTTAAATCAGAAAAAAGTTTACCAAAGAACAAAAACAGAAATACATCCATCCAGATATCATGTGCAGCAATAAATCTAACTACAGCTGATGATATATTGTATATAAATCACAAATAATTAAAATCTACCATCGTAATGGGTGGCTTTACTGATACTGCATGGTGTTATATCGTCAGTATGCAACTATACTGATCTGTATGTCCTTACCTTTAGTGCATTCAAAGGATAAAATAGAAAAGGGAAAGGGGAAAAATAAACAAAAATTCTATACCCGAGTATAGTGGAAACGTCTACTGATATTCTAAATTAGCTACCATAGCTCAGTAGTCAATTCCTAAAATGGGAACTGCTTGCAGCTCCTTAAGTTACAGTTTAGCCCCAACATCTACCAATTCACATTTGTAGTAGTCTGTCCTTCCCCAACTGGACTGGACCTAGTCCAGGTGTGTCCAGCCATGGTTGCCACAAGGAGTAGAATTTTTTAAGTACATTCCTATGTTGGCAAGTGAGTTTTTCACGTATCAATGTACTGTTTACCATGTCAACCCAATGCTTCCCCATTGGTACCTGTGGAGTTATCCAATGCCGCACGATAATTTTGCGCACTATGTACAATAGACACAATACTGCAGTATGACAAAAGTGAAGGTATCTCCAAGGCACCAAGCAAGCAAACAACTGGATCATGTGACAGTGGAAATGGAAATACGCGAGATAGTACAGAGGACATAGTGCCAGTAACAAAATAATTTCAGGCATTTCCACAACATATGCAACAAATCACCATTATTTCTGTTACATTTTGGGCATAGTGGCATTTCTCTGAATCCCCACTTATGAGGGAGTGCTGGCGTCCTGTATACTCTGTGTATTAAGAATAGGGGGGATAATCTATGTGATGCTGAAACTGACACCAAGGGGGCGGAGGTCAGGCATAGGTCCCATGTTTTCTTGTCTATAGATCCCAGATCTTATTCCCACCCTCTTCTGCAGGGGAGTTTGGAAGCATCATGTGTGGATTGTAATAGTCTAGCATAAACTCTTGAGATCATTCTTTTCCTATCCTCCATCAACAGCACATCAGTCATCAGGGGATGTGTCGTTGGTGTGAGCAAAGATATTCTATTCTCACTCTGAATGGTGTGCCTAAGCTGCAGATATTTATAAAATTGGGTTCTAGGGAGGGTCAAACTCCTCTTGTAGCTCCATAAAGGATTAAAATGTGATGCCGCTGAATAGCTGGGAGAAATATCACACGCCCACCCTCTCCCAGAAATGAAAGTCCTTAAGTTTGAGCAGTTTTTGTAATATTTATTCCTCCATATGGGGGTAAATGAACAAACTCCCCGGACATGCAGAATAGTATATTTCCATAAGGTGTTTAATAGGAGTATTGTGGGGAGTGTTTGTGATAAATGTGAGAATCCTGCCTCTAAGTGGGTCAGTGCCGAAATTAAGGAACCGTCTGGTACCAATAAAGACCTGATGGGGTCAGTTACATCTTTGCAACCCCAGTTACCTAATTGTTGGATTTGGGAGGCCACAAAGTAGAATCTGGAGTGCGGAACTGCAAATCCACCTTGATCTTTGGCGAATTGCAGTGTGTATAAGCTGATACGTGCTATTTAATTACCCAACATTAAAGGTCTAAACTGAGAGTCTATTTGGGCAAACCATTTATGTGGTCCATATGGGAGCATTATGGAATATATATAAAAGTTGCAGAGCCCGTACCATTTTAATTAAATTGGCCCAGTGGCTGATAGTGGAAGTTTGGTCCATGCCGAATATTTGTTCCTGAATTTGCAGAGCAAAGGAACTAGATTCAGTGTAATGTATTGACTTGGGTCCTAAGTCACTTGTATTCCAAGGTACCAGAATTCAGCGACCCTTCGGGTAACCAGTCGGGTAAGGGTTGTGTCAGTGGATCTAGAGGCATGGGCACTGATTTATTAGAATTAATGTTAAACCCTGACAAATCTCTGAAGTCAGCTATTAGTTGCACCACATTACTCAAAGAGTTGTCATTGTGCCCCAGATAAATCAGAGTGTCATCTGCATATAAGGAGATGACGTATTTTTGGGTACACCAAAGAAAACCTATGATATTTTGTGAGGCTCTAACATGGATGGCCAAGGGCTCCAGAGCCATGGCAAACAGCAGGGGTGAAAGTGGGCACCCTGCCATGTGCCCCTAAAAAGCCTAATGGGTTCTGATATGTTCCCATTGAGTTTGTCTTTCCCATAGTCTAGGTAATTGTTAAAGTCCCCTAGGACTAAGATCGTTATGCCAGGAAAGCGGGTTACAAAGTCAGCCAGTATTGTAAGGAGACAAGCCAAAAACAGTGGAGGAATGTATATCCCTGCTAATATATACTTTGTTCCATAAAGGGAACACAATATAAATACATAACGACCATCCGGGTCGGTTTAACTTCCATGCAGGAAAATTGTGAACCCCTTTGAATCAGGACATTCACTCCCCTCACTCGAATACACTGAGTAGGTGGCATGGAATTGGTGACAAAACTGTCTCTGGGCAAATAGAGGCGTAGAAGTCGGGGGGGGGGGTGAGATGAGTCTCCTGTAGACAAATCACATCTACATTTAAACGCTTGATCATGCGGAGCACAGCCAATCGTTTAACCGGGTTGTTTAAGCCCTGGACATTCCAGGACATTTCTCTGGTTAGTTTAGACACTGCATTAGTATTACAGTAAAATCATAAATAGATCCTGTAATTGGTGAATGGCCCAATTCCATTGCAATGAGATCGCATACAATCAGGTGATTATACCAGCGAGCGATCCCCTATCTTTATCTCTATAATTAAGGAGTTTGAACAGTAATGGTTGCAGTGGGGCTCCTGGTTGTGGAGGCCTAGTCGGGACCCCGTGCACCCTCTTCACTGAAAACATTGGGGAGAACACCTCTTTGTCGAAGATAGTAATGAGACACTTTTCAATAAATTCAACAGGATTCTTGCCTTCCACTTTCTCAGGTAGACCTATGGCTCTCACATTATTGCGTCTCATCCTGTTCTCTAAATCATCTAAATGAGAGGCATGCTGTGCTGTGAGAGGAGTATTGTAAGTGTTGTCCCGTTGCATGGACGCCATGTCATCTTTTATGGAACTCACTCTCCCTTCTAGAGCAGATGTTCTCTCCCTCAGCCTCCCTTGGGTGTCTTGTTGCAGAAAAGTAATCACCATTTTGACCCCCTCTGTGGTAAGTACAGCTATGGATAGGTTACAGGTATTTACTGCTGTAAAAAACGTCCCATAGTGTATGTTCACCCACAGCGTCTGGAGCAGTGGGTTCAGGGGCCCTAGCAAAGATATTCCCTGGAGTACTCACTGTGTCCCAGTCAAATCCTGTGCTGTTCTCCTCCAGCGTTACCTTGTCTTCTGCTTCAGATAAGCCTCCTGACAAGTCTCCCAGATTGCCGGCAGAGGCTGTGGGGTCCGTGGATAGCGGCATGGAGAACAGCTTTTCAGCTGACTATCTGTTTCTGTCCTAAGCAGATCATTGGGAGAGGCCACCATTTTGGACCATGAGGTTTGTGGACCTGGCCGCATTCTGTCGATTTGTGGATGCCATCAAGCCTATGTTGGCCAGACAAGGATAGTACCGAGCTCTGCGGGTCTTCTGATGGCCGTTGTGCTGTAGCCGGTAGGTTGTATATCGTGTCCTCAGGATAACAGAGCGGATTCTCGGTGGAGAGAACTGAAGGTGCGTCTGGCTACATCTGCTGTCTGGCCACGCCCTTTCACTTGGACTTTAAACTCCAATTTTTTTCATAATTCACAAACATCAATATTATGAAACTGTAAATACAATTTTTTCAAGAAATATATACATTCAGTGTCGGGTTTCACAAATACATGGTAAAAACTGTATATTTGGCTACCTTTCCCATGCCCACTTCTACCAGACAAGTTGCTTAGTGAGAACATGGTAGGGTCCAGAAACATGGAGTGCATTCTGGCTGTCAATGGCTGAAAACTGATTTGTGAATTTTTTGGTACTCTATTGTATTTACTCAGTGGAAGTGGAAGGACCCCAAAAACTACTCCAAATGTACTAGTTTTAGAAAAATGACCCCCCCCCCCCCACAAAGGTTTTCTAGGGGTAAAATTACGCACTAAGACAGGGATGGAAGAATGATTTCTGGGGAATGCTTTATGGACAATATAAGTATTTTTAAACATGAAGGGCAAAAAAATGGGGAAAAAAAGTGCTCAACCTGTTGCCCTTGAAGCTTTCTTATGTGGCCCTCAACCTCAAACCGGGGAAGAGCATCCTCCAGGTTGGAAACCCATTCATCGCAATCTGGGCTTGCTGACTTGCCATCCCAGAGCATTAAAGTGCATCGAGCTGGCAGCAGAGGAAACAGGCAGCCGTGGAGAGAGCAAGAGCCACATAAGCCGATGCTTCCTTTCTAGCGCCAGCTTCAGCACCAGGTGGAGTGATACTAAGTGCACTTCGCCTGGGACCTTTCTAGAAGCCTGGAGACGGAGAGCGTTGCTAGCAGAAGCTGGAAGGGTAAAAGAAGGTCAGTGTATTAAACACATACATGCTTTTGAAATGGTCATATTAGCCCCTTTAAAAGGGTTAACAACTATTAGGATGCTTTCACAACTGATCCGTGGGTGCAGCACCTGGGGCTTTCCTGTGGGTTAGTTGCACTGAGCCATAGACTTCTATTATAACCTGCGGATTTGGTGTGCTTTCTGAAAGTGCATCAAAACTCCTGAATGCAGGAAGTCTGGTGTGTTTTCAGAAAGTGCACCACACCCGCAAGTTATAATAGAGGTTTAAGGCAACGCGTAGCTAACCTGCAGGAAAGCTGTGCTACACCCACTGTGTGGGTAAACCGCAGCACATCACTCTGAAAGCAGATTTATAGAGGCTCAGGCCAGTAAGAGTGCATTTACAGTTGCAGTTTGAGGGGCGGTAAAACCCCATATTTGAGGCGTGTTTTTAACACAACACACTCCCAACCACTGGTGTAGCCTCAGGGGTTGCAATGGCGACCCCTTACCCCCTCCCCCCCATGCTCCAGGGGGCCCCACGCGACCTTCTTGTCACATTCTGTTTTAAACTGGAACAGGAGGGATGGCGGGGGTGGCACATACAGGACCCAATTACTACTATTTTCAACCTGAAACTGCTAAAAGTCAACTTCTCCCATCCCGCCGGCATTCAGCGACTGCAGGAGGAAAATGTAAATTATGCTATTCAAAATATTAACAAAATAAAATAAAAAAATTGAAATTCGGAACTATTTTATTTCAATATGGCCTGTGACCGGTTACCAAATCACTTAAGTGGCCTTTGCTCTTCAAAAGGTTGAGCACCCCTGCCTTAAAGCATTTATCCACGCAAAGACCAGGATTAGCAAGAGATTTCTGGCAATAGCATGGCGAGTTACATTTTTAGGGGTCTTTGACTTGTATTTCTGTGTAAGATAAGAAATACTGCAAATTGTTTGCTGGCAACCTGCTCATTGATTGCAATTGTGACTACGTTCTCTCAAATCAGAGATGTTACAACTGCTTTAATGTCTTAAGAACAAGGTCCAATTGCCTGCTTGCTTATACTATACACAACAAAGGCCAGTGGCAGTAGGCAAATCCTAACTGTTTTGTACAAAGCTTTCAATATAATTCATTGTAATTTGTTATATGGTATTTCAGTGGTGTCAGGCCAGCGCTCTCCCCCTCCACTACTGAAGAGTAGACAGCGCCGTGGGTTAGGCAGCGGCACCGCGCGGTGACAGACTACATAGGGAGAGCGAAGGCAGTGGCTTTGCCGTGCACAAACCCCCCTAATGACCCATAATGTACCTCCGAACACACACGGAGAGCCCAAGGCAGTGGCAGACACCCCCCCCCCCTCCACACAGTGCACAGACCCCCCCTAACGACCCATAATGTACCTTGGAGAGCCTAAGGCAGTGGCATTGCAGGGGGGAAGGTGCCAGCAGAACCCCAGTGACACCTGTCGGCACAGTGATCCGGGACCCGGCGCAACAATCCCCTTCTCTCTGTGGTCGCGGCTCTGATCAGTCTCGGCCGAGACTGATCAGAGCCGCGACCACAGAGAGAAGGAGTCTGTGCACTGTACGGGGGTCTGTATTGTTAGGGGGGTAGGGGGGTCTGCACTGTAGGGGGGTTCTTTACTGTGGGGGGGTCTGCACTGTAGGGGGGTCTGCACTGTAGGGGGGGAGGGGTCTGTACTGTAGGGGAGGATTCTGTACTGTAGGGGGGTCTGCACTGTAGGGGAATATACTGCACTGTAGGGGGTCTGCATTGTAGGGGAGGATTCTGCACTGTAGGGGGGATTCTGTACTGTAGGGGGGTTTGCACTGTAGGGGGGAGAGGTCTGTACTGTAGGGGTGAGGGGTCTGTACTGTAGGGGGGGTCTGCACTGTAGGGTGGAGGGGTCTGTACTGTAGGGGAGGATTCCGTACTGTAGGGGAGGATTCCGTACTGTAGGGGGGGTTCTGCACTGTAGGGAGGGGGACTGCACTGTAGGGGGGTTCTGCACTGTAGGGAGGGGGACTGCACTGTAGGGGGGATCTGCACTGTAGGAGGTCTGTGTAACATGCAGGGGGTCCAGAGCTGTGAGGGGCTGTGTAATGTAAAGGGGTGCTGAGGAGCAGGGTGCTGTGTAATGTAAAGGGGTCCAGAGGTTCAGGGTGCTGTCTAATGTAAAGGGGTCCAGAGGTGCAGGGTGCTATGTAATGTAAAGGGGTCCAGCGGCACAAGGGCTTTGTAATGTAAAGGGCTCAGGAGGTCCAGGGTGCTGTGTTATATAAAGGGGTGCAGAGGTTCTGGGTGCTGTGTTGTGAAAAGGGGTCCAGAGGTACAAGGTCTGTGTAATGTAAAGAGGTCCAGAGGTGCAGGGTGCTGTGTAATGTAAAGAGGTCCTTAAGTACAAGGTCCTGTGTAATGTAAAGGGGTCCAGAGGTGCAGTTGTGGAGAGGGGGGGTACACAGTGACAAAAAGATATTGAAGGATGCAGAGGTATGCAGTGGCACAGTCGGGTGTTTTTACATTTTAAGGTGGGGGGGTGCCAGGTATAGGATCCGCCCCGGGTGCCAAATGCTCTAGGTACGCCCCTGCGGTATTTTCACGTAAGCTGAGGGCTCTCACAGTGGGTGGATCAGGCACACTTTGTTAATATCACAAAATCTCACTGCAAGTAGTTCACTGACGCAGTAATTGACGGTTTCCCCCTTTTAAATTTTTTTTTTATTAATTTTTGGTTTCCCTCTTTTTTAATGCATCAATGTAAGAGTTGTTTCTGGATTTCTTAATTTGTTCTGTGCCGCACACTATGCTTTTCACCAAGATGCTTGAAAAGGTGGAATGCTGGCATAATAATTGTCCAGATAATTGTGATATTCCTGATTTAAAAGTCGGGGGGCACTGAATCCCACACAATTTTACCAATGATATCCAAGTAAGCTACCCTTGCCCTCATACTGTACAGATGAAAGCTATGTGTGTACATACCTTGTTGAGTTTTACACCATACCTGGCACATTTGCTAGGAGAGTATTGTTTTAGACCTTGCTTGCTTGTAAAATTAATCAGTAATACATCTACATCTATGCACTTGGGGGGGGGGGGGGGGGGGTGTTATCTCAGGAAATCTGTCTACTTGCACAGTATCTCACAAGAGTGAGTACACCCCCCACATTTTTGTAAATATTTCATTATATCTTTTCATGTGACAACACTGAAGAAATTACACTTTGCTACAATGTAGTGAGTGTACAGCTTGTACAACAGTGTAAATTTGCTGTCCCCTCAAAATAACTCAACACACAGCCATCATTGTCTAAACCACTGGCAATAAAAGTGAGTACACCCTTAAGTGAAAATGTCCAAATTAGGCCCAATTAGCCATTTTCCCTCCCTGGTGTCATGTGACTCGTTAGTGTTACAAGATCTCAGGTGTTAATGGGGAGCAGGTGGTGTTATCTCTCTCACTCTCTCATACTGGTCACTGGAAGTTCAACATGGCACCTCATGGCAAAGAACTCTCTGAGGATCTGAAAAAAATAAATTTTTGCTCTACCTAAAGATGGCCTAGGCTATAAGAAGATTGCCAAGATCCTGAAACTGAGCTGCAGCACAGTGGACAAAACCATACAGCGGTTTAACAGGACAGGTTCCACTCAGAACAGGCCTCATCATGGTCGACCAAAGAAGTTGAGTGCATGTGTTCAACCTCATATCCAGAGGTTTTCTTTCAGAAGTAGATGTATGAGCACTGCCAGCATTGCTGCAGAGGTTGAAGGGGTGGTGGTTAGCCTGTCAGTGCTCAGACCATATGCCACATACTGCATCAAATTGGTCTGCATGGCTGGCGTCCCAGAAGGAAGTCTCTTCTAAAGATGATGCACAAGAAAGCCCGCAAACAGTTTGCTGAAGACAAGCAGAATAAGGACAAGGATTACTGGAACCATGTCCTGTGGTCTAAGATAAACCAAGATAAACTTATTTGGTTCAGATGGTGTCAAGTGTTTTTAGGCGGCAACCAGATGAGGAGTACAAATACAAGTGTGTCTTGCCTACAGTCAAGCATGGTGGTGAGAGTGTCATGGTCTGGGGCTGCATGAGTGCTGCTAGGACTGGGGAGATACAGTTAATTGAAGGAACCTTGAATGGCAACATGTACTGTGACATATTGAAGCAGAGTGTGATCCTCTCCCTTCGGAGACTGGGCCGCAGGGCAGTATTCCAACATAAGGACCCCAAACACACCTCCAAGACCACCACTGCTAAAGGAGCTGAGGGTAAAGGTGAAGGACTGGCCAAGCATGTCTTCAGACCTAAACTCTATTGAGCATCTGTGGGGCATCCTCAAATAGAAGGTGGAGGAGCGCAAGGTCTCTTACATCCAGCAGCTTCGTGATGTCATCGCGGAGGTGTGGAGGAGGACTCCAATGGCAACCTGTGACGCTCTGGTGAACTCCATGCCCAAGAGTGTTAAGGCAGTGCTGTAAAATAATGGTGGCCACACAAAATATTGAAACTTTGCACCCAATTTGGACATAGGGGTGTACTTACCTTTGTTGCCAGTGGCTTAGACATTAATAACTGTGTGTTGAGGACAGCAAATTGACACTGTTATACAAGCTGTACACTCACTACTTTACATTGCACCAAAGTGTAATTTCTTCAGTGTTGTCACATGAAAAGATATAATAAAATATTTACAAAAATGTGAGGGGTGTACTCAATTTTGTGAGATACTGTATATACAGTTCATTGTTATTAAAGTATAACTACTTTAAAAATGCAAATACGTTACCAAATTTTGTAACTGTGACTGCTTCATGCTTTCCTTATACAGCATTTTCAAATTGGGATTTTCGACCAGTACAATCTAATTTTAGTCTTTTTAGTGAGGCCTATATTATAATCCTCAATGACGTCACAATCTGTTTTTTTCCACATAGCCACAGATAACAAGTCCCAACCTTAGGACCATCCACTCCAACGTGTTTCTTAGTCATAGAGAATCTCACTTTGTAGATACTTGTTATAAACAAAGCATTGAAACACAAAATAGACATAAAAATGAAGTACAATTACCAATGTGATAAAGACCAATCCAATCAGTGGGGTCCACTTCTTCCTTTATATCCCAGAAGATGATAAGTTCCTGAGACTGACCAAGTATATATTCATACATGCTGGCTGTCAGGCTGGAACGACTATCAGAGGTTACCAGGTCAGTGTCACTGTTGGCTCGCTGAAAGTTCAGGTTCTCAGTCATTGTGCTTTCAGATGCAAAACTTTGGAGATTCTCTGGACCCAGTGTATAACGAAGTTGTGGGTTACGCTGTCGTAGGAGACAATGTTCTCGAGCAGAACTGGCCATGATCTATAGGTCACTCAAAAATCTAAAAAAACAAGAAGTAGATAAAGTTACGTTATTAAAATGTAATAACATAAATCTTGAAAATAATAATATGGACAACAACTTGTATTTTAGGCTAATTTGAAAGAATCTCACCACAATGTATCAGTATTTAAGATAAAAGAATGTGTTTTAAGGGTCCTATCACACGTAGGTACTTCGCTCTGTTTAGCAGGGGATCCATGAGAATATCGACTACGGAATCAGAGCTGATCAGGACAGATGTTAGATTTTTGGCATGCAAGCCTATTCAGTTTTTGTGCACATTTTGAAAAGTGGTGGACTTATGATGGCTCTAGAGGCGGCCAGATGTGTCGGTTTACATCAGCCTACCTCCAATTCTTCACGTTGAAGTCCGAAAAACAGGAAAGGATGCAATCAGTTTTTCTTTTTTTCAGATCTGGACAGATTCAGTGGTAGGCGGAAGTAAACAGACACAAGTCCTTTTACATTTTCCCATAGACTTGCATGGAGCTCCTGATCAGATCCACCTGAAAAACTGGTGGTCCTGATGAGAAACCTAGTGTCAAAGACACCTAAATTATATGAAATCTTTTAATCGATATGAGGTATATTTTTTCTCAAATCGTTAAATTCCAGTTGGCTCTTGTATTGCAAAAAATATAGCACAGAAATAAATGTATGTCAACAATACAAGTTACAGTGCCTTGCGAAAGTATTCGGGCCCCTTGAACTTTTCAACCTTTTGCCACATTTCAGGCTTCAAACAAAGATATAAAATTTTTATTTTTTGTGAAGAATCACCAACAAGTGGGACACAATTGTGAAGTGGAACGAAATCTATTGGATTTTTGAAACTTTTTTAACTAATAAAAAAATGAAAAGTGGGGCGTGCAAAATTATTTGGCCCCCTTGCGTTAATACTTTGTAGAGCCACCTTTTGCTGTGATTACAGCTGCAAGTCTCTTGGGGTATGTCTCTATCAGTTTTGCACATCGAGAGACTGAAATTCTTGCCCATTCTTCCTTGCAAAACAGCTCGAGCTCAGTGAGGTTGGATGGAGAGCGTTTGTGAACAGCAGTTTTCAGCTCTTTCCACAGATTCTCGATTGGATTCAGGTCTGGACTTCGACTTGGCCATTCTAACACCTGGATACGTTTATTTGTGAACCATTCCTTTGTAGATTTTGCTGTATGTTTGGGATCATTGTCTTGTTGGAAAATAAATCTCCATCCCAGTTTCAGGTCTTTTGCAGACTCCAACAGGTTTTCATCCAGAATGGTCCTGTATTTGGCTGCATCCATCTTCCCCTCAATTTTAACCATCTTCCCTGTCCCTGCTGAAGAAAAGAAGGCCCAAACCATGATGCTGCCACCACCATGTTTGACAGTGGGGATGGTGTGTTGAGGGTGATGAGCTGTGTTGCTTTTACGCCAAACATATCGTTTTGCATTGTGGGCAAAAAGTTCGATTTTGGTTTCATCTGACCAGAGCACCTTCTTCCACATGTTTGGTGTGTCTCCCAGGTGGCTTGTGGCAAACTTTAGACAAGACTTTTTATGGATATCTTTGAGAAATGGCTTTCTTCTTGCCACTCTTCCATAAAGGCCAGATTTGTGCAGTGTATGACTGATTGTTGTCCTATAGACAGACTCTCCCACCTCAGCTGCAGTTCTCTACAGTTCATCCAGAGTGATCATGGGCCTCTTGGCTGCATCTCTGATCAGTCTTCTCCTTGTCTGAGCTGAAAGTTTAGAGGGACGGCCAGGTCTTGGTAGATTTGCAGTGGTCTGATACTCCTTCCATTTTAAAATGATCGCTTTCACAGTGCTCCTTGGGATGTTTAAAGCTTGGGAAATCTTTTTGTATCCAAATCCGGCTTTAAACTTCTCCACAACAGTATTATGGACCTGCCTGGTGTGTTCCTTGGTCTTCATGATGCTCTCTGCGCTTTCAACAGAACCCTGAGACTATCACAGAGCAGGTGCATTTATACAGAGACTTGATTACACACAGGTGGATTCTATTTATCACCATCAGTCATTTAGGACAACATTGGATCATTCAGAGATCCTCGCTGAACTTCTGGAGTGAGTTTGCTGCACTGAAAGTAAAGGGGCCGAATAATTTTGCACGCACCACTTTTCAGTTTTTGAGTTGCTAAAAAAGTTTAAATTATCCAATAGATTTCGTTCCACTTCACAATTGTGTCCCACTTGTTGGTGATTCTTCACAAAAAATTAAAATTTTATATCTTTATGTTTGAAGCCTGAAATGTGGCAAAAGGTTGAAAAGTTCAAGGGGGCCGAATACTTTCGCAAGGCACTGTACATGCCTAACAAAGGAAACTGTATATTTCCATGCAAATAAACATCTTTTCTAGCAGGCATCACCTTTTTGTGCTTCCCCTACATAAGTTATCCTTATGCATTTCTCATGGTTAAATACCTACCCACAGCCCAATCCCAAAAGCTTCACGAGATGGCTGTAAAACTGCAAAGAAAGCCTGTGCAAACACCAGACAGGGCCATACAACGAAGTTCCCTGAAAGAAGGAGAAAGGGAAGTATTTAGCAACCAGTAGCAGCGCTTAATAAATATTTAACTCTATCTGTCAGCATTCCCATATGATCCAAATGTTCATAATTCAATTAAAGAACACAAAACAGTCCATCCATGTGGTTCATGTACAGCTTAAATCCATTCAGGGTTCCTGTCACCACGCCTTGTGAGACCTCTCCCCTATGGTAATGAACGCACCATAAATCCTAAAGACAATGCACCTTTATTACAATCTGTGCTTTGCATCAGGAGGCGTCCTTCCATCTGATTGACAACAGCATCCACCCAGCAAGGTCAGCAGCCTCCTATAGCTTTGAGATTGTTGCTTTGTTAAACTAATGTCATTACAAATCTGTAGACACCTTTACATTTAGAAAGAAGAGAATTACTGCCAGATGAGATATTGAACCCAACAGAGGTATTCCATAACCTGATATTGAAATGGCTAACCAAATACTCCTTGGGCCACAAGCACCCTGGGTAGTGAGCATTTCAGTGCAGGCAAAAAGCACAGATCTGGACTGAATAGCTGCCATGGATCTGCCTATACAGGAGTGGATGGCTGGATGCTGTCTACAGGAACCATTAATCAGATGGAAGGACGCCTCCCCATGCAAAGCGCATTGTCTTAGGATTTATGGTGAGTTCATTACCAAAGGGGGGAGGTCTCATGAGGTGTAGTGATGGGAACCCTGATTAGATTTAAGATGTACATGAACCACATTGATGGACTCTTTTATGTTCTTTAATTGAACTATGGCCATTTGAAACATATGGGAATATTGACACATGGGGTTAAATATTTATTAAGTGCTGCTAATGTTATATCTTAGATTTAACATATGTGTAATGATTTAATTTATAGTAGCTGCAAGAGAGAATGCAATGAGCGCTGGGAGTGAAGCATCTTAACACTGGTTGATTGATTTACTTTTTGTCATTTGAGTACTTAGCAAACAGGTTGCATTCAAATGGGTAGGGGATTTAATAATGATCCAGTAAAAAATAAAAAATAAAAAATAAAAAAAACTTGTCCTTTCAGAGCTGAAGAACTGTTGCAGAATCTTGGTTACATTTATGCATAAAGCACAAACTACTTTTCAGTAAAAAGGCATCAAAAATGATTAATGCAAACTGGAAAACCCAATTTGAATTTAGAACAAAACAGAAAAATTGCAAACACTTATTCAGCAATAAAAGGAACCGCACACAATGACAGTGACTACTCTAGCACCATCTACTGTTGATTAATAATCAGATTTAATTTTATTTATTACAAGTACTTATATACTGCGGCCAATTTTTATGCAGCACTTTACACATATATTGTACATTCACATCAGTCCCTGCCCTCGAGAGGCTTACAATCTAAGGTCCTCACATTCATACATAGACCTACTAGGGCCAATGTATACAGAAGCCAATTAACCTACCAACATGTCCTTGGAGTGTGGGAAGAAACTAGAGTACCCAGAGGAAAACCATGCAGGAACAATGAACACATGCAAACTCCAGGCAGGTAGTCCCGTGGTTGGTATTTGAACTCACGACCCTAGTGCTGCTAAACGGAAGTGCTAACTACTTAGCCAATGTGCTGCCCTTTTTCTGTATATCAATAAAAAGAAGCTTTAATTTAATTTCCAGTGGCAAAGGATACATACCACAGTACTGCAGCCAAAGCTTGGGCTGACTGACATATACAGGAAGGTGTCTTTACAGATGATTATTAAGCAATTGCCCTAATAATACGCAAGTAAAAAAATGCTGGTTACAGTATACCTGAACTGTATTGAGGAGTCCTAGCTGCTAAAGGATGCTTAGGAAGTAGCAGATGGTCTACCTTACTTTCTCTTGTTCAAATATTTTATTGAAAAGATCATTGGATAACATTACATAAAATATGTATAGAAAAAATACCATTGTGTTGAGATAAGTATAGTACAGGTAAGGACAATACTAGGTTCACATGGCCTATCCAATGATAATCTGTGTAACTAAAATCAAAGCAGTAAGACAATAACTTATCGAGGGGCGTGGCCAAGAGCAGCATGTGAACGGGAGTGTTTCACAGAGCTCCCAAGTAAAACCCGACAATCACCCTACTCCCATCCGGTAAAACCGCCCGTACCACAGCTGCACTCCTGCTGCAGTCACAGCGGACTCCACTGGCGACCTCGGACCATCGATCCTGCGGTATGGTAACACGCAAGCAGGAAGAAGAAGGCATGCAGTTGGATCAACATGGCACCACGGCGACCGCCTCCTCGCGGCGCCCACGTGTGGAGACACAGAAAGGAGCCAGTAAGCCTCCTAAAACACCTAAGACAGCAGGGAAAGACACCCCACGAGACATGCTCTATTATACTAAAAAGCTGACTGAGACAACCGAGCAGCCCCTGTAGGGGAGCTTAGATACTACCCCTACTATTTTCCAGGACACTCAGGAGGGAGAGCAGTGTACACAGGGCCCCTCTGGATCAAGTGCACAGAAGCACACTGACATGGAGGAGGGAGGGGGGGAGAGGAAGATGAGGATGATCAGCCCACACTGGCAGCAATACTCAAAGCTGTGCATACAGTGGGGCAAAAAAGTATTTAGTCAGCCATCAATTGCGCAAGTTCTCCCACTTAAAAAGATTAGAGAGGCCTGCAATTGCCATCGTTAGGTATACCTCAACTATGAGAGACAAAACGTGGAAACAAATCCAGACAATCATATTGTCTGATTTTTGAAAGAATTTATTTGCAAATTATGGTGGAAAATAAGTATTTGGTCACCTACAAACAAGATAGATTTCTGGCTCCCACAGACCTGTATCTTCTTCTTTCAGAGGCTCCTCTGTCCTTCACTCATTACCTGTATTAATGGCACCCGTTTGAACTTGTTATCAGTATAAAAGACACCTGTCCACAACCTCAAACAGTCACACTCCAAACTCCACTATGGTGAAGACCAAAGAGCTGTCAAAGGACACCAGAAACAAAATTGTAGACCTGCACCAGGCTTGGAAGACTGAATCTGCAATAGGCAAGCAGCTTGGTGTGAAGAAATCTGTGGGAGCAATAATTAGAAAATGGAAAACATACAAGACTAGAGGTCGACCGATATATCGGCCAATATTTGGCGTTTTTTAATCAGCAACGGCCGATCTTGCTGATAAAAAAGGCCAATTATAACTTCAACTTGCAAATGACTTCTGTAATAAAAGTCAATGCAAGTTGCCTGAAGTCTTCAATGGAGACTTCTCCTCTCTGGGAAGTCTGCCAAGAAAAGACCAAAGAGATACGTTTCTACTTATGAATGAACTGCTCTGTGGAGTTCTCGGTTTACCCATTTAAAGACTAAGGCCGCGTACACACGCGCGGACTGTTCGCCCAACTTTGTCCGTCCAACAGTTTCAGCAAACAGTCCGCTCAAAATTAGCATGGACGGACATGCCCACACACGACGAACGAACAGTTTGCTGAAACCGTGCGCGATGGCGTGAACAGCACGTACGACGGGACGAAAAATACGACGCCCTATACACTGCATTATAGCTTGCGGCGTGAAAATCCTTTCTGAGCATGCGCGCAACTTTGTTTGACGAACAAGCCTACACACGAGCGGGCTGTTCGCTGAAACAAGGTTTCAGCGGACAGTTTTTCGGAAATTCCGAAAAACCTTGTCCGTCCAACTGTCCGCTGAAACTGTCCGCTGAAAGCCCACACACGAGCGGACTGTCCGCCCAAACACTGTTCAGCGGACAAAGTTGGGCGAACAGTCCGCCCGTGTGTACGCGGCCTTAATCTTTTCTGACACTTGTTGCTTACAAGTAAAAATCCTGTATTTTCTGC
Source organism: Lithobates pipiens (assembly GCF_037356315.1). Taxonomy (NCBI): domain Eukaryota; kingdom Metazoa; phylum Chordata; class Amphibia; order Anura; family Ranidae; genus Lithobates; species Lithobates pipiens. The sequence continues at coordinate 185,822,388 of NW_027507784.1, read as the reverse complement.
TAGAAAATCACTTAGAACCCCCAAAAATTATATATATATTTTTTTTTAGCAGGGACCCTAGGGAATAAAATAGCGGTTGTTTCAATATTTTATGTCACCCGGTATTTGCGCAGAGGACTTTCAAACGCAATTTTTTTGGAAAAAATACACAAATGATTTAAGCAAAAAACTAAAACAGTAAAGTTAGCCCATTTTTTTCGTTTTGATTACCTGTTTTTGTCTATTTAATATATAGTTTGTTTAATCTAAATTATACATACAAGTAAACTGATTGAAGGTTTGTTTTGTCTAATAAATGTTTAAATGTAAGAAATTTTCAGAATCACTTAAGGCTGCTTTCACACTCGAGCAGGCAGGTGTTGCCGGTAAAATGCTTCTAGTTTTAGCGGTGCTTTACCATAATTTTAGCGGTGCTATTCGGCTGCTAGCGGGGCACTTATAACCCAGCTAGCGGCCGAGGAAAGGGTTAAAACGCACCTGTGAAGCACCGCTGCCAAATTGCATTGCAGGCGCTTCGGCAGTGGTGCCCATTCATTTCAATGGGCAGGAGTGGTGGAGGAGCGGTATACACTGCTCCAGAGATGCTTCTTGCAGGACCTTTTTTAACGTCCTGCCAGCGCATCGCCTTAGTGTGAAAGTACTTGGGCTTTCACACAAACTGCAGGGGAGCCGTTTTACAGGCACTTTACAGGTGCTATTTTTAGCCCAAAAGCACCTGAAAAGCGCCCCAGTGTGAAAGGGGTCTGTTCAATTTTATGAGATGAAGGGGGGGGGAAAGGGGGGGGGGGGTTTAAATCAGCCTAACATATTGGCCCCAAAAAGTCGGCATCATTTATCGGCCATCGGCTGCCGCTATTTCTAAATATTGGCATCGGCCAGAGAAAAACCCATATCAGTCAACCTCTATACAAGACCACTGATAATCTCCCTCGATCTGGGGTTTCATGCAAGATCTCACCCCGTGGGATCAAAATGATCACAAGAACAGTGAGCAATAATCCCAGAAACACATGGGGGGACCTAGTGAATGACCTGCAGACAGCTGGGACTAACGTAACAAAGGCTACCATCAGTAACGCACTACACCGACAGGCACTCAGATCCTGCAGTGCCAGACGTGTCCCCCTGCTTAAGCCAGTATCTGTCCGGGCCTGTCTGAGGTTTGCTAGAGAGCATTTGGATGATCCAGAGGAGGACTGGGAGAATGTCATATGGTCAGATGAAACCAAAGTAGAACTGCTTGGTAGAAACAGAACTCGTCGTGTTTGGAGGAGAGAGAATGCTGAATTGCAACCAAAGAACACCATACCTACTGTGAAGCATGGGGTGGCAACATCATGCTTTGGGGCTGTTTCTTTGCAAAGGGAACAGGACAACTGATACATGATACTGAACATGAAAGAACGAATGGGGCCATGTATTGTGAGATTTTGAGTGCAAACCTCCTCCCGTCAGCAAGGGCACTGAAGATGAAACGTGGCTGGGTCTTTCAGCATGACAATGATCCCAAACACACCGCCCGGGCAACGAAGGGGTGGCTTCGTAAGAAGTATTTCAAGTATTTCAAGGTCCTGGATCTCAACCCCATAGAAAACCTTTGGAGGGGGTTGAAAGTCTGTGTTGCCCAGCGACAGCCCCAAAACATCACTACTCTAGAGGAGATCTGCATGGAGGAATGGGCCAACATACTAGCAACAGTGTGTGACAACCTTGTGAAGACTTACAGAAAATGTTTGACCTCTGTCATTGCCAAAGGATATATAATAAAGTATTGAGATTAACTTTTGATATTGACCAAATACTTATTTTCCACCATAATTTGCAAATAAATTCTTTCAAAAATCAGACAAATGTGATTGTCTGGATTTGTTTCCACATTTTGTCTCTCATAGATGAGGTATACCTATGATGACAATTACAGGCCTCTCTCATATTTTTAAGTGGGAGAACTTGCACAATTGGTGGCTGACTAAATACTTTTTTGCCCCGCTGTAAATGTACAGCCTCAGTGGACATGTTAAAGGATAACTAAGTGGGCTTGAAGGAAGAGGTGGGATTGATCTGCCACGGTATGCAAAAAATGAGGGAACGCACCACGGCAGTGGAGGGCCACATAAGTGACAAAGGACAAGCTCTTTGACATGTGACGTACAATCAGCATCACGCATTGCTAAAGCCACTGAAATTAAAACTGATGATATCGAGAACCGCCTGAGGTGGAATAATATCCGGATAGTGGGGCTCCAGAAGGTGGAGGGGAGGGACCCCACAAAATACGTGGAACAATGGCTGCTTAACACATTTGGGAAGAAAGCATTCACGTACTCTGTGGAACGTGCGCACAGGATACCTCCTGGGCCTCTTCCACCAGACCATCCACCCCGCACTCTACTCGCCAGACTTCTCAACTTTAAAGACAAGGAGATCATACTCAGACTGGCCAGGGAACGCTGCAATATCCAATTTAATGGCACCTACCCGACTTCTCGGCTGAAATACAGCGCCGGAGGGCTAAATTCACGGAGGTCAAGAAAATACTTCAGCGTCTGCAGGCCACCTATGCTATGTTGTTTCCCGCCAGGCTTCATGTCCTGGCTAAGGGACAAGCACTTTTTTGATTCGGCTACAGAGGCATCTGATTGGCTGGATGCCAATGAGCAAATGCTCCACCAAGCTAGAAGAAATGCGGCAGTGGAGGACTGACGCACTTAAATGTACACGGCTGCACATAGGATATAACATTATCTACTCATCTGGCATTATGTGGACCCAGCTGGGAGGCCTTATTACCCTGTTTTCACTGTGAGCGAGCACACGACATAAGATCAATTTTTCTTATAAATTAGGAGCAGGTTTGATAGCTCCTAGACAGTTGTTCTTACCATCGGTCAGACGGGGGACTTCCACTGAACGCAGGTTTTTAGATCTGGTGAAGCCTGTTGCTTTCTACAGAAATGATGGATCACTTGCCAGCATCCCCCTAAAGGACATCCTATCCAGGGGGATTGCTCTATCCCATCGAGGCGAAGTCAAAGTCAAAGTTATTTTTATGTTTTTCTTGTTTTTTGTGTAGGTTTTTCACACTTATGGTTCCAGCGATCTTTTTCAGACATCACCCCACAGCGCCCTTACAGCGTGGAGACACTTTGCCCCACCGGAATGGTCCTTCCTCCGAGGCCTTTGTGAGTCTTCCTTGCTCTTTTGTTCGGCTGGGCAGGGGCAGACTTTGGGACGCCTCATTTATAATCAGTATCCTGGTATTTCTCTACTAATCTGGACAGATGGCTGTTCCAGTAGTATCTTGGAGCATTAGGGGCATCCGTGACCCCCTTACACGCACAATGGTTTCCACCACTCTTTGAAAACACCTGCCTGCAATATGTGCCCTACAGGAGACCCATTTGGTACCAGAGACTTTGTCGTCATGTCTGCAGTTCTCCTGGGTGGGCTAGGCCTATCACTCCACCCATACCTCTTACTCCGGGGGGGGGGGGGGGTGAGTGTTCTGATACACCGGTCTCTAGATTTTCAACTGGTTGACAGAGTTATAGATTCCGAGGGGAGGTTTGTGTTTCTGCTATGTAGACTATATCAGGTTAAATGTATTCTGGCAGCTGTGTATAATACCACCTCCTTTTAGCTCTGTAGTGCTAAGAATCCTCCTGATGTACCAGCTGGATAACCCTGACATTCCACTAATATTAGTTGGAGATCTCAATGGATATTTAGAGCCCACATTAGACAAACACCCCCCTCCTATAGCGGTATCTAAACACCTCCACACCACACTTCTAAATTTTATAGAGGAAGTGGGATGGATGGATCCATGACGATTCCGTAACCCATTACAGAAACAGTTTTCCTGTTTCTCCAAATCCCACCTATGTTCTCAGGCTGCCGCACTCTTGATACAGGACATACAATATTTGGTGAGAGATATCTCTGATCACTCCCCCTCCCCGATGGTGCACTTTAATGTTGGGCCTGCATCAACCCTTCCACGGGTGTCCTGAAAGCTTAATGCCTTCTGGCTAAACCTCTTTCCCCTCACATGACAGGATCACTGACGAAATCTCTACATATTAGCGGGACAATAGAGAACACCCTGACCCCTGGTTGCTTGGGATGCCTTCAAGGCATACCTGAGAGGCCTATTTATCACAGAGGTAAATGCTATCAAACACAGTTCTAAGGTACAGAAGAAGGCTACACAGCTGGTCCATCAACTGGAGGTGAAATTTATAGAAAACTCTTCTGGTGCAACAAAAAAGGCCTGGATGGCTGCGCAGGCGGCAGTAGACCACCTAGCAACATCAGCGGCGGACAAAAAATGCTTTTTTAATAGACAGGCCTTCTATGAGGAGGGGGAGCAGACAGGCAGGCTGCTGGCCAAAATTGTACAGTCAAACCAGGAACCAGGCTTCTCTTTCCATTGGGCCTTGCACAGTGGTGAGGGGAAGGTGGTGAATGAATCCAATTCCATTATGCAGGAGCTGGTGGGGTTCTACTTAAATTTGTACCAGTCTAGGCAAGAATACACATCGTTAGATTTTCAGGATTTCCTCCAAGGGATTGAGCTGCCATGCCTGTCAGACTCTCAGAGGCAGTTATTAGACTCCCTCATAACTCCCTCATAATTTGACCGCCTGAAGGTGGTCAAATCTTTCCCAAATTCAAAGGCCCCCGGAGCGGACAGGATGCCACTGGAGGTAATTAAGCAATATGGAGAGGTTATATTGCCCCAGATTTTTAGGGTGGTCAATGCAGGCAGGGAAAGCAAGAGTCTTCTTGACTCCATGACTAAAGCTAATATAGTCTTATTACGCAAACCATGCAAGGATCCATTGGATCCGAGCTTGTACAGACCCATATCCAGGGGCGGACTGACAACTCATGGAGCCCCCAGGCAATCAGAGATTATGGGGCCACACAGTATACAATCACACAGTATACACATACATGTACACACAGTATACACACACGTTTCTATTGGCTGAGAAGGTACTGGAGAGGTGGGGCAGCTGTAATCTCAGGATTTTTAGACCAAAAGAATGTCAGTAAGGGACATTTCAGAGACAGATGTAAAAGAAACATAGATTTTTACATACTGTCCCTGGTTTTACTGAGGCTGGCAACCCTGATGGGGCCCCCTAGTGGCCCGGGGGGGCCCTCGGGCAGTGCCCGAATGGCTAAATGGTCACTCCGCCCCTGATTGGAGGCACTGTCCTACGCTAAATCGAATAAACTCTTTCCCACCTAGAAAGGGCAACATGAGTAAGGGGTGGAAGGAAGCACAGAAGAGTAAGAAAAGACAAGAAAGAGAGGGGGGAGAGAAGTAGGGGTCCTCGAAGGTAGAGCTACTCCCAATAGAATATTGATAAGAATGTACAGTTGATTTCTTTCTACCATGGCAAAAGTACCCATTCTTTGAAGCCTGGCAGATGGTGTGTAATCCATGGTTTCCATAAATTGTGGAATTTGCCAAGGTTGTTCTCATCCAAGGTTTCCATATTTGCGTGTAGCAGAGTACGGTTCATTCTGTGTTTGGTCTCCGCTATATTCAATGTAGGCGATTTCCATGCCTTAGCTATGGTCTGTTTCATGGCTAAGAGCTGAATGAATAGTTTAAACTGTTTATGTGTTAAAGATTCCGGTCTTAGGTTTAAAAGGACCATTGCTGGGTTTGTTGTGTGGGATCATTCAAACATCTCCCAGGCAAGCATGAAAACAGCTTTCCAAAATCCTTGCGCCACTGGAAAACTCCACCAGATGTGTATGTGTGTACCCAGTTCAGAACAACCTCGAAAACAGAGCCGAGTGATTTGGTACAAACTTGGCAAATTCTGGCAGGGACCAAGTAGAAGGCGGGATTCCTGAGGAATGAAAGGAGTGGGTTATGTGAAGACTGTAGTCTGTATGTGGATTTATGACTGTCCCATACTGATAGAGAATGTTTAATGATTGCGTTGATTAAATCCTTACAAGCTGCTGAGTGTAGCCATAGAAGATTGGATACGGAGAAGGGCTCACAGTCAACCGCTTCGATCGCAACCCATAGAGGGATCTCTTGTAGTGTGATATTTAGACAAATGTGCCAATTGAGCAGCCTTGTACTATGTTGCAAAATTAAGAAAGACCAAGCCCCCATGCAAATTGGGGAGATATAGGGTGGGTTTAGGCAGTCTCGGTTTAACTATTCCACAGGTAATTTGTGGTGTTCTCTATGGTATGATTCGTAAAAAAAATGAGCAGGAACGGATTTCATGATGACTCTGAACAGGTATAAAAATTTAGGAAGTATTATGTTAATTTTCCCAAATTAGGAAAGTAGGAGGGAGGACCATCTCATCAACAAGTCCGTAATCTGTTTCAATAGGGCTGGATAATTGGCTGCAAATAGGTCAGAAATAAGTAAGGAAGACGGTGCAGAGCCCTTGTAAAAGGAAGTGCCACTTGCACCGTACGTAACTCTGCCTTAGTAAGAGAAATATTTAGTGCCTTGGATTTCTGGACAAAATAGAGGCAAAGTTATTGAGAATGATCATAAGTTTAGGGGCAGTGACCTGCGGGATGATAGAAAAAGAAGGATATCACCTGCAAATAAGCATAGTTTGTGTTGTTATCCACCTAGTTCTATGCCGGTGATAATAGGATTTTTATAACAGCTTACCTGTAAAATCCTTTTCTTTTGAGGTACATCACAGGACAGTCTCAGTAATTACCGATGGGTTATATAGGGTATCACTAGGTGATCGGACACTAGCATACCCTAGACAGGAAGTTCAACCCCCTATATCACCCATGACATCACGTCACGTGACAAGGCTTTGCAGTTCATTCTAATGGCTTGTTACTCTGCTGCCCCACACCGCTCCATGGGATCTGAGAGTGTCTATAAATATTTCATGCAACGCATCAGCGCTTTGGCACTGACATCCGCAGCCACGCTGGAGACTATGGAAGGGGAGATGCACAGGATTACAGTTACCAGGAAACAGCTGGTCTGGCGGAGATCAAAATTTAGGGGCACACTGAGTGAGACTGCGCATGGAACATAGTTCCCGAATTATCGATACTAAGCTGACCAAAACTGCACCGCACTGCACATGCGCAAGATCAGCAGGTGCATGCTGGGTGGCCAGCATGCACAGAATCCAGGAAGAAGCAGCCACGTCAGAGACTACAGAAGGGGAGACACACATGATTACAATTATCAGGAAACAGTTGGTCTGGCAGAGATCAAGATTTAGCATCTATAAAACAAAAAAGCAGCGCTCTATGGGACCAGCACAAAAAACTTGAAAACCTTTAGCCAAGTAAAGTTAATTTATTTGATGCACACTTGAAGAAATAAAAACAACTGTTAATGTTAATAAATATAAATAAAATTATAGAATTTTGCAGAAGCAATCATAAAAACCAATTGCCATAGTTGATATATTGTGAAAGAAATAAGCACTGTACCACCAAGACATCCAGATGACGAGGGGATAACATCAGCTGGTCAGCATCAACTCTCTGTCACAGGGTAGACATCCGGATGGGGCCATTAAGGTGGAAAGACCAGGGTCAAGGCTGTGAATCCAATGGCTGGTCACAGGTGTCAGACCCACTGTCCCGCAGGAGGTGTATTGTAGTACCCTCTGCTGAATGCTGGAACCAGAGGAGGCATTCAGATCATAGCCAGGCGCCCGAAGATGACGTGGATGTCAGACCGGAATCGCAAATAGCTGAGATGCTGGTGTAACGAGGTGGACTGTAAGCTCTAGGTTGCCGTGGCTTACATGTTTTGCGCTCCTTCGCCTTATCAAAGTCCCCCTTATCAAAGTCGCCTTTATCCACCTTAGTGGATTTTAGTAACATTGACAGTTGTTTTTATTTCTTCAAGTGTGCAAATAAATGAACTTTCCTTGGCTAAAGGTTTGCAAGTTTTTATGCTGGTCCCATAGAGCGCTGCTTTTTTGTTTTATATATCCTGTGGTCCACCTCTTCTTCCAGTGGCACTGGCTACAGCTTCTTTTATATTCTGCAGGATATGCACAAGCCTATAGATGACTGACAGTTATAGCGCTTAAGGACCTTTTTGTTGTGTTTGATCAAGATTGAGCGGAACACGGGTGAGACTGGGACATAGTTCCTAAAGTTATCTATCAACTGTTCCACACTAGTCCACCATCATGTACATTCCCACCTGTATTTGCAGTTGTACCGCTTTCTTCTCTTTACCCATATTGCCACATTACCCAGTGGCTCATTTCTATACGGACTTGCTGTGCTGACATCTGTCTCCCCCTCCCCCCTTCCCCCCACTTGTCATCTGTTGCTGGCCCCCTTCCCTTTGTGGCCACCAGGGACCATCCACTATCGCTGTTTTTGCCTCTGCACAATGCTAGTCCCACCAGTTCCCTGGTATGTGTGGGTTGAATGAATGAGAGCCCAGGTTTGTTTTTACTAGCTCGTGACAATGTTGTCGTGAATAGTTTTATCTTTGGTATGGTGAAGGTTTGACTTTTTTTCCATCTTTTTGATATTGAATTAAATCTTTTTTCAACAATACATAACTTTGTTTAGGTACTTATGCTGCAATGTGTTCTTTTGGAGCCTCATTCCCTCAGCTCTGGCTCTAAGTTAACCACAGCTGAACTCTTTTGTATATCGCCAATTTTGGCTCCAGGAACCTCCATCTCCCCCAGTGGAGGCAAGTTGGTTGTGCATTTCTGTGTATAAAGACTTAATAAAGCGGAGTTCAACCCAAAAATGGAACTTCCGCTGTCCGGATTCCTACACCCCCTCCAGTGTCAAATTTGAAATGACTACATCTTTTACATGAAAATCTTTGTTGTTCATCTTTGTTGTTCTAATGCTACAGAAGGTGGGTAAAGGGGGACTCCTGCTGTAAAATTTTGCCTGGGAATGACACCTTGAGGGGGAGCCATGACGTGAACCCAAGGGTGACTTCCAGTGAACAACGCGAGAAAGATCTGAGGTGCCAGCCCAAAGACCCAAGCCTAGCCCAATGCAGCAGTTCCAGTCTGTCTGTGGATGTCAAGTTTGGTCCTTACAAAGAGGCAAGTTTTTGGGGTGGAGAATTTTCTGTTTAAATGGATGACTACAGAATCATATCCTTGGAGATATTTTAAAAGTTTAGGAAATTAGATTAAGGAGTGAAATAACGTGGCCTTTTCCTTTTTTTGTATACTGGAAATGTTACAGACATTCATACGCCATAAAAGACAGACTTTTTTGTGTGTTCTTTTTTGGGACTATTTTCCATTGACCTACAGACTATCACGCCCTCTCCCGCTTGCTTTTATGGGCTGTCACACCCCTTCCCCTTTATTTTTAACGGACAATTGTTATACAGCTGAGATCTTGATATTTAATTCCAATGTCTTTATTGTTCTCTATTTTTGTATGTTTGGGATAGTGGTACATTTATGGAAAAGTAATCCAGGTGAATGATAAGGGCATATTAAAGGCAACAGAGTTTGTAGTTTTCTTTTGTGACAAAAGAGGTGGTTAAAAGGGTCTTTTAAAAAGACCCCCTAATGTCTACACTGCGTTGTGCGATGGTATTGAAACCTAAGGCTGAATTACTCCTTTAAATGTATTACCGTATATACTCGAGTATAAGCCGAGATTTTCAGCCTCTTTTTTGAGGCTGAAAGTGCCCCCCTCGGCTTATACTCGAGTCATCGCTGTCTGCCCGCTCGATCAGCGTGTCGAGCAGACAGACAGCGGCCATTCTATAATTCAAAAGCCGCGCCTCCGGCTCCGCCTTCGCCTGTGATAGGCGGAACACTGAATTTCCCAGCAGCCTGTGTTCCGCCTATCACGGACATCGTATCATCCTCGTACTACGGACGAGGATGATACGATGTACGTGATAGGCGGAACACAGGCTGCTGGGAAATTCAGTGTTCCGCCTATCACAGGCGAAGGCGGCGGCGCAGCTTTTGAATTTTACAATGGCCGCCGAGGCGCCGACGAAGAGGGCACGGGACGGAGGCAAGGCAAGGCACGGCACGGGACGGGACGGGATGGGACGGAGGCAAGGCACGGCGGCAAGGCACGGAGGCAAGGAGGCAAGGCACGGGACGGAGGCTCGGGACAAAGGCTCGGGACACAGGTAGGCTGGACACACACACACACACACACACACACACACACACACACACGGATGGATACACACACACACAGGGATGGATGGATGGATGGAGACACACACACACAGGGATGGATGGATGGATGGATGGAGACACACACACACAGGGATGGATGGATGGATGGACACACACACACACAGGGATGGATGGACGGACACACAGGGATGGACGGACACACAGGGATGGACGGACACACAGGGATGGACGGACACACACACAGGGATGGACAGGCATGTCTTACCCTCGGCTTATACACGAGTCAATAAGTTTGCCAGTTTTTTGGGGGGTAAATTGGGGGCCTCGGCTTATATTCGGGTCGGCCTATACTCGAGTATATACGGTATTTTGCTTAGCAGTTAGTCTTAACCACTTGCCTACTAGGCACTTAAACCCCCTTCCTGCCCAGACCAATTTTCAGCTTTCGATGCTCTCACACTTTGAATGACAATTACTCATTCATGCAGCACTGTACCCAAATTAATTTTTTGTCCTTTTTTTCCCACAAATAGAGCTTTCTTTTGGTGGTATTTGATCACCTCTGGGGTTTTTATTTTTTGCGCTATAAATGAAAAAAGACCGTAAATTTTGAAAAAAAAACAAATTTTTCTTTGTTTCTGTGATAAAATTATGCAAATTATTAATTTGTCTTCAGAAATTTTGGCCACAATTTATACTGCTACATATCTTTGGTAAAAATAACCCAAATTAGTGGATATTATTTGGTCTTTGTGAAAGTTAGAGAGTCTACAAGCTGTGGTGCGAATCACACAAAATTGATTCCATCTGATGTACTGATGGCCTATCTCGTTTCTTGTGACCCGAACAAGCCAGGAAAGTACAAATACCCCCCAAATGACCCCTTTTTGGAAAGTAGAAATTCCAAGGTATTTAATAAGAGGCATAGTGAGGATTTTGGTGTTGTCATTTTTTCCCACAATTCTTTGCAAAATGAAGATTTTTTTGTTTTTTATTTTTTTTCCCACAAAATTGTCATTGTAATAGGTTATTACTCTCACATGGCATGTGACACTTGGCTATAGGGCGGGCGCGAAGTGGTTAAATATATTATTGCTTAACAAGTGAGCTTGTGTTGAAATTGAAACTCGATATGAGGAACCTGCATATGTACCAAACAATGTGTCTTGGCTGACAGAAAACCATAGGGTTTTTTTATATATTCTAAGTGACCTAATAGTTTTACTTAGATACAGCTATGTAAAGAATTCTAAATATATGTATCATTATAATTGGTTCATTTAATAAGTAGGTTTATAAAAAAAACATGCAATTCGAACATGTACCCCTTATTGGTGGAAATTAATAACACCCATCTTATTCTGTGTATTGTACAGGATGCCGTGGCTGGGTCCCGGAAGGACACCGTGGCTGGATCCTGGAAGGACGCCGTGGCTGGATCCTGGAAGGACGCTATGTTTCCCCTCTGTTTGGACAGTGGTCCCTTTAAGGGAACAAAAAGGGTTAACTCACCTGTCAGAGGATGTGGGTTTAAAACAAGACAGGAAGTTGTAGATGGGTGTGGAGGAGTGTAGTGGAGATTGTGGATAGTGTTTTGTTTGCAGTAGGGATGAGCCGAACACCCCCCGGTTCGGTTCGCACCAGAACTTTTGAACGGACCCCAAATTCGTACGAACGTTAGAACCCCATTGAAGTCTATGGGACTCGAACGTTCGAAATTAAAAGTGCTAATTTTAACGGCTAATATGCAAGATACTGTCCTAAAAAGGGTTTGGGGACCTGGCTCCTGCCCCAGGGGACATGGGTCAATGCAAAAAAAAGTTTTAAAAATGGCCGTTTTGGCGGGAGCACTGATTTTAATGACGATTAAAGTGAAAAAAAAAGTGAAATATTCCTTTAAATATCGTGCCTGGGGGGTGTCTGTAGTATGCCTGTGAAGTGCCACGTGTTTCCCGTGTTTAGAACAGTCCCTGCACAAAATGACATTTAACGGAAATAACGTAGTTTAAAACTGCTTGCGGTTTTAATGTTATATCTGGTTCCTGCAATATGGTTGAAAATCATTGAGAAAAATGGCATGGGTAACACCTCCTCTTCCTGCCCATTACCAGCCCCTTTGGGTCTTGTACGCATATTAAGGGGAACCCCGTACCCATATTAAAAAAAGGAAATACGCGTGGCCCCCAGGCCCTATATACTCAGAACAGCAGTATACAAGGCGGTGCAAACAAGACAGGGATTGTGTAGGTTTGTTGTGTTAAGTTGAATCTGATTGTAATTTTCAACTGGTACATTTTTAAAGTGTAGCTCCAGACAAAAAAACTATTTTTAAGCTTTTTGGAAAACATAGGGAAGGGTTATCACCCCTGTATAATTTGTTTTGCCGTCCGTCTTTTTCAGAGCACGCAGACAGCACGCACAATCTCCTACCGCTGACTGCAAGCTCTATTTAAAACGAGCAAGATAGTTAGCTATATAGGTGGATATAGCGTTGTATACTGCGTTCAGAGCACGCAGAATCTCCTAACACTGACTGAAAGCTCTATTTAAAATGAGCAAGATAGTTAGCTATATAGGTGGATATAGCGGTGTATACTACGTTCAGAGCACGCAGAATCTCCTAACACTGGCTGAAAGCTCTATTTAAAACGAGCAAGATAGTTAGCTATATAGGTGGATATAGCGGTGTATACTGCGTTCAGAGCACGCAGAATCTCCTAACACTGACTGAAAGCTCTATTTAAAACTAGCAAGATAGTTAGCTATATAGGTGGATATAGCGGTGTATACTGGGTTCAGAGCACGCAGACAGCACGCACAATCTCCTAACACTGACTGCAAGCTCTATTATAAAAGATAGATATATCGCTAGCTATATAGGTGAATATAGCGGTGTATACTGCGGTCAGGGCACGCAGACAACAACCACTACAGAAGAGCAAGAACAAAAAAATCGGCCGATAACGATCGGTGTATACTGTGTTGAAGGTATACAGAACACCCACTAACTGCTACAGACGCCAACACACTACACAAGGCCGCCGCGCTGGCGGCCTTATATAGTGTGGGGCGTGTACTACATGGCCTGAGCTATGATTGGCCACAGGCATCCTGCCTGTGGCCAATCATGGCTCTCCTCGCTGCCGGCGCTGTGATTGGCCAAGCATGTGGGGTCACAGTGCATGCTTGGCCAATCATGAGCCAGCAATGCACTGCGCCATCGCAGTGCATTGTGGGCCATAAGCGCCACACGAATTTGGCGCGAACGGCCCATAACGTTCGGATTTCGCAGAACGGGTGAACAGCCGATGTTCGAGCCGAACGTATGTTCGACTCAAACACGAAGCTCATCCCTAGTTTGCAGCCATCAAACGTGATCAGCAGTGTCCTGCCTGGAAGCCTCCTGGCAGAGGAAGATACCTGAACCAGAAACCAAGGACTGTTTAACTGCAATAGCAATTTTGGACGTGGCAAGTCGGTGAGACTGAAATCTCTTTCTTTTGTTTTTGCTGCTGTAAAGCTATTTAAGTTCAATAAACTTCCCTTTGAGTGAAAAGCCTGTGTCCTGCAATCTAGCTGGTTCCCTGAACTTTACAGTATTTAAAGAGAAACTTCAGTCTGCTCACATAATTTGTAATGAAAACATCTTTGCCATTCTGAAGCTTCCCTCCAACCTCTTTGCATATTATTTTATATATACTGCTATTATGTACTTGCCAAATATGCTGCAAAAATCTCCCGCCACTGAGTCTGGCTGCAACCATTTTAACTGTGGGCAGCTGAAGCTGCTGCCTGTTCACTTCCTTAATTTACATGAACACACACCTCCAGCTCTGCAGCTCTCATTGGCCCTCTTATGACTCACCCCTCTACCTTCCTGGCAAACTCTCACGAGGGTGATTGAGAGAGAGCTGTGCATGAAAAAAAAGTTTTACTATCTAAAGTTAAAACAACAAGAGCAGAAGACTTAATAGATGGAAAGTTGAAAAAAATGACTGAAGTTCCACTTTAACCACTTGCCGACCAGCGCACGACGATGTACGTCGACAGAATGGCACGGGCAGGCAAATGGGCGTACATGTACGTCCCTTTAAATTTGCCGCCCTGCCATCGGGAGCGCGCCGCCGGCGGCGCGCTCCCGCGCTGGTCGGGACCCCCGTGAGTCCGGTCGCGGGACCCACGGACTCGATCGCCGCGGGCATCTCCGCGATCGTCTCACGGAGCGGCCGAATGGAGAAGTGCCGTTGTAAACAACATTTCTCCATTCTGCCTAGCAACTAGTGACGCTGATCTCTGCTCCTTGTGATTGGAGCAGAGATCAGTGTTCACTAAATGAAAGCCCAACCCCCCCACAGTTAGTAACACGCCCCTAGGAACACTTAACCCCTACACTGCCACCCACTGGTTAACTCCTTCACTGCCAGTGTCATTTACACAGGAATCACTGCATTTATATAGCAGTGATTACTGTATAAATGACAATGGTCCCAAAAATGTGTCAAAAATGTCCGATGGGTCCCCCACAATGTCGCAGTCACAATAAAAATCGCTGATCGCCGCCATTACTAGTAAAAAAAAAATAATAAAAAATAATTAATAAAAATGCTATAAAACTATCCCTATTTTGTAAACGCTATAACTTTTGCGCAAACCAATCAATAATCGTTTATTGCGATTTTTTTTACCAAAAATATGTAGAAGAATACGTATCGGCCTAAACTGAGGGAAAAAAATGTTTTTTTATATATTTTTGGGGGATATTTATTATAACAAAAAGTAAAAAATAATGTGTTTTTTTCAAAATTGTCGCTCTATTTTTGTTTATAGCGCAAAAAATAAAAACCGCAGGGGTGATCAAATACCACCAAAAGAAAGCTCTATTTGTGGGAAAAAAAGGACGTCAATTTTGTTTGGGAGCCACGTCGCACGACCGCGCAATTGTCAGTTAAAGCGACGCAGTGCCGAATCGCAAAAAGTGGTCTGGTCTTTGACCAGCAAATTGTTCCGGTCTGAAAGTGGTTAAAAGGGATTGCAAACCCTTGCGTTTTTTCACCTTAATGCATCATATGCATTAAGGTGAAAAAACACCCGACAGTGACCGGCTTCCCTGTCCCCCCCCCCCCCCCCCCCGCCTTTTACTTACCTGAGCCCCATATTTTCCTCAGTGGGGATGTGCTGTCCCTCTCTCCCCTGGGTCCCGGCTCTTGATTGGATAGATTGATAGCAGTGCTGGCCATTGGCTCCTTCTGCTGTCTATCAAATCCAATGATGTGGGGGCAAGTCCGGCATTCATGTCTATGGACGCAAATGCTGGACTCGGGAGCTCACCCACAAGGTAACCCCCCCGGGAGAGCGCTTCTCCTAGGTGGTTATCTGATAAGGGGAGGAGCTGCAAGAGCTGCCGAGAGACCCCAGTAGAGGATGTTCAGGGCCACACTGTGCAAAACAAGCTGCACAGTGGATGCAAGTATGATATTTTTGTGATTTAAAAAAAAATAAAAACGAGCCTTTACAATCACTTTAAGATCATGTACAAGCCAAAAATAAATTGAACAGTGTGTAGACCTGATCTGAGTTGGTCATTTTTATATATACACTGTTCTCTGCGCAGATCTGGGTGTGGCAAATGGGGAAATGCCGGCAATAAGGTAATAAGGTAATGTAATTAGACAATAATAAGGTTATAGTAATGACTAGAATTTATAGGTTAAAGGAGTATCCTAACAAGGAACTATTTAAACAACCTAAATGGGATATTTCTTCCCTCGAGATTTATGTCAGTAATCTTATGATACCGCGTGGCCTATGAGAACGAGTCATTCCAGCACAACACCTGCATGCATAGAAATTTATGAATGAATGGAAGAAACTATGTATTGATCATGGTTTAGCAGTTATGAAACTTATTAATCAAGGAAGACAGCCTAGACAACCGGTAGAATTGAAAACCCAGATTGAGGAGAGCACCAAAATTTGAGCCACAAAAGTATAACCCCAAATTTGGCAGGCACAATGAACTACTGAAAGGAGATTGATAAATTTCAGAGAAACCTCCGGGTGACAAAGTATCCCAGGTTCAGCGTGATTTGGACAATTGGGCACCCAGAGAGATTTTTGACCCAACTGCTAACCGGGGACATGGTGGTTCAAGAAAACATTGCTATCTATCACATTCCTCCATGGGGGGGGCCCATACTTCAGAGTGATGGAGAGGAATCTCAATCTGTTTTTTTTTTAAGACACCCCCATTACGGGGAATATTGAAGCCACCCACAGTAAACAAGGGACTAAACAGTCGAAACAGAAAAAGGTGGAGGAGGAGAGTCAGTGATAAAAGAATTGAATAAGACAGTCACCAGGAATCAGAGAAGAAAGACATTTCAGAGGCAGCAACAGGGCCCTTGGAGGGTGGCACAGGCACCACAGAGATTATTAACCTCTCTGTGTTTAATCTTCAGGACAGACATATACGGTTGCTTTGCCGTGGGCTGTCCTTTTCACCATTCAGCCAGATTAATCATTTTGAGGTTTCTAAGGACATTACCCTAGGTTTACCTTAGACTTGTTCACCCGGATGGATCTAGTCTCCCTGGTGAGGTGCCATCCCCGGGATGCCAGACAACAATAAGCCCTGGATGACCTCTTCTCTTTTGATAGAGGACTCTTCTAGTGACATGCAGAACCACAGAACCATAGAAGAGACAAGCTCATCTCATCTTAATATTAGATCTACCAAAATGCCTCAGTTGAGGAACAACCGGTGGATTGGGATTTTTCTTGATCTCATCTAAGAGGATCTTAAGACGGTCAGTTGGGATAGAATTACAAGTGATAACCTCCTCCCTGATGAACGGTTAGCACTTAAAGAACTTGACGAGGCCCCTAATCTAATCATCAAGTTCAGTGGTAAAATAGGCAATGTGGTCCTCCTATTTGAACAATTTTATGAGGAGTATATCCTGAGACAATTAGGTGACCACTCGACGTATCTTAAACTTAAATCGAATCCGTTTCCCCCTTGTGGTCAGTTCCCTAAATTTTAAACTTCAGCTGACCTTTGAAGCACATATACTAACCAAGAAGTAGGGATGCACTGAAATTTCAGCCGCCGAAACATATCGGCCGAAAGGGAAATCACACCGATAACAGCGCCGAAAATGGGACGGGTCCCTGCCTCTGGTGCCGCCCAGTATGGGTGTGACGTTCTGGAGTGTTCCCGTCCAGCCCCACTCCATTCTTCTCCTCCCCTCCCTCCCTGACGAGGCGGCTGAAAGCAAAATAGTGCTCTATCTATGGAGGAAAGCTGTCAGCACACCGCATTAAGGAGCAGCTTATCGGTATGATCAGCGAGAGGAGCATTATCAGTGTGCAGGACTTGTTGATTGACATGCTGTTAGAAACAGTGAGCCCACTCTCTTCACCGAGCGGGCTCACTGTTTCTAACAGCATGTCAATCAACAAATCCTGCACGCTTAACCCCCACGGTGCTGCACACTGATAATGCTCCTCCCGCTGATCATACCGACAAGATGTTCCTTAATGCAGTGTGCTGACGGCTTTGCTCCATAGATAGAGCACTGTTCTTGGCTTTGCCTTGCTAACACTGCCCTGCCCTGATCCTGTCTGACACACCAAGGCAGGCTGCATGATGGGCACTGGTAGGTGTCACAGATCAGCTGCGGAGCTGATCTGTGTCTCACCTTTACTGCAGTGGGTCGGCTGGCATCTGTTGTCCACTGTCAGGTGTTCAGCTCTGTGCACTCTGCAGCTATGGGAGTCGACGCCCTTCACCTGTTGCCTGATATATGTTTCCTTCCTGCTACTTCCTGTCCAGCCCCTCTTGTGCTTCTCTATTTAAATCCCTTCCTAACTTGCTACCATTGCTTGAGCAACGTTTGTTTCTGAAGCTCCCCCGTGTAACCTGTTTAACCTGACTTCCCGTGAACTGATCTTCTGTGTACCGACCCGGCTTGTTCTGATTACGTTGTCTGTAGCCTACCCTGACCTTGGCTCACTACCTGGCTTTCCTTGCTTCATCCATCTATCCTTGTCTACAGTGTCTTCTGGTACTTCCCTAGCGAGCAGGGTGAACCCATGGGTCGTGACCTGGGGTCAGCACGCAGCTAAGTCCAAACCTTTGTGAGAGGGTCCCTGGCGGAACACCGGCAGACTCTTAGATTCCACGCCCTGGGGGATCCCGTGTCACCTGCCCGCCAGTGGGTTTGCTGTAAGTAGTACCGTGACAGTAGGCTGCTGGGCACTGGTGAGGCACAGGCCGGCCGCCAATGCTGGGCACTGGCAGGCTGCATTTAAAGGAACCTGGTGAGGCTGCATTGATCTCCTGTACCACGTCCGCAGTCTCTGACCATCTCCTGTACCACGTCCGCAGTCTCTGACCATCTCCTGTACCACGTCCGCAGTCTCTGACCATCTCCTGTACCACGTCCGCAGTCTCTGACCATCTCCTGTACCACGTCCGCAGTCTCTGATCATCTCCTGTACCACGTCCGCAGTCTCTGACCATCTCCTGTACCACGTCCGCAGTCTCTGACCATCTCCTGTACCACGTCCGCAGTCTCTGACCATCTCCTGTACCACGTCCGCAGTCTCTGATCATCTCCTGTACCATGTCCGCAGTCTCTGATCATCTCCTGTACCGCGTCTGCAGTCTCTGACCATCTCCTGTATAAAAATATTTTTTTTAAACAGTCATTTTCGGTATCGGTTTTTTTCGGCCTAGTGTATTTTTCATTTTTGGTATCGGTTTCGGCATCAATAAACCCATTTGGTGCACCCCTACCAAGAAGGAACTAATTTATCTTATGGTTATGGAATACAACATACACATCATATACATAATCCCCAAGGTCCATAAAAATCTAACCAAGCCTCCTGGGAGGCCCATAATTTCAGCTATCAAGGGCCCTCTTGAGCGGACGGGTAAATTCCTGGACACCCTGATTAAGGAAATGGTAAGGGATTTGCCATCCTAGAGATGTTCTCTCCAGGATTGCTGAAGTGGAGGTGCAGGATGGGGCAATACTGGTCAGTATTGATTTAGAGTCCCTCTACATCTCTATCATCCATCAATGGTGGATGGCTGTGGTGGCCCACTCACTGGAGGAGAAATACCCTAATATGGGTTCACAAAATGAGTTTATTCTAGAACTCCTTGACTTTGCCCTTACCCACAACAGCTTCCAGCTTTCTGGAGCCAACTACCAGCAGATAAGGGGGACCTCCATGGGGGCACCATGGAAACCCGCATACGCCTGTCTCCATCTAAGATGGTGGGAGGAAAACCTTATGTACCATTTGCCGATGTACCTCTTCCACGTACGTCTGTGGCTGAGGTACATAGACAATGTCTTTGTCATCTGGGATGGGACTGTTGATGACCTACAGAACTTTATTTCTGATTTGAATACCGACAGCAGGAATATTAAACTTACTTATACCTGGGATTTCAAAAAAACTCATCTTTCTTGATTTGTCCATTTCTGCCTGTAATGGCAGACTTAAAGCAAAAACTTTCAGAAAGGAGACAGCTGCAAATACACTCTAGGTGGCCACAAGTCACCATCCATCATCACTCATCAAGAGCATTCTGACGAGTCGGTTTCTCCGCAGCCACAGGAATTGTTCGGCAGATGTTGAATATCAATCTGAAACGGAAGACCTCCATCAGAGATTCAGGAACAGGGGTTATTCGCATAAAACCATTAGGCATGCAGCAAACAAAGCTTCTTCCTCAAAACTGGAGGATCTCATCAGGACCCAGTCCATTACATCTTCTTCCCCTCATTCATCTCCGGTCCACATCATTACTCGCTATGGATCCCAAGCATTGGCTTTCCTCCCAATCCTTGCCAAGCATTGGCATATTTTAAATGATCCAATGATTTGTCGCAAATTGTGAGCCCTCAACCATTACTTGTATCAAGTAGAGCCAGAAATCTCAGGGATAGCCTGGTGAATCCGTGCGCATTCCAGCTAGCAATTGGTTAACAGGCATATCGCAACCGACCAGCATGTTTTCGTGCAGTCACTGTCACATCTGCCGGTTTGTGGAGAGCACAATTTCACCGATGCGGACAGGCAAAAGGTTTATTCCATCTGTTTATTTACTGTAGTACTGCACGGGTCCTTTATATACTTGAATGTCCCTGCAAAAAATTATACGTTGGAAAAAGGAAGCGCTGATTGCGTGTCTGCATCGTGGAACATTTAAGTAGCATCAGGAATCCTAAGCCAGCTCCAATAGCCCATTTTGATACCTTTCATAATTTTTCTCCTGATGGTCTCAAGGTAAAAGGTTTTTGCCCTGACCCTTTCCATCCGCAGGGGTGACTTTCATGCAGGAAAAAAAATAGTGGATTTTTCGGCTGCAGATGATGATTCTTAAGGGGCTTAACACTGAGCTTATTAAAGGTATTCTTAGACTTTACATAGTAACTAGCTCGGATCGTTAAGAAGATAAGTAAAATCTTGTGGGTTGGAGTTCCCCTCTATCTCCTTCCCCTTTAAATGTAAATGTGAATTTTCTCTGTACTTTGTTCTGGTGTATCCTGCTGTGGATCTTTGCTTTTATGCCTGTCTGGATGGAATGCCCAGTTGGATTAAAAATGAAAGATTGTGCTCTCATGTGAGATCTGCATAATATATCCAAAATTCATTACACTCACGTATTATTATTTCATCTATTTGTTAAATCATGATGTGGCACCTTAATACCATGACGGGAAAAATTGAAAGGGGAAGTGACTCCGCTATCCATTATAAGCGCCGATATGAATTCCCACTGTGTCCTAAAGAAGCTCATGTGACCCGGTGAGCGAAATGCATTAACTTCATAATGTCATGTGACCGGGCTTTGCAGTTCATTCTAATGGCTTGTTTCTCTGCCGCTCCATGTGGATCTGACAGTGTCTATGAAGATTTCATGCAAAGCATCAGTGCTTTGGCGCTGACATCCGTAGCCACACTGGAGACTATGGAAGTGGAGATGCACAGTTACTATGGAACAGCTGGTCTGGCGGAGATCAAAATTTAGGGGAACACTGGGTGAGACTGCACATGGGACATAGTTCCCGAAGTTATCAATGCTAAGCTGACCAAAATTGCACACATGTACAAGATCAGCAGGTGCATGCTGGGTGGCCAGCATGCACGGAATCCAGGAAGGAGGACACTGTGGTATCAGATGCCCACAATGGAGATGACCGCGCAGTGCAGAAACTTCACAATCTAAAAACAATGCTGCACAGATAGAAAACTGGGCATAGTTTACAGCATACCTTTGTAACATTGCACAAGGAATGAGTATTCTAGGGGTATTTTTATCTTAAATGTTGTATTTCAGCCCGGAACTCGACTTCAAGTGGTTAAGCAGAACAAAAAGGAAAAAATAAGTGAAGTACTTTGTTAAATTTTACATACTTTAAACAAAATGTTTATAGCTGGGATAACACATTCATTTAAAACTAGAGCTGGGTGATTTTCTCGCAAAAAAAAAATGCGGGCAGGAGTTTTTAGGTGAGGCCACGGATTCAGCGTAGTCCGTGGCATCTGGCCTCGTGGACTAAGCCGAAGCCACGGCCTCACATAAAAACTCCTGCCTGCAGCACTTCAGGTGGTGAAAAAAAAAAATTCTAAAAAAATAGATTTGCTGAAATTTTGAATCGATTTGACCTCTCAACTCGATTAAAAATTTAAATCGATTTTTTTTCCCCAGCCCTATTTAAAACCACTGAAACTAAATTCTGATTGGCTGGATTAAGTTACTGTTCTTTATACATTGCTGTCTGCTGTACAAAACCATCATTCTTCTTTTCGCAAACTGGTAGATATTTCAAATACCAGTAATTCTAGGTTTATTTGAAGTTGTTCAATGTTGGTTTGACAAATGCACAAGTGGTTTTCCCCTTTTTGATGATCACCATAGCCATTTAATTAAATATAATTTTGTGAACACCAATGTAGGCTTCATATCTCAGGGTCATCTACCTAGTAAAAATCCTAACTTTAATGCGTAATTCCATGTAAGCAGCTTAATACAATCAGGTATTTCTGAGGATCAGAATACTATCACATAAAATATAATATGCACTCCCATTAATCTGTTATAATAGAAAAACCACCTTGCTCAGGACAAACATCTCCAATGTTTTTTTTAATTTGACTTTTATTTAATTTCAAGTACTATATACTGTATGTAAACCGTTTTTATTGCTGCACTCTTTCAAATATAGAGAAAGCTAAAGGGCTTTAAATACAATACAGTTGTGCCTTAAAGAGGAACTGTAGTCTGCTCACTTAATTTGTAATAAAACATCTTTGCCATTCAAAAGCTTCCCTCCAACCACTTTGTATATTATTTTGTATACTGTAATTCTGTACTTGCCAAATATGCTGCAGGAATCTCGCTCCACTAAGTCTGGCTGCAACCATTTTAACTGTGGGCAGCTGAAGCTGCTGCCTGTTCACTTCCTGGATTTACACACACACACACCTCCAGCTCTGCAGCTCTCATTGGCCCTCTTATGACTCGTCCCCCTCCC
The DNA here is from genome assembly GCF_037356315.1 of Lithobates pipiens. Lineage (NCBI taxonomy): Eukaryota > Metazoa > Chordata > Amphibia > Anura > Ranidae > Lithobates > Lithobates pipiens. The sequence continues at coordinate 185,799,686 of NW_027507784.1, read as the reverse complement.
TTCCTGGCAAACTCTCACAAGAGTGAGAGAGAGCTGTGCATGATGTCATAAGCCTAGGCTAATGACCAGACAAGAAACATTAAGTGGGCTGTGTAAGGTATTTACTGGCAGAAAAAAAATGTTTTACTATCCAAAGTTAAAAGAACAAAGGGCAGAAGATTTAATAGATGGAAATTTGAAAAAAAAAAAAATCACAGAAGTTTTGCGTTAGTATTCTTCTGGACCTACATCCCACGTCTACACTTTTGTTTCAATATAGTGTATACATAGCACTAAGGATTATCAGTCTATCAAATAGGTCTATTATACATTGGTTACATTACTGTGGGTTATGTTGCAGTGATTTTGTTGCAGATATGTTAAATAAATCTATCATGGAAATAGACCTGCTTTTTCATAACCCTAAAGCATATATAATCTATGAAACAGGTCACTCTGCCATGTTCTTTTCTTGTTCGTTTCCTGTGGGCAGCGGATGGATCCATGGTGACAGGGGTATTCTCTCACTTTCCGCCCCCTTTACTCAGTATTGCATTTCTTTTTTTTTCTTTTTTTTTCAAATATAGTTTTTATTTAGTTCCAACAGAAGGGAGAAAGATTCCCCACATTACACATCAGGGTTACATCACATCCCGGTATGGGATCACTACTTTCATGAGAACACAATAAACATCAGGGTAACCCCATCTTTATACTTATAACAACATCTAGAGGCCCACTACGCCCAGGGACCCCCCGGGCGGTATCAATACACCTCAGCCGGGGGGAGCAAGGGCCCTCACTCCCATCCTTTTCCATTTTACAGGGGGGTTAAGGGGGAAAAGACAGTTAGAGAGGGAAGAGAAGGGGTGTGCGAGGGGGAGGAGGAAGGGGGGGCAGGAGACGCAATGGCAGCCAGAGAGCAGAGACTGAAATAGGTTGGCGAAAAGCTCTAAGTCTGCAAGAGACGTCGACCCTCATGTGAGAAGATGAAGAGATTCCAATTGTCCCAAATTCATTTAAACACTTCTTGTTTATTTTGTGATGTGAGGATCAGATCCTCCATCTACTTTATCTCTTTAACTTTCCTAAGCCATAGTGTGATAGATGGGGGAGAGCATTGTTTCCACAGGAGAGGTATACAAGACTTAGCTGCATTCAATAGGTGTCTTAGGATCGATTTTTTATATGTTTTAATGGGGATCGTAGAGAGGTGCAGAAGAAAAAACTCGGGCTCGTCTGGTATAGATAGTTCCGTAAATCTCTGCGCGATACAGCGTACTTCTCTCCAGAAGTCCCTCACCTTTGGACAGGACCAGAAAATATGTAACAAAGTGCCCTCCTCCTCCCCGCAGCGCCAGCACCGGTCAGAGGCGGAGGGGAAGCACCTATGTAGTCTAGAAGGTGTCAGATACCAGCGGGAGAGGAGCTTAAAGTTTGATTCTTGGATTTTAGTGCATTGTGAGGATTTAAGTGCCAGGGTAATAATACGCTGTCGTTGTGCAGGGGAAAATGTGCAATTTAGGCATTTTTCCCACTTGGACAAGCAGGGCAATTGCGTCTGGTTCGATGGTGTGTTCAGTAGGGAGTTGGGCAGCGCTAGTCCTCCGTGTTGCTTGGAAAGGATCAATTGTGAATGGCTAATTCTGGGTTTTTTATGGGCCCAGATAAAGCGGGTAATCAGGGCCTGTGCTCGCTTAAAGAATGAAGACGGGATATGCACTGGGAGGGCCTGAATGAGATAAGTGAATACTCATCTTAATGAGATTACACTTCCCGAACCAAGAGTGGAGATTAGTATGCAATTTCTCCAGTAAACTGCGTGTTTTGATCAGTAAAGGGGGGAAGTTCAGCTCAAATGTGCGTGAGATGTCCACCGGAATGTACGTGCTGAGATATTTTAGGGCTGAAGCCGTCCATTTAAGGTGATAATTAGATTTCATATCCAACAATGTTTGAGGGGGCAAAGCCACCCCCATGGCCTCAGATTTGGTAAAATGTATCTTTAAGTTGGAGAGACTGCCGTAGGTCTTAAACTCACAAAGAAGGTTCGGGAGGGAGATTCTGGGTTTCGATAAAGTGAACATCATGTCGTCAGCATAAGCCGATATTTTGCAGTGAATGTTACCCACTTGGAGGCCGATTAGATCAGGGTTCTGTCTTATCGTAGAGAGAAATGGTTCCAGAGAAAGGGCAAAAAGGAGGGGGGATAAGGGGCAGCCCTGCCTGGTTCCATTCCCAATAGTAAAGGGGGGTGAAAGCACCCCATTTACTTTCACTTGAGCAGATGGGAGCGAGTAGATACTACGCACCCATCCCATCATTCTGTCACCCAGGCCAATGTGGCGGAGAACTGAGAACATAAAGTTCCAATTCACCCGGTCAAAGGCCTTTTCGGCGTCTGTGCTCACAAAGACACAGGGAGTTTGGGTGGACTTCGCTACATGTAAGAGGTTAAGCACTTTAACAGTGTTGTCTCTTGCTTCTCTGGTGGGTATGAAGCCTACTTGATCAAGATGGATTAGAGATTGAAGGTGCCGCGCAAGTCTCGTCGCCAAAATCTTAGAGAAAAGTTTCAGATCCAGATTGAGAAGGGAAATGGGTCTGTAGCTCCCACACAGGCCCGGGTCTTTCCCCTCTTTATGAATCAAAGAAATGTGAGCTCTAAGGGTGTCTCTGGGAAACCTGCCCTCCGAGCCCAATGCATTAAACAACGTCACCAGACGTGGTCCAAGAGTAAGAAGGAGGACCTTGTAATATTGGGCCGTAAAGCCATCTGGGCCCGGAGATTTGCCCAGATTCATAGAACCTATTGCCCCCTGCACCTCCTCCAGGGCAATCGGCTCATCAAGAAGTTCTTTAGCCTCTGGGGGCAATGATGGCAGGTGGGAGTTTGTGATATAGGTATCTAGGTCTTCCTGTCTGGCATCTGTGTTAGGGAGGTTGAAGAGGTTGGAGTAAAATGCCCCGAAACCCTCCGCTATCTGAGAAGGTGTCGAGGCTCTATGCCCATTCTGGTCCACAATCTGAGGTATATATGATCTAGATTTTACGCCTTTAACCGAGTTGGCCAAGTTCTTCCCGCATTTATCCCCCGACTCATATGTTAATTTACGGGAAAATTGTAGGGCTGCTTTCGCTTTGTAATGTAGCAGATCTGTAATCTGTGTGCACAAAGTCTGTATTTCCGTGTCTAGGGAGCGTGAAGGAGCGTGTTTGTGTTTAGCCTCAAGAGCCGCTAGGTTCAAAAGCAGGGACGCGAGTTGTGCATTCCTTGCTTTTTTGATCCGTGCACCATGCTTAACAAAAATTCCCCGGATGACACACTTGTGAGCCTCCCATAACATCCCAGGGTCAACACCTTCTGTGTCGTTTTCTCGGAAATAATTGTCAAGCTCTTTAGTCACCTCTGTCAGGACATCTGGTGTTTGGAGGAGGCTCTCATTTAACCGCCAAAACACAGACCTGGGTGAAGGGTTAGCGGATAGAGTGTAGACAAGAGATATGGGTGCGTGATCTGACCACGTAATCAGCCCAATGGAGGAAGAGGTCACCAAGTGTAGTTGGTCATGTGGTATCATAAAAAGATCTATTCTGGAATACAGCTTGTGTGGGGGAGAATAGCATGTGTAATCCCGTTCCCCAGTATGTTGTAAATGCCAAATGTCAATTAATCGGGCCCTAAGTAGAGATTGTGCTATGCGTTACCTGGTCGCCACAGGGATCGAAGAGCTACCCGTGGAGGAGTCAATCAAGGGGGTCAATGGCACGTTAAAGTCTCCCCCCAGTATTAGTTGACCTTCCTTGAATCTCATCAGAGAATCCAGGGTCGCCTTAAGAAATTTGTCTTGATGGGCATTGAGGGCATACAGCGTCGCCAGTGTGAACTGGGTATCCCCAATCTGACCCTTAAGGAAGATGTATCGACCCCCAGAGTCAGCCAGTACGTCTTAAAAGCGCCATGGTAATCTGCTAGAGATAAGTATGGACACTCCTTTCGTTTTGGAGGTGGGGTTAGTGGAATGATAAGCCTGGGGGTAGAGTCTGGTCTGGAGGCGGGGGAGCTTATCGTCCTTGAAGTGAGTTTCTTGTATGAAGGCCACGTCTGCGTGGGACTTCCGAAGATCTCTCATGAGCATACGTCTCTTTTCTGGGGTGTTCAGTCCCCGCACATTAAGGGAGGTCACTGTGATCGAGTCTGCCATCGCGCCTCACGGGGATGTGGGGAGGTATACAAACTCAGGAAGAGTTTTAAGGGGAGGGCAGTATCCAGAAGCAAAGTAGATGGGGAAAGGTAGGAAGGGGATGGGAGAGGTATATGGTAAAGGGTAGTAGGTCCAGAGAAGAAGGGGGAAAGGTCAAATAGCCGGCACTAGAGTGTGCGGCAAAGGGGAGTACTAAACCAGCAGAAAACGGCTTATGCACTCGCCAGTAAACTACTGGAAGTTGAGCGCGTACCTATGTGGGTTGGTGGGCAGACAGAGCCGGAGAGCGAGCTCCCTAGTCCCGTCCCCCACCCCCGGCATATACAGCTGTCGTGTCATTTGCCGGTAAACAAAAGAAATAAAATAAAATAAATAAAAGGAACTAGCAACCAACCCAAATATACTAAAACCCCAGAGACAGTTGGAGGGAATTGTGCGCATCTGAGGGAGGAAACACAGAGCCAGGTATAACCAACACCACAATTCCCCCTATTCTGTAGCAACCGATGGCCCAGAAATAAACATATGGGGTGAACACATAAGGAAACACTATCCGACTTACAGATCCACGCACCTCCCGCCACCCTATATAACAAATCAAAAGTTAACAGATCCACTCCACCGCAGCAGCAAACGTCAGATGTTGGAAGATAGCAGCAAAAAAAAAAAAAAAAGGGGGGGGGGAATAGTGGGTCGCCTGTTGCCAGAGCGACCTCATCCGCCGTGGCGGTCCATATCCGGAGTGTTCACCATGCCAGCCGGTACGTGGGTAGGTAGCCAACCCCCACCCCCCTCCCCACCCGGCCGAGAGAGCACACATCCGGCTTCCATGTCAGGGAGGGGAGCGACCAAAAGCATCAAAATCGGGTAAACCAGTGAGGTACACTGAGTGGTAGAGGATTCATGCTCTGATCTCTCCCCAAAGTAGCAAGGAGGGAGAGGGGGGGGGACAGAGGATCGTCCGCCGCCGGGGCGACAACATCCGCTGTGGCGGTCCATATCCAGAGTATGCACCATGCCAGCCGGCATGTGGGTAGGTTGCCCATTCGGGCAGGCCCGTCGGGGGCAGAAGTAGACGGCACAATCCCGACATAAAAAAAAAAGGGGGGGGGAGGGGGGATTCCCCCAGAGGCTGCAACAAGTAAATTATGACAGGGGCACTGTGGGGGGGCAGCTGCTAACGTTAGGGTGTGCGGTTGTATGCAGAAACAGAGGGCAGCCAAACTACTCACGTGGGCCCTCTCTGGAGGCTGAGCGACGTCTTCGTCCAGCTCTCCGCTGCTGGTACTGTAGCGGGCCGCGGATCAAAAAAGCACCCGCTCTGCCGGTCTGACGAGGGAGGATCTGCAGCCAATCAGGGACTGGTATCGGGTCGGTGCCCAAGAGCTGGAAAAGGGCTGGCAGGTCGTGGGGGATTGCAGCGTGTAGGCGTCAGCATCTTTGCGGAAGGTTACAGATAGGGGGTATCCCCAGCGATAGGTAAACCCTCTCTGCTTTGCCATGTCCAGAAGGGGACGGAGTAAAGCCCTGCGTCTCAGAGTTTCTCTAGAGAGATCTGGGAGAAGTTTCACGTTCGGGCCGTCTACATCCACATTGCCGTGCTCCCACGCGCGTCGCAGGATGTTTTCCTTCTGAGAGTAGCGATGGATTCTGCAGACTACATCTCGGGGTCTGCCTGGGTCAGACGGCTTCGGACCCAGCGATCTATGGACTCTGTCCAACTCGCACTCCAGCTCCGGGTTTGCCGTCACAGTACGGAAGATCCTCTGCACCAAGGCTCCCAGATCCTCAGAGTCCGAGCTTTCCGGGATCCCACGGAGCCGCAGATTGTTTCGGCGGCTCCGGTCTTCCATGTCTTCAAGGTGGAGCTGGAGAGCTATGGCGGTATCCCGATGCTGCTCACTCGCCCGTTCCAGCAATGACACTCTGCTCTCCAACGAGGAAGCCGAGGCTTCCCCCCGAGGACACCCGCTCCGACAGAGTCGCGACCTCCCTCCTCACCCCCTGAATGTCTCTGCGATGGGTTTCCTCAAGGCGCAAAATCAGTGCCTCAATGTCAGACCTGGTAGGAAGGGCCTGGAGGAGAGTTCTAATATCGTGGTCCGCAGGACGGAGGTCGGGTGGAGGGCTGACGCCATCGTCTCTCTCTGTGTACTCCCCGGAGTACTTCGGGGGAGATCGCTTAAGGATGGAGAGTCAAGCCGCTCTGCGATCCGGTCGTCAGACGAGCGACACGTGCAGGGCCTCTGGGAGCCGCGGTCCAAGTGCCTGAGGAGGGGCTCTGTAATTGCTGAAAAAAACGGTGAATCTCGCCCGAATTTTTTACGACAGGGGCCCTCCGGGTCGTTGCTCTCGTTCTATGTTTCTTAGCAGGTAGCATACCGGTTTTCAGTCACGGAGATGCCAAGTAAGGGAGGCAAGGACCGGGATCTCAGTAAAGAACCTGCTTCACTCTGCCATGTCCAGGCCACGCCCCCTCCAGTATTGCATTTCTACTTCATGCTGACTTTGCTTTTTTCACATGACCCCAGCTGCTGGTCACTGTAAGCTGCTGCTTCTTTGCTGTAGAATTTTACGTTAGCGGCCAGTATTATAACGTACATTTTAACAGATGTCTTTAACCACTTTTTTACCAGGCACTTTTACCCCAGGCCAATTTTCAGCGCTCTCACACTTTTAATATTAATTACTCAGTCATGCAACCCTGTACCCAAACAACATTTTACTTTTTATTTTTTTTATTTTTATTTTTTAAACAGATTTCTTTTGTTGGTATTTATTAACCCCTGGAGTTTTTATTTTGCGGTATAAGTAAAAAAAGACCAAAAGTAAAAAAAAATTAAATAAATAAAAATGTTTCTTAGTTTCTATTATAACATTTTGCAAATAAGTAACTTTTCTTCATAAATTTAGACCAACATTTATACTGTTACATACACTGATAATCTGCACTGATGGCAGCTGTGACAGGCACACTGATAATCTGCACTTATGGCTGCTGTGACGAGTAGACTGATAGGCTGCACTGATGGCAACCGTGACAGGTACACTTTATTCCAAACAGGGTACTGTGGTAAACAGTAAAGAATGGGTCAAAACGGTAACTCACTGTTCCGGAATATCTCTTCCTCACACAGGATCAGGGTTGTGAGGCGAAGAAGCCGGAAACAACGGGTTAACAGTCTTTGTTTACACTTGCGATCGGCTGTGATTGGACACAGTGATCACGTGGTAAAGAGCTGCAGTCATTAGCTCTTTACCCTGATTGGTGATGCGCTGTGCCTGATGGGACACATCTCACCACTGGTCACCGCACTGCACAGCCCTGGGGTGCACACGAGCAGCAAGACCGGGAGGACATCATATGACGTCCACCTGGAAAGTCCTGCCTGGCCTATAGTACAATGATGGGAACTGGTTAAACTGTTTGTTTATATGGTGATTATGCTAAAGTATACCTAAAGCCCAAATTTTGGATAGGGTAGAGAAGGGTCACAAGTGCGGTCAGTATTTTTACAATCTGTGTCTCATTAGGGAGATTTCTCCTTACTTACTGTCCTATATACTCAACAGGAAGTTACCTTTCCAATATGAGGGAGTTTTCACATGAACATATGTCCCCATTGGAAGATGTCCATTCTATTCCCGACCTGGTGGCAAACCAATATTTTACCCTAATTTTCATTCTCAGTGATATTGGGGATTGTGACAATTAGAGAGGGTAAGTTTCCCTGACAGGGATACAGATGGCAATTAAAATAAGTGGACAGTGGTTCTAACCCCTTGCAATACAGAATCTAAAATCTTTAGTCATACTTTAAAGCAAACCTCTGATTTTCTCTAACTTCTATAGTCTGAGCTTACAGAGTGGTAATCATTCTCCCTGTCCCCTTGTGAAAGGGCTGAGCCATCCTCCAAGCACCAAGGTTTTGGAGAAATACTGAGCGATTTCTTTGCTCTTTGCAGCTAAGAAGTGAAGCTGTAGAACAAAAAAGGAGGTATTTATGTGCTGTTGGAGAGGGGAAATACAAGCCAACCTGTTGCTTTGTACTTAGTACGTCCTGCCATCTGTAGGATGGAGACGGTAGGGCAATGAGATAAGCATCTGAAAAGTAAGCATTTGCTTAAAACAAACATCAATCTGACCCCACTAGTGATTGGAAAAAAAAGAAGGGATTGTTCCTAAAATGAAAAATTTCAGAAAGGAAAATTCTACTAGTGTATACCCAGCTTTAAGTGGTTCTAAAGGCTCAAGGTTTTTTTTAACCTAAATTCATTCTATAAAAAACTTCTGTGTGCAGCGGCCCCCTAATACTTACCTGAACCCCATCTCGATCCAGCTATCTGCACAAGAGCCTCAGCTCTCCAGGGACTCTCCCTCATTGGCTGAGACAGCAGGGGGAGCCATTGGAGATGAGGCATGGCGTTGTGAATAGACACACAGAGCCGCGGCTCTGTAACGAGCCTGCTTGGGTGGCCCCATTGCAAGCTGCTTGTTCTGGGGGCACTCAAAAGGAGCGAGGGGCCAAGAGCGCCAGCGAGGGACCTGAAAAGGGGAGGATCCGGGCTGCTCAGTACAAAACCACTGCACAGAGCAGGTAAGTATGACATGTTTGTTATTTCTCCTCTTCTCAGGTCTCCCACTGGCGCTAAAAAGCCTAAAAAGGTAATTTAATACTGAAAGGAAATCATGGCACATTTTTTCTTATCTTACTATTTTAAAGTGGTATTAAACCCTAAACAAAAAATGTTATATATTGCAGCTTACCAATCATTGGATGTGGTGGCTGCATTCGTTTACTTTTCTTTTTCTTTCCCTCTGTTTTCCCCTGGTGATCTGGTCAGTACCACACCTGTATTAGTGAGACACAACAGTGAAGGAATGAGAATAGGAGGCACAGAAGGAGGCAGCATTATCAGTCTGGAGGGAGGGTAGTATTAAATGTATTAGCAGATTTAAGACCACTAACAAATTGAAGCCAAAGTTCTTCACCACCATCTCCCCCCGCAGCCACTTTAACACCAGGCCAATTCTGCCATTTCTCTCCTACATGTAAAAATCTGTATTTTTTTAGCTAGAAAAAGTATTTACAACCCTTCCCCCTCCAAACATTATGTTTTTTTTTTTTTTAGCAGAGACCCTAGGGAATAAAATGGTGGCGATTGCAATTTATGTCACACAGTATTTGTGCAGCAATATTTTGGGGAAATGCATTAATACGTTTTAATGCAAAAAAAAACACAATATAGTTACATAGTTAGTCAGGTTGAAAAAAGACACAAGTCCATCCAGTTCAACCACAAGAGATATATACTATATAACCCAATTATTTGTAAAGTATAAAAGATAATGTTAAATAGATGCCTAACACGTCATGCTTTAAAATTGGGCACACTTGGTGAATGGCACCAAACTACTGGTACTTTAAAATCTCCATGAGCGATGCTTCAAATTTTTTTACAGGTTTTTACATCAGTTTAGAGTTACAGAGGAGGTCTAGGGCTAGAATTATTGCTATAATTTTATGTTACTTATATATGCGTTCCCTTCAGTATGCGAGCATGCATGAGAGGTGCTTTAAAAAAAAAAAAAATGTATTACACAATGGCTTCAGAGGCAACAAATGATATCCTATATTCATACTAGAGCTGCACGATTCTGGCCAAAATGATAATCACAATTTTTTTACTTAGCATAAAAAGATCACAATCCTCACAGCGTAAAATCTTCCATATTATACAAAAAAATTGAGCTAACTTTACTGGTTAGTTATTTTTTTAATTCATTAAAAAGCGTAATTTTTTTCTAAAAAAATTGCATTTGAACGACTGCTGTGCAAATACAGTGTGAAATAAAAAATACCACCATTTTATTCTCTAGGGTCTCTACTAAAAAAAAAAAAAAAATATACATATACATATACATATACATATATATATATATATATATATATATATATATATATATATATATATATATATATAAAATTTACCTTATTATCTTATCCCCTTTTTCTTTTCCTTCTCTGTTCTTGCTATATGAATATTCAAACTACAATCCCTAGTCTTGCCACAAAGGAAATAAGTTCTATTGTGTTCTGCAAGATGTTATCACGCCTTATATGCCTATTTGTTTAACCATATCCATTGAGTTTGACAAATTCTATGTACCGTACGATCATAAGATACTTTACATGCAACACTGCTCGTTTCTGTTTGTTTATTACTTAATTATAGGTTTATTACATACTTTTCTTCAATAAAATAAGATTGAACTTAAAAAAAAATATGTTGAGTGGGGAAAAAAAAAAAAAAAGAATGAGGAGGAAGGTGCGTTATCAACCGCTAGGATCAAGACAATACAATTTATTCAAGTGGAAAGTAAACAAATGCATATATAAAACCATAAAAAGTTCCTAAATTTTCATAAAAGCTGGGTTACAAAATATACACATTTAAAAGTTTAAAAATTAGACATGCCCATGCAAGGGCAAATACTCAAAGTGGACTGACGCGTTTCGGGGGAATTTCCCTCTTCATTAGAGCCTTGCAAAAAAGGAGAACAATCTGTATAGTGCAGTAGACCAACATGAAAGGACCAGCTAGTTGGGAGGTATGTCACATGGTGAGTGATAGAGTTTACGCTCTAGACCTGTCCATATCCCAACGCTCTGCCGGTATGGTGTAGAGAGATGTGTATTTCTCTTTCTCTGTGGGTATAAAACTGAGGTACTCCCTGTAGGGGGAGGGGTTATATAGGGAGTTGAACTTCCTGTTTAGGGTGTGCCAGTGTCAATCACCTAAAGGTGGCCTATATAACCCATATAGTGACTACTATGGCTCTGTGTCCCATGATATACTTCAAAGAAAAGGATTTTACAGGTATCTTTTCGTTATCTTCACACTACAGTGCCTCCCCGCCAATCAGGAGGCAGGTCGGTGAGACCTGTTTCCCAATTGGCAAGCGGAGGAAGCATGAGGGGAGCGGGTACCTCCACCACTGCTGCTGCCCGAGTGTGGAGGAGAGGAGGAGAGTGGACGGAGACACAGAGGATGTAGGTCTTCAGGTAAGTGCTGTACCTCCCATGGGGGTGGGGGGGATCTAGAGCTGCGAGCCCTGAAAGGGGGGTGTGCAAGTACCAGCTGCGACCCCCGAGGGGGGGGGGGGGGTTGCAAGTGCCAGCAGCTTCAAGCCCCAAGCACAAATTGCTGCATATGATGGGCACAAGTGTCTGCATTTGATGGGCACAAGTGGCTGCATATGATGAGCACAAGTAGCTGCATTTAATTGGCACAATTGGCTGCATATGATGGGCAAAAGTGGCTGCATATGATGGGCACAAGTGGCTGCATATGATGGGCACAAGTGGCTGCATATGATGGGCACAAGTGGCTGCATATGATGGGGATCCAGTATTTTTCAGTTTGTTTGCGTCCCCCAAAACATTTTGAGCACCAGTCGCCACTGTTCAACTGCCTGTAAAAGCAATCCAGTGGCAAATTAGCATCTAGGATGGCTTTAACATTGCAGGGAATCGCCAGCTGAAAAAAAAGATATCTGGATGACCCCTGTAGCTATAGGCATCATCCAGATATTGCCACTTCAAGCCCACTACGTCATATGACTGCATGCGGGCAGGAAGTGGTTTGTCTCATCCATGTAAACTGATACATTCTGCTGAAGAGCTTGTGCTGTGAAAAACAACAGACTTGCTGGCTGTATAACCAGATGAAAATAGAAGAAAGAAAAGCCTAAAAAAGGGAAAATACAGCCATTACATGCAAGATTTAGCAAGCTACAATAAAATGTTTGCTTTTGGGTATAATACTGCTTTAATGCATGAGAGGAGGAAAATTTTACATTTATTTGCTGACAAGTAAGAATTTTTAGGGGACAGATCTTCTCTTTGTAGTTTCCATCTGGCCTGCTCACTTTCTTAGGCTGCTTTCACACTGCTCCAATTGAAAAAAACACATTAAAAACACATTAGCGCATGAAGCTTGGACATGTGATTAAAAATAAAAAACACCAAAAAATGTGGTTTTGGTGCATTTTGATGCGTTTTCAATGCATTTCAGTGGGAAGGTGGGTTTTTGGTGCGGTTTTAAACACATACTAAACATTCACCAAAAAAAGCAACTGACCGATGTGAAGAGTTTAAGGGATAGATGTATTTTTCTTCCTCTCAAAAAATGAAAGGGCCCTTAAACTTTGCTGGCTGCCATTGATGATGTGTACAGATATGAAATGGTTATGTATAAGACATTTTTCCTGGCGTCACCTAACCGTACTGCAACTACTAGACATGCAAAGCACAGATCAATGCAGCAATGTGAGGAAAGAGTCATGCAAGTATAGTGTAAGCTTAAGAAGATTTACAAATTAAAGTGTATATGATTATTTAAAATACGTAGGCAAAAAATATATACTGGAATTTGTGAGTGCATTTTTATAGTTATTGGTAATATGTCAGAATATCCATGATTTTTCAGTTAATTTATGCTTTCAGGAGTTAGTATGATAAAACAAACAAAAATGCAAATTGCAGCAGGTAACAAAAATCATCAACATTCTGTTCAATATTTTCCTTAACTGCGAGTGGCAGATTTATTTGATGCCATTTTTATCAGTAATCTTTTACTTTCAATTTTTTATATTCCAATCAGAATGTTTCCTTCTACTGTCAGAAATAACTTGGTGAAAAGATCTGTGTATTTTTCCATTTTAATGTTTTTATTAATGGCTTCCAGACCAGGCCTTTTCTGGCACTTTTTGTTTACATGTAACAATCAGTTTTTTTGCTAGAAATTTACTTAGAACCCCCAAAAATTATATATATTTTTTAAAGCAGAGGCTTTAGAGAATACATTTTTTTTTTTTTTTTTAAACAATCATTTTTAATGAGTTTTCAGTGGTATACAAATTGCCCACGCAGGGGCCATACATTTCCCACGCGGGGGTAAACCTTCAAAGGTGGCAACAGGCCACATAAGAACATATTCTCTTAACATACAATCTGTTCCTGATGCAGCAACAGGCTGCAGCAGAGCAGGTCAAAACAATACAACCTTAACTAGCTACACCCCAATGCGGGGAAAGGGTATTGCAGGAGGATTTGTGCTAAGTGTTATACGTACAGGATAAAATATCATCGGAGCATTTGGGTCAACCTATCGTCTCGCTCTGACCTTAATAGAGAACTATGGATTTTTCACTACATCAGTTGCCGTAGTGTTATCATCTAACCAGCAGGTCCACACCTTCTCGAATTTTTTTGGACAACCCCTGCTCCAGTAGGTGGCCTTATAGAGGGGCAAACTAGCGTTCACCAGGCTTTTCCAGAATTTGATGGAGGGGGGGGGGGGGGGGGGGGGGACGATTGCTTCCAGGTCATGGTGATGGCCTTTCGTGCATAGTACAACAACAAGGATATAAGTGTCTTCCTAGCTCTGAGGAGCGACATTTGCTCCACTAGCCCCAGCAGACAGTATTTAGGGTCACAAGGGATACTGATCTCAGTAGTCCTGACTATCACCAGGAGAACCTCCTTCCAGTAACACTCAATCGCTGGACAAGTCCAAAAGATGTGAATGAAGTCTCCTGGCCGATAGGAGCACCGCCAGCACGCCGAGGAATGCGTCTGCGACATCTGATGCAATCTGTGAGGCGTGTAGTGGGCCCTATGAACAATTTTGTATTGGACTAATTTGTCCCTGGCTGACACCAAAGGGGAGAAGGGGAGAATGGAAAATCCCAAACCTCCCTCCAGTCATCATCATCCAACTCCGGTATGTCCTCCGCCCATTTCCTGCGGAGGAAGGACAACTCTGGGATGGCAGCGACCAGCAGGGACCCATAAATCTGAGACATGGGTTTCTCCAGGTCTTTTACTAGTATTCTAGCACGACCAACTGACCTAAAAATTGACATCGATACGCCTGTGCTATTTGAAGATAACGAAAATGGGCCCACGCTGGCACATTAAATTTAGTGCATAGTATATGGAAGGGAGTAAGTTCCCCGTTAGTGATAACATGTTTGAGAGTCAGGATTTTACATTTGGCCCAGGCCTGTGGGTCCGGGATGGTACTAAACTGTGGGAGGCTAGGATTCAGCCACAGGGGGGTGTGGGGAGACCAGGAGTTAGGCGGGGGTGCCCTCAGCTCCTTCCCCGCCCTCCACGCCATAGTGGTGCGCATAGAAGGGGTGAGGCAGTGAGGAGTTTTTAGCCCCCTGAATATCAACCCCCCCAAGGCCTCCAGAGACCCCACGATAGCTGCCTCCAGGACCGTTGCAGCATTGGTCAGGTCCGGCCGCAACCACCAGTGGGCGGTTACAAGCTGAGTAGCTAAAAAATATTTGTGGCAATCAGGAAGAGCCAACCCCCCATTACCTACAGGCCTGGTAAGAGTGGTATATCTGAATCTAGGGGACTTGGGTCCCCAAATGAAGGAGAGGAAAAGCTGTTTCAGAGAGTTAAAGAAGGTTTTAGTCAGCCATTGTGGGGAATTCCTAAAAATGTACGTAAGCTTGGGAAGGATCTTAATTTTTAGAAGATTAATGCGGCCTATAAAGGGAGAGGGGAAGATTGCCCCATGCCTTCAATTTGGACTTGATCCCTACCAAAACAGGTTCAAGATTAAGCTGGACAAAGTCCTCGCTCTCTCTTGAGATAATAATACCCAAGTAGTTAAACCTATCCACCCACTGAAGCGTGGTAGAGGATGGAGAGGTCTTGGCCCCTTCGTCCACCGGGAATTGTTGAGACTTATGCCAATTCACCTTCAACCCGGTGAAGACAGAGAAGGCATCCATGATTCCGAGCGCGCCCCGCAAAGAGTCACCAGGGTCATTCAAAAAGAGCAGAAGGTCATCTGCATAGAGAGCCACTCTCTCCTCCAGCCAGCCCACCCGAAGATTACAGACCTCAGCCGAACTCCCGAGAGCCTCAGCAATAGGTTCCATGGCTAGGGCAAACAAGGCCGGGGAAAGAGGGCAGCCCTGCCTGGTGCCCGTCTGCGGGGGAAACGAAGGAGACAAGGAGCCATTCAGTTTAATGCATGCCAGGGGACCAGAGTACAATGTGCGTATCCAGTCAATAAACCGCAGTGGGAAACCCATTCTTCTAAACACCTCCCACAGATACACCCATTCCACCGTATCAAATGCTTTTTCCATATCAAGGGTGGCAATAGTCCTAGTGCCTTGGTTGGGGGGGCATGAATGTTGGAAAACAGTCTACGAATATTGAATTCCGTGGACCTACCTGGCATAAAGCCAGTTTGATCAGAATCAATCAGAGATTTGATTACTTTATTAATTTTAAAGGCCAGTATTTTAGTCAATATTTTTAAATCGCAATTGAGGAGAGCCATCAGCCTGTAAGAGGCGCGCTGTTTGGGGTCCTTATTAGGCTTCGGAATGAGAACAATATGGGCCTCTCTCATAGAAGGGGGCAGGGAGCCCTGCTGAAGACAAGAGCGATACATCTGAGCCAGCCTGGGGGCAAGGAGTTCTACGTAGGCTCTATAATGCTCTATGGGTAGCTCATCCGGCCCCGGGGACCTCCCTGCCGGGAAGGACCCGATGGCCATCGTGACCTCCTCTGGTGTGATCTCCGAAACAAGGAGCTGTCGCTCCGCATCAGAGAGCCACCCCAATGCCAGCGTATCTAACAATGAGGTCATTGGTGCAGGGTCAAAACAGTCAGGTAGTGAGGAGACATATAGAGAGGTATAAAACCTAGTGAACGCAGTTAAAATATCCTCCGGAGAGGTAACCAGTGCCCTGTCCTCCGTAAGTATTTCGGGAATAACCGTTACAGACCTGTCATGCTGCGCCAGCATAGCTAGTTGTTTGCTATTCTTATCTCCATATTCAAAGTATTTCTGTCTGCTGTCTTGTAGCCCCAGCCTGGTGGTGTTTGAGACATGGAGATGCAGTTCTCGCCTGGCCGACAAAAGGTGCTCAAAGTTGGGGACCGTCGTTGAGGCGGAGTACTGATCTAGAGCCTCCTCAACCCTGTGCTGCAACTCAGACACCCTGTCCCCAAGTTCCGCTCTGACTGCCGCCACAGCAGAAATATACTGTCCCCTACCGTAGGCTTTGGAAGCATCCCACGTCATCTCCAGGGAGGCTGACACCACATTGCACACCCAGTAATCCTGCAAAGAGGGGGCAACGCTGTCGTGAACTGTTACGTTATTGATCCAATGGGGCTGTAGCCTCCAAAGGGCTTTACTCCTTGTTTTGGTGGTCCTGATAATCAATTTAAGGGGGTGGTAATCCGATAGACCGGAGGGAAGGTAGCTGGCCTCCTGGACATTAGCCAGGAGGAGGTCATTTGCAAATACCAGATCAATGCGGGAGGACGTTTTGAACGTGGAGGAAAAACAGGAGTATGCTCTATCCTGGGGGTGAAGCCATCTCCATACCTCCTGATAGTCAGGTGCCAGGGCCCACGAACCAAGATCAGGATTGAAAGTCGCTTGTGGGGAGGGTCTATCTAGGTCCCAGGACAGTGTGGCTTTAAAATCACCCATAAACAGGACACACGCCGGGCAATGCGGAGCCAACCTCTCATATAAAAAGTGTACAAAACCTGCACCTGGCTCGGAGGAGGCAGGTACACATTTACAATAACATATTTCTTATTATAGATGCTCAACACCACCATAGCAAATTTCCCCTGGGGATCCAAGTGAACCTCATGGATCAGACATGGCACTCGCTTACTGATCAGTATCGACATCCCTCGAGAGTACGAGGAGTAGGTCGCATGCAGCGCCCTTTGCACCCAGGTTTTTTTCAGAGCCAGAACCTTACTACCAGTTAAATGTTTCCTGCAGCAGGACTATGTGGGGATTATGCAATTTTAGATATTGAAATAACAGCGAGCGCTTGTATTTGGAGTTGAGTCCCCTGACGTTCCATGATAGAATAGTTAGCGACTCAGTATCAGAGGGGGACATCAGGGGGAAACAAAGACAAACGCAATTTTTGGGGGGAAAAATAAATATAATAAAATAGGATTTTTTACTTACTGTAAAATCTGTTTCTCTAAGTTCATTGACAGACACAGCCTACTTTATTCAGAACCATAGGGTTATATCGCCCCCTACAGGAGTAGGACACTAGGCAGACAAAGGCCTGGCTATGCCCATGGGCAGTCCTGGGTGATACACACCCCCCTCTCTGCTACAATCCTTCAGCAGTATCAGAAGTATTAAAAACGCCAGAGGGGTGGGTGCTGTGTCTGTCAATGAACTGATTTTACGGTAAGTCAAAAATCCTATTTTCTCTTTCATTCATTGACAGACACAGCCTTCTTTATTCAGAACCATAGGGATGTCCCAAAGCAGTTCCAAACATGAGGGATGGGGCAGCCAACAAAAACAAAAAAAAAACCCAGGCAACCTGGAGCTCAGTGAAAAGCCCACCTGACCAGCAAAAAAAAAACAAAACCCTCTAGACCGAAGCCTGCAGAACCTTGCGGCCAAAAGAAGCATCCGCGGATGCCAGTACATCCACTTTGTAAAATTTTGTGAAAGTGTGCACCGACGACCAGGTGGCCACCTTGCAAATTTGCGATACTGCCGTCTGATGACAGAAGGCCCAGGAGGCACTCAGTGCCCGAGTCGAGTGCGCCTTCACCGGGAAGGGAGGAACCTGACCTTTGATAAACTAGGCCTGAGTCACCGTCTGCCTGATCCATCTAGAGATGGTCGCTGAGGAAGCAGATAGCCCCTTTTTTGGCCCGTCTGTGATCAGAGTCTGACCTTCGAAAAGAAAGTGGCCGCCAAATACACCCTGACTGCCCATACCACATCTAAGGTGTGCCTGGCCAATTCCTTCGGATGTTGTGGCCGGGGACATAGAGAAGGCAACACAATGTCTTCATTTAAATGGAAATCAGAGACAACCTTTGGAAAGAAAGGACAAGGACGAAGCACCACCTTGTCCTTGTGAATCACCAGGTAGGGTGTGCAACAGGATAGCGCTGCCAACTCTGAAATCCTGCCAAAAAGGTCACCTTCTTTGATAGCGTGATCAGGGGAATTTCTCAAATATCCTCAAATGGAGGCTTCTGTAGAACCGAAAATACGAGATTCAAGTCCCACGGGGGGAAGGGAGATCGTACCGGTGGAACCACATGTCGCACTCCATAAATTAAGGTATGCACCAGGGAATGCAAAGCCAGGGTTCGTTGAAAGAAAACAGCCAAGGCAGACACCTGGCCCTTGACACTACTCAAGGCCAAATTCTTTTCAACGCCCTTCTGAAGAAAAGTTAAAATCCGAGCCACTTCTGAGAAGTACTTCTGTCAATGAATCCCATAGATGCTGAAAAGGGCTTAGCTTTGTTCCAGGGGTGCGTCTTTAAAATGAGAAGTAATGATGAAATGTAGGAAATCTACACTAATACTAAATGCTGCAATGCAGGACTGAAAAAATAACACGGATAATGTGCATCAGTGAAAGATGTGTAATTATTTAGTATTATTTTCACTTATAATGGTTCTACTCTTTAAGACTAACTACTGGAGTATCACAAATGATAAAAATAAAACAGGTGAAAGAATTACACATTATAAAAGTCAATGATAAAGCCAAAGCTCATCCCCTGCTTAAAGCGGAGCTCCACCCAAAAGGGGAAGTTCCACTTTAAGGACTCGTCCCCATAGTGAAGAAGGAACAAAGACAGCAGGTGAGACTGACTGGGGCGAAAACACTGGATTGTAGGACAGGTGAGTGGCTGTTTTTTTAAAGTCAGCAGCTACAGTTTTTGTAGCTGCTGACTTTTAGTTTTTTTTCAGGGGTCCCAGAACTCCGCTTTAAGGTGAATTATAGTAAAAATATTTTCTTTTAATTGGGGATAAAGTAGAAATGAGTTAGAACCCTTTTCCAGCTTTTTTTTGCTTTGTCCCTACTGGAGAGATTCACCTATTTGTCCTAGTGACCATTGTCACTGGAACCTAAAGTGATACAAAATGCCTGCAGTTCCAGTGTGTTCCAGTTCCAGAAAAAAAGTAGAACATGCTGCATTTTTCCTGCACTGGACTGTACTGAAACGCTGTAAAAAGCATAAAAAACTCACCGGAACGCACCAAAAACGCCTTGGAACACCCATGTTTTTATTTAGGTTAAGGGACAATTCACACCGCATGCAGTCCAGTGCGTTTTTTTCTGCATCAAAAATGCATGAAAAGTAGGTTATATGGTTTTCAATGGCATAGTTCACACCAGTGCGGTCAGTTCCAGTGCATTTCAGTTCCAGAAAAAAAGTAGAACATGCTGCATTTTTTCTGCACTGGACTGTACTGGAACACTGTAAAACGCACCGGAACGCACCTAAATGCACCAAAAACACACTGCAACACACTTGTCCTTATTTAAGGTAAAGTAAAAAAAGGAGGGGGGGGAGCACTGGACTGCATCAAAAACGCACTGGAACGCATCAAAAACACGCAATGTAAGAAATCATCTGGAGCGCATCCGGACTACGTTTCTACGGTGTGAACTGGCCCTTATAGTGGAAGAAAAGCCCAAGTTTAACTGTGCCTAAAAATGTTCCCTCCCCCTCCTCCTACCTATCCTGCCTAACCTGTATAAAAAAAAGATGTCTGTATTTACCTTGTTTTAATCTGCTTCTCTCCAGTTACGTGATCCTACAGTTCTGACACAGGTAGCACTCGACAACGGCTGGGAATTCCAGGAGACGCGACACTGCCCAGCCGTTGGCGCTCCCTCCTATCCCCTGCAGCAGCTGCTAACTGACACAGGGGGCAAGAGCTGCAGGATCACATTACCGGACTGGAGTGGAATAAAAAAAATTTAAGAAAGGCAAGTAAACTGATGAATTTTAAATGGTTTAGGCTGTATAAGTAGAAGGAGGGAACATAGTTAACCATTTGCCTACTGGGCACCTAAACCTGCCTCGTGACCAGACCAATTTTTAGCTTTCAGCGCTCTCACACTTTGAATGACAATTACTCAGTCACGTAATACTGTACCCAAATTAATTTTCTTTTATTCCTACAAATAGAGCACTGATGACAGCTCTGATGACAGATGGCACTAATGACAGATGGCACTGATACGTGGCAGTTGGTTTCCGCACTGTAGCCGTCTTTCGGCTATAGCGCGGGCGCCTAGTGGTTAATAATAGTTAGACTAAAGCTGGCCATACATTATACAATTTCCTTGTTAAATTTCATTTAGATTTACCAAAACCATATACTATGATGTCAAACCTAAAGACTCTGAATTTGTATGCAATCAAGCAGGCCCTTGCACTACACAGTTGAAATTGAAAATTGAACAAGAAAATTGTATAATGTATGGCCAGCTTTAGGGATTTCTTCCACTTTAACCTTACTCTGGTTGTCCTGAAGCACTAGTTCCATATTCTAAAAAAAAAAAAAAAAAAAAAAAAAAAAACCCATCAGCACGCCGCTACTATGTGGCTTCCAGGATCTCTCCTCGCCATGTTTTTTTTTTTCCCCTCCCATATTGGTCCTGTAGGATCAGTGGGCTGCGCTCGCGTGGGAAAACTCTTTTTTTAAAAGAGAGAGGGCAACGGAGGGGGCGGAGCTTAGCATGGCGTTGGTGTCCTCCAACGTCCAGCGCTGGCATGTCTTTTTTTTAAAGCACCATTATTACTGTTGTAAGCTGACAGAGGGACACAAGGGCGTGGAGGGGCTTGAAAGAGGTTGGTGTCACAAGCATTCTTTTTGACACATTTACTATTGCATCAGGCTGAGCATTATTAGCAGCTGCAGTGACTGACTATTGCTCAAGCAAATGGATGCAATTTCTTCTGGTAGTACCCCTGCTTTGTGCATCGGGCTATGGTCAGAAGGGGAGGTTGAAACACTCCCAAAAAAGGAGCTAAATGTGTCTCCCTCAAGCCCTGGAAATCCTACTCTACAAATGGCATCCTCCCCTAACAGGGGATGGCTGGTCAGAGTGAGCATCAGGGGGCCATAAAATGTTTGCAACTGTTTTTAACACTGCAGCCCCTGTTCATTTTACTCTTTTTCCTCAGTCATGGTAGGATTTTTAAAAATAAGAAAGTTTAGAGACTTTAATCGCATCCCAGTGTGGTCAAGATGCGACAGGTTCTCTTCCATGTTCCTAGGACCCTCAGACTAAGGAACTAGGGGCAGGGGAGGACGATTCCCTCAGGGGACCGTGGCGAGGCTGACGACTCCTCTTCTGAGGTGTCAAATGTGGGAGAGTCAGCTTTCACAATCTGTAAGATTGATGGTGCAATTTCTTGCTGAATGATCCGCTCCACATTTATATACCCTTAACTGAATGTTTGGGTTCGCTAAAACCTCCTCAAGCTGTGCATGCTTTTTCCTGTCCATTCTGTGTTGGAAAAATTTTTGGGATCTGGAGGTTCACCCAGATAAGCATTAATTTTCCTTTCTAAAAAGTTGTCAAACTTTATACTACGGTAGTGAAAATTCACTAAGTGGGGTATACTAGCATTTAGCGCTACTACATCCTTTGTGAGCAAGTTTGACTTGTCCGGCAGACAATACTCAAACACTTTGGCAGGTTGAGTGTCTCAGCCTTCGCTGACAATAATTGGATAATCATTGAGAAACCAGTTTAAACAGGTCCAGGAGGCAGCTTTATGTTTGCAATAGTTGCTATGACAGCTCTATACTTTAGGCCTTGCACCCTTTGCTAAGCGTTATGAAAAAGGCTCCTGGCTAGTTTTCCTTTTTGTGGTGAAACAGCTATCTGGGGATATTTTGGATAAATATATCCAAAGACTTTCTAGTAAAAGAAAGATCCCTTTTGCCATTTAAGTGAAGGAGTAAATATATTTTTTTCAAAGCTCCTTCTTCTGTGCCAGGGGCATCAGCCTCCAGGCTGTCACGATGGCTTCCGCTGTCAGGTTCAAAGGGTAATCCTCAGGGTTAACCCCAGGGATAAAAGAGGTCTTTGGAGAGGAAGCCTAAAAGATACTACTCTAGCCTCCTTATGAGGAGGTGCCCCCACTTGCTCAATAGGGAGAATTATTATGCAGTTCTCAGGGATCTGGCAGAAGGAGTGTCAAGATGAATGGGGGACTTCCTCAATAGATCCAACATACAAACCGGAGTTCCAAGAGTTTCCGTCTCCTCCATTTCTCAGACCAAATGTTCCTAAGGTTCCAGAAAATAAATCTCTCTAGCATTGGACCATCTTTTAGCAAAAAGCGTTCATGGTGGCACCCATGTAAGAGCAGAGGTTGGGGTTTGGTTAAATCCAAATGGACATTCTGGATCTCAAAGGTCTAAAATTAAATTCCTGAATATAATCTCTCTTTTTTAGCATGAAGTCAATCCAATCTATCTCCATCCTACAAGGAGGAGAACCTCTGGCGTCAATCAATGTCAAAAATGCATATCTCCATAGGCCTATTTCTTCGCTCACTAGTAATATTTTCTTGTGAAAAATCTTCATTTTCAGTGTGTAGCTCTGGTTTCCGATCAAGCTGCTACACCTCGAATGCAAGGTTCTGGCTCCATTTCTAGCTAGACTGAGGGCCCAAGGTTTAACAATTATGGTATACCTAGTTAATCTGTTCTTGTTAAACCAGTCAGTAACCCGCTTATACCAAAGTATGGTCACCACATTTGACTGCCTGGAATATCTAGGTCGGATTCTCAACCTAGGAGCAATCTTCTTTTAAACATGAAGAAAATACTTGGGTCTGATCATGGGTACACCAAGAAAAGGGTATTCTTACTCTAGGCTAAGATCAGCGCCATAAAGGAACTGATTTATGTAGACGAAGCAAGATATTCTCCTATTCAACTTTGCGTTAGGTTGTCGGGAAAGATGGTAGCTTCATTCAAGGCCGTTCCTTATGCTCAGTCTCATTCTAGACTGCTGCAAAACAGTATCCTATCGGCTTGAAACAAAAAGTTCAAGCTCTACATTCCCAAGATCAAAGTGCAGTAGCACTTTGCGGGTGGTTTTAACCCTTATTCGGGCGCTAGCGGGGGTTAAAAGCTCCCCGCTAGCGGCCAAATATCCCCGCAAATACAACGGTAAATCGCCGCTTTACCGCCAATGGACCCACTGCCCCAATGTGAAAAGGGTCTAAGTGTAGCAATATGGTTACATTTAATGTGGGTACAACATTTAGCAACGCACATGGTTGAGGATTAAAAGAGGCACATCTAAGTATGCAGGCATCTGGGGTAAAGCTGTTGACATAGACTATCCTCCTCGTCGCCATTGATGTCGGCAGTACAGAGGATGGTCTATGTTGACAGCTTTACCCCGGGTGCCTGCATACTTAGAAGTGCCTCTTTTAATCATCAACCATGTGAGTTGCTAAATGTTGTACCTTCATTAAATGTAACCATTTTGCTACACTTGGATGTGCCTCTCTTCCTTTTATAACCTGTAGCTCCTGCTGGATTTTGCTTCTAATCCCCTTTTGAAGGCTTCCATTTGTGGATGGACATTTTATAGTTACAGCTATAATCTTTTTATATGGACTATAAACTGAGGGACTTATGAATAAATGGTTGTGGAATTAATCATTTGAGTTTCCATTATTTCTTATGGGGAAATTTGCTTTGATATACAAGTACTTTGGATTTCAAGCATGTCTCCGGAACTAATTATGCTCGCAATCCAAGGTCTTACAGTAAAAGAATAACATTTTCACTTTACTGGGGGTGTCTTTAGCATTAGGTATGCACCGAAATTTCGGCTGCCGAAACATATCGGCCGAAAATGGTGTTTTCGGCAAAATGCCGAAAGGAAAATCTTGCCGATAATGGGGCCGAAAATGGGGGCGGGGCCTGTGCGGGGCTCCGCCCCCCTGGTGCCGCCCATTGCACGGGTGTTTTCCTTGTCCGTCCCCAGTCCTCTGTCCTCCTTTCGTCCCGCCCGACAGTGCGGTGATCTCCATGTGTCACGGAGCTGTGCATTGAATTGCCCGGGCGGCTGCAGTAACAATGTCCCGCCTCCTGTGACAGACGGTACACTGATCCAATGGCGGGACATTGAATCAGCGTGACGTAATTACAGGAGGCGGGACATTGTTACTGCAGCCGCCCGGGCAATTCAATGCACAGCTCCGTGACACACAGAGATCACCGCACAGATCCGGGCATGGGTAAGGCTGCATTTAGACACTGGCAAGCTGCATGAGGGGGAAAGAGTGTGCCCAGGGCAAGCATTGCAGAGTTTTGTCCGCAGCTAAATCGCACGTTTTTTGTGCCCACAGTGCTGCTGCATCCAAAAGTAATTAGTTTGCCTCTGAAACTATCTACCTCTGGCCACTTGTGTGAATGTAGCCATGCTATATAACACCAGGTCACAGGACAAAGGCTGTACTCACTTTATTGACCATATAAAAAAATAATAATCTTGATTTTGACCCAGCTAGGTTTTTATCTCCATGTGATAGAATGGGGAAGGGTTAAGTTATTGCTAGTAGAGGTAACGATATGAGCATTCCCAATAGAAGTCTGTTGGAACGGAACCAGGTAGCTTGCTTGGGGCCAGTTCACACCAGATGCAGATCCGTGTTTTTTTGTTTTGTTTTTTGCACAAAATGCATGCACCATGCATTGACCATCTGACCATCTCCTGCACCATGCCTGCAGTCTCTGACCATCTCCTGCACCATGCCTGCAGTCTCTGACCATCTCCTGCACCATGCCTGCAGTCTCTGACCACCTCCTGCACCATGCCTGCAGTCTCTGACCACCTCCTGCACCATGCCTGCAGTCTCTGACCATCTCCTGCACCATGCCTGCAGTCTCTGACCACCTCCTGTACCATGCCTGCAGTCTCTGACCATCTCCTTTACTATGCCTGCAGTCTGACCATCTGCTGTATGAAAATATTTTTTAAAAACAGTCATTTTCGGTATCGGTGCTGTTTCGGTATCGGTTTCGGTTTTCGGCCTAGTGTATTTTTCATTTTCGGTATCGGTTTCGGCACCAAAAAACCCATTCGGTGCACCCCTATTTAGCATGCATTAGGCTCATCCTCTTAAGGCCCCATACACACTGGACGATATATAAAAAAAAAGCCAGTAGATTTAGCTGTAAATTGCTACGTTAAAAACGCGCTCTGCAGCGTTTTTTAGCTTCTTTTTTTTTTAAGCAAAAAACTTTTACCCCCATAAAAGCTTATGGCTCCAAAAAGCTCATAAATGCCAAACTGCAAATAAATGTATTTATTTATTTTTTATAAGTAGCAAGTATCTGGTGATAACTAACGCTAGCATAAAAAATAGGAACATTGTTATGTTTGATAAGCACCTGAACACTTATGTTCCATAACATTACTTAACATTTACTTAAGAATCCATGAGAAATATTTGGTGTGGATACTGGTGCTAGGCAAGGCAAACAATATAAAAGAACCATTTAATCCAGTGGAGACTATGCAGCAACAATGATTTAATATCGGAAACAATAAACCACAGGATGGAAAGAAATCTGCAGGAGAAGTAACAACAAAGCCACAGGAGGGAAACAATGAAACCACAGGACCACAGTGAACAAATAAACTCCAAAGGTTACAGGTTACTTCAGTGCCACAGGAAAGGAGTAGCCGCCTTACC
Source organism: Lithobates pipiens (assembly GCF_037356315.1). NCBI lineage: Eukaryota > Metazoa > Chordata > Amphibia > Anura > Ranidae > Lithobates > Lithobates pipiens. The sequence goes on along the minus strand of NW_027507784.1, from coordinate 185,773,907 downwards.
ACGCCGGGAATAAAAATATCCCAAAAAAAGGATGCCGTTTTACAAAGAAATTTAAAAAGTGTATGACATTTAAAAAAATCATTCCTAAAATATGCACTAAATGTATAACTGAATGTTTTCTTTAATTTATATTTTTGTTTGTACATTTGTGATTGTACGTTTTGGGGTGTATTGCAAAGGTCTGAAATTATATGCTGATCTTTCTCTAAATATCCACCAGTTTCTTTAATTAGATTATTTATTTAGAGGTTTATAGCAAAAAAATAAAAAAATAAAAATGGCACATTCATTAGCCATCACTGTGTTGTTTTCACCACAGATTTTGCCAAAACATTGCCACAATCACATCTACAGTATAACCAGATTAATCTAAATTATCCTCCTAATATTGTCCCTTGAATTTATTCCACACACATACAATGTATTACTGTTTGTGCTCTGTTTGGAGCATAAACTGACAAAGCACTGTAGAGGGATGGCGAAATTCATGCCAAAGAAATCAGAGCTTAAAGTGATTGTAAACATGTTATATATACTCGCCCTGTGCAATGGTTTTGCACAGAGCAGTCCCCATCCTTTTTTTCTCGGGTCCCCGCCGCAGCTCCTGGCTCCTCCCCCTGCCGCTTGCTATATAGTTAGGTTGAAATAAGTCCATCTAGTTCAACCATAAAAAAATAAAAATAAATAATATCATACAATCCCATATACCCAATCCTATATCCATAGCTGCTATGGGGGCACTCATGTTGGCTTATTCCCAAGCTGGCTCTGTGTGTCCATAGACACACAGAGCACTATTTGGCCATGCCTCCCGCTTCCTCCTCACTGGCAGTGATTGACAACAGTGGGAGCCAATGGTTCTGAGCCTATGAGGAGAGAGAGCAGAGAGACACACCGGTCTTATGCGCATTGCTGGATTGAGATCAGGCTCAGGTAAGTAAAGAAGGGTTGCTGCACTTATTGGATTTTTGCCTTAATTCAGAGAATGCATTAAAAGAGAAGTAAAGGAAAACATTTTTTATGGTTTTATACTTCCCTCAGTCCGATGCTGCATATGTCCCCCGGCGCCTCTTCACCGAGAAATGAGCGATCGAACACTGCCGAGGGCTCGGTTCTCACAGCTCCCCAAGCAGAGAGCTGCTGCATGTCAATCAGCAGCTCTCTGCTCTGGCTGTGGAGGGGTGCAGAGTGGCCGTCTCAGGGGCTCACTGAGAGGCTGAGATGGGTATCAGTACAGGTACCTGGCAGATCCAAACTACCATTGTGCAGATGATACGGTGCCTGGACTGATTTCTGTGACGTCAACAGAGAATGGACTTTAGCCCACTCTGTGCTGAAAAACGGGTCACAGAAGTGCAAAACGAATTGAACTCCTGTGATCCATAGGAGAAGTCCAGCCAAACAAGCTTTGGCTGGACTTCTCCTTTAAGGTAATAAATAAAAAAACTTTAGAATCACTTTAAAGTAGAACTAAACAAAGTTTCTTTTGGATAGAGTAAGGGAGCGTTATAACCCATTTTTTTTGTTTTGAAATCTTTGTTGCATTGAGAGATTTCCTTTCACTTCCTGTCCCATAACCAAAACAGGAAGACTTATGCCAGCACCCCCCCTCCCCCAACCCGATTGACTCTTGTTCAATCACTACCCTCCACCACTTCCACACCTAGTGACCTATACCCCACAGTTAACACAAGCACTAAGAGTGATGAGCACCTGTGGCCCACACCTCACCTGACCAGTTTCCCTATTCTACTTTCCCAACCCTTTCCCCACCTAATGAACAATCCTAACCACTATCTGTGAGGAACTCATTACCTCTGCTCTCCTGAAGCCACACATCACTGCAGACTGCCCCTGACAGATTAGCACCAACATTCACATCAACCAGGTTCAAAGTCATGTAAGCCCACCCCTGCACCTTTATTTTTCCTATCCACCCCTACCGTTCCGAGTCATGACCATCCACACACCCTATGGTCACCAGCATCCCAGATCAAAACCATAAACATCAAGTTAATCTCTAGACTTACATATATCTAAAACCCTTTTCTACCACAAGTCTCCCAGTATGCCACCTCCCAGTGAGGGCCACGTGCAACCTCAAGCAGTCCTAATCCTTAGTCCCAAGAACGTGCTGGCTACACTGCTACAGAACTGACAATCGCCAGAGATCCTCAAAAATGATCACTGTCCAGATTCCCCACATACATGTCCTGACAAACATCCAGCCACCTAGTCACAGAGCATTCATCAATTGTATACTGTATTTTTTTTTTTATGAACACTTGATTTGAAAAATACTTTATTACTTCCAGTCCCAATGTTGCTGAACTGTTATGTCCCTCCATTTACATCAAAGTGTTAGCAAGACTGACTAACTGTTCTTAAAAAAACATTCCCTCCCCCATTCCTCCTACCTATCCTGCATAACCTGTATAAAAAAAGATCTGTGTACTGACCTTTTTTTTATTTAATCCGGTCCAGTCATGCAATTCAGCAGCTCTGGCTACCCTATGTAAGGGAGCACTCGACAACCGCTATGATTTTCCCCAAGCTGTGAGGTCCCCCTTAGGCTCCCATGGCCCAACTGTTGTCGGCGATCCCTCCTTCTCCCTGCAAAAGCTGCTCTTTGACACAAGGGAGCCAGAGCTGCTGGATCACTAGACTAGACCGTATTTAACCACTTGCTTACTGGGCACTTAAACCCCCCTCCTGCCCAGACCAATTTTCAGCTTTCAGCGCTGATGCACTTTGAATGACAAAGCCAGACGTGGCCATACAACACTGTACCCAAAATGACATTTTTATCATTTTTTTTTCCCACAAATAGAGCTTTCTTTTGGTGGTATTTAATTACAGCTGGGAGTTTTATTTTTTGCTAAACAAACAAAAAAAAGATGCAAAATAAAAAATCATGTTTCATAGTTTGTTATAAAATTTTGCAAACAAGTAATTTTTCTCCTTCATTTATATGCGCTGATGAGGCGGCATTGATGGGCACTGATAGGCTGCACTGGTGGGCACTAATAGGCACAGATAAGGTGGCATTAATGGGGACAGATAAGGCGGTATTGATGGGGACAGATAAGGCAGCACTGATAGCCACTGAAAGGTGTTACTGATGGGTACCACTGATAGATGCCACTGATAGGGGCTGGTAGGTGACACTGATGTGCAGCCCTGTTGATGAGGCACTGATGGGTGGCACTGTTGTGTACTGCTAGGTGGCACAGGTGGGCACAGATGAGCTGTCCCTCTCACAGCCGCCGGTGATTGGCTTTTTTTTCTCCTTGCGCTGACAGAAAAAATAGCCGATTACCAGCTCTGTTTACATCACGTGATCAGCTGTCATTGGTTGGGATCGACCCCTTACTCCAATCTGTGATTAGCCAAGTCTCATAGACTCGTTGATAACAGAGCGTTCCACGTGCATCCTACAGGGGGCACGCAGGCCGCTCGGAAACGGTAGGACGTCAATAGACGTACTCCCGGCAAAGTAGGTCCGCACTGCAGTCGTCATTCGGGTATAGCACGGATTTGAAGCAGTTAACCACTTCAGCCTCGGCGTATAGTCATATGACGCCCGCAGATGGGATCTCCCATCCTGAGTGGGTGTCATATGACGTCCTCTGATTCCCGGCCATCTAGGGGGTGCGCGCGCGTGGCCGCGATGTCCGCTTGGCACCCATGATTGCCCGGGAACACAGCAGGACCGTGGATCTGTGCATGTAAACACACAGATCCACATCCTGTTAGTGGAGGGGAGACCGATGGTGTGTTCCCAGTACAGGGGAACACCAATTGGTCTCCTCCCTTGTGAGTCCCCTCCCCCCACAGTTAGAATCACTCCCATAGGGAACATATTAACCCCTGCAGCGCCCCCTGGTGTTAACCCCTTCCCTGCCAGTCACATTTACACAGTAATCAGTGCAATTTTATAGCACCGATCGCTGTGTAAATGTGAATGGTCCCAAAAATGTGTCAAAAGTGTCCGATGTGTCTGCCATAATGTCGAAGTCACAGAAAAAAAAAAAATGAATAAAATAGCAGATCGCCGCCATTACTAGTAAAAAAAAAAAAAAAATGCCATAAATCTATCCCCTATTTTGTAGATGCTATAACTTTTGCACAAACCAATCAATAATCGCTAATTACGAT